>NW_027362765.1:617816306-618416306 GCF_046119375.1 Phyllobates terribilis
ATCTTGAACAGTGGAGATTTACCCTTGGTCTTGTTAGCTTGCATAATAGCGAAACTGATCAATATGGGAATGGTTGTCTTGGAGGTTGACCAGCCTAGTGTGACCCATCAGGGATCACAAAAAGAGAATTGGATCTCTGGAAGATTTCCATAAGAAAGATAGGCCCTAATGGCTCTGACCATATCTAGACAGAGGGAAAACACTCACAGGGACCAGCAGGAGGATAGGCACAAGGAGGGGAGAACAATGTTATCATTAATGGGGAATGACTTGATCAACTTTTGGAAAACAATGTAGCACAGAGAACAAGAACAGCTTGTCCTGATAGGGAACAAAATAAGAGAGCCCCGCAGGAAAGGGAAGTGTGCTCAGGCACGCTATCAATGGAGGTTATTGCCACAAGAAATCACACCTTTTGTAAAGAAATACGAGACACGCCACAGAAGCATGACATCAACTTGCTGCCACTTTTTAGAGTCCTGAACTTTTATCTGAGGGATACTGAATGAGAGAAGAGCAAGGTAGTGGCTCTAGACACTAGCTACCTGGGCTTCAACAGAGGGAGGTATAGAAAATTTGACAACTAATTACTCTGCAAGGAGAAAATTACCTCAAACCTCCTAGAGGAAGGCACGAGTCAGTCCGTACTGCCATTCTTTGGTAAGAGCATCACCAAGTCTTCATGGTTGGAAAAGAGAATGGTTGCCGGACTTGACGGAAGGAAACTACTTTTTGGGAAGGAGAGGAGGACACTACTTACTTGACTTCGAGGGTGGCCCTCATTGCCCAGCAAAGGTCATGCAATGCAGAGGCTAGCTTAGTATTCTGCTCAGACTCAGAATCACTCAGAGGTAACCCCTGGAGAATCAGACTGGGCAGGGGCAGACGCAATCTCATCCGCGGTGGCACTGTCCGAGGAATGCCAGAGGATGTGTGGGAAGAAATCCTATGTCTTGTGAAAGCATCTGTGCATAGGGAAGTATGCGCCTCAATTTCTATGTGAGACAGGGCAGAATTACTCGACTTAGGAAAGAAAACATTGACACGCAAGTTGGGCTAGCAAGCGATCTAGAGAAATCAACTGTGGACTGGGAGAGGGTGGCCAGGTTACTTTGAGCCAAAGTCAAAGATCTGGCACATGCTGCTCAGTTCTTTAGGGGAATCTAAGGGGTTGTGAGTAGGCGAAGCGTTAAGGCAGCCTCACTGACCACATGATAAACATTTGTCACAGAGCAAACAAACAAAATAGGTGACCAGTGCAACAGGGGGAAAGCTTCCTAAAATAAGTTCTCCCTTGGAAAAGGACATGGCACATAGAAAAAAATTAAATAGGACCAGGACGACGCCTAAAAGTACCAGGGAGAGGTTCAAGAGCCGTAAAATCACAGAACTGCGTCCCAAAATTATGTTGGCAGCAGAAAGGTGGCTGGAGCTGTAGAAAGGAGGTGTAGACGAACAGGAAGATCAGATGGAGGCAAAGGAGAAGCCCAGGACTGAAAGCCAGTAAAAAAAAAAAGTGACCGTCCCACAAACAGCGTGAAAAGTGCCCATTGACAACAAAAAGTCAAGCCTCAGATTATCCCGAGCAGGGAGAGCGAGATAAAATAGTTTTATGATATAGCACTACAAATTAGATTTTGAAAATTAGGAAATAAAAAGGAGACAATCCCCAAACAAACCCAGGAGGAAGCCCCTAAGGCAGAGGTTTGGAGGAGCAATTCAGTAGGCAACAGTGCGATTTGGGGGAGGGTGGGTTATAATACTCATCCTTCCAATTTTTTTTTGGAAGTCCACAGGCTAAACCCTTCAGGAACCTCTACGGATTAGGGGCTCAATAGCACTCCACTGCAGCATCAGCCTTGGTGGATCGATGACCGGCGGAGATGGATGAGGAATAAAAGTTATTTCATTGAGTTGCTGGACAACCTTCTGTTGCCCGCTAAGCATTAGGAACTTTACATCAACTTCAGAGGCAGACATTTGAAATAGTAGCGATATATCCAATAACTTTTGTTAAAGCTACCGGATAAAGTATAAAGGTCTAAAACTGCAATGGAAAAAAGGAGGGAAAAATGTTCCAGCTTCTAACATCCAAGAATTTATTGAAGTAATCGATAAAAAGATGGTATGAAAATGTTTTCAAACGCTTAAAGAGGACCACACACCAGAACCTTTACTGATCATAATGAAGAGTCCACAGCAGAAACAGATCAGATACTTTCCATGCTGTTTTACACTGAACATGCATTTCAATGAGGTTCAGTTGTAAGTTCCACTTCAGCACCCAATTAGCATTAACACTTTGGAAGAGAAAGAACTTGGCCTGTGATGTATAGTTAAATGGGTTTGAAGTGATTGGAACAGTACTAAACAGTTATGGCATAAACATAAGATTGCCTTATTGGTTTTTCTTACATGCAAGGTAGCAGGTGGATATTTGCCTGAGCCACCGTCTCTCTTCCATAAATGCTCAACTCTTTCTCCAAGCCGAGAAATCAGGTTATCGATCATCAAGGTAGAATTCCATTTACCTCTGTAACATAGGAAACATAAAAAGTGTTACCTTTATACCCCTAAAAGCAATAAAAAAAATGTTGCGCAATATTATTAATCAGTTTGTATAACTCCTTAAAGGCAAGGGTCACGTTTGGCCTTCAGAACAATTTTTTAATTTTGTAATCTCTGCCTTCCGAAAATGTCTGAGAAGTTTTATTCATCTGTTATCATGGCCATATACATTTACAAATTTAAAATGTTTTCTTATATTTAATTAAATGTTACTTTTTTTCTCCCCCTTAACAGTCTCAGATTTGGATGTTGTCAATAAGTATTCAGCCCAGGGTCATTTATATACGGTCAGACCTGGACACTCCAGCGCTTCTAGAACCTTGTAATTGTGGCTTTCCAGCAGCACAAAGTAACATGTAGGTCGGACAGCAATTAACAGCCTCTGATCTATACAGAAGAACCTAATCCAATCCGGTCCCAATGATGGCATTTACACCAAAAGCTCTCTGCTCCAACTAAAACGTGTGCACTTTCATGCGGCAGAAATGGGGTGATGGAGAAGGATGAATGTGTTACCTAGCATGCAATTTTTGGGGAATAAATCCAATAAAAGGAGCAAGACTCTTTCCTTTAGATTTTTCAATTTTGTGTCAAGGGAAAAAAAAAAAAAACCACCATCAGCAAAGGGCTTATTCAGACGTCTAAGCACAGACGCTAATGCACAGACTGGCTGCGGGTCTCCAGACCCAAGCGTGACAGCTTCATGTATTTCTATGAGCCGGTCACTCTCGAGTCTGGAGAGCAGTGGCCAGAATGTGCATTGCAGCTCCATCTCAGACAGTTTTTATGGACGTCTGAATGAGCTCCAATAGGGATTTCTGACAAACTGACTAGAAAAAGTGGTAGGGAACTGAAGTCCGTATTACAGAAAACAGAGCAACATTTTCACTACCTAGACAAATGCTCCAGCTTTTTCCGACGCTCAGCATAGTAGTGCTGAACCAGTTGATAATTGTAGTATGGCCTGGTCAACTGCACGGCTCCATCTGACCAAATGAACAAGGAAAAAAAAGGGAGAATAAACACAAGTATATAGCAAAATGAAAAACAAAAAGTACATTCATTTTGTTTTGGTCAAGAAAATCGTGACAATTGCAGCAAAACATTTATTAGTTAAGGGGGTTGTTCGGTCACAACAAATTTGATGACCTATCCAACAAGGCCATTGGCTAATTTAAAAAAAAAATTCTTGCTCTAGATCAAAAGTGCATAATCTGTGGCCCAGGATACCCTTCAGTGTGCCCTCAACCATGTGCTTGGTCATATGTATTTTATATGTCATGGAGAAGACCAGCGAGGCATAGCACTGAAAGGGAAGGTAATTATGGTGTGCTGTGGGGTCATTTCTGGGGGAGCCGTATTGTGGCAGAATGTGCGAATCCTGATTCCTGTAGCACAGAAAGGAGTAGATCAGATGAAGAAATGTCACATGCGTGAATGGCCCTTATATGCATTGTAGATGATGGGAGAAGGGAAACACTCGACTGTTTCAGTGTCCTACACACAGTACAGACAAAAAGTTTGGACACACCTTCTCATTGAAAGATTTTTCTGTATTTTCATGACTATGAAAATTGTCCATTCACACTGAAGGCATCAACAGGACAATGACCCCAAACACATCTCCAGGCTGTGTAAGGGTTATTTGACCAAGAAGGAGAGTGATGGGGTGCTACGCCAGATGACCTGGCCTCCACATTCACCAGACCTGAACCCAATCGAGATGGTTTGGGGTGAGCTGGACCGCAGAGTGAAGGCAAAAGGACCAACAAGTGCTAAGCATCTCTGGGAACTCCTTCAAGATTGTTGGAAGACCATTTCCGGTGACTACCTCTTGAAGCTCATCAAGAGAATGTCAAGAGTGTGCAAAGCAGTCATCAAAGCAAAAGGTGGCTACTTTGAAGAACCTAGAATATAAGACATATTTTCAGTTGTTTCACACTTTTTTGTTAAGTATATAATTCCACATGTGTTAATTCATAGTTTTGATGCCTTCAGTGTGAATGTACAATTTTCATAGTCATGAAAATACAGAAAAATCTTTAAATGAGAAGGTGTGTCCAAACTTTTGGTCTGTACTGTATACTACAATGTATAGAGCTGAATGCATGGTCTCTTACTTTCTGGTCAGCAAACCAATTAGAATGGTACCTCTATTTTCCTCACGAGTGGGAGCTCTATAAATTGATCCAGCAACTAGTTGTTATTTATGGCACATACTTTCAATATAAAGTAAATGTCTCAGAAGGTAAGTCTTTAGTACTATTGCAGGCCATGGAGTTGGTTCGATCAGACCATGTTGTTCTCGGACCCAAAAAGGCTGTGCATTGGAGATGTTTTCTGCCCTGAAGGTTTATGCCGGGGTCCCACTAGCTTATGGCATCAGAAATGCTAATGAGTGTGGGCTCCTGCTCTGCTGGGAGCGTTAGCTGAGTGTCAGTGCCCGGATTCTCTCGCATGAGGGGATCGCAGCACAGCTGGAGAGGGGACGGAGAAAGTCATTTCTCCATCTCCTGTTGCCGGCGGGAATCGCACTGCACTCGGGTGATATCCAAGTGCAGTGTGATGTTTCACACGCACCCATAGACTTATATGGGCGCGTACAATCCAATTCTCGGGTACAATCGTTTTCGCATGAGAAAATAATCGCAGATGTGAGCTACACCATAGGGTAACATTGGGGTGAGTGCAATCTGATTTTTTTATTGGATTGAACAGCAAGTGGGAGCAAGCCCTTACCTGGGTTATCTGGCAGAAGACCACAACGACAAAACCAAAGGACTACAGAGGCATAGTGACTTAAGAGCTTGGTCACTGAAAGCTTATTGGTTAAGTTAACTAATCCTAATGAAGGAAAATAGGAAATGTTCAAGTCAAATAATGTAGGAAATACGTTAAAATATTTTGCTGTATTTGATACACATTACTTATTTGATGATACTGCCTAGGGCAAAAATCCGCTGACAAATGAAAACTGCATTAGACTGGGTAGAAGCCAAGAAGAATAATTGTCAACTTGATTTCCTTAACTTCTGGGTACTAGAAAAACTCAATGAAATGCACCCCATGGTGAGGGAAAGGGTCTATGTAGAAAAAGTTACGTTTTTGTAGGGTTCTTAGCATTTTGTCCTAATCACAAACTAATTCAAATGTTGATACTGATTGAGAAACCTGCTGACATGGAAGAAGTTTGGATCTGAAAGGATGGTGGCAGCTCAGCACTTGTAGCACTTCAGCTGTGACTGCCCGGCCTCTGACTCCACTTGCAAATCCAGCAACAGACACTCACTGCTGAGTGGTCACTGCTCTCAAAACCGAACAAATTCCCATTTGTTTCATCCGTCGATAGTTTTTATAAGTTTTAGATTTCGTGATGATAGGCAAACTTAAAATTCTAGCTTGTTTATATTATTATAATTAGAGTTGTTATGAAAAAACAAAGAAAAACAAAACACAGATGCGTTAGGTAGACCTCTGTGTACCTTGTTTTGTAAGCTCTTTGGCCTCTTTCCTAAAACAGTTCAAGACAATTGTAAGGTTACTGAGGCGGAGCTGACAGTGGTGTAGAGACTGGAGTGTCTGAGAATCAATGAAATGGCATGAACCATCAAAAAGCTGTGCACCTGCGGGAGAGAGAACACGTTAGCTGATGATCGGCCTTATGAATGTTTACCATAGAAGGCTTATTCCAGTTCTGCACTACGATCACACACGGGCTTAGTTTGATACAATAGAAATATCACAGCTTTGTCATATGTGCTCAGTGTGAACCTGCTTTCATCTGTGAAGAGCACAGGGCGCCAGTGGCCACTTTGCTAATCCTGGTGTTCTGTGGCAAATGCCAAGCGTCCTGCACGGTGTTGGGCTGTGAGCACAACCCCCATCTGTGCATGTCGGGCCCTCATACCACCCTCATGGAGTTGGTTTCTGACCGTTTGTGCAGACACATGCACATTTGTGGCCTGCTGGAGGTCATTTTGCAGGGCTCTGGCAGTGCTCCTCCTGTTCCTTCTTGCACAAAGGCGGAGGTAGCGGTCTTGCTGCTGGGTTGTTGCCCTCCTACGGCTCCCTCCACATCTCCTGGTGTACTGGCCTGTCTCCTGGTAGCGCCTCCAGCCTCTGGCCACTACGCTGACAGACACAGCAAACCTTCTTGCCACAGCTTGTATTGATGTGCCATCCTGGATGAGCTGCACTACCTGAGCAACTTCTGTGGGTTATAGAGTACGTCTCATGCTACAATGAGTGTGAAAGCACAACCAACATTCAAAAGTGACCAAAACATCAGCCAGAAAGCATTGGTACTGAGATGTGGTCTGTGGTCCCCACCTGCAGAACCACTCCTTTATTGAGTGTGTCTTGATAATTGGCAATAATTTCCATCTATTGTCTATTCCATTTGCACAACAGCATGTGAAATTGATTGTCAATCAGTGTGGCTTCATAAGTGGACAGTTTGATTTCACAGAAGTTTGATTTACTTGGCGTTATATTCTGTTCTTTAAGTGTTCCCTTTATTTTTTTGAGAAGTGTGTGTGTGTGTGTGTGTGTGTGTGTGTGTGTGTGTGTGTGTGTGTGTGTGTGTGTGTGTGTGTGTGTGCGTGTGTGTGAGAGTGAGAGTGTGTGTGAGAGTGTGTGTGTATGTGTGTACATACACACATACACATGCTGTGCTCCCCATCAACCTGCTCAGAGCACAGCAGGGAGATCATCAAGCTGTTGTGCTCTGATCAAAACACACAGAACAGGAAGCCGTGCTGCATGGGCGCACAGGGAAGGTAAACACAAGTGTTTTTTTTCTATATGCATTGTATAGATGGGGGCCATTTACACCAGGATGGAGGGGCACTATGTGGGGACATCACCCCGTAGGGAGGGGCACTATGTGGGGCCATTATACTGTATGGAGCACTAAATGGACCATTATTGTAAATAAGCCCCTGTACTTTGTGTTACCCACACCTCATTGTAGATTGTAAGCTCTTACGAGCAGGGTCGTCATTATTTTTGCTTTAATTATTGTATTATCTTTAACCATGTTACTTATGACTGTTGTATATGTCCCTCTGAATTGTAAAGCGCTGCGGAATATGTTGGCGCTATATAAAGCTTATTATTATTATATGGGGCCATTATACTGTATGGAGCACTATGTGACTGATGAGCGGTGTAGTTACATCACCGCTCATCACAGCCGCCGGGTCTCGTGGAGCACATGGGGACCTGGAGTGGCTGCTGCTACAGCCTATGGAGCGTTGCCATGGACTACGTCGGACCTGCATGGGAACTTTTTTTTTTAAATAAATTGGTGAACGAGGGCCAATGTCTTATCTATTTCTCTCTTTATTTTCTTCAGGTTTCCATTTGTGGACTACGGAGGATTCCCTGGACTACAGCGGACCAGCATGGAGTCCCCCCCCACCACCCCAAAATAGATTGGTGAACCAGAGAAAGTGCCGGGGAATGTTTTTTTCAAATTAAATGTACTTCTCTGTCTGTGTTTTTGTCTTTCTGGGTTAGTAGTGGGGGTGTCTGATAGACACGTCTCCATTACTAACACCAGGGCTTGATGCCAGATGTGATTTTTGACAAATCACAGCTGTCAAACTCAACTACCATAACCCTGATTGCCACCGCACCAGGGCAGTCGGGAAGAGCTGGGCAAACCACTATAATTGGCGCATCTAATGTGATGCAACACTTTTACGGCGGCTGTGGGCTGGTATTTTTAGGCTGGGAAGGGCCCAATAACCAGGAACCTTCCCAGGCTGATAATATCAGCACGCAGCTGCCTGCTTTACCTTGGCTGGTTACCAATAATAAGAGGAACCCCACGTCGTTTTCTTCATTTATTAGGGTAAACACCCTTTAGTGCCAAACGAAAGGCACTAAAGGGTGTAAGTTTATTATATGTAGAGAGCTTGTGAAATTATATATTTACAGGACATTTATCCATTCTATTACACCACTGCTCCCATAGATGTGGACAGAGCAGGGGTACACATTTCTAAGGGAGTAGAGGTGTAATGTGTGACCGTGCTCCGTCCGCTTCTATAGGAGCAGTGGTTTAATGTGTGACCCTGCTCCATTCACTATATTACTGCTCCCATACAAGTAAATAGAGCAGGGTCACACATTACACCATTGCTCATATAGAAGTGGATGGAGCAGGTTCACACATTTCTAAGGGAGCAGTGGTGTAATACAAGACCCCGCTCCGTCCACTTCTATGGCAGCAGTGGTGGCAAGCGTGACCCCGCTCCGTCCACTTCTATGGCAAAAGGGTCACATATCTATCTCCAGCTTATGATACAGCGAGCAGCACCAACTAACAGAATCGGAGCTGCCGGCCATCCTCGGTGACAGTCTACTTGTCAGTATCACTGACAGTGAGCAACAAAATGTGAGATACGCTCCAGACCGGTGTATCTAATCTAATCATGCACAATACACCCCAGACCGGTGTATCCAATCCCATCACGCGCAATACGCCCCACAGTGATGCATCCAATCCCATCATGCACAATACATCCCACTCCGGTGTATCTATTCCTATCATGCACAGTACACCCCAGACCTGTGTATCCAATTCAATCATGCGCAATACGACCCAGACTGGTGTATCTAATCCCATCATGCATCCTTGTACTTTTTAATGACACCATTCTACCACATAGTGTACTGGAAAACGAGTCAAAAACTGCAAATACGGAGAAACTGCAAAAAAAAAGTACAATTCCACAATTGTTTTTTTTATTTACCATGTTCCCTATATATTGTAAAACTGACCTAGCAATATGATTCCCCAGATCAATACAAGTACGCAGCTACCAAACATGCAGGTTTTTTTTTTTTCCTAAACTGGAAATTTTTTTTAAAAAAAAACAAAAATAATATCACTTGTCGCCATTTTCAGAGACTTGTAATGTTTTCTTCATTTTTCGGGATCTGGGGCTGGGTGTTGGCTTATTTTTGCGCTCTGGGCTGATGTTTTCATTGATACCATTTTGGGTTAGACGCGATGCTTTGATTGCCTCTTATTGCATATTTTTGCAGTGCTCCAGCATGTATTGCGGAAATGATGATTCTCCTATGAGTGATGGCCACGAGACAATGGTCACAGGATATTCACACTGTCAGGCACGTGGGTCAGCAGACCCCCGGCTGTCATGGCAACCCATTGGCACCTCGCGATCACATGACATGCTTGTGGTAGGCAAGTGTTAAATCCCACTATCAGCGATTGTCGGCGGGATTTAACAGGTTAACAGCCGTGGGTGGAGAACCGCTGCATCTGCGGAGGCACTTGATGGCTGATTAAATCAGCCATCAAGTGCAGGGAAAGATGAGAGCTCAGCATGCGATCTCACATTAAAGGCAGGGACTCTACCATTGACATATATATAAGAGTCATTACCTCATGTACAGTATATACTTACAAAAAAACAATACAAAAACTTACCAATTCTGTCAAAATTGGTTTTCGTAAGGACCACTTTATCCCACGTCCATTCAAGCACAAAGCGAAGGTTTGGAGCTGACCTGGGTTTCTCTTCAAAGTGAATTACACAAGTCAGAACCAGGTGAGAAAAGTCAAAATAGTGTATTTTGCACAAATAGAAATGTGAATACATTTTTTGTTGTTTACACTTACCTTCTACAATCCATTGCTTGATACAACGAGTTAAAAGACTGATGGAGCTAGTTTCAATGGCAGCTGATAACACAGCTTGTAGCTGTTCTTCCTAGATATCAGATAAAAGCTGTAAAGGCTGAATTTTATAGGAAGTGAAATACAACATGGCAGTAAGGGGAGCTTACCCGAGTCAGGCTGGAAGGCTGAACATCAGCAAGGCTTGGAGACAGGAGACCAGCTACTAAGCATCTGTTATAACCATCTGCAATCTCTTCATTCAAAGATGATCCAATATTCTTTAAGTAGTGCAGAGTCTTAAAACAAATAATGCAGTATGATATCTTCACCGCTAGGACAACCAACATTGTAACTAAGTATATACCTAGAGTTCACCATCACTTTATATTGGAAATGAATCTACATGAAGCATTAAAAGCACCAATTCATTAAGACGGGCGTTTTTCACGCTTGTCTTGATGGAACACCATAAGCTCATCATAAATTTTACAAACAGGGGGGGGGGTTGCCAAACTCCGTCTCTCCAACCTTTTGTAGCTGGTAGATTTGGGTGTGAAAATGACAAAAGTTGCTAAATTTTTGAGCAGCCTCGTGTTGTACAAAAATGTTGCGACTTTTCAAGGCTTTTTACACCAGACTTAGAGTGAAGGTTTAGTTACTCATTATAGGGACCCTGTCAACAGGTTTTTACCATATGAGGTAAGACCACCACCTTCCAGCCCTGATATACAGCAGTATAACAATGCTGTATACATGCCCCTAACTCAGCCTGCAAGACAAGTAGGCATTAGTCCTACCGGTAATAGTGTTGTCATGATGGACTCCTGGAAAACCTATCAGGAGGTCGTCCTTCGTATCCTTGATAGGGACAGGAACACACAAGAGGATAAAAGGCTCTCCCTCCACCCAAACCCCAGTAATTTTCCAAGTACCACACCATGACGGACGCACTCTATTTTATTTAGTTTCCTTCTATCTATGTTACCTTCACAGACGCAGACTGGAATGTTAGGGAGGGAATGTAATAGGTGCTGTCATGATGGACTCCTGGAAAACCTATTACCAGTGGACTAATGCCTACTTTCCAGAATGTCCCTCCTGACATCACCATCAGGAGAATACCAGAGTATACATTCAGGGTGGGACTACTACTTTGAGGACTTTCTTCTGAAGGCCATTTTTTGGCCTGATAGAATGTCCAGTTTATAGTGTCTGCAAAAGATGTTCAGGCTTGTCCATGTTGCAGCTCTGCAAATCTGGTCCACCGAGGCCCCTGCTCGTTCTGCCCGTGATGTGGCTACTAGTGTTGAGCCACCCCCGTAGTGTTCGGGTTCGGTTCGGTTCGTCGAACACCGGGATGTTCGAGGAACTGTTCGTCGAACTGTTCGTCGAACACCTTAGAACACCGTCGAACACCGTTAAAACCAATGGCAGGCAAACAAAAACACATAGAAACACATAGAAAACACCTGCAAAGGTGTCCAAAAGCTGACAAACTGCTCAGAAGACACTCTCTTTAAAAAAGCCGGCCGGCAAATTCAGCAGCGGCATACACCGGTACCCGACAATTTAGACAAGAAGGAATAGAGCATCACACATAGATTAGATAGATAGAAACATGTCAGTCACACATATAAGAAGCACAGTGACAGTGTTGGTTACTGCACTTGTCATTTAGTGTAAAGGATTTATTAAAAAAAATATTAGTGTTTTCATGCACCGTCTCTTTAAAAAAGCCGGCCGGCAATTCAGCATCGGTACCCGACAATTTAGAACAGAAAGAATAGAGCTTCACACATAGATTAGATAGATAGAAACATGTCAGTCACATATATAATAAGTACAGTGACAGTGTTGCTTACTGTACTTGTCATTTAGTGTAAAGGATTTATTTAAAAAAATAATAGTGTTTTCATGCACTGTCTCTTTAAAAAAGCCGGCCGGCAATTCAGCAGCGGTACCCGACAATTTAGAACAGAAAGATAGAGCATCACACATAGATTAGATATATAGAAACATGTCAGTCACATATATATGAAGTACAGTGATAGTGTTGGTTACTGTACTTGTCATTTAGTATTAAAATAAAGGATTTATTATTAAAAAAATTGGCGTGGGGTTCCCCTTAATTTTAGGCTCTAGCGGAGGTTAAGCAGACGGCTGGGGCAGATGTTTGAAGCCTGGGAAGGGGGTAATACCCACGGAGCTTCCCAGGCTACTAATATCAGCCCCCAGCTGAATACATAGCCTTTACTAGCTATTAAAATGGGGGACCCCCCAAAAAAATGACGTGGGGTCCCCCCTAATGTAATAGCTAGCAAAGGCTAGGCAGACAGCTGGGGGCTGATATTAATAGCCCAGGAAGGGTGCCATGAATATTGGCCCCCTCCCAGGCTAGAAACACCAGCCGTCAGCCACCCCAGAAATGGCGCATTCATAGGATGCGCCAATTCTGGCACTTAGCCTCGCTCTTCCACGCTGCCCTGGTGCGGTGGCAGGGGGTAATAGGGTTGGGGTTGATGTCAGCTTATAATGCCAGCTGACATCAAGCCCAGGTTAGTAATGGAGAGGCGTCTATAAGACACCCCCATTACTAACCCCATAGTCAAAGTTAAAAAAAACACAAACACCCAGAATAAAGTCCTTTAATTGAAATAAAGACACAATCCTTTATTGTTCTAAATTAAACCATACTTACCATCACGCCCATTCCAGCTGAAGCCAACGATCTCCTGCAATAAAAGAAAAATAATAAAGCAACCTCATCCTTACCTTTCCATGGTTCCCAGGACAGCTTCAGCTCTGCTACATCGAGATGACAGGCTGGACCGCAGCAGAACGCCGCCATCCAGCCTGTCATCCAGCAGACACTGAGAAGCGCAGGCTTGCTTGCGCTGCTCAGCGTCTCTCTGTGACGACATCCAGATGAGCCGAGTTCATGTCCAATGAACTCGGCTCACCTCATGCACGTCACTGACAGCGTGGGAAAATTCTCACGCTGAAGCGCTGATTGCAGGAGAATTTTCCCACGCTGTCAGTGACGTGCATGAGGTGAGCCGAGTTCATTGGACATGACCTCGGCTCATCTGGATGCCGTCACAGCGAGACAGTGAGGAGCGCAAGCATGCCTGCGCTTCTCAGTGTCTGCGGGATGACAGACTGGATGGCAGCGTTCTGCTGCGGTCCAGCCAGTCATCTCGATGTAGCAGAGCTGAAGCTGTCGTGGGAACCATGGAAAGGTAAGGATGAGGTTGGTTTATTATTTTTCTTTTATTGCAGGAGATCGTTGGCTTCAGCTGGAATGGGTGTGATGGTAAGTATGGTTTAATTTAGAACAATAAAGAATTGTGTCTTTATTTCAATTAAAGGACTTTATTCTGGGTGTTGTGTTTTTTTTAAATACTTTACTAGAAATTCATGGCGGTCATGTCTAATACTGGCGTGACCCCATGAATTTTGGGCTTGGGGCCAGCTGATAATACCAAGCTGGCCCTAACCCCTTTATTACCCAGTGAGCCACCGCACCAGGGCCCTGGATGAGTTGGGTACAGCGCCAGAAGATGGCGCTTCTATGAACGCGCCATTTTCCGGGGTGGCTGCGGACTGCAATTTGTAGCGGGGGGGGCCCAGAAAGCTTGGGCCTCCCTGCGCTGCAGATTCCAGCCCCCAGCTGCCTAGTTGTACCTGGCTGGACACAAAAATAGGGCGAAGCCCCACGTACTTTTTTTTTAATTATTTCAGGCTTGCTTGCGCTCCACAGTGTCTCTCTGTGAGGGCATCCAGATGAGCCGAGTTAATGTCCAATGAACTCGGCTCACCTCATGCACGTCACTGGAGAATTTTCCCACGCTGTCAGTGACGTGCATGAGGTGAGCCGAGTTCATTGGACATGAACTCGGCTCATCTGGATGTCGTCACAGAGAGACGCTGAGCAGCGCAAGCAAGCCTGCGCTTCTCAGTGTCTGCGGGATGAGAGGCTGGATGGCAGCGTTCTGCTGCGGTCCAGCCTGTCATCTCGATGTAGCAGAGCTGAAGCTGTCGTGGGAACCATGGAAAGGTAAGGATGAGGTTGCTTTATTATTTTTCTTTTATTGCAGGAGATCGTTGGCTTCAGCTGGAATGGGCGTGATGGTAAGTATGGTTTAATTTAGAACAATAAAGGATTGTGTCTTTATTTCAATTAAAGGACTTTATTCTGGGTGTTTGTGTTTTTTTTAACTTTGACTATGGGGTTAGTAATGGGGGTGTCTTATAGACGCCTCTCCATTACTAACCTGGGCTTGATGTCAGCTGGCATTATAAGCTGACATCAACCCCAACCCTATTACCCCCTGCCACCGCACCAGGGCAGCGTGGAAGAGCGAGGCTAAGTGCCGAATTTTTTGCAAATCGTTCGGGTTCGTCGAACAACTCGAACACCGCCCAAAACAGCTCGAATTTGAGATTGGCGAACAGTTCGAGTAGAACAACGCTCATCTCTAGTGGCTACTGCTTTAGCCAAATGGGCCCTGATGTTATCCAGAGAGGATCTTCCTTCAGACGAACAGGTCAGACTTCTCACTGACCTAACCCACCTTGCCAGCACTGTTTTTGATGTCTTTTTCCCCTGGTTTTTGCCTGCAAACTGTACGAACAGGTTAGGGTCTACTCGCCAGTCCTTTGTTGTCTCCAAGTAATGGAGGACTACTCTCCTGACATCCAGGGAGTGAAGTCAGTTCTTGATTATTTTTATGGCCTTGGCAAAAAGAGGGTAAGACTATTTCCTTGCTCATATGAAAAGTTACTACTTTTGGTAAAAAAAAAGCTGGATCTAGCCTGACGGTAATGCAGTCGTCTAGAGCCTTAGGTATGGATCGTTGACGATGCTTGTATTTCTCCCATCCGCCTTGGTGTTATTGGTGGTTTAATAAAGTATTGCCACACTGTTTTACTCTCACCCTGTGTTGTCTGAGTAGTATTATGCCCATGAAAGACCCAGTGTCTCCACAGGCTGCAATTTGCACTTTTAGGGTGCTAGCTCTTAGGCCTTTATGAAATCCAGTCTGTAGAATCTCTAGTATATTTAGAATGTTAGGACTAGAAATCTGTCAGTTTCTTGATACTGTGCACAATTTTTTCCACAGATTTTCGTGTATATTGCTGATGTTACTGGCTTTCTACTATTTTGCATAGTTGATTTGACGGAATCTGAACGATCTTTAGATCTCAAGATCTGCCTCTCAGGATGCAGGTTGGAGGAACTTTACGTTGGGATGGTATATCAGCCCCTGGATCAGCAGATCCAGTCTCTCTGGAAGAACGATTGGATCTTTTAGGGACATTTTTTCAGTAAAGGAAACCAGCTTCTCCTGGGCCAAAAAGGGTAATATTACTATTACCTTGGCTTGGTCTTCCAGTATCTTCCTTAGCACTGCTGGAATTAAGAGCAAGTGAGGAAAGGCATATGCCAAGTCCATGTCCCATTTCTGGGACAAAGCATCTACCCCTGTTAGCCTGTCTTTTGGATCGAGGAAGAAGAATTTGGCTGTTTGTGCGTTTTTCCTTGTGATGAACAGATACCACTGAGTATCCCATCGATGTATTATGCGATGGAATTCTTCCCACTTTAGTTCCCATTCTGACTGTTGCACTGTTTCCCGACTGAGGAAATCTGTCACGGAGTTCTGAGACCCCTTCAGGTGTATTGCACTTACTGATAGTACTGTTTCTTCTACCCACTAAAAAATCTTTCCTGCTAAATCTTGCAGATGGTGATGTCTTGATTCCCCTTAATGTCTGAGAAAGGCCACTGTTGTGATATTGTCTGACAGGATTCTGATGTATTGGTTCTTTAGGTCTGCCCGACATCTTTTTAAGGTTTCCCAGACTGCCTGGAGTTGAGGTTTGATGATCTGGGAAGGTTTCGCCCCTACCAGGTACCTTGTAGGTACTGATCGTTTATATGGACCCCACCAGCCACTGTTGCTTGCGTCGGTGGTGACTGTTACAAATGGAGACAACTTCCACATAATCCCCTTCTGTAGGTTGGCCCTGGAAGTCCACCATGTTAATGACTTCCTGGTTATCACAGACAAGCTTATTTTCTTGTCTAGACCGTCCATCTTCCTGTTTCAGGTTGTTAGAATCTGATGTAGTTGTCTCGAGTGGAATTGGCTCCACTGAACTCTGGGTATAGAAGCTGTCATTAATCCTAAAATTTTCATGCTTTCCCAGATGGAGATTTGTGATTTCCTTCCGAAAGAGAGGACTCTGTCTCTAAGTTTGTTTTTATGACTGGTAAAAGGGATATTTTTAGTTTTGAGTCTAGGAGGATTCCTAGGAAGATGTTTCTTCTTCTTCCTGGTATAAGATCTGATTTCTTCCAGTTTACAATCCATCCCAGATTTTTTTTTATAATCAAGACGGTTGAAGTTAGGCTGAGTTCACACGATGCGTTTTTCATGCGTTTCCGCGGCGTTTTTGCAGTTGCGGAAACGCATGAAAAACGCATGGTAGAAGGGCAGCAATGTTCCCCAATGGAAATCCGCATGTGCTGTGCCCATGATGCGGATTTTTCCGCAGCGTAAACGCTGCGGTCAAAAATCCGCAGCATGTCAATTAATTTTGCGGAAACGCTGCTCTTTTGCCGCCATTGACTTGCATTAGACCGCATGGAATCCGCATCACTGTATATGTTGATGCGCTTTTCATGCGGTCTAATGTGCGGATGGTACCCGGGTGTGGATGAGAGGACTCTCATCCAGACCCAGGTACCATTAAAAAAAAAAAGAATAAAATAAAAAATATATATATTCTCACCTTCTGACGGCCCGCGCTGCGTCCTGCTGGCTTCCCGGGCACTTCGCGGTTGAATGAAGGACCTTCGCTGACGTCAGAGTCATGTGACGGGTCACGTGACGCTGACGTCGGAAGGTCCTAAAGTCTTCACTGCCGGCAGCCGGGACCGATGAAGCAGGACACCGGGGGCCATCAGAGGGTAAAGTATAGATTTATTTTTTATTTTTTGACATTCACACACTATATAAATCCATGCCGGTTGCATGGATTTATATAGTGGAAAGTTGACAAGCACTTTCCAAGTGATGCTAAAATCGCTTGGGAAGCGCTTGTCAACCCGCATGCGGAAATGAAAGTGAAGACCGCTTCATTTCCGCATGTCCCTGGCAGGAAACCGCATGTACAATCCGCATGCGTTTTTTCCTGCCAGAGAGATGCAGAAACGCTCAGGAAAAAATCCTGAGCATTTCTGCATCGTGTGCACATACCCTTATACTGGCTTTTAGTCGCTGGGGTGACTCTGCAATTAATAGGAAATCGTCCAAATACTGGACAATTAATACTCCCTGCTCTCTCAGGAAAGCCATAACTTCTGCCACTAGTTTGGTGAAGATACGTGGGGCTGAGGATAGACCAAATAGGAGGCATCTGAACTGATAATGCAGAATGTTCTCCCCCTTTTTCAGTGCAAATCTTAGATATTTTTGACTGTGAGGGTGAATGGGTACATGATAATAGATCTATCGTACACATCATCATGTTTTATTAGTGGAATAGATGATCTTATCGACTCCATCTTGAATTTATTGTATGCCACTGACATGTTTAGAGAATTTATATTTATAAATCGCCCCCCCCGTTTTTTTTTTTTTATTGAAAATAGGTTTGAATAGTATTCCACAAGCCATTCTGCTTCTGGCACTGGTATTACTACTCTGAATCCACCAATTTTTCCACATCCGTCATTAGCTTTCTGGAGACCTGCGGGGACTGCGTAGATAGGTGGAATCTTCCCTACGAAAGCTCTTCTGCATCCCTCTGCAATTGATTGGAGTATCCATGGATTGTTGGATACTTCTGTCCATGCTTTAAGTATTGGAGTCTCCCAACTACTCTCTTCGCATCATTGTCTACACGTGCCATTTCCTGCACTGGCAAAGATATTCCTTCTATTACCTCCCTTCGGGTAGCTCCATCTTCCCAGTATATTCTGGTCTTTGATAGGAACGAGGCCTCAGAAAGGATGATACTTTAGGTTTTTCTTCTGGAAACCCCTTTTTTTCCTCTGAGGCTTTTTATACCATATCGCCCAGAACTGGACCGAATACTCAAAGGCCAGAAAAGGGGATGGAACACAGTTTGTTCTTTGAGTGGCTATCACCTGACCAAGTTTTTAGCCATATTGCTCGCCTAGCCATGGTGGAAAGTGCCCCATTCCTTGCGGCAAATCTAACTGACTCGGCTGAGGAGTCAGCCATAAATCCCATTGCCATTTTTAGTAATGAAATGGATTCTAGGACCTCATCTCTGGAAGTCTTCTTCCTCAGATGACCTTCTGATTGCTTTAACTATATATTCATGTACCTTGCTACCGAGGTAGCTGCTATTTAAGCTTTTATTATTGTAGCAGAGGTCTCCCAGGTCTTTTTGAGAAGACAGTCTGCTTTCCTGTCCATAGGGTCTTTCAAACATGAGGAGTTCTCAAATAGGGTGGATGCTTTCTTCTCTACTCTGGATATCGGGATATCAATTTTAGTGATTTGTTTCCATAATTTTAATTGCCTCTGGTTCAAACGGTAGACGTGATTTGAAACTTCTGGGAATAAATTAGTGTATTTTTCATGTCTTTCCACTCCTCTAGTATCATGGCTTTAATATGATTATTAACGGGGAATACTCTGTTCATACGGCTTCTCAAACCTCGATCGTTTTATCCTGTACCGGGGAGGGCTGGTGAGTGTCCTCGACTTTCATGGTGTTTCTCACGGCTGATAGAAGTACATCAGTATCTTCCCAGGAAAAAAGATTTATTTTTATCCTTTGGGGAAACGGAGATAGATCCTTCTCTTTCCTCTTGTTCAGGATCAGAGTAACCTGACAATTCTTCCTCCTCAGAACTAGATTCTTCCCACATTATGGTGCTTATATCAGTCATAAAAGAGGAATGTTCCTCCTTAACCACCTTGGCAATACAGTCAGTGCATAATTGTTTCCCATATGTATCCGGTAGCTTTGTGTTACAGATGGAAAATCATTTCCCTCTTTTCTTAGTGGCCAAAGGCATCACAGATCTTTCAGGGATCACCTTGTCCTATAAGAACAAGGGATCATAGAATAAAAATACTAAAGAAGACAGATGGAATCAGTAAGTGAAACAGAAAGGGAGTAATCCCCAGATAACTGACTTGTACTGGTGGTTCAGCAGGTGTATCAGAGCGACCAGTGGTTTGTCCTTCCATAGCGGTCATTCTGGATGCACTGGTAACCTCAGCTCCCCTCTAACAATACTTAAATAGTATTATCACACCCGTTTTCCATCAGAATCATCAAAAAGGCATTTCACCTTAAATTTAGGATTTGGCACCATTTAAAAAAAAAAAAAAAAAAAAGAAGAAGCAGTGCGTTCCACGGTGGAACGCTCACCGGGCACTAGAGGTCTGCATGTCGCTACCTTTATAACCGGAAGTGCTGCAAATTCAATCTTCAGGACGCATAGGAGTTGCACGCAGGGCTTGAGCAGCGTGAACTGAGAGCCCCCCGAGGGGGAAGCAGTTTTCCTCGGGAGCATTGGCTCAACCGGACAGGCTGAGGGACCCCTTGATCAGCAAGATGTCGGCCTCCGGACCACGGCAAAAGGAAAGAGGAATGCGAAGAATCCCGATCCTCTCGAGCCCGACATCAGGAGGTCCTGATCACTGGAAAATTTGTGGAGGGGTGTCGCTCGTCTTGGTTCGGTGCCTCCCTTCTTGCGATGTCATCCTCCTCCTTGCTTTGCGTGGATGACGCGTCCCGTATGTCATCTATACAGTCCCCTGCCATTGCGCTCCTGTGCACGCCTACTTCTCTGCCCTGTCGAGGGCAGAGCAAAGTACTGCAGTGCATGTGCCAGAACAGGTCAAAGAGCCCAGGCGCATGCGCACTGCACTACTGTACTCTGCCCTCATCAGGACAGAGAAGTATGCCTGTGTAGGAGCACGATGCCGGGAGAATCTGTGGATGACGTACAGGACGAGTCATCCACACAAAGCAAGGAGGACAACGACGCTGGACAAGGACGGGCGACACCCCTCGGACCAGACTCGACCGCCACGCAGGGAAGTATAATAAAACATCTTTTTATTGTCTTGCAGGCCGGCTTGGGGGCATATACCCTGCATTATAGAATGCTGTATATCAGGGCTGAACGGTGGTGGCCATATCTTATATGGGACAAACCTTGTGACAGGTTCACTTTAATGATTTCCATTGACAAGCAGAAACATAAATGTTCAGACATTGCATTTTTGCTGCAAATGCTTCTGCCCCAAAACAAAGCGTTGGAAAAAAAAACACTCCGTACAACCGTGCATTTTGTTGTATGTATGTATGTATGTATGTATGTATGTATGTATGTATGTATGCATGCATGTATGTATGTATGCATGTATGTATGCATGCATGCATGTATGTATGTATGTATGCATGCATGTATGTATGCATGCATGCATGTATGTATGTATGGTGTAAGTATGTATGGTGTATGTATGTATGTATGGTGTATGTATGTACGTACGTACGTACGTACGTATGTAAAACGTTATTTTTCCCATTCATTTGAGTAGGTGAAAAGTGTTGCAAAAACAAAGTGCATCTACTGTATATAAACTGTTCCAAGAAGATTTAATGATCAAAGGGAATCTCTCAGCAGATTATTGCTACCTCCTCTAAGCAGCCTGATGTAGGTAAAGAGACCCTGAATCCAACGATGTACCACTTTGATTACTGGGCGCAGTAGTAGGGACACAATTTTTAGGTTTAGCAATGCAGCAGAGATGAGAAAGCTGCCCCTGCCCACACCAGGCTCTCTACAGACAGTGAGGTGCTTATCACAGAAGGGGGCTGAGTTGGACGATTGCCGGCCTGCCGGATCCTCACAGCAATGTTAATCAAGGTGATTAAAGTGTAACACCACCACACAGCGTGGACATATGACACCGTTGAGTTTAGTGCTTTATCCCCGTCATGCTGTCCTTAATTTACATAGCAAAAACATGCTGACAGATTCCTTTTAAAGAAAAAAATTATAATTTTCAATAAATAAAAATCTCAAGCAAATTTGTCAATTTTAGATAGGAAAGATTTCATTGTTCTTTTACCTCTTTATGAAAGCCAGTGCATGTGATGTGGATAACTCCGGAATTCAACAAGCAAGTAGCATCTTCAATATGACAGAAAACAAAAAAAATATCGTCAGAAAACTCATTAAACCTAAATTAGTTTTTAATTTTTTTAAAAAGTTTAAAATATCCAAGAAATTTCGTTCCACTTCATGATTGTGTTCCACTGGTTGTTGGTTCTTCCCCAAAAAATTAGAATTTTATATCTTCATGTTTGAAGCCAGAAATGTGGCAAAAGGTAGAAAAGTTCAAGGGGGCCAAATACTTTCACAAGGCGCTGTGTGTCCTGCTAATAAGGCGTGGGATGGAGAGATGGCACATCATTCCTACTGATCACAGGTGAGGACGGGAGAGGGACAGACAAGGGGTGCATCATTCCTGATGACAGGTGGGATGGAGAAGTGGCATTTGTTCTTGGTGATATATAGGGATGAGATGTGGAATGGACAGATGGCACATTATTGCTGCTGAAAGGGTGAGGAGGAGATGGGTGAGGTGGAACACTGTACCTGTTTATGACAGGGAATCAACTTACAGTGTCCATTTTAGGACATGATCAGACATCAAAGTCAAACATCAGAATAATGCCAGTTTGAGGCTAAATACCTTGTCTGAGAACTGACTGACATGTGATAAAAAAAAAGTCACTATTCGCTGGGACTTGAACCCAAAACTTTGTCCAGAAGCCAGTGCACTTACCATTGAGCTATTCACTCAATTGATGAAAGAAGTTTTTCTTGGCTTATGAGATCAACCATGAAAATACCCGAGGTGTCTAAAAGTCACTGTGATTCTGATGTTTGAAGAAAGTCAGATATCAGAATCACATATCAAAGTCACACATCATTTATATTTGGCTTGGAGGAGGTATGTGTGAAAGTCCCAATGAGTTGCAGACTGGTTTGCACTGAAAATCATATAACCAAATAGAACGCCTAGATTTATTCAGTGTATAGCTCAATGGCTACTGCACTGGCTTCTAGACAGCTTTCAGTTCAAATCCCAGAAGCGAACAATGACTAATAATGGCACAAAATCAGGGTGCCGTAATAATGCCAGAGCAAGTACTATCACAGGGTCAAACTGTAGCAGGAGGGGTACATAAACATTATTATATTAAAATAGGTCTAATTTATATAGGAAAAAATATATATAAATTAATTTACTATTCAAGGCCATCAATAATAATTAAAAATAATCATTACCAAAATTATAGGTGCTTGGAAAGTAGAACTGTTCTGGTGGTGGATATGCAGGTGGAACACCTCTACTCAAACTACGTTCATGTACAAGAACATCAAAGATGGTGTCATCAGTCATGTTTGTCAAGGCTTCAAGAGACCAAAATGCAACATATGAACAGTTTCTAAGAAACTGACCAGGCCTGTGAGAGAAAGAAAATAATTGGAGTATACAATGAAAGGAATGCCATTACTCTCCTCTCCCACAAAAAAAAAATCTTACCTTAAAGAATCCGGCATCTGTGCTTGATACCAACGATTTATATCAAACACTCCCATGTAAATTGAAGGCTTATTTTGTCCATACGTATTAACTTGCCAGCTAAATATTGACACACTGGTATCAGGCGATGTAACTGAAAAGAAATCATATTGCTAGAAATATGTACAAAAACATTATTTGCAGTCTATAATAATACCCTAGAGGGCTTTCCATTTCATTGACAAATCTTGAAATAAGTTTTAACCTGCAGGTCACAATTTTTATTAGAAGATTTTAAAACTCCACAAAGTACATGCATATAAGGTACTGCATTTTCAGACAGACGCCGTCTTTAAATGGGTTGTCCACTACTTGGACAACCCCATCTCAATCCTTGTTTGGCCCAGTAAAATAACACCCATAGGGCAGAGTGAAGCAAGCGCTGATTGGCCGCAAGGATCGTATGACAATGTTATGCGAGCCCTGGGAGACCCCGTGTCGACACCTCGGGAACAGCACCGGCAACAGAGGTGAGTATATGTATTATTTTACAAGGGGAAAACATAGGGATTGAGGAGGGGGTTTCCCCGAGTGGTGAACAATCCTTTTAACTGCAGTATAAAAGTAATACATTTTAACTGGATTGGAAACCTTGTGTGTTAGTATCACAAAACCTATTTAGATGTTCTATTGCATGTGTTTTTAATGACGTAGAAGTGAATCTTACATAAAATATTACATATGTTGCATTTGATAAAATACATAATCACTGTTGCAGTTACTTTTCATTAAAATTTGCATCTGTTCTCCTGATATTAAAGGGAACCTGTCACCATGAAAATGCAGTCCTATCTGCAGGCATCATGTTATTGAGAAGGAAAATCAAATTAGATTGATCTATAGTTTACTGAAAAAAAGGTCCGTATAACCCGTATTTTCATCACAAACCTCTGCCTTTTGAGATTTTCTGTCCAGTTGGCGGTCCTATCAGTGATTGACAACTTTCTCTGTACAAGTGTACTTACAGTGATAGATGTCAATCATTGACAGGACTGCCCACTGGACTGAAAGTCTCAGAAAGAACAGATTTAGGTGATGAAAACAGCTTATACTGAATTTTTTTTTTTCCACAAAACTATATATCAATCTAATCTGTTCCTCCTCCTCCTCAATAACATGATGCCTGCAGATAGGACTGCATTTTCATGGCGACAGGTTACTTAAAAATTTTCTTTTTTTATTGTTTACAGCTTATTGCCAAAGGAACCGGCCACAAATGCAGTCTAGCAGCAGTAGCCGAACACACACAGTACGTGCAAGCGCTTTACAGTGAACCTGACATCTGACACTTCATGCCCAATCCACTAACTGATCTCAGCCACTGCCTGAATCATGCCACCCTCAGATTGGGCAGCAAGTATCAGATGTCAGATTCCCTTTAATAGCAGGTCATAAGCACTTAATTGAAGCGGTTGGAAAAAATCTAAACATCTTATTCTGAATCATAAAAGGGCGAATCCCAATAAATAAAAAAAAAAACGCAAACCCACATTGGGTAGAGATGAAACTTCTAGATAAAGATGGGTCTGGCTCTGAAGGGTCGTGCTTAAGGGTCTTAATCTGAAATAAGCCGGAAATAGGCCAGAAGGTAGGAGTAACTATTTACTAATTGTGCTTAGTTTCTCTCTCTCATTCACACTTAAACCTTCATTATGCTTACATACGCCCTTGCTGTCTTTGCACCACTAATCCTTACTCTCCTTCACTATCCCCCAAACCCCAGCACTCTCTAACCAAATAATAATCTCTCCTTCCCGCTTACCCCCTCACCTGACCTCATCTGCACACCTGCTCCTCAACCTCAGATCTATCTATAAACATAAAACAAGCCGGACACTCTCCTTCTCCCAATCCTGGAGCCCCATAATTCACAACTCCCACCAATTCCTCCTCCTATCGCTTCCAACCAACTGCAAACTACCGCAACCTCTCCCAAATAAAACCCGTGCCCCTAACGCCCACCCCCCTGCTCCCTCTCTCTGGAGCACTTTGGAACGCCCACTCTGTCTGCAACAAGCTCTATTTTGTCCACGACCTCTTTACCTCTCAGAGAGGCCCATCTCTCCTTCCTGGGCATCACAGAGACATGGTTGACACACGCCAACACTGTCTCCCCTGCTGCGCTGTGTTATAGTGGGCTCCACTTCACCCACACTCCTCGCCCTGGTAACAGACATGGTGGAGGAGTAGGTCTTTTCCTTTCTACCAACTACACCTTTATCCCTATCCCACCTCTACCCTCCCTTCTTTTGAAGTCCACTCTGTCCGCATCTACTCTCCCTCCAAGTGGCTGTCATACCGACCTGAGAGCCCGGTCACTGCCTTTATTGACCAATTCTCCTCTTGGCTGCTTTACTTTCTCTCTGCTGACATTCCCACAATCAACATGGGTGATTTCAACATCCCCACTGACATTCGCCAGTCAACAGCATCTAAACTCCTGTCGCTTACTTCATCCTTTGGACTTCGTCCTCCTGAGCTACCCACACAGACGGACACACACTAGACCTCACCTTCATCCGACTCTGCTCCCGATCTAACCTCAAAACCTCCCCCTTACCCTTATCTGACCACCATATACTCTCTCATCCCAGTTCTCCTCACCTGCCACCCATGCCCAGCAACTAGCACACCCCCGCAGAAACCTTGCACATCTAGACACTCGTACACTCTCTGACTCTATTCTACCACTGATATCCATATCCTCACTCCACGACACCGTCAACGCCACTGCTTTCTACAATGCCATTCTCACATCAACTATTGACTCGGTCGCCCTCGACACTCATTCCCCACACTCATCCCATCCCTTACCCATCTCTTCAGCCAATCACTAACTTCTGGTACCTTCCCCGCTGCCTTCATGCATTCCACAATCATGCCCATCCTCAAAAAGCCATCCCTCGACCCAACCGCCTTGTCTAGCTACCGCCCTATATCGTTGCTCCCATTTGCCTCCAAAAGCCTTGTGCAACACGTTCACGCTGAACTTTCCTCTCACTTCTCACCTAACCCTCTTCGACAACTAACAATCTGGCTTCCACCCACACCATTCCACCGAAACTGCCCTTATCAAAATTACTAATTACTTACAGCCAAAGCTGACAATTCTGTTCTCCTTCTTGACCTGTCCTCAGCCTTTGACACAGTAGACCACTGCCAGTCCTACTACAGATCCTCTCTTCCTTTGGCATCAAAAATTTGCCCTATCTTGGATCTCCTCATACCTTTTTAACCGCACATTTAGCATCTCCCACGCTACCTCCTCATCCCGCCCCCACTCTGGGAGTCTCTCAAGGCTCTGTCCTAGGACCACTACGCTTCTCAATCTATACCCTTGGCCTGGGACAGCTCAAAATCTCACTGCTTCCAATACCATTTGTACGCTGATGACACCCAGATCTACCTCTCTGGCACAGATGTCACCGCTCTGCTGTCCAGAATTCCAGCATGTCTATCAGCCATATCCTCCTTTTCTCCTCTTGCTTCCTAAAGCTCAATGTGGACAAAACTGAACTCATCTTTCCCCCATCTTGCGTATCTTCCCCACCTGATATTTCTATCACAATAAATGACGCCACACTTTCCCCAGTACCGGCAATCCGCTGCCTCGGAGTAACCCTTGAATCTTCCCTGTCCTTCAAACCCCATATCCAAGCTCTCGCCACCTCTTGTTGCCTGCAGCTCAAAAATTTCCAGAATCCCTCCATCTACTAAACTGGTTGTGCATGCCCTCATCATCTCCCGCCTCGACAACAACAGCATGCTCCTCTGTGGCCTACCTGCTACCACTCTCACACACCTCCAGTCCATCCTCAACTCTGCTGCGTGACTGGTTCATCTCTCGCATCGCTACTCCTCCGCTACCCCCCTTTGCAAATCTCTTCACTGGCCCCCAATTGCGCAGAATATCCAGTTGAAACTACAAACACTGACCTACAAAGCCATCCATAACCTTTCCTCTCTGTACATCTCTGAACTAATCTCCCGATATATTTCCTCACGTAATCTCCAGTCCTCCAAAGGCCACCTCCTCTCCTACACACTAATTCGTTCCTCACCCAATCGCCTCCAAGATTTCTCCCCATCCTATGGAATTCTGTGCCTCAACACGTCTGATTAGCCTCCACATTTGGATCCTTCAGACGGAACCTGAAAACCCATCTCTTCAAACAAGCTTACAGCCTGCCATGACCTTGCTTGCTGCAACCTCAACACCAAAGCTACTGCAACCACCCCCAACCTACTGTCTCCTTCCCCGTTCCTGTAGAATGTCAAGAAATCCCTGCCTATGTGCTTATTATTCCCCTAAATCCCCGCCTCTGTTTAGTTATCATATCCCCCCCTCCCCTGCACATCACAGGGCCCTGTGACAAATATACATATGGATAGAGATATAGATATATATATACATACACACATACATATATTATATATACAGTACAGACCAAACGTTTGGACACACCTTCTCATTTAATGATTTTTATGTATTTTCATAACTATGAAAATTGTACATTCACACTGAAGGCATCAAAACTATGAATTAACACATGTGGAATTATATACTTAACAAAAAAGTGTGAAACAACTGAAAATATGTCCTATATTCTAGGTTCTTCAAAGTAGCCACCTTTTGCTATGATGACTGCTTTGCACACTCTTGGCATTCTCTTGATGAGCTTCAAGAGGTAGTCACCGGAAATGGTTTTCAATTCACAGGTGTGCCCTGTCAGGTTTAATAAGTGGGATTTCTTGCCTTATTAATGGGGTTGGGACCATCAGTTGTGTTGTGCAGAAGTCTGGTGGATACACAGCTGATAGTCCTACTGAATAGACTATTAGAATTTGTATTATGGCAAGAAAAAAGCAGCGAAGAAAAACGAGTGGCCATCATTACTTTAAGAAATGAAGGTCAGTCAGTGCGAAAAATTGGGAAAACTTTGAAAGTGTCCCCAAGTGCAGTTGCAAAAACCATCAAGCGCTACAAAGAAACTGGCTCACATGAGGACTGCCCCAGTAAAGGAAGACCAAGAGTCACCTCTGCTTCTGAGGATCAGTTTATCTGAGTCACCAGCCTCAGAAATCGCATGTTAACAGCAGCTCAGATTAGAGACCAGGTCAATGCCACACAGAGTTCTAGCAGCAGATACATCTCTTCAACAACTGTTAAGAGGAGACTTTGTGCAGCAGGCCTTCATAGTAAAATAGCTGCTAGGAAACCACTGCTAAGGACAGGCAACAAGCAGAAGAGACTTGTTTGGGCTAAAGAACACAAGGAATGGACATTAGACCAGTGGAAATCTGTGCTTGGTCTGAGGAGTCCAAATTTGAGATCTTTGGTTCCAACCACCGTGTCTTTGTGCGACGCAGAAAAGGTGAACGAATGGACTCTACATGCCTGGTTCCCACCGTGAAGCATGGAGGTGGTGTGATGGTGTGGGGGTGCTTTGCTGGTGACACTGTTGGGGATTTATTCAAAATTGAAGGCATACTGAACCAGCATGGCTACCACAGCATCTTGCAGCGACATGCTATTCCATCCGGTTTGCATTTAGTTGGACAATCATTTATTTTGTCAACAGGACAATGACCCCAAACACACCTCCAGGCTGTGTAAGGGCTATTTGACCAAGAAGGAGAGTGATGGGGTGCTACGCCAGATGACCTGGCCTCCACATTCACCAGACCTGAACCCAATCGAGATGGTTTGGGGTGAGCTGGACCGCAGAGTGAAGGCAAAAGGGCCAACAAGTGCTAAGCATCTCTGGGAACTCCTTCAAGATTGTTGGAAGACCATTTCCGGTGACTACCTCTTGAAGCTCATCAAGAGAATGCCAAGAGTGTGCAAAGCAGTCATCAAAGCAAAAGGTGGCTACTTTGAAGAACCTAGAATATAAGACATATTTTCAGTTGTTTCACACTTTTTTGTTAAGTATATAATTCCACATGTGTTAATTTACATACATACACACACAAATATATCTATCCATCAAACTATACACTGTAGCTCACAAATCAGTTATATGGATGTCTGGCACAAAAATACCACTGCTAAGTGCCACATTGCGTAACTGCAGGGCAGTTTGATTAGCACATATGCATATATAGTAGCTCTATACAGCTACTCCACTGACGTCTCAACCTCAGTCACCTTACTGATTTAATAAATGTAACCAGGGCTGTGGAGTCGGTCTCCATTTAGGTGGAGTCGGTATAAAATGGACCGACTCTGAAAATATATAATAAATTGGGTACAGTAGTATAATGCAGGATGTGCTGTAAATGTTTTCCTAAGAATTTGGGAAAGTTATGAAATGTCCTATAAATGTCTGTTCTGTTCCTGATGTAAGGGTCTCTGCTTAGGTGAGATGAATCTGTGCTGCACTTTATGTACACGCTCAGTAGTGAGGCCGTGCTGTGGAGTCGGAGGTTTAGCTTACCATGTTGGATTTACCAATCTGTCGGCGTTGCACCTCTGCCCTCAGCCCTGTGTACTCTGCCGATCTCCTGGCATGAACAAATGTCACATGACCACGGCAGCAATTATGGGATATTTGTATGTTAAGAGACAAGCGGGGAACAGAAGGCTAAAAACAGAAGAGCAACATCATATTGCTTTTTTTCACCATTATTAATTTAGATAGCAACTTGGTCCATTATTAAAGGGAATCTGTCACCCCCTGGCCCTTATCTGACCTCTAATATTGGCATACAGGTGATAGAAATGTAAATGTATACCTACCGCTATGGCCCAGAGTAGAGGTCTAGTTGATTTAAAATGTCTTTTTATTCAATCCGTATACTGATGCTTGGGGTGAAGAAATCCCCGCCTACTTTGTGAATTACAATGTTACCCAACCCCACTCCCCTGCATGTGACGTGCAGTCTCATCTTCCAGGTCCCGCGCACGCTCACCTCACCTTTAAAGGGAATGTGTCACCCCCCTGGGCGATATCAGACCTCTGGGCATAAAGGACTTTAATCAATTCTTTTTTCCATAGGCTTGGTGTCCGGGAGACGCCTAGCAATCCCCGCCTGTGTGCTTATTATTCCTTCAAATCCCCGCCTCTCTGCTTAATTATCATATCCCCCCTCCCCTGCACGTCACAGGGCCCTGTGACAGACCCTGTGACGTGCACTGTGCTCCCTGACTTCCGGGCATGCGCAGAGGGCCGCTCACATAGAGCGCGCTTTGCTTCATCCAGGCCCGTCTACCTGTGCTCTGCGCTGCAGGTTTCTATTGCGCAGGTGCCGGAAAGTGACGGTGACTCCCGGCGCCTGCGCAATAGAACCCTGCAGCACAGTGCACGGAGAGTCGAGGCCGGGATGAAGCAAAGCGCGCTCTATGTGAGCGGCCCTCTGCGCATGCCCGGAAGTCAGGGAGCACAGTGCACCACACAGGGTCCTGTGACATGCAGGGGAGTGGGGGGATATGACAATTAAGCAGAGAGGCGGGGATTTAGGGGAATAATAAGCACATAAGCGGGGTTTGCTTCAAGCCTGTGGAAAAAATAATTAATTAAAGTGCTTTTCTCTGCAATCAGACCTCAGCTATGGGCCATGCAGGTATGTATAGATTAAGGCTGTGTGCCCACTATGCGTTTTTCAAGAGCTTTTGCCGTGGAATTTCCGCAGCGAAAACGCTTAAAAAACGCTTGGTAATATGTGCCCCATGATCCCCAATGATAATCCGCATGTGCTGTGCGGAAATTTCCGCTGCGGATTATCAATGCGGAAAAATACGCAGCATGTCCATTAATTTTGCGGACACGCAGCGTAATTGTAAAATGGTACCTGTAAAAAAAAAGAATTTAAAATAAAAAAATAAAGATTATACTTACCTTCTGATGTCCTCCCGGTCTCCTCAGCGATGCGTGCGGTGTGTTGGGCGGCTCGCGGTGGTGTGAGGACCTGACATGACGTAATTGAGTCATGAGACAGGTCACGCGACCACTGACGTCGGCGGTCGCGTGACCTGTCACATGACTCAATGACGTCATCGCAGGTCCTTCACACCACCACGAGACACAGGGGAAACTGGACACATCAGAGAAGAAGACCACGGGCCATCGGAAGGCAAGTACAATCTTTATTTTTTACTTTTCACCATTCTTATTTTATTCATTTATTTTTATTTTCCTTTTTAACTATTACTTGGTCACACTATATATGCCGGTTGCATGGATTTATATAGTGTGACCAAGTTGTCAAGCACTTTCCAAGTGATGCTAAAATTGCTTTGAAAAGCGCTTAATAACCCGCATGTAGAAATGCATGCAAAAACGCTTGACAATGCTTCTACCTGGCGGGAAAAACGCATGTAAAATCCGCATGCATTTCTGCATCGTGGGCACATAGCCTTACTTTTCTATAACCTGTATGGCCATAGTAGTGGTATGATATCACCCGGGGGGGCCACAGATTCCCTTTAACACGAGTCACACTTTTCTCCCGGTTATGTTTCCAGCAGTGATCTTGTGAGCAGACGCCAGGGAGTCACATAGCTAGGAGAAAAAAAAAGTGCGCCTTGTGTTAAAGGTGATGTGAGCAGGAGCGGGACTTGGAAGACGAGACTGCATGTCACAGGGCAAGGGAGTGGGTGTGGGGGACATTGTAATTCATAAAGTAGGCGGGGATTTCTTCCCGTCCCCCAAGGATCAGTAAACAGATTGAATAAAAAGACATTTCAAACCAACCAGACCTCTAATATGAGGCATACAGGTATGTATAGATTTACATTTCTATCACCTGTATGCCCATATTAGAGGTCTGAAAAGTCCCAGGGGGTGACAGTTTCCCTTTAAGAGGTTGTCCAGCAGTGGTCACCCCCTTTAATTTCATCTAATGCACAGCATCTAGTGCTCTGAAAGAGTAAATCTACTAAACAGCAGAAAAGGTTTAAACATTTAGATTTTTTTTTCATGCTTTTGCGGAATATAGTTACATACAGTTAGGTCCATATATATATTTGGACAGAGACAACATTTTTTCTAATTTTAGTTCTAGACATTACCACAATGAATTTTAAACAAAACAATTCAGATGCAGTTGAAGTTCAGACTTTCAGCTTTCATTTGAGGGTATCCACATTAAAATTGGATGAAGGGTTTAGGAGTTTCAGCTCCTTAACATGTGCCACCCTGTTTTTAAAGGGACCAAAAGTAATTGGACAGATTAAATAATTGTAAATAAAATGTTCATTTCTAGTACTTGGTTGAAAACCCTTTGTTGGCAATGACTGCCTGAAGTCTTGAACTCATGGACATCACCAGACGCTGTGTTTCCTCCTTTTTGATGCTCTGCCAGGCCTTCACTCCGGTGGTTTTCAGTTGCTGTTTGTTTGTGGGCCTTTCTGTCTGAAGTTTAGTCTTTAACCAGTGAAATGCATGCTCAATTGGGTTGAGTTCAGGTGACTAACTTGGCCATTCAAGAATATTCCACTTCTTTGCTTTAATAAACTCCTTGGTTGCTTTGGCTTTATGTTTTGGGTCATTGTCCATCTGTAGTATGAAACGACGACCAATCAGTTTGGCTGCATTTGGCTGGATCTGAGCACACAGTATGGCTCTGAATACATCAGAATTCATTCGGCTACTTCTGTCCTGTGTCACATCATCAATAAACACTAGTGACCCAGTGCCACTGGCAGCCATGCATGCCCAAGCCATCACACTGCCTCCGCCGTGTTTTACAGATGATGCGGTATGCTTTGGATCATGAGCTGTACCACGCCTTCACCATACTTTTCTCTTTCCATCATTCTGGTAGAGGTTGATCTTGGTTTCATCTGTCCAAAGAATGTTCTTCCAGAACTGTGCTGGCTTTTTTAGATGTTTTTAGCAAAGTCCAGTCTAGCCTTTTTATTCTTGATGCTTATGAGTGGCTTGCACCGTGCAGTGAACCCTCTGTATTTACTTTCATGCAGTCTTCTCTTTATGGTAGATTTGGATATTGAAACGCCTACCTCCTGGAGAGTGTTGTTCACTTGGTTGGCTGTTGTGAAGGGGTTTCTCTTCACCATGGAGATTATTCTAAGATCATCCACCACTGTTGTCTTCCGTGGGCGCCCAGGTCTTTTTTGCATTGATGAGTTCACCAGTGCTTTCTTTCTTTCTCAGGATGTACCAAACTGTCGATTTTGCCACTCCTAATATTGTAGCAATTTCTTGGATGTTTTTTTTTCCTGTTTTTGCAGCTTAAGGATGGCTTGTTTCACCTGCATGGAGAGCACCTTTGACCGCATGTTTACTTCACAGCAAAACCTTCCAAATGCAAGCACTACACCTCAAATCAACTCCAGGCCTTTTATCTGCTTAATTGAGAATGACATAACGAAGGGATTGCCCACACCTGTCCATGAAATAGCCTTGGAGTCAATTGTCCAATTACTTTTGGTCCCTTTAAAAACAGGGTGGCACATGTTAAGGAGCTGAAACTCCTAAACCCTTCATCCAATTTTAATGTGGATACCCTCAAATGAAAGCTGAAAGTCTGAACTTCAACTGCATCAGAATTGTTTTGTTTAAAATTCATTGTGGTAATGTCTAGAACCAAAATTAGAAAAATGTCGTCTCTGTCCAAATATATATGGACCTAACTGTAGATTCAATTATGTAGAAAAAAGTACTTCTGGGGATTGAAAACATTCTCTCCTTAACTCAAACTGATGTATAAAACCGTCATGATCAGGTCACTTTGTGCACTGCTTGAGGGATCTGTACGGTACAGCCTCTGCATCGGAGCAGCAGGAGCTCAATTGATATACACAGCCAGGATTCTGATGTGTTCTCACCAGGTTTAGCAGTTCAATCTGATATGCCGATAGTGACAACAGCACACAAAGAATCTGACCAAAAAAAAAGAGCGCTCCCTTTGTCAGACCATCATCAGCACCTCTAATGTGCGCAGCGGTGCCAATGGACTATGGCAACCAAGAGCCCGAAAATGGCCTTTTGGTCTGCCATACAGTACAGTTTAACAGATACTGCCAGAGTCGGGGTTTGATAGGTTGACGGGGATAAATTAGGTAATCCACTGTAGCGATGTGCGTTAACAATATGATCATGAGATTTTATGTTCAAGTTCCCTTAGGGTACTAATATTGTAGTGTAAAAAATATATATATATCCTTTGAAAAACATTCCATATCTCTGATTACTATAATGATATCAACATTTATGCGAAGCTGCATGGTGAACAATGCAAAGTGTATGTATATATGTGTGTTTTATATACACACATACATACACATATATACATACATTTGTAATTTTTTCTATTTCCACCTATAAATACAATTCATTCCACAAAAGACAAGCCCTCATTCAGCTATATCTTCAAAAAATGTGATGGAAAAAAAATATATATTTGTCCTAAAGACCCCAAAATTAAGGGGTTAAAGGGATTTTCCAATTTTTGAAAGTGATCGTATACAATAGCGTGTACAGACAGACCAGGATGGTCCAAATATTTTACATTTGAAGAAACTTAATCTAGTCGGCTTCTGATTAACAATGATGTATGAGATAAGACTTTGTTGTACTCTACATAGTCAAATTTCAGATCAGTTTCTGTATATGCCTTGCAAACATAATAAAAGACATGAAAGAGAAAAATACAGAAAAACAAACCATCATGGAGACCGTCTTCTCTTTCGCTATGAGCATGGAATTTTTCTATAGTCTGACAGCCCAGTAACTTCATGCTGTTTGTTTGACCTCTTAAAAATAGGGTATTCGCTGAAAGATCCAGGTTATACCTTTCCTCACAGTATTCCAAGTTCTGTAAAAAAAAATAAAGAAAGAATAATTGACATATAGATAGATAGATTTATATTATAGGAATAGATATACCTAGTCTAGCCTCTCCCTGCCCCACTCCAGGTGGTTGACAGGTCTGTACCATGTGTGTGTACATAGGAGGAGACCTGTCAAAATCAATCAACTGGAGCGGGCAGGAACAAGTGAGCCAAGGACCATGCCGGATTTGTCAGGTCTATTTCTATAGTCCATGGCTGGCTTTTCAAACAAATTTTTCTCTGAAATGCTGCGGGGTTCCAGTGAAAAGTGTACACGGCTGTAATCGTACAACCACGATGTTTCATGCCGTCTGTAATTCAGGCAGTGTGAATCTAGTGGCAGCTCATCAAGCCTCACATTTGAATCAATTTGAAGCCCTATAGGCTCTGTTTTGGCAGATGGTGCAAAGGGTTAAAACTTAGCCCTACAGATTCTGATTAAGTGCACCTGGATTTCTCTGCATATAGCCAGGCTAGGTGTTCACCTTAGTCAGTCAGCTGGGGAAGACTAAGCAGAGTGGGTTGTGTTGGAGATGTTAGAGAGAGACAAGCCAGAATTCCACTCTGAGAAGAGACTGCACAGGCCATGTGCGCCAAACTGCAAATATGAGTGGTTGCTTTGGACAATAGCAGTTTTGTTTGACCAAACTTGGACTAGCTGAGTCGTGTATGAGTAGCCAAGGTCTATTTTGTTCAGTTAGTGCCTGGACAAGGCTAGGGATTTTGTGTTTATGGTTTTGTTTTCTTTAAAAAATAAAATCCAGTGCCTGTGTAAAAGCCGTCTACTGCCGAGCATGAATCCCTACACAATATATGCAAGGACTTAAACATAACCAAAGACAGCAAGGGACACAGGAGAGATGTAGTGGAAAGTGAACAGTGACCACCAGCTGGAGGTGGGTGAAGATCCTAAAGCAGTCAAATGTGTATACATCCATAATGTAAATAAAGTGGTAACAGAACAAACAATGACAGTGTGAATGTTGTAATAAAACAAAGCTCCTGACCAGAAGTGTCACTCGAGGAGGAGCACTCACCAAGGAAGTAAGGAGGGTTCAGAGCTGTGAGGTGCTCTACAGACAACTTGAGAATGCCCCCTTTACATTACAAACCATACAGAATAAAAATATACAGACATCTTACCTCATACATAATTTGTCCTGATGGTAAACGTTTTCTGTCCCCAAAAGCCAACTGCAGCAAATGAAAGCTTAAATCTCTACCACTATAGTAGAAAAGATTAAAAGGTTATGATGAGAACATAACTGGAGAGCTAAAGAAATGACAACATACAGAACTCTTAATTTTGAAATGTAAAATAATTTGGGGAAAGGATGCAATGTTAGTAATTGGATTTTAACAATTACCTTTGACTTGTTTGAACAGCCCAAAGGTAACAGCAGTTTCGGGGGTCATTCTCAGGTTCTTGAAAAGTGACGGAGAAAACAGGAACTCTGCCCCCTTCAATTTGAACATGGTATCTGAAAAAATATATATATATACACATTAAGTCATTAAAATGTCCTACACAAAGCGACATACAATTATGATTTATCCCAGATGATAACTGCATGCAGAGCTGCTATAATAACACATCACGGCTTCTGGATATCCGGCCTGTACAAACATGATGCAGCCCACCACACTAAGCGCCGGCAAGCACATTTCACACCGGTTAAAGAGAACCTGCCAGCAGATTTTAGTCCTATAAACTAAAGGCATGGCCATAATAGCACGGCGATGCTGATTAATATGATACCTGGTGTGAAGGGATGCGCTCAGTGGCTGCTGATTACTCATCTTATAAAGTTTTCATAAAATGGTGTCTTGTGCTTCAGGACAGGGCGTGGGGGCTGGGTTGTCTTCTGGTTCTCCACCCCTCCACACCAGACTCCTCTATTTCTGGAGCAGGTAACAGATTATTCAGGGACTCGCATACTTTATAAAATTCCACAACGCAGCCATCACTGCATATGCAGCGCCTCTGACGCACACAAGACGTCATTTTCTGAAAACGTCATAAAGGTGAGTATTCAACAGCCACTGAGCGGATCCCTTCACATCAGGTATCAGTAATCAGCACCACAGTGCTATTATCGCCATGCCTTTAATTTAAAGGGCTAAATCCTGCTGACAGGTTCGCTTTAATCATTGTGGTCCGATGTTTGATTGAGTCTGTAGCAAAATATCAAAGTGCTCTACATAGCGCCTGCAGTGAAAATCATTTTTGGTGCTCATTCTGGTTTTTCCAAATTCTCAAAATCATTACATTAAAATGTTCAGATTTTTTAACCCCTTTCTAACATTGTGCGTAATAATACGTCCCTGTGCCCTGGACCTTATGGACCAGGTAAGTGTTATTACTTCTCGGCGATCGCGCCCACACAAGTTGTGCAGCCGCGGTTGCCGGCGGGTGCCAGCTGATACCTGGAACCCAGAGCCAGGAGCAGTGTCCGCACCGCTCCCAGCACTTTAACCCCTTAAATGCTGCGATCGCAGCATTTAGCGAGCGAGCAGAAAAACAAATGCCGCTCTGCTCTTGAATCGGAGACCCAGTGACATCATTGCCATGGTGTGGAAAGAAGGAGAAAGAGCCACAGGTACAAAGAGCCAGGCACCCAAATATTTGTATTACAAAAATATATAACATTTTATTGAACAGAAGTTTGACAAAAAGACATTAGACCACACAAAAAACATTAAAAGCATTTAAAAAAGGAAAGCAAAACCATGTGAGGGCGTAATATCCCACACATGCACCAACAGGTTAACTAGAATAGAAAAATCAGTCATCATTCAAGACATGTGTCATAGTGACCATAAAGAAAGTCATAAATAGCCCAAGATAGAAAAGTACATGATCATAAGGTTCAATAGTGAATGACTATAAAGTGCAGTAGTATATAGAATATTGATACAATACAAGATGCATAAATAGGATCAATCAAAAGAGAGGAGGACATCTAATAATATCGCCTAAACATCCTGATCATAATGTTAATCATAAACCATCTACTATGCAGGCACTCATAGAGTTCAAAAGTATACAGAGTGTAATATAATAACTGTATGCGCTATTAAGAGGTCAAAGTTAGTATACCTGTTGTGGTCACCCACGCGTATCGCTGCCCACTAGCAGCTTCGTCAGGGGTCACATGACTGTCGGCTAAAATATGGAAAACTTATAGCTCTCAAAATATAGTGATGCAAAAAAACAAAAATGTTTTTTAGTGTGTGACAGCTACCAAACATAAAAACCCGATCTAATCACTCACACCGCATGAGGAACGGCGTAAAAAATTAAAACAATTCTTCATCTGCTGCTTTGTTCATTCTGCCTCCCAAAGATCGCAGTATGGCTCGGCTCACATTTATCCTGCGCTCTGTGCTGAGCGCTTACGCTAGGGCTTCCTTGTAAGTATGCGATTCAGAAGGAACCCCCAGCGGAAGATTCCCTGTAATGAGGCAGATGGAGGCACCGTGGACGCCGTCTGGCCTGTGATCCAACATTGTCAGTCTTTTTATTAGGCGTGCATAAAAGTGCTGTCGGGCACAGTTTTGTTAACGACTGAAAAACAGGACACAGCTAAAGAGAGGCCAGACTGAGTCCAGAGTAAGGCCGGTTTCACGCGTCTTGATATTTCCGGTAAAGGAAATACTGGTACCGGAGATAACCGTGTCCGTGTGTACCTGTGTGACATACGTGTGGCAACTGTGTGCCGCATCAGGAGCACACGAACTGGCACCTGGGAATCAGTGGTAAAGTTAACGCTGTTCCCAAGCGCTGGGTGATCAATGCTGCCCTCATCATTATCCCATGCCGATGCATCAGCACGAGCAAGGAACAATGTTGACAGTAGTATTCTGCTTCCGGTGTGTCCTGGTGTAAAAATAAAATTTTACATTCAAATAGCCAAGTCAGGGCCCCTTCCCTTCCGAGCCCCACCATGCCCCTAAACAGTGGTTTTCCCTCACATTTGGGGTATCTGCGTGCTCAGGAGAAAGTGCACAACAAACTTTGGGATCCATTTTATCCTGTTACGCTTGCAAAAATGAAAAAAAAAAAATTGGGTCTAAAGTAGAATGTTCAGTGTTTTCTTCCACATTCCAACAATTCCTATGAAGCACCTGAAGGGTTAATAAATCTATTGAATGTGGTTTTGAGCACCTTGAGGGGTACAATGTTTAGAATGGTGTCCCTTTTGGGTATTTTCGGTCATAAAGGCCCCTCAAGGTCACTTCAAATGTGATGTGGTCCCTAAACAAATAGTTTTGTAAATTTTGTTGTAAAAATGAGAAAACACTGGTCAACTTTTAACCCTTCTAACAAAGAAAAATGTTGGTTTTAAAATTGTGCTGATGTAAAGTAGACATGTGGGAAATGTTATGTATTAACTATTTTGTGTGACACATCTCTCTGATTTAAGGGCATAAAAATTCAAAGTTTGAAAATTGCAAAATTTTCTAAGTTATCGCCAAATTTCGAATTTTTTCACAAATAAACGTAAATCATATCAAATAAATGTTACCACTATCACAAATTGCAATATGTCATGAAAAAAAACAAATCTCAGAATCAGTGGGATCCGTTGAAGCGTTTCAGAGTTATTGCATGAAAGGGAGACTGGTCAGAGTTGTAAAAATTGCGCTGGTGATTAACGTTCAAACAAACTTCGGGGGTAAAGGGGTTAAGCATTTCCCACCTCCCATTGGCTTTCAATGCAACTTGGACAGAATAAAAAAAAATATATATATATAAGTCTTGAAGTTTACCACAAAAAACTGGGAAAATGTATTGACTTGGATATAAGCCTAGGGTGGGAAATGCAGCAGCTACTGGTAAATTTCCCCATCCTGGTGTGCATATCATCCTCATCCCCAATCCTGGTATGCATGGCCCCCCATCAATGCACACATGAAAAAAAATAACACACTTCTACTCACCTTCCCTCTGCTCCAGTGCTGCGTCCTGTTCTTCCAGCAGCTGATGAGCGCATGACGCCACTGCCATGCGCCCTCAGACGCTGAGGTGAGCTGCCGGGATATTCAATTTTCTCCACGCCGGGACTATGGGTGTGGAGTGGAGTGAATATTCATTTTCTTTAATAGCGCAGTGTCAGTCGCAGCAGTCTGTTTCCTGCAGCAGCTCAGCGATACGGTGTGCTCCAATAGCATGCACAGAGGATAACGGAGCCAGTGGCTGCGACTGACAGTGTGCGCTATTAAAGAAAATGAATATTCACTCCTCTCCACCCCCATGGGCGTGGAGAAGAGTGAATATTAATTTTCTTTAGCAGCAGGCACACATGGTAGCTGCAGCAGCCGGCTACCGACTGTGCACCGCTCTTCCGCCGCAACCTCTCCCACCCCACAGCCAGAATGTAAGTATATACTCGAGTATAAGCCGAGGGTTTTTTTTTTTTCAGCATAAAAAAAAATGTGCTGAAAAAGTCAGCTTATACACGAGTATATGCCGTAGCTTTGAAAAAAATCATTATATACACACATTTTAATCAAAGTTATATATTAAATTACTATGTACAATAATGTGTGGCCAGAAAAAAATACCAATTTTCCCTAATAAAACAAGCTTAATACAGCCATGTGAGGGAAAATCTTGAAATGTATCTAAGAATGAAGTAATGCATTTGAATATGGAAAAATAAACAAAACTTTACTTACTCTCGTCTTAAAGTTTTCATGTTCCATAAAGAGAGGTATCCATCAGAGAATCCTACAGCCAGGTGATTAGTTCTAGCTATATAGCTGACTGTGGTGACCATGGCTCCAGAAGGTGCAAGCAGCTGAAGACCTATGTGTCGTCTCTCTCGATTAGCCGCTTTTCGGAGTTTAGGGATTTCTGCAGGTATCCCACTAATGACTTCAAGGTCTATAAATAAATTGACAGAAACAAGCATTTCAACATTAAAAGGGGTTGTCACTAACACCTTCTTAAAACTAAACGTTCAGCCCTGATAAAAAAAACAAACAAAAAAAACAACTTGTACTCGCCTCCCATGCCGGCTCCATTCCAGCGGTGTCAGCACTCGCGGTCCCGGGTCTGTGATGCGGTGGAATGACCTGTGATGCCCGGCGCCCAATCAGTGCTGGCGTCAGAGTCCCGGCCTTCAGACAAACTAAACATGAAGAAGAAATCTGGGATCCTCCATGTTCAGTTTGTACGAAGGCGCAGACTGACGCCAGCACTGATTGGGCGCCGGGCATCACAGGTCATTCCACCGCATCACAGACCCGGGACCGCGAGTGCTGACATCGCTGGAACGGAGCCGGCACGGGATGTGAATATAGGGGTTTTTTTATTGGGGGGCCGAACATTTCGTTTAAGGGGTTGTCCCAGTAGTGGACAACCCCTTTAAGTCTATTTGCCTGTAATTACATAAGCTGTCGTGTTTGTACATGAGGAACAAACATTTGTTACATTTCCTCTCTGATTTTCAGTGGAATAAGTTGTTAAGTAAAGACTAGCTATGATGTCTCCTATACAGACATGAGGGGCTCCTGCTCTCCTGCCCCTATGCAGAACACAGAGAAAAGTAGCATGGCTATAATACAGCAGTACAACCAGCAGTAAGGTGATATAAAACACATTTTAGCTGTGGTTTTTTTTTTTCAGAGGGAATGGCGAGTTTTGGAAAAAAAAATCTCATCACTCTCAGATCTCACTTCCAGCATTTACAGTCATTACAAGGGCCAGGAACCCCCTGGAAAACCCCTAGGAGAAGAGCTACGCTGTCATGTCATTACATCCAACACAACCTATCCCAGGTACAGGGGAATAATACCAACAGCCGCAGAACGTTTGTTAAAAGGGAAAATAAAAAAAACTACATTTTAGTCAGCTCTTCAGCCACTTTATCAGGAGGCAGCAAGTTAAACATGCAAAAAGCGATGAGCGGTTTGTAGTATTGATTTCAGCGTTGGTTATAGAATCAGTGACCACTTAAAAGGAGTTTTGAATAACAATTGGGAATCTGAAAAAGGTCTGTCCGTATTAAGAACATTGGAGTAAAGCTCGCTCCTAGATACCCATTTTGTTCTGGACATTTTAAAATGCCCAAACTGAAGCAAAACCGAAGTCCACCCTCGCCACCTCCCTGCACCATCTTGATTTGTGCTTCTCCTTACACCAAGTCTCATTATGTCCTACCAAAAGACAGATCCTGCAACAAATATAAGGACAGGAGGGAGGAGCGGAGGGTAGAAAAACAATAGGAATATTTGACACATTTTACATCGTGCAGTCTGTCCTATCCATTTTGGGTCTTCTCTATGCTGATGTCTGACTAATTCCCAAACTAAGTGAGCAAGTGCTATAATGTGTAAATGAAAGATACCACTGCAGCAAATCCCTCGCCTCTCTTTACTGTTTTACACTAGATTAAATTTACTTCTTCCCTTAAATATATTACGGTTTCTTTAAATACAAGTTATACAATATTTTAATAGACTTTCTACATTAATTCTCTACAGTTTTCAATACCTCCATTTGATGTAATTGAATAGAAACCTTTAATTTGCCTAGTGAAAGTCAGTCTTTGTAATACAAGACACATACGGGCATAGCTCATAACTACAGGTGCTTCTCACAAAATTACAATATCATCAAAAAGTTAATTTATTTCAGTTCTTCAAAACAGAAAGTGAAACTTATACTGTATATTATATAGAGTCATTACACACAGAGGGATCTATTATATAGAGTCATTACAGACAGAGGGATCTATTATATAGAGTCATTACACACAGAGTGATCTATTATATAGAGTCATTACACACAGAGGGATCTATTATATAGAGTCATTACACACAGAGTGATCTATTATATAGAGTCATTACAAACAGAGTGATTATATAGAGTCATTACAAACAGAGTGATCTATTATATAGAGTCATTACAGACAGAGTGATCTATTATATAGAGTCATTACACACAGAGTGATCTATTTCAAGTGTTTATTTCTGTTAATGTTGATGATTATGACTTACAGCCAATGAAAACACAAAAGTCAGTATCTCAGTATATTAGAATACTTTATAACAGCTTGAAAAATGAAATAAAATCCGAAATGTTGGCCTATTGAAATGTATGTTCAGTAAATGCACTCAGTACTTGGTCGGGGCTCCTTTTGCATCAATTACTGCATCAATGCGGCAATGTGGCATGGAGGCGATCAGCCTGTGGCACTGCTGAGGTGTTATGGAAGTCCAGGTTGCTTTGATAGCAGCCTTCAGCTCGTCTGCATTGTTGGGTCTGGTGTCTCTCATCTTCCTCTTGACAATACCCCATAAATTCTCTATGGGGTTAAGGTCGGGCGAGTTTGCTGGCCAATCAAGCACAGTCATACTATGGCTTTTAAACCAGGTATTGGTACTTTTGGCAGTGTGGACAGGTGCCAAGTCCTGCTGAAGAATGAAATTTCCATCTCCAAAAAACTTGTCCGCAGAGGGAAGCATGAAGTGCTGTAAAATGTCCTGGTAGACGGCTGCGCTGACTTTGGTCTTGATAAAACACAGTGGACCTACACCAGCAGATGACATGGCTCCCCAAACCATCACTGATTGTGGAAACCTCACACTAGACCTCCAGCAGCTTGGATTGTGGCCTCTCCACTCTTCCTACAGACTCTCAGACCTTGATTTCCAAATGAAATGCAAAATTTACTTTCATCTGAAAACACCACCTTGGACCACTGAGCATCAGTCCAGGTCTTTTTCTCCTTGCCCAGGTAAGACTCTTCTGGCATTGTCTATTGGTCATAAGTGGCTTGACACAAGGATTGTGGCACTTGTAGCCCATGTCCTGGATACGTCCGTGCGGTGGCAGCTCTTGAAGCAATGACTCCAGCAGCAGTCCACTCCATGTGAATCTCCCCCTATTTTTTTGAACGGCCTTTTCTTAGCAATCCTTTCAAGGCTGTGGTTATCTCGGTTGCTTGTGCACCTTTTCCTACCACACTTTTTCCTTCTGCTCAACTTTCCATTAATATGCTTTGATACAGCACTCTGAACAGCCAGCTTCCTTAGCAATGACCTTATGTGGCTTACCCTCCTTGTGGAGTGTGTCAATGACTGCCTTCTGGACATCTGTCAAGTCAGCAGTCTTCCCCATGATTGTGGAGCCTACTGAAACAGACTAAAGGGACCTTTTTAAATGCTTAGGAAGCCTTTGCAGGTGTTTTTTAATTCTAATTTACTGAGATAATGACTTTTGTGCTTTCATTGGCTGGAGGCCATAATCATCAACATTAACAGAAATAAACACTTGAAATAGATCACTGTTTGTAATGACTCTATATAATATATGAGTTTCACTTTTTGTATTGAAGAACTGAAATACAATTTTTGATGATATTGTAATTTAGTGAGAAGCACGTGTGTACACAGCGCTGTAGCTATGTGCCCATCACATGACCAGTGCAAAATGTTTATCCACCAGAAGCAAACAATGAATATTACTAATAAAGGACAGCAAGCAGACATCTTAAAAACCACGAGGAATGAATACAGACAGTATATCGCAAAGGCACTAAAGAGGTTAATGGCATTATGTTGTTTTGTGAAATCATAAAGGGAATTCCAAATCAAGTAAATAGCATAATGCTGATATGTGATATGCCATCACTTGATCTCTGGGGCCCCAAACCAATTTGGGTGGGGGGGGGGGGGCGCATTTCAGGCTCTTAATTTTTTTTCTGCACAAAGGTGGTCGTGATATCTGAACTGTGCTGGGAAAGGCAAAGAGCCCCATCCACTTGAATGAAGAAGTGCCGCAGCAGGTGGCCTCACACCAATGTTCAGAAGGGAAATGTTATTCCTAGGATTGTTGGGTGCTCTAGAGGTCAGACCCCTTGTGTTTATTGTGTGCTGACAAATCCTAGTAATATGCCATCAATTACTAAAATGTGGTCACCCCTTTAACACAACTTGATTTAGTTTTGTTAAAATACATTTTAAAAATCCTGATTTATTAAGAAAAATACCTGACGCTTCCAACTCATCTTGATTGCAAGAGATATCATCTAAACATAGATCAATAAGAAGAACATGCCCAACATCTGTAACCACAGCTGCCACGCCAAAGAACCATCTTAGACTCTGGTGTAAATGCTGAGTACTTGCATTGGCTCCGCCATCATTCACTAAGGGTTCAACAGCCGTTACCTGAAAGCACAAGAAAGTATATAAATTATAACAGTTTCCCAAAAAGGATCGAGCAAATCAATCAAGTTTAGAAGTGCTTACCGAGCCAGGGAGCGCCACTGCTTTAACAACTTTTGAAATGCCGACATCATACAAGCAAAGAACACTGCCTTCTGCTTCAAGCAGACCCACAAGAAGTCCTGTCTTCTTCTGCCATGAAAACTCTTTGACAGCGACAACAGTGGGAGGTCTCTCAGTCACTGAGCTAAAACAGTATGCAGAAAGTCTTTCACCCGTTACTGAATTGGTAACTTCAAGCTGGGGTCCACATGCGAGCCAAGCAAGCCCAGCTCTCCCTTTACAGAAAAGAGAAATAAATTAAATTACACACATGCACTGCCAACCTTTTCTGAGCCTATAACTTCATATTTGTAAAAACAGATTAAAGATATAAGTTTTTACAAGAAACACTGGGCATATGCCCCCACAACAGAGAGTTAGCTGCATAGTATAGGGGATAACTGTTAGATCGGTGTAAGGCAGGGCTCGCACAACTGTATTTCACAGTCCGTATATGAAGCACAAGGTCCAAAACGTACCGCTTCAGACCCGAGGCTGTAAGCTAAGGTTGGGAAGCCGGCCACGAGGTCAGGCGATGCAGCCCGTATACGGACCACAAGATACGCTTGTATGAACTCCACTTTAGTCCTACTTTTACCCCACCAATCTAACAATCATCACTTATCAGAAAAGATTAAAGAAGACTGGAAAAAAAAACCTTTACCATTCATTTGGTAAAACAATGAGCAAACAGACCATCGTTCTATTAGATGTTACATATCTCTTACCTGGGGTAAACTTTGCACGCAAGACAGATTCCAGGTTAATTTCATCCTCCTGGAGAGCTTCTATTGTGATCTCCGGAAATTGCAGCAAGCTGCTAGTTACTTGGGCCTCAAGATTCGGCATCTTATTTTTCTTTCAGAGGAAAAACAAGAATTTGAAATTAAACAAAGTAAATGAAAACACAGTAATATTACACCAGTATATTATATATATAAGCACAGAAAGGACACTCCAGTCATATGCACCCATACACAATACAGGTGCTTACATGGCCAATAGAAAAATGCTAGATTATTTCCCATAATGGGCCACTTTGCACTGAAAGGTATAGTCACCATATACCCACTGAACGTATGCCAAGCAGGGCTGTGGAGTCAGTAAGCCAAACCTTCGCCCCCTTGATGTCCGTCTTCACAGCACGGCCTCACTACTGAGCGTGTACATAAAGTGCAGCACAGATTCATCTCACCTAAGCAGAGACCCTTACATCAGGAACAGAACAGACATTTATAGGACATTTCACAACTTTCCCAAATTCTTATGAAAACATTTACAGCACATCCTGCATTGTACTACTGTACCCAATTTATTATATATTTTAGGAATCGGTCCATTTTATACCGACTCCACAGCCCTGAGGCCAAGACAACAAACTTGGTAACAACCTATGGATTTATTTTGTCCATACGCTTGGTGTATTTGCAGTACATGCAAAATATACAGTGTTACAAACTTAAGGAAAAGTCTTTACATATGCCACCTATTCAAGGCTTCGTTGACCTTTAGCCATGATTATAACTGGATACAATTTTGATTTTACAAAAATCTTTGCCGAATAGGCATAAAGGGCGAATTCTGAAAACCTGCGCACTTGATCTTAGCAATCAGACTCAATTTCTCAGAAATGACAAATGGTAAGGTTTTTAATATTAGAGTTAGGACTGTCCCATAAGGGTTGCCGTGAAGTGGCGGGATGGCTTTCACATTATTTTGATCAAAATTATGTTAACTAAATACCCTTTATTATTTATTATTATTTTTGCACTGTGCGATTTATACATCTACTTTCAGTTATTTGGGTATTTTTCTTGTTCTTGGCTTCTCTAAATTTCTCAGAAGCCCATATGATAATTAAGGAAGCAAACTAATTGCTATAGCAATTATTCCATTGCACCAGTTTTCCTAAATCTCTGTCATCTCTGAATCCGGCGGTCTTACTTTCCATTACTAGGTACAACATTTCTTTTAAAAGGGAGAAAGAAAATGCAAATCTGAAACTCCCTGCTGCGCTGCGGGGGGCACAAGCCACATTCTTCTGCCAGGTGCAGCAGCTGAACTCAGATTACTGTACCGTGTCTCCCATCAGTAATGTGCTATTTCATCTATTTATGGAGATCCTGTACATTACAACATAGATCAGAGACGTCAAACACACAGAGGGCCAAAATGAAAAACGTGGACAATGTCGCAGGCCAACCAGTATACAATATGGGGCCCACACAGTCCTCCGCACAGTACAATGGGGGCCCACACAGTCCTCCGCACAGTACAATGGGGGCCCACACAGTCCTCCGCACAGTACAATGGGGGCCCACACAGTCCTCCGCACAGTACAATGGGGGCCCACACAGTCCTCCGCACAGTACAATGGGGGCCCACACAGTCCTCCGCACAGTACAATGGGGGCCCACACAGTCCTCCGCACAGTACAATGGGGGCCCACACAGTCCTCCGCACAGTACAATGGGGGCCCACACAGTCCTCCGCACAGTACAATGGGGGCCCACACAGTCCTCCGCACAGTACAATGGGGGCCCACACAGTCCTCCGCACAGTACAATGGGGGCCCACACAGTCCTCCGCACAGTACAATGGGGGCCCACACAGTCCTCCGCACAGTACAATGGGGGCCCACACAGTCCTCCGCACAGTACAATGGGGGCCCACACAGTCCTCCGCACAGTACAATGGGGGCCCACACAGTCCTCCGCACAGTACAATGGGGGCCCACACAGTCCTCCGCACAGTACAATGGGGGCCCACACAGTCCTCCGCACAGTACAATGGGGGCCCACACAGTCCTCCGCACAGTACAATGGGGGCCCACACAGTCCTCCGCACAGTACAATGGGGGCCCACACAGTCCTCCGCACAGTACAATGGGGGCCCACACAGTCCTCCGCACAGTACAATGGGGGCCCACACAGTCCTCCGCACAGTACAATGGGGGCCCACACAGTCCTCCGCACAGTACAATGGGGGCCCACACAGTCCTCCGCACAGTACAATGGGGGCCCACACAGTCCTCCGCACAGTACAATGGGGGCCCACACAGTCCTCCGCACAGTACAATGGGGGCCCACACAGTCCTCCGCACAGTACAATGGGGGCCCACACAGTCCTCCGCACAGTACAATGGGGGCCCACACAGTCCTCCGCACAGTACAATGGGGGCCCACACAGTCCTCCGCACAGTACAATGGGGGCCCACACAGTCCTCCGCACAGTACAATGGGGGCCCACACAGTCCTCCGCACAGTACAATGGGGGCCCACACAGTCCTCCGCACAGTACAATGGGGGCCCACACAGTCCTCCGCACAGTACAATGGGGGCCCACACAGTCCTCCGCACAGTACAATGGGGGCCCACACAGTCCTCCGCACAGTACAATGGGGGCCCACACAGTCCTCCGCACAGTACAATGGGGGCCCACACAGTCCTCCGCACAGTACAATGGGGGCCCACACAGTCCTCCGCACAGTACAATGGGGGCCCACACAGTCCTCCGCACAGTACAATGGGGGCCCACACAGTCCTCCGCACAGTACAATGGGGGCCCACACAGTCCTCCGCACAGTACAATGGGGGCCCACACAGTCCTCCGCACAGTACAATGGGGGCCCACACAGTCCTCCGCACAGTACAATGGGGGCCCACACAGTCCTCCGCACAGTACAATGGGGGCCCACACAGTCCTCCGCACAGTACAATGGGGGCCCACACAGTCCTCCGCACAGTACAATGGGGGCCCACACAGTCCTCCGCACAGTACAATGGGGGCCCACACAGTCCTCCGCACAGTACAATGGGGCCCACACAGTCCTCCGCACAGTACAATGGGGCCCACACAGTCCTCCGCACAGTACAATGGGGCCCACACAGTCCTCCACACAGTACAATGGGGCCCACACAGTCCTCCACACAGTATAATGGGGCCCACATAGTCCTCCACACAGTATAATGGGGCCCACATAGTCCTCCACACAGTATAATGGGGCCCACATAGTCCTCCACACAGTATAATGGGGCCCACATAGTCCTCCACACAGTATAATGGGGCCCACATAGTCCTCCACACAGTATAATGGGGCCCACATAGTCCTCCACACAGTATAATGGGGCCCACATAGTCCTCCACACAGTATAATGGGGCCCACATAGTCCTCCACACAGTATAATGGGGCCCACATAGTCCTCCACACAGTATAATGGGGCCCACATAGTCCTCCACACAGTATAATGGGGCCCACATAGTCCTCCATACAGTATAATGGGGCCCACATAGTCCTCCATACAGTATAATGGGGCCCACATAGTCCTCCATACAGTATAATGGGGCCCACATAGTCCTCCATACAGTATAATGGGGCCCACATAGTCCTCCATACAGTATAATGGGGCCCACATAGTCCTCCATACAGTATAACGGGGCCCACATAGTCCTCCATACAGTATAACGGGGCCCACATAGTCCTCCATACAGTATAACGGGGCCCACATAGTCCTCCATACAGTATAACGGGGCCCACATAGTCCTCCATACAGTATAACGGGGCCCACATAGTCCTCCATACAGTATAACGGGGCCCACATAGTCCTCCATACAGTATAACGGGGCCCACATAGTCCTCCATACAGTATAACGGGGCCCACATAGTCCTCCATACAGTATAACGGGGCCCACATAGTCCTCCATACAGTATAATGGGGCCCACATAGGGGTGGTGGTTCTGGTGTCACGGGCCAAATAAAATCACCCTGAGGGCCAGATTTCGCCCACAGGACAGAGTTTGACACGTATGACAGATATTCAGCCACCTGTACGGATTACAGCTTTTGGAGTCACTCACAGCACAGCTACTACTAACAATCTAGAGATGATGGGGAATCCACCATTCCTTCTCACTACACAATGTCAGGGAGGAGGAGTTAGAAGGAAGAGCATGCCCATTGCTTCTCCATTCACGGACTAGAGTACAGCACTCTGGCCATTTCTTTCAGCTCCACAGACATGACCATTCCAATGGCAAGGGTCCCAGACTACTTAAAAAATCTATAAAATGAAGGCTATTTTCTCCTCCGTTAAGTTATGTGATCTTATGACCATTGCTGAGAAGTACCATGTTATCTAATGGAGGTCACCATTTCAGTCACCAGACCATGCTGCATAATGAGTCTAATGTAACCTTTTCCAAAAGGTAGAAACAAACTCCTATCATAGTAATGATGATGGCTACACAGCTCCAGTTAGCCAGCTACAATAAAGATGATGACCATTCAGACTCCTGACTGTAAACTGATAATCTATTTGGTCACTGATGAGAATAGTGTATGAGATGATAAGTTATTACAGAAGGCAGAAGTGGTACTAGTTCTAGCTGATTACATGATGCACAGAATGAATGGCTAGGTTTACAAAGTTTATTTCTGGAGGATTTTGAAACAGATCTGCTCCAAATTCTTCCTTAAAGAATGGAATTCTTTACATGTAGCGCAGACAATGAAATAATCAGGTGTTGGTGAATTTATAAAGAAAAACAACTACAGTAATTCTTCAGAGAAGATGCCGAGTTTTAGAATTCGGTACATGCAAGTCTGTTCCTAAGGGTAAAGTCCCACGATGTGCTGCCACATGTGACAAAAACCCATACCCACCTCGGGGGCCACTGTGAACGGGTTTATCAGTAATACCTCATATGTTACTGCAAACTTATGAACTCAATCGCCCCACAGGTAGGTCTGGCTAGTGTCCGCAGTATGTGCAAAACCTCATGGATCCGCACCGACTAAGGTCAGTCAGGCAGTGAAATAATCGCTGTCAATCACAGTCAAATAAATGATGGCAGTAATGTCCAGGCAGGAGCCTACTACAGCCATCACTACCTGCCACAATGATGAGCACGCGGTGCTGTCAGGCAAGGCAATGGCCCCACTTACAGGTCAGTCGGCAGGGGACGCGGTGCCGTCAGTCGGCAGGGGACGCGGTGCCGTCAGTCGGCAGGGGACGCGGTGCCGTCAGTCGGCAGGGGACGCGGTGCCGTCAGTCGGCAGGGGACGCGGTGCCGTCAGTCGGCAGGGGACGCGGTGCCGTCAGTCGGCAGGGGACGCGGTGCCGTCAGTCGGCAGGGGACGCGGTGCCGTCAGTCGGCAGGGGACGCGGTGCCGTCAGTCGGCAGGGGACGCGGTGCCGTCAGTCGGCAGGGGACGCGGTGCCGTCAGTCGGCAGGGGACGCGGTGCCGTCAGTCGGCAGGGGACGCGGTGCCGTCAGTCGGCAGGGGACGCGGTGCCGTCAGTCGGCAGGGGACGCGGTGCCGTCAGTCGGCAGGGGACGCGGTGCCGTCAGTCGGCAGGGGACGCGGTGCCGTCAGTCGGCAGGGGACGCGGTGCCGTCAGTCGGCAGGGGACGCGGTGCCGTCAGTCGGCAGGGGACGCGGTGCCGTCAGTCGGCAGGGGACGCGGTGCCGTCAGTCAGTAGAGTACGCGGTGCCGTCAGTCAGTAGAGTACGCGGTGCCGTCAGTCAGTAGAGTACGCGGTGCCGTCAGTCAGTAGAGTACGCGGTGCCGTCAGTCAGTAGAGTACGCGGTGCCGTCAGTCAGTAGAGTACGCGGTGCCGTCAGTCAGTAGAGTACGCGGTGCCGTCAGTCAGTAGAGTACGCGGTGCCGTCAGTCAGTAGAGTACGCGGTGCTGTCAGTCAGTAGAGTACGCGGTGCTGTCAGTCAGGGCAATGGCCCCATGTACAGGACAGTCAGCAGCGGGTGATGCCAGCCCTGCACTCATAGCGGTGGTGTCTGGCACTCCCCCTACAGGGCGGATATAGAATGCAGAGTCCGGGACCCCCGTGGCCGGGGAGATGTGACAGCTTTCACTGTGGTCTTTCCCGTCTGGAGAGCAGACCTCGCAGTGAGCAGCCTGCCATGACTGAGCCAGTGCACGGCCCCGGCCAGCAGCGCGCACGCTGCCTACACGGCCAGTCAGGCTCCGCTCTTTTTCCAGGCAGTGACACGCACGATAAAGCGGGCACGATGTTCCGTCTGCTCACCGTGAAGACCATCGCAGTCGCCGGGCTCAGCTTCTCTCCCCAGCGTCACACTGCGAGCAGGCCTGCGGGATCATCACGGCCACCATCTCTGATCACCAAGCGCCACCGGTTCCTCTTCCTTCCCACTGAGTACGTCACAGAGCCGTGCGTGCGCCGTAACAAAGGGGCGTGAGTTCTGTTCTGTCATTGGTTGGTTTGTGTTTAGGGGCGGTTCCCTTTTGCGGACGTCACAGATTGCGTGTTCCCGTCACGTTACGTCACACTTCTCAGTTATAGGCTATGTGCCCACGATGCAGAAATGAAGCAGAAAATTTCTGCAGCATTTCTGCATCTCCCTGGCAGAAAAAACGCATGCAGATTGTGCATGCGGTTTTCCTGCAGAATACATGCGGATCCACATGCGTTTCCGCATGCAGATTGACAAGCACTTTCCAGGCGATAGCATCACTTGGAAAGTGCTTGACAACTAGGTCACACTATATAAATCCATGCAAACGGCATGGATTAAGGCTGCGTGCCCACATAGCGTTTTTCAAGCGTTTATGCTGCGGAATTTCCGCAGTGGAAACGCTTGTTAAACGCTAGGTAATCCGCACCCCATGGTCCCCAAGGGGATTCCGCATGTTCTATGCACATGCTGTGGATTTTTCCGCAGCGTTTCTGCAGCGCTCATAAATCTGCAGCATGTCAATTAATTTTGCGGAAGCGCAGCGGAACTCCCGCCATTGACTTGCATTGAGACGCACAGAAACCGCGACTGTACATTTTTACAAGCGACTTCTATGCGTCTCTATGTGCGGATGGTACCCAGTTCTGGAGGAGAGGAGACTCTCATCCAGACCTGGGTACCATTGTACCTGTAAAAAAAGAATAAAATAACAAATAAAGTTATACTCACCTGTCCGAAGGTTTCTCTCTGAAAGCCGGCATCACTTGAGGACCTGCGGTGACGTCACAGTCATGTGACCGCAGGCCCTTCACCGCTCTGTCTCGCGATATGCCGGCAGCCGGGAACCAGACAGGAAGCAGCGCTGCAGCCACGCCGGGGCATCGGGGGTGAGTATAGCTTTATTTGTTTTAATTTTTACGGTCACACTATATAAATCCATGCTGTTTGCATGGATTTATACAGTGTGACCTAGTTGTCAAGCACTTTCCAAGTTACCTGCCAGATCTCTGCTTGATTCCTACCTGATTTCTGTCTATCTGCTTGCATTCCTGCGGTCCGACAGTCTGCCTTCCAACACCTGTCAGTCTGTCTATGGATCTGCCCGCCCGCTCACCTGGGAGCGCTCACCTGCTACCTGCCTGCTAGCCTACCTGGAGGCTCTGCCGTCACTTGCCGTGACCACCTGCCCGTCCAGAGACTATTGCCTGCTCACCTGGGAGCGCTCACCTGCTACCTGCCTGCTAGCCTACCTGGAGGCTCTGCCGTCACTTGCCGTGACCACCTGCCAGTCCAGAGACTTTTGCCCGCTCACCTGGGAGCGCTCACCTGCTACCTGCCTGCTAGCCTACCTGGAGGCTCTGCCGTCACTTGCCGTGACCACCTGCCCGTCCAGAGACTATTGCCTGCTCACCTGGGAGCGCTCACCTGCTACCTGCCTGCTAGCCTACCTGGAGGCTCTGCCGTCACTTGCAGTGACCACGTGCCTGTCCAGAGACTTTTGCCCGCTCACCTGGGAGCGCTCACCTGCTACCTGCCTGCTAGCCTACCTGGAGGCTCTGCCGTCACTTGCCGTGACCACCTGCCAGTCCAGAGACTCTTGCCCGCTCACCTGCTACCTGCCTGCTAGCCTACCTGGAGGCTCTGCCGTCACTTGCCGTGACCACCTGCCTGTCTAGAGACTCTTATCCTGCTGTCACTTGCCATGACCACCTGCCTGTCTAGAGACTCTTATCCTGCTGTCACTTGCCGTGACCACCTGCCTGTCTAGAGACTCTTACCCTGCTGTCACTTGCCGTGACCATCCGCCTGTCAAGAGACTGTCCCCGTCACTTGCCGTGACCTCCTGCCCTTCTACCCAGAGACTGTCCCTGTCACTTGCCGTGACTACCTGCCCCTCTACCCAGAGACTGTCCCTGTCACTGGCCGTGACTACCTGTCCGCCTTCCCTGGGAGCCACCCGCTTCCTTACAAGGACTGCCCTTTGTATAGTTGCTCTGAGGTTCCACCTCCCAGACCCGTTACACCTACTATGAGGGGCCCCTCAGATTTGGGCATTTTCCTTGTCCTCACAAGCTCCAGAACAGCCTTCTGTTGATGCCTTCTTTGACACCTGAAGGTTGACATATGATAAACCTGAGAGGATCCAGGTCGCAGAGGCAAAGATTATGAACTGACACGGGGTCCGCTCTGCAGAGGACTATAGTTGAGTTCTAGCAATGGTCCAATTCCACAGAAGCGTGTCTGATACACTGGCTTTGCATACTTTTCCCTTTCGAGAGGTTATGATCCAGGCCATTCGGATGGATCGCAGGATTCGGGAGAAACGTGAAGAGCGACAGTAGGTTTCGGCCATTATTGCCGAATTGGTCGACTTATGTAAAGCAGAACCAATGTAGGTTGGAGCTACCAGTTCTCGGACCAGTGAGAGAAGATGGCGGTGCGATCTCGCAGTCTGCTTCTACTGTGGTCACGCTGGACATATTCTTAAGAACTTCTCAATAAGCTCTCAGGCGCACAGGCTGTCGAGAAAAGCCTAAGTCTGGGTGATTGTTGAGGTCACTCAGACTTCCATGTACCCTTTTACTCCTCAGATAAGCTACTTCTAAATGTATTTTCTAAGAATCAGTTGATACCAATGTTAGCTCGCATTTACTGAGGGTCTGCCACCAACTTCATGAAATCAGGACTGGTTCAGAAATTAGTAATAGGGACAGTTAGGTTGGACAGACCCATTAAAATTTTTACCATTGATAGGACACCGTTACTCCAGAACCTTGTCTAGCTGGTAACAGTGGAGTTTACACTTAGAGTGGGAACACTTCATTCTGAGTCCATCTCATGCTTTGTGTTGGAATTTGTCTGCTGGGTTGGTATTGGGGTTTCCATGGCTACATATACATAATCTAGAAGGATGTTGTTAAGTGGAGCCCCAATTGTCATAAAAATTGTGTTAGTTTTATACAAATTTGTTCCGCTAGTCTGGAGGGTCTGCCGGGGTACCTGAAAGAATCCGGAGATGTGTTTTCAGAGAAAGAGGCAGAGATATTATCTCCCCATCGACCTTATGATTGTGCTATAAATCTTGTCCCTAATGCCAAATTACTGAAAGCTCGCCTGCTCAATTTGTCGGGACCTGAACGTACTGCCATGAAAGACTATGTAAATGAAAGTTTAAGGAAGGGTCATATCTGTCCTTCTTACTTGCCTGTGGCTGTTAGGTTTTTCTTTGTTAAAAAGAAAGATGGTGGTCTCCGTCCTTCCGATTTTCGTGAAGTAAACAAAATTACAGTTAAGAATACTTACCCACTTCCACTCATCCCTGACCTATATAATCCGCTTATGTGGGCTAAATGGTTTTCTAAACTTGACCTTAGAGGGGCTTATAATTTGATAGGTTTCCAGCAGGGTGAGGAGTGGAAAATGGGGTTTTTAATGTCGGAGGGTCTATTTGAAAATCTTGTCATGCTTTTTGGGTTAACAAATGCACCAGCAGTTTGTCTTTTGTAGGTTTTGCATCTTTTTGCTAGTGTGAACATGCTCTTATTTCTTGCATGTGTACCATCTTAGACCTCAGTTCACATTGCTTGGTTTTTTGTCTTGTTTGCATTCTGTGCAAATTAGGGGTGTGGCATCCCCCTTGTTGAGCTGGTTAGTATATATGTAGCTTCCCACGGGCTTAGGTGGTCTGATATTGGGACCCGGTTCTATTTGTCTACTCTTTTATATGCATTACTTCAACTTTGATATACAGTAAGGTTTTTAATATAGACAGTGTAGGACCATCCCAATTTAGGGTCACCTTGTCGCTGGTGGGACAGCTTGTATACTTTTTTTGATCAAAAATAGTTCACTAAGTACCCTATATTTCATATGCAACTTTGCTTTACATTTATATATAATGATGATAGGGTATGAGATATTTTTTGTCTTTTGTAGATTTTGCATCTTTTTGCTAGTGTGAACATGCTCTTATTTCTTGCATGTGTACCATCTTAGACCTCAGTTCACATTGCTTGTTTTTTTGTCTTGTTTGCATTCTGTGCAAATTAGGGGTGTGGCTTCCCCCTTGTTGAGCTGGTTAGTATATATGTAGCTTCCCACGGGCTTAGGTGGTCTGATATTGGGACCCGGTTCTATTTGTCTACCCTTTTATATGCATTACTTCAACTTTGATATACAGTAAGGTTTTTAATATAGACAGTGTAGGACCGTCCCAATTTAGGGTCACCTTGTCACTGGTGGGACGGCTTGTATACTTTTTTTGATCAAAAATAGTTCACTAAATACCCTATATTTCATATGCAACTTTGCTTTACATATATATAATGATGATAGGGTATGAGATATTTTTTGTAGGTTTTGCATCTTTTTGCTAGTGTGAACATGCTCTTATTTCTTGCATGTGTACCATCTTAGACCTCAGTTCACATTGCTTGGTTTTTTGTCTTGTTTGCATTCTGTGCAAATTAGGGGTGTGGCATCCCCCTTGTTGAGCTGGTTAGTATATATGTAGCTTCCCACGGGCTTAGTTGGTCTGATATTGGGACCCGGTTCTATTTGTCTACCCTTTTATATGCATTACTTCAACTTTGATATACAGTGAGGTTTTTAATATAGACAGTGTAGGACCGTCCCAATTTAGGGTCACCTTGTCGCTGGTGGGACGGCTTGTATACTTTTTTTGATCAAAAATAGTTCACTAAGTACCCTATATTTCATATGCAACTTTGCTTTACTTTTATATATAATGATGATAGAGTATGAGATATTTTTTGTCTTTTGTAGGTTTTGCATCTTTTTGCTAGTGTGAACATGCTCTTATTTCTTGCATGTGTACCATCTTAGACCTCAGTTCACATTGCTTGTTTTTTTGTCTTGTTTGCATTCTGTGCAAATTAGGGGTGTGGCATCCCCCTTGTTGAGCTGGTTAGTATATATGTAGCTTCCCACGGGCTTAGGTGGTCTGGTATTGGGACCCGGTTCTATTTGTCTACCCTTTTATATGCATTACTTCAACTTTGATATACAGTAAGGTTTTTAATATAGACAGTGTAGGACCGTCCCAATTTAGGGTCACCTTGTCACTGGTGGAACGGCTTGTATACTTTTTTTGATCAAAAATAGTTCACTAAGTACCCTATATTTCATATGCAACTTTGCTTTACATTTATATATAATGATGATAGGGTATGAGATATTTTTTGTCGTTTGTAGGTTTTGCATTATGAGTGATATATTTTTGATTGTATTGGATAGTTTATTGTGGTATATCTTGATGTTATTCTTATTTTCTCGCCTGAACTAGATTCACGCTATCAACCTGACCTTTTTGTTTTACAAAAACTTGGAGAAATGTACTTTTTTGTTCAAGAAATATCGTTCTTGGGGTTCATTGTATTGGCTGAAGGGTTTAAAATGGATCCTGGGAAGGTACAGGCCATAATTGATTGGGTTCAACCCCGTGACCATAAAGCGTTACAACGTTTTTTAGGATTTGCCAGTTACTATAGGACATCTATTAGGGTTTTTTCCCAGATCGTTAAACCTCTTTCTGATCTCACACATTAGGGGCTGGATCTTAAAGTTTGGTCACCAGATGCAATTGGGGCTATCGGGGCTTTTGATAAATTGAAAGAGTGTTTCATGTCTACTCCTGTTTTAATCGAACCTGATCTCCAGAGTCGGTTCATTGTGGAGGTGGATGTTTCAAAGGTCAAGGTAGGGGCTGTATTATCTAAAAGTTCCAAAACTCTGACCAACTTATGGCCATGTGCATTTTTCTCTAGGAAATTTTCATCTCCTGAGAGAAATTATGATGTTGGGAATTGCGAGCTTCTTGCTGTCAAATTAGCTTTTGAACAATGGCGACATTTTTTGGAGGGAGAAGTACATCAAGTCACGGTGGTGACGGTTCATAAAAAATTAGCTTACATTAAATAAGCTAAACAGTTGACACCAATACAAGCTAGATGGTCCCTCTTTTTCTCAGGATTACATTTTTTTATTATGTTCAGGCCGGGGTCCAAGAATGTGAGGGTAGATGCATTACCACGCAGCCTTGACTCCGTTTCTCCTCCTGAACCTCCATCCTCCATTCTTCCCCAATGCATTGTGGTTTCCATGCTATCCTCGGAGTTGGAAGCAGAGATACATAGAGTCCAGTCATGGGCTCCTCCCACTACTCCTAGGACCAAATTATTTGTAATGGTGTACCTAAGATTGCGTCTGTTACAAGAGTTTCATGATTCTGTCTTGAGTGGTCACCCTGGAGTCACAGCTACGCAAAAGCCATTGCAAGGCTTTTTTTGGTGGCCATCAATATATATTGATATTGGAGATTTTGTTTCTGTTTGTGATGTTTGCGCATGCGCTAAAGTCTGTCATAACCGGCTGGCCGGGGAATTGGCTCCATTATCAATTCCAGAAAGACCATGGACTGTTATTTAGGTGGTTGTTGACCAATTCAGTAAACAAGCCCATTTTGTTTCTTTATTGGGGCTACCAATTGCTGAAATACTTTCCATGTTGTTTATCAATCATGTGGGGAGGCTGCATGGAATCCCTCTGAACATTGTATCTGATAGGGCGGTTCAATTTGTCCCCAAATTCTGGAGAGCATTTTATAGAAAATTGGGGATTGATTTGTAATTTTCCTCTGCCTACCACTCTGAAACCAATGGTCAGACAGAAAGGACTAATCAGTTGTTGGAACAAATTTTAAGGTGTTTTGTTGCATCTCAGCAGGAGGACTGGTCCTCAAATTTACCTCTTGCTGAGTTCGCCTATAACAGTCAGATCAATCAGTCTACTGGAACCTCACTTTTTTTGTAATTAAGGTTTTCATTCCCATATTGGTGAATTTTCTAGGCTGAGCTCTGGGTGTCCTTGAGTACAGGTGGCCATATAGAAACTTTGTGATGTCTGGAGGGAGGTCCAAAAGAATATTGGGGTGGCTCAGCTTCTCCAAAAATGGAAGGCTGATAGGAAACTTTAGGCGGGTCCCATATTCAGGCTAGGTGATAAGGTTTAGTTATCATAAAAAAAAAATATTAAGCTGAAGGTACCTTCGTTGAAGTTGGGTCCTAAATTTATTGGCCCGTATGAGATTCTGGAGGTAAGCATCTCAGTTGTCTTTAGATTGAAACTTCCTCCCTCACTTCATATTCCGAATGTTTTTCACAAGTCCTCTGTTGTTATCTCTTCTGTTTGGATCCCTCATCTCCACTTCCTACAGTTTCCGTTGATAGAAGGTTAGAGTACGAGGTGCAAAGGATTGTGGATTCTCGAAGGGTCCGAAATTCCCTCCAATATCTTTTTCATTAGAGGTGATACGGACCCAAAAAGAGATCCTGGGTTACGGCTCATTCCGTGAAGGCCAATCATCTGGTCAGGGCCTTCCAACTTCGGTTTCCTGGAAAACCAGTTGGTCTGTTGGCCCCCTAGAAGACAGGGTAATGTCACGATCCCGCCATTCGCTGTGTCCTAGGGATGCTGTGAGTGACCGATCAGCCACCCTTTAAATAGCAAGGGCGTGTCAGGCTGTGAGTGACAGCTCAGCCGCCCGCCCTATGGATAGCAGAAACATGTAGGGCTGTTTTCCTTTCTGGATAATTGCCAGGCTGTTTAACTGGCTGGCAATGTTAGATCATTGTCAATTGTAGCCTCAGCTCAGTGATGTATTTACTCTGTGCTCTGATATTCTGATCTTTTGTTGCCGGACCTTGGATTTGCTTTTTGACTACCCATTTGTACAACCCCTTATCCCTTTGTCTTTGACGTACCTTCCTGGCTTTTGACCTTAGACCTCTTGACCACTCTGCCTCACGGCTAGTCCATGAGTAGTGGCTAGCGTCTCAAATGGCTGTAGCAAGAAGGGATTAATATAAAAAAAAATATTGACGGAAGTGTCCATTTAAACTTTTTGCTGCTTTTCATTTTAGTTGTAAAAGTGTACTTGTCATTTCAGGTAACTTTATAGAATATGTGTGAATTGTGTGCTAATGAGGAATAACACTATTTTTGGCTGTTATATAACTTGTTTACTCTCTGCAAGCGCTATCTCCAATTTTGTGTTCTCTCTGACTTAGTGTGTGGAGACTAGCTACTATAATGTTTTTCATACATAGAAAACACAGAAATATGGGTTCCTGATCTTCTTTCTCTGTAACACATTTATAAGCAGCATGTGGGCTGGTATACAGCAGTATTGATTGCTTTGGATTTCTGTCCAGTTCTGGGTAAGGTAAATTACTTGCTAGAAGCTGCAGCATGGATCCATTTTTCTGCCTGTGTTAGTGATTCTGTCTGCTCTTCCTTCCTCCACTATCCTTTCGCCTTAGAGTTTAAAGGGAACCTGTCATGTCCTATCTACTATGTAAACTGCCCCCATTGCTTTATAACACTCTTTTTTCATTAAAATTGGGTTATGAGTCATCATGAGTATGTAGCATTTTATATACTTATATCATACCTGCTCGTTTAGTCATAGGGGTGGAATCCTCGCACTCTGGAAACCACAGGCAAGTAGGAAACGTTCCTGTTGACCACACGCAAGCAGACGGGATGCTGGAAACCACTGTCAGGCGGGGAACGTCAAGGAGATCACAGACAGGTAGCAGACAAAATTCCGGAGTAACAAGAAAGTCTAATACCATGGAATCTGCACATACCCAGGAGGATGCGCTGAAAACCACAGGCAGACAAATAGAAGAGGTCCTACAAGACCAGGAACAGGTAGCACACAGAAGTCCAGAGAAACTAGACAGTCTGAACAACTTGGTAGCCCCAGACAGCAAGGAAGATGTCCTGGGAACTGCAGTCCGGTTGCGATACTGGAAACTGCAGGCAAATAAGTAGCAATACTGGAAACTGCATGCAAGCAGGTGAGGTCCTCCACTGACGGGTAGCAAGGTTACTGGAAACCGCAGACAAGTAGGTGACGTCCTCCTCTGACAGGTAGAAAGTTTACTGGAAACCGCAGACAAGTAGCTCATGGATGGGAAACTACAGAAAGCCAGGAGACATCCTGATGACTGTGTACTTCAATTGTACACAGACAACTAAGAGAGTTACTAGCAAATCTTAGAGCAAATCCAAGACACAGGTGTGTGTCTTGGAAGGCCTTATATAGGCCTAGGATATATAACACATGGGAGCATGCCAGGCTACTTGCAAAGCTTAACGTGGAACGCAAGAAAATCAAACGGACCAGGGCATGTGCATATCCACTGCAAGACACGATAGAACAAGATGTAGCAGCTGCAGTAGATGTGGAGGCTGGATTAGTTGAGCATAAAGTTTTTTTTTGTGTGAGTTCTGGTGAGCTGTGGTGTCCATAATACTGTGGGGGTCATCATACAGTATTTTGGCTGTGTGGGGTAATATTATACTATATGGGGGCTGTAAAGGGGTTCATAATAATATATGGGGGCTGTAGAGGACCATCATGATCTATTGGGGCTTTAAGGGGGACCCTCATATTATATGGGAACTGTGGGGTACCATCGTACAGTATTGGGCATGTGAGAGGGACCCTCATATTATATGGTGGCTATGAGGGACAGTCATACTGTATTGGGGCTGTCTGTGGGACCCTCATAATGTATGGGTGCTGTGGGGACCATCATACTCTATTGGGGCTGCAAGGGGGACCCTCTTAATATATGGGGCTGTGTGGGACCATCATACTGTATTGGGGCTGTGAGGGGGACTTTTATACTATATGGGGACTGTGGGGGACCATCATACTGTATTGGGGCTTTGAGGGGGACTCTCATATTACATGGGAACTGTGGGGTACCATCATACAGTATTGGGCATGTGAGAGGGACCCTCATAGTATATGGTGGCTATGAGGGACAGTCATACTGTATTGGGGCTGTCTGTGGGACCCTCATACTGTATGGGTGCTGTGGGGACCATCATACTCTATTGGGGCTGCAAGGGGGACCCTCTTAATATATGGGGCTGTGTGGGACCATCATACTGTATTGGGGCTGTGAGGGGGACCATCATACTATATAGGGACTGTGGGGGACCATGATACTATATGCAGGGCTGTGGGGGGACAATCATACTGTATTGGGGCTGTGGGTGACCATTATAGTATATGGGCGACAGTGGGTTGTCCATCCCGCTGTATTGGAGCTGTAGTGGGACCATCATACTATATTTGGGGACCATCAATCTGTGTGGAGCAATGTGGGGGAACCGTATTACTGTGTGGGGGGGCTGTGGAAACCATCATACTGTATAGTGGACTGTGGTGGAACCATCATACTTTGTGTCGGGCTGTGGAAAACATCATGCTGTGGGGGACCTTCATACTGTAGTGGAATCATAATACTGTGTGGTTGAATCATCACACTGTGTGAGTGAGCTGTGGAGACCATCATACTGTGTGAGGGACTGTGGTGGGACCATCACCTTCTGTGGAGGAATTATCAAATTGTGGATGGTTATGTAGACCACCATGCTGTGGGGGGACCATCATACCGTGTGTGGGGCACTAGTGACTATCAATGTATTGGGGCTGTTGGGATCATCTTACTATGTGGAGGGCTGTGGGGGGACCATCATACTGTGGGGGGCTGTGGTTGGGGTAAACATTATATTGTGTGGGGTACCATCATACTGTGTTGGGGGCTGAAGATAGCAACATGCTGTGGAGTGACCATTAAACTGTGTGGAAGCTGTGGTTAACATTATACTGTGTGGGGGTCAGTGGTGGCAATCATAATGTGTGAGGGGCTGTTGTGACCATCATAATGTGTGGGGAGCTGGAGTAACCATCTTATTGTATGAGGTTTGTTGGGGGCATCATGCTGGGTAGGTGGAAGAATGTGGGAACATCATTCTGTATGGATGATTTTTTTGGGGGGCATCATATTCTATGGGGGCATTGAAGGGGTACCATAGTGTGAGAGAACACTAAGGGGCTTCAGTAGTGGCAAAATAACTCCGGCAACACATATTCCTTTCCATGTATTAAAAGTTTGGAGGTATGACCTGTGACTGCGCCTATATGCCATAATAGGGAAAACCATGGCACCACTGGAAAGGGGGCTCAAGTAGGGTCAAATTCCATTAATAATGTTAGCAAAAAACTTGGCACTCAGTCTGTGAATTAATTTAAATAATTTTTATTCACAGTTCAAAAATTGTACATACAGACGTATGATGAAGGTCTGATATAGACCGAAACGTCTGTATGTACAATTTTCGGACTGTGATTAAAAATTATAAAAATTATTTAAATTAATTCACAAACTGAGTGCCAAGTTATTTGCTAACATGCTCTTATGTGTCGTCACAGGACTGCTCAGGGGCATTATTGTAAGGAATGCCAGCAAGAATGGGACCTAAAACTTACCCTTTAATATATAACAACTAAAATGGTCTCCTCACAGACCAACATCAAGAAGATACATACAGTATATAAACGCTTTAAAAATAAAACCAGTACTACACCGTTTGTGGGTGTAAGATCAATCAAAGATATAAATATCTCAAATATCCATCACAGTCTGTCATCGGTAAGCCAGACAGGGAAGTATGAAAGAACTGTGACAGAGTAATAAATAGTGTTGAGCCACCCCCGTAGTGTTCGAGTTCGGTTCGGTTCGTCGAACACCCGTGTGTTCGCCGAACTGTTCGTCGAACTGTTCGTCGAACACCTTCGAACACCGTTAAAACCAATGGCAGGCAAACAAAAATACATAGAAACACATAGAAAACACCTTCAAAGGTGTCCAAAAGCTGACAAACTGCTCAGAAGACACAACTAACACATGGAAAAGTGACAAGTACATATAGTCATGCGAAAAGAAAAGAGGTGGAGGTGTAAAAGGAGGGGGAGACACAGATATAGGCATGTCATGCCCTTCTAAAATCCAAAAAGTGAGAAGCCGACACGTTCAGTCCGCTCCTGCCCGTGCCACCTCCGTGTCGCCGGGTTTGTGCCAGAGCCGCGGTGAACCCTGACGGCCAGCCCCCCTCTCCCAATACTGGTGCCTGTCCGCTGGTGGGTCGAACGAGCCCCCCTGTGGTGGAGGCAGCTCTAAGCTTTTTAATTTAAATTGTCTCTCTAATTTGAATGAATACACTTTAAATCCATTTACAAGAATCTATTGGAGGGCAAGTTTCATGCCAGCAGCCGCGTAATTCCAGCTCCAGTAGCGTCCACTAAAGCTGCTGCAGTTAAAAAGCTTTTATAAGGATCGAGCTCGGCTGTCCACCGCAAGGCATCCTACTGCCAGTCCCAGCCCCTATGCCTTGGGGTGCCTCCTGATGCTCTTCACTGAGTATCCCGTGGTCCCGAAGCATTTCCTTTGAAAAAATTAAGTGTCCAAACTACAGGTGGTGTAGCTTGCTTAACAGCCGGGATAATCCGCTGACTAGCAGACACTGCTACTAGGCACAAAGTATTTCCTGGGCTAGATGCAGTTAAAAATTTGTAATTAGATACTCTCGTTGGATGCTGAGAAAGCATTCCATAGAGTCTCCTGGCACGCCATATATGATTCTCTTAAAAAGCTTGGGGTAGGGGTCTAGGGGACCCTTTTATAGCCAAAATCACGGCCCTGTATCACAATACGTCACCTAGGCTGAAGGTAAATGGAACTGTAGCACCCTGAGGGCTCGGTTGCTACAGAGGTATTGCACCTCACCCAGAGGTGTGATATCTCACTCTCAGGTAAGGATGGAGTGTGGATCAGGACCCGACACCTGCATGCATTACACCACATTGCCATGGGGCAGGGCGACCAATATGCCTCTGAGATGGGCACGACAGTCCCTGTCCCTGGCTGGAGTGGGGGGAGGGAACACTGAGGAAGGGGAACCCTGTAGTGCAGGAGCAGGGAGGAAGCAGTTCCTGGGTGCATTGAGAAGGGAGTATAAAAGGTGGGCACCATCTTAGTTCAGTGCAGAGAAGTCTGAGCAGAAGTGGCAGGGAGCAGGGGCTCTGCATGAGCTCTGCTCCGGAGGCGGGCCTAGTAACAGAGGCCCAGGCCTGGAAGAGGGAGAAGGAAGGAAGAGGAGCGGAGAAGGCTCCAGGAACGAGGAATGAAGTGATCCCAGGGGTGCGGACGGGCGAGTCGCCACCGCACGCCCGAATCCACCTGCGTGGAGGGGTCAGGCCAAAGGGGGAGACCGGTCCCCGAAACTAGTGGAGGCACGAAACGACCCTCAGCTAGAAACCGGAGGCTGTGACATTTTATGTGGCGCAGCCCCTCGCTACACCCGCTAGGAAGGCACCACATAGGGTCAGGGAAACTGGCGCCAAGTTTACCAAGAGGAGGCCCGAGGCAGCCGGACAGAAGGGTTGGTAAGAAAGGCTAGACAAAGGACACACAAAGGGGGTCCTGTGAAGCGCTCCAAAGTTATCTGGGAGTTGTCTGAGCCCCTCACCTGGTGAGCACAGTACGACGTGAGCAGCCGTTACCTGCAGACGTGGTCTGGATAATAAGAACTGTGAGTAAAGGCCCTGGACTGCATCACTGACTCCGTGTCGTTACTGCTGCTGCCCTGCACCATCACCCCCATCCTCCGCATACACTGCCCTGAGGCTATACTCCTCCCGTGAGGAGTTATGCTACGCTCTGCTGCACCCACAACACCAGCCTCAGCGGTCTGCCCTGGAGCGGCGGTTCACTCTGACCGCAATCCACAGGTGGCGTAGTCGGACATTTAAACATCAAAACCACATAAATAGTTCCGCCACTGGTTTGACCACCCTGAGCCACGGAACCGGGTCGCCGCCACAAAGACTACAACCACCAGCATCCACCAAAAAGGATCCGGCTCCGGGTGTCCCAAGGCCCAGGGGGTGCATCAGAACATTTTCATCACCTTTCACAATCACTAATGGGACAAGGCAGGGATGTCCTCTGTCCCCTCTCTTATACATCCTAGTGACGGAGCACCTGCTCTCATCAATTCGCCATAACCCCAAAATTAGGTGGATTGAGGTGGGAGGCACCGAGTACAAGTACTCTCTATTTGCTGATGATGTCCTAGTATATTTCACTCAATCACATATATCCATCCATGCTGTTATGGCTGAAATAGATCACTTTGTTACATGGTCAAATTTTAAAATCAATGCAGCGAAGTCTGAGGCCCTCGATGTCTCCCTCCCCAAATCCATATAGGATTCCATCCAGTCCAACTTTCCCTTTGCCTGGCCCTCACAGGGTATCAAATACTTAGGAATTCCTATTCATAGAGACCTCTCCCATCTATGTTATCTTAATTTTGGGCCCTTTATTGAACAACTCCATACAGACCACGGTTGGCAAGTTAGAACTGTAAGATTCACTACGTGAACCACTGGTGTTTTGTGGAAAAGCACATGTACACTGTGTTCCAAATTATTATGCAAAAAGTGTTTAGGAGTGATAAGGGAAGAATTTGTTTGTTTGTCAGTTAAACTCATTGATGGTGATGTGTGTCAGGGCTCTTTATATCACTGTAAGCAATTGCAGACACCTGTGCTAATTAGTTTGGCAGGTGTGTCCAATGAAAGGCAAGACTACTTAAGAAGGCTGTCTCACATTATTAAGCAGCCTACATTTTCTGCCAAAATGGGAAAGAAAAAGGATGTGTCGGCTGCTGAGAAGCAACAAATTGTGGAGTGTTTAGGTCAAGGCATGACTACAATCAACATTGTGCGATGATCAGGATGAAGTGTCTTGGCAATCAAGAAGTATGTAGCTGATTCACAGTACACACGTGTGCGTGCTGATAAGGGCAAATTGAGGACTCTTTCCTACAGGCAATTACGTCAGGTTAAAAGAGCAGCGGCAAAAAAGCCTTGTCATAGCAGCAGACAAGTTTTTGAAGCTGCTGGTGCCTCCAACGTCCCCCGAACAACAAGATGCAGGGTCCTTCAGAGGTTTGCAGCTGTGCATACGCCATCCTGTCGATCTCCTCTATCCACTTCACACAAGCAGAAACGGCTCCAGTGGGCCAAACATTACATGAAGACTGATTTCAAAACTGTTTTGTTCATGGATGAGTGCCGTGCAGCGCTCGATGGTCCAGATGGATGGAGTGGAGGATGGCTGGTTGATGGACACCCCACGCAAACACGGCTACAGCGCCAACAAGGAGGAGGTGGAGTAATGTTTTGGGCTGGAATCATGGGGAGAGAGATTTTCAGCCCCTTTAGGATCCCTGAAGGCGCTAAAGATGAACTCCATAATGTATGTGAATTTTCTCAAACAGCACTTCCTGCCATGGTTCAAGAAGAAGAACCATGTATTTCACAGCAAGATCATTTTTTTGCATGATAATGCACCATCTCATGCTGCACATAAAACATCTGCATCTCTGGCTGATATGGGCATAAAAGGGGACAAACTTATGGTGTGACCCCCATGCTCCCCTGACCTCTACCCCATTCAGAACCTCTGGAGCATCATCAAAAGGAGTGTCTATGATGGCGGGAGGCAGTTCACATCTAAGCAACAGCTCTGGGAGGGTATTCTGTCCTCATGCAAAACAATTGAAGCAGAAACCATCCAAAACCTGACAAATTCAATGGACGAGAGAGTTCAGAAGCTCCTTTCGAACAAGGGGTCCTATGTGAAAATGTAACATCCCCTAGAATAAAGTTTTGAGTTGAAAACTGTTTGATTTCAGTTTCTAATAACCTGCTAATGCTTATAATTTCAAAAATGACCATTTTTTTGGTCTTTATTAAAATGAAAAGGTTGATCGAAAAGTTTGGGGGATCTAAGAGTGTGGCAACCCAGTAGTCATGATTACTTCGAATTCTGACAATATGAGGGTCATGTTGCAGGTAGTGCAGCAAGAAGGCACTTATGTGTCTTGCGCATCTCGGAGCCCCAAAATTATTTTCCGGGCTAGATGCAGCTAAAAATTATTATTAATTTTAAATCTGGTGGAGCTTAGTATAGATGGCCTAATAGGATCAGTGCTGCACACTGCTACAAAGCCCAAATTATTTTCCAGTCAAGATACAGATAAACATGATTAGTAATTTTAAATCTGGTGGAGCTTATTATAGATGGCCTAATAGAATCAGTGCTGCACACTGCTACAAAGCCCAAATTATTTTCCAGCCAAGATACAGATAAACATGATTAGTAATTTGAAAGCTTAAAACGGTTGGTAGGGTGATTTTAACCAATCATCAAGCTTTTACTCTCCCCAGGATGACACAGGGGTAGAAAAGTCGTTTCGGATCCATGATTTGTTCATCTTTATGAACGTGAGTCTGTCTACATTATCAGTGGAGAGCCGCGTGCGCTTATCTGTCAGCACACCACCAGCAGCGCTGAACACACGTTCAGACAGAACGCTGGCTGCGGGGCATGACAAGATCTCCAAGGCGTAAGTGGCTAGCTCCGGCCATTTATCCAGATTGGAAGCCCAAAAAGAGCAAGGGTCCAGTGACACAGTCATGGCTTCAATGTTTACTTGGAGATACTCCTGTACCATCGTCTCTAAGCGTTGACTATGTGTCAGACTTCTTGTCTCCTGTGGCCTTGTAAAGGATGGGCTAAAAAAGTGGTGAAATGATTCCGCAAAATTGATGTTACCAGCAGATACTGTGGTTCTGTTACGGTTTGAGTGCTGAACACTTGACGGTCCCACGGTTGGCAAGTTGGAACTGTGAGATTCACTACGTGCACCACTGGTGTTTTGTGGAAAAGCACATGTAAGATTCTGCAACAGTCTCTGCTGATACTCCTGCATGCGTGCATCCCTTTCTATGGCAGGAATAATTTCTGCAAATTTACTTTTGTACCGGGGATCTAACAGTGTGGCAACCCAGTAGTCAGGATTATTTCTAATTCTCACAATTCGAGGGTCATGTTGCAGGTAGTGCAGCAAGAAGGCACTCATGTGTGTTGCGCATCCAGGAGCACCAAGTCCCTGTTGTGTTGGTGGCGAGGTAACAATCATGCTTCCTTCCTCTGTCCTCTCCCCCCAACCTCGCACAACAGAAATGTGATCAAGTTCTCCCTCATCTGATGAGTCTTCCATCAGTTCGTCCTCCACTTCTTCCTGGGCTCCTGCAACTTCCTCACTAGTTTGGCTGCTACCATGCGCCCTGGTAAAACCATCTCCCCCACCCTCACATGCCTGCCGCCTTGGTGCTGCCGACCGTCTGGACCTTGCAGATGTTAGCCCTTCCGCATACAACTCCTCCTCCTCTACTTCCTCCACCTCCTCTTGTGCCACCACCTGACTCCGAATTCTGTTTAACATCTGCTCCAGCATGTAAATCACCGGAATAGTCATGCTGATAATGGCATCGTCAGCACTAAACATCTTCGTCGCCATTTCAAAACTGTGCAGAAGGGTGCATAGGTCCCTGATCTGAGACCACTCCTCCAGCGTGATTTGCCCCACCTCTGGATCTCGTTGGCCCAGGCTATACGTCAGAACGTATTGCACCAGGGCTTGTCGGTGCTGCCACAGTCGCTGCAACATGTGCAGAGTTGAATTCCACCGGGTAGGCACATCGCATTTTAGCCGGTGAAGTGGCAGGCCCAACGACTTCTGTAGAGATGTAAGTCGCTGAGCTGCGGGATGCGAACGGCGGAAGTGAGCACACAGCGACCGTGCCCTCTGCAGAAGGCCATCTAGTCTGGGATAGTGGGCTAAAAATTGCTGGACAACCAGGTTCAACACGTGAGCCATACAAGGCACGTGTGTGACATTGCCCCGGCGAAGGGCCGCACCCAGGTTTGCAGCATTGTCGCACACGGCCTTCCCTGGTTTCAGGTCCAGTGGAGACAACCATTCATGAAATTGGTTCTCCAGAGCTGACCACAACTCCTCAGCTGTGTGACTCACATTTCCCAGACATTTCAAAGTAAAAACCGCCTGATGACGTTGAGCCCTACTGCCAGCATAGTAAGGAGGTGTGCAGGATCCCTTCTGCGCAGTTAGAAAGCTTGTGGCATGACCAGACAGGCTTTGGGTGCAGGTGGAAGACCGAGAGGAGGTTGAGGAGGCAGAAGCAGTGGAGGAACTTTGACATAAAGAGGATTGACGCACAACTCGTGGGGACGGCAAGACTTGGACAGCATTCCCTTGTCCTGCTGTCACCATAGTTACCCAGTGCCCAGTCAGCGACATGTAACGCCCCTGTCCATGCCTACTCGTCCAAGTGTCTGTGGTGAAATGCACCCTGTCACACACAGAGTTTCTCAAAGAAGCGGTGATGTTGTGTGCGATATGCTGGTGGAGCGCAGGCACACCTTTCTTTGAGAAGTAGTGCCGACTGGGCATCTGGTACTGGGGCACTGCGACGGACATAAGGTCTCGAAAATCCTCTGTGTCCACCAGGCGGAAAGGCAGCATTTCTGTAGCCAAGAGCTTGCAGATGGTGAAATTCAACCTCTTAGCTTTCTCATGGCTAGGAGGAAATGGTCTTTTACTTGTCCACATCTGAGGGACCGAGGGCTGGCTATTGTGCTTAGACAGGGTTGATAAGGGTGTCCCCGGCAAACTGCCGGTCTGTGAGGAAGATGCAGGCGGACATGTTAGGTTGCCTTGATCCAAAGGTGGTGCTATCGATGTCGGACAGCGCTCAACACCAGCTGGTGTTACCACCTCCAAAGAAAATGATGACCTGCCAATCACGCTGGCTGTTGCGGGTAAAGAGGTGGCAGGTCTGCGCCCCAAAACAGGTGTGACTGCTGTCCTCCCAGTCACAGAGGATGAAGAGGCCGCGGATGCACAAGATATGGCAGACGGTGGTTGGCCCGGCCGGCTAGGCCGCATTGTAGCACACTGAGCTTCCCACTGCAACTTATGCTTCATGTCGATGTGCCGGTTCATGCATGAAGTACTCAAACTATGTATTTTTTGGCCTCTACTTAGCTTTTGCTGACAAATGTTACAGATAACACGAGTTGGGTCATCTTTATCGATCTGAAAAAATGCCCAGGCTATGCAAGGCTTAGCACCCATGCGACCTGAAGAGCCACCACGACTTGTGGTGAGAGGCAGAGTTGTGTTTGAGGATGCAGTTGTTGATGTGCTTCCAGTACTACGTCTCTGTCCAGGAAGGCGCAACCTGACCTCGTCGTCACTAGCATCTTCCTCCACCTCCTCTGCTGACCTCATCTCTTGGCTGACTGTGGGTTGACAGTAAGTGGGATCTCCAACCTCATCATCATCACCCTGTGCGTTATCACAAACGTCGTCCTCAGAGCCAACCTGTTCCTGCCCTGACAAAAAACTAAAGTTGTCGCTCCAATCAGGTATTTGAGTCTCATCATCGTCTTCCTCATTGTCTCCACCAACAGGAGTTACAGTTTGGGAATGAGGGTCTACATTATGGTCAGAACCTTCTGCGTCTGGTCCTGGATCCGACTCATAAAGATTCTGGGCATCAGTGCAGATCATTTCCTCGTCTGGATTCACAGAAGCGCTGGAGTCGACCTCTGATTCCCAGGCTATAGTATGAGTAAACAGCTCTGCAGACTCAACCATCTGTTCTACCTCATACTCAGACGGGCAGCTGGAGATTTGGGAGCTGTGAGGAAGCAAGTGCGATTGGGGTGACACCTTTGAGGACTGGAGTATTTGTGATGTTGAAGTTGATGTGGAGGAAAGCCCACTTAAAGGAGCACTTGATATACGTTGAAGCACCTGCTGTTTTTGTGCCTCATCTGGAATTTGTAGCGATTGGCGTGGCCGTAAGAAAGGGATCTTATCACATTGTCCTCTAAAAGAAGTAGACATTTTAGTTTGGCTGGAAGATGGTCTTTCTTCTGCAGATGTTACTGTTGCTTTAACACCTACCCCACGGACACAACCTTTTTTCCCCTTCCCAACACGCCTATTCCCCTTTCCACCAGCAGCAGGCCTTTTTCCACTCATTTTGGTGGTTAACTAATTCACAACTCTGGAGTTGTTTGCACAAAAAAACAATGGATGGGAACCGAGCAGAGCTGAGTGGCCAAACTGTGGTATTAGGCCAAAACTATTGGCTGGGTTAGATGCAGAAAAAAATTATATTCAATTTGCAACCTGATGGAGGTCAGTATAGATGGACTAATAGAACAAGTCCCACACACAGCTAGAAGCCCAAATATTTTTTCAGAGGTAGATGCAGAAAAAAATTGTATTCAGTTTGCAACCTGATGGAGGTCAGTATAGATGGACTAATAGAACAAGTCCTACACACAGCTAGAAGCCCAAATATTTTTTCAGAGTTAGATGCAGAAAAAAAATATATTCAGCTTGCAACCTGATGGAGATCAGTATAGATGGACTAATAGAGAAAGTCCCACACACTGCTAGAAGGCCAAATATTTTTTCAGAGCTAGATGCAGACAAAAAATTATTTTTAATTTGCAACCTGATGGAGGTCAGTATAGATGGACTAATAGAGAAAGTCCCACACACTGCTAGAAGGCCAAATATTTTTTCAGAGCTAGATGCAGATATAAATTATTTTTAATTTGCAACCTGATGGAGGTCAGTATAGATGGACTAATAGAGAAAGTCCCACACACTGCTAGTAGGCCAAATATTTTTTCAGAGCTAGATGCAGAAAAAAATTATATTCAGTTTGCAACCTGATGGAGGTCAGTATAGATGGACTAATAGAACAAGTCCCACACACAGCTAGAAGGCCAAATATTTTTTCAGAGGTAGATGCAGATAAAAATTATTTTTAATTTACAGCCTGATGGAGGTCAGTATAGATGGACTAATAGAGAAAGTCCCACACACTGCTAGAAGGCCAAATATTTTTTCAGAGCTAGATGCAGACAAAAAATTATTTTGAATTTGCAACCTGATGGAGGTCAGTATAGATGGACTAATAGAGAAAGTCCCACACACTGCTAGAAGGCCAAATATTTTTTCAGAGCTAGATGCAGACAAAAAATTATTTTTAATTTGCAACCTGATGGAGGTCAGTATAGATGGACTAATAGAGAAAGTCCCACACACTGCTAGAAGGCCAAATATTTTTTCAGAGCTAGATGCAGATAAAAATTATTTTTAATTTGCAACCTTATGGAGGTCAGTATAGATGGACTAATAGAGAAAGTCCCACACACTGCTAGAAGGCCAAATATTTTTTCAGAGCTAGATGAAAAAAATTATATTCAGTTTGCAACCTGATGGAGGTCAGTAGAGATGGACTAATAGAACAAGTCCCACACACAGCTAGAAGCCCAAATATTTTTTCAGAGGTAGATGCAGAAAAAAAATTATATTCAGTTTGCAACCTGATGGAGGTCTGTATAGATGGATTAATAGAACAAGTCCCACACACAGCTAGAAGCCCAAATATTTTTTCAGAGGTAGATGCAGAAAAAAAATATATTCAGTTTGCAACCTGATGGAGGTCTGTATAGATGGATTAATAGAACAAGTCCCACACACAGCTAGAAGCCCAATATTTTTTCAGAGGTAGATGCAGAAAAAAAATATATTCAGTTCGCAACCTGATGGAGGTCAGTATAGATGGACTAATAGAGAAAGTCCCACACACTGCTAGAAGGCCAAATATTTTTTCAGAGCTAGATGCAGATATAAATTATTTTTAATTTGCAACCTGATGGAGGTCAGTATAGATGGAGTAATAGAGAAAGTCCCACACACAGCTAGAAGGCCAAATATTTTTTCAGAGCTAGATGCAGATATAAATTATTTTTAATTTGCAACCTGATGGAGGTCAGTATAGATGGACTAATAGAGAAAGTCCCACACACTGCTAGAAGGCCAAATATTTTTTCAGAGCTAGATGCAGACAAAAAATTATTTTGAATTTGCAGCGTGATGGAGGTCAGTATAGATGGACTAATAGAACAAGTCCCACACACAGCTAGAAGGCCAAATATTTTTTCAGAGGTAGATGCAGATAAAAATTATTTTTAATTTGCAGCCTGATGGAGGTCAGTATAGATGGACTAATAGAGAAAGTCCCACACACTGCTAGAAGGCCAAATATTTTTTCAGAGCTAGATGCAGACAAAAAATTATTTTGAATTTGCAACCTGATGGAGGTCAGTATAGATGGACTAATAGAGAAAGTCCCACACACTGCTAGAAGGCCAAATATTTTTTCAGAGCTAGATGCAGACAAAAAATTATTTTGAATTTGCAGCGTGATGGAGGTCAGTATAGATGGTCTAATAGAACAAGTCCCACACACTGCTAGAAGGCCAAATATTTTTTCAGAGCTAGATGCAGAAAAAAATTATATTCAGTTTGCAACCTGATGGAGGTCAGTATAGATGGACTAATAGAACAAGTCCCACACACTGCTAGAAGCCCAAATATTTTTTCAGAGCTAGATGCAGAAAAAAATTATATTCAATTTGCAACCTGATGGAGGTCAGTATAGATGGACTAATAGAATGATGCTATGCCCAAAAGATTTTACTTCACTAGGTGCAGTAAAAAAATTTGTATTCTATACACAGGTGGTATATCTTGCAACACAGATAGGCTACTCCACTGACTAACACACTCTGCAATAGGCCAAAAAGGATTAGCTTTGCTAGATTCAGCCAAATGCTGTGAAAAAAACTTGCACAGCACTGGCACAGACCTGCCTGGCAAAAACTGATAGGAACTGATGTAACCTAGTCCTGAAAAGGACTGCAATTACAATTAGTCTTTACTCCCACAATCTATCTATTTAAGAGCACAGACCTGCCTGATAAAAGTCATAGGAAATGCTGTAACCTAGTCCTTAAAAGGACTGCAATCACAACTGTTCCCTACTCCCAAGCTATCTGTAGATTTGTGCGAAAATTGGCTTGAAATTAACAAGGTATAGCGCACACAGCAACAGCGGTGCCGTCTAACACGCAGCTGCAGCAGTGAGAAAATGGTGGCAACGGGGAAAATGGCTTGGTCTTATAGGGCAAGGACATGTGACATACACTGCCAATGACACATGCCCTTGCTTGTGTGAAAAAAAGCACTTCGCTCCGTGTGTGCGCTGCTGATAGGCTGACAGATTGCACCTCCCCACTGTAAATGCGGGAAAGAGAAAAAAAAATGGAGATCTTCATTATTCCTGCAGAGATCCATCCCCTGCCCCTCCCCCCACCCCGCTGTACACTCAAACTGCGTATTAACATTAATTTTCATCATTACTGAGAAAAAATCCAGTTATGATTTTGGTGCACGAACAGTTATCGAACATAACCTCGAACAGCCGAATTTTTCTCAAATCGTTCGTGTTCGCCGAACGGCTCGAACACCGCCCAAAACAGCTCGAATTTGAGATTGGCGAACAGTTCGAGTCGAACAACGCTCATCTCTAGTAATAAAACAGAATAAGTATGATCTTATCTGTGTCATTAGCAAAGTGAATGTAGTTAATCACAGTCTATCACTGAGTAATCAGATAGAGAAATATTGCTGTGGTTGTCGATTAAGAAATAATGCTGTAGCTTTGGTCAAGTCATCCACAGAGTAAATACAGTTATTTCGATGCCAGTCACGATCTTTCAAACATCAATCATGGGATGCTATAACAATGACAATATTCATAGTTGGTTTCAACATACCATATAATAGCGTATAGTATTTAACCCCTTTACGACATAGGGCGTATTAATACGTATCTGTGCCCTGGGTCTTATGGACCAGTAACGTATTTATACGCCCTATCTTTAATGCGGCACCGCGACCAAAGTCGCGGTGATAGCATTAAAATTCCAGTGCCATCTTACCTTAGGGTAGATGGCGCCGGCATCTCGGGGGGTGTCGCCGCCCCTTCACACCCACGATCGCTGTGATTGGATGTTCAATTCTGAACAGCCAATCACAGCATTTCTCACTGTTTCCGGCAGAGCAGCGATCCTAGGCTGTTGCCTAGTAACCCCAGCCCTCTCCCCAAACTGCTAGGATCGGTGCGATCGCCGATCAAATCGATCGCACCGATCACAGCGGGACCACGCAGTAGCAGGACGGTCACGGGGCGGTGACCGGCTTGTGACCTGCCTGTCACCTCCCCATGACCCCCTGTGATGTCATAGATCCCCCAGCCAGCCCCCAGCCAGCTCTGCTTGGAGTGATCGATGATGGCATCGATCGCTCCAATCAGAGTACCTGAACACAGGTGACAGGGCGGTCACAGGGCGGTGACCGGCTTGTGACCTGCCTGTCACCTCCCTGTGACCCCCTGTGGTGCGTGCCCAGGCCCCAGCCATCTCTGATTGGTGCGATCAATGTCATCATCCCAAACTCGCTATTCAGCGGAGGAGGCATACGCTATTGTTGCCTCCAACACTGAGACTGACAGCGAGGGCGAGGATCCCACATTTCTTTACTTTTCCGACGCCTCATTGTCCTCCTCCTCTTCCTCCTCAGGTGCTGCTGGACCGCCCCGCAGTCATCGCAGGAGAGAAGATGTTCCAGCGCCCCCCACTACTGATCCCGTATGGACCTTGCCCCCCGAAAATTTTGAGCCACTGATTCCTGATTTCGTGGCGGAATCAGGAATCAAGTTTGACACCACCGGCCTCACAGAAATAGACTTTTTCAAAGTCTTTTTCTATGAGGATTTTATAAACCTCATAGTGGGCCAAACTAATTTGTATGCTCATCAATTTTTGGAACAAAACCACTCTTCATCATTTTCTAACTGGTCTCCTGTAGACGCAGAAGAAATGATGAAGTTTTGGGGCCTGGTCCTTCATATGGGGATCCTGAAAAAAACAGAGATTCGGCAATACTGGAGTGTTGACGTTTCATATAACACTCCAGTGTTCCGAATGGTCATGACCCGGACACGTTTTGAGGCCATCCACAAGTTCTTGCATTACCAAGATAATGCAAGGTGTCCTGCATGCGATGACCCAAACTTTGATCGTCTTTTCAAAGTTCGGCCGGTCATCGAGCACTTCAACAACAAGTTTGGTGAAGTGTACGTGCCCCAAAGGGACATCTGCGTGGATGAGTCCTTAATTTCTTTTAAGGGGCGTAAAAATGAAAAAGTGGGAAAAAAAACACTTTTTTATTTTTACGGATTAATTTGTGATGCACCTGGGGGTTCCAAGTGCTCACTATGCATCTAGATAGGTGCCTTTGGGGGTCTAGTTTCCAAAATGGGGTCACTTGTGGGGGAGCTCCAATGTTTAGGCACACAGGGGCTCTCCAAACGCAACATGGCGTCCGCTAATTATTCAAGCAAATTTTACAATCAAAAAGTCAAATGGCGCTCCTTCCCTTCCGAGCCCTGCCGTGCGCCCAAACAGTAGTTTTTCCTCACATATGGGGTATCTGCGTGCCCAGGGGAAATTACACAACAAATTTTGGGGTCCATTTTTTCTTGTTAACCCTGAGAAAATAAAAAAAATTGGGTCTAAAGTAACATTTTCGTGAAAAAAGTTAAATGTTCATTTTTTTCTTCCACATTCCAAAAATTCCTGTGAAGCACCTGAAGGGTTTATAATGTTCTTGAATGTGGTTTTGAGCACCGTGAGGGGTGCAGTTTTTAGAATGGTGTTACTTTTGGGTATTTTCTGTCATAAAGACCTCTCAAAGTGACTTCAAATGTGATGTGGTCCCTAAAAAAATGGTTTTGTAAATTTTGTTGGAAAAATTAGAAATCGCTGGTCAACTTTTAACCCTTATATCTCCCTAACAAAAAAAATTTTGGTTCCAAAACTATGCTGATGTAAAGTAAACATGTGGGAAATGTTATTGATTAACTATTTTGTGTGACATATCTCTCTGATTTAAGGGCATAAAAATTCAAATTTTGAAAATTGCAAAATTTTCAACATTTTCGCCAAATTTCCGTTTTTTTCACAACTAAACGCAAGTGATATAGAAGAAATTTTACCACAGTCATGAAGTACAATATGTCTTGAAAAAACATTCTCAGAATCAGGGGGATCCATTGAAGCGTTCCAGAGTAATTGCCTCATAAAGTGACAGTGGTCAGAATTGTAAAAATTGGCCTGGTCATTAATGTGCAAACCACCCTCGGGGGTAAAGGGTTCAAACCTTAAGACAACGGATTGACCTCACCCAGCTTGGTAGTTGATTACTCCAATCATTCAGTCAGGGTAGTGGAGCATAGAGAGATTAAAATGTTTAAAATGTTGGCTATGAGTATTCACCCGACGCGTTTCTACCTATCCTTGGGTTCAACAGGGGGACTGACAATACTCCATCCAATAAATAGCCAGAGAAAGGGGGGTTTGTCCAGCCGCTTAACCGCGGTCAACAGGACTAGTAAATCTCTCAGGGTTCTCACTCCGATATGCTTTTTAAGTATGTGCGCGCTGGGCTCACTGGTACCTCATTTCCGGGCGCCGAGGTGCATCACATCCGGTCTATGGCCTGCATGGTGGAACGCAGATGAGAGGCCTGCGCATGTCATCATGCGACTCATGTGACTCATTTCCAGTTGTCGAGGCGCATCATATCCGGCCTATGGTCCGCATGGTGGAATGCAGACGGGATGGCAGCGTATCTCATCCTTTGTCTCCCCCTCCAGATCGCACCGCATGTAATTTACGGTCTGCAGCAGACAGGGTGGAACGCAGGAAAGGCAGTAACGTGTCATGGCCTGTATTCAGGTTACATAATAGGATGCAAACAAGCATCATTATTTATCCAAAGGAGTAATCAAATAAGCATCTATTTTAAAACCCAATATTTTAGAATTATATAGAATGGGTAACAGGGTGCCTTAAATGAAAGTCAATTACTAGGATGTACAATCACATAATGACACCCAAAAATGAGAAAGAAGCAACAACTGTGCTCATTTAGTCAATGATAATCAGGTTTAAAAACAGGGATCTGCATGTTAGACAACAGGAAAGACACCAATGCATCACAGGAATGGAAGCAAACAAATGCAAGAGTGAGAGAAACGGAAATAGAGCGAGTGCACTCACTGAATTTCAGGAATATGGAGGGTGGGGGGAATTAGCCAGGGGCACAGAAATCAAGGACACTGAGGCAAAGGAGTGAGGGGGAGACTGTTCTATGAATTATAAGTTCACAAAAATATATATGTAGCTAAATAAAGAGTAAGCCTGCAGCACCTTCTGAATGCATAATGACCACACCTGAATCTTAACGGCAAATACACATCGCATAAACTTGCGGTGCAGAAGTATTAGGCAATTGCGTATTTTGATCACTTTGATATAAAGTGTGCTTAATTATTAGGCAACTTCCTTTCCTTTGGCAAAATGGGTCAGAAGAGAGATTTGACGGGCTCTGAAAAGTCCAAAATTGTGAGATGTCTTGCAGAGGGATGCAGCAGTCTTGAAATTTCCAAACTTTTGAAGCGTGATCACCGAACAATCAAGCGCTTCATGGCAAATAGCCAACAAGGTCGCAAGAAGCGTGTTGGCCAAAAAAGGCGCAAAATAACTGCCCATGAATTGAGGAAAATCAAGCATGAAGCTGCCAAGATGCCATTCCCCACCAGTTTTGCCATATTTCAGAGCTGTAACGTTACTGGAGTATCAAAAAGCACAAGGTGTGCGATACTCAGGGACATGGCCAAGGTAAGGAAGGCTGAAAAAGGACCACCTTTGAACAAGAAACATAAGATAAAACGTCAAGAATGGGCCAAGAAATATCTTAAGACTGATTTTTCAAAGGTTTTATGGACTGATGAAATGAGAGTGACTCTTGATGGGCCAGATGGATGGGCCAGTGGCTGGATCAGTAAAGGGCAGAGAGCTCCACTCCGACTCAGACACCAGCAAGGTGGATGTGGGGTACTGGTATGGGCTGGTATCATCAAAGATGAACTTGTGGGACCTTTTTGGGTTGAAGATGGAGTGAAGCTCCACTCCCAGACCTACTGCCAGTTTCTGGAAGACAACTTCTTCAAGCAGTGGTACAGGAAGTAGTCAATATCGTTCAAGAAAAAAATGATTTTCATGCAGGACAATGCTCCATCACATGCATCCAACTACTCCACAGCGTGGCTGGCCAGTGAAGGTCTAAAAGAAGAAAAAATAATGACATGGCCCCCTTGTTCACCTGATCTGAACCTCATAGAGAACCTGTGGTCCATCATAAAATGTGAGATCTACAGGGAGGGAAAACAATACACCTTTCGGAACAGTGTCTGGGAGGCTGTGGTGGCAGCATCGATCGAAAGCAGATCAAGCGACTGACAGAATCTATGGATGGAAGGCTGTTGAGTGTCATCATAAAGAAAGGTGGCTATATTGATCACTATTTTTTTGTTTTTGTTTTTGCATGTCAGAAATGTTTATTTCTAAATTTTCTACACTGATATTGGTTTACCTGGTGAAAATAAACAAGTGAGATGGGATTATATTTGTTTTTTATTAAGTTGCCTAATAATTCTGCACAGTAATAGTTACCTGCACAAACAGATATCCTCCTAAGATAGCCAAATCTAAAAAAAACCCACTCCAACTTCCAAAAATATTAAGCTTGGATATTTATGAGTCTTTTGGGCTGATTGAGAACAGAGTTGTTGATCAATAACAAAAATAATCCTCTAAAATACAACTTGCCTAATAATTCTGCACACAGTGTAAAATGCAGAAACAATAATTCAGTAGAAAGGAGATGATGAAAAGTTGCACTCACCGTTTATGAAAAATAAGAGTCCTTTATTTCATATTCGGATAAAATAAATGGAAAGCAGGGAGTGTGGGGAGGAGGTGGACGACAGCTGTTTCACGCTCTAACTAGCTCTTCTGCGGGTCCATGTGATCAAGAAACAACATCCCGCAGAAGCGCTAGTTAGAGCGTGATATCTATCCATATGGGGTGGATAGATGGTGTAGGGGCTGGCTGGATGAAGGGGTAAACAGACCCTATCAAAAAATCTATTCTTTCTATTCTCTCCCTCTTGCATTTGTTTGCTTCCATTCCTGTGATGCATTGGTGTCTTTCCTGTCACATGAATCCCTGTTTTTAAATCTGATTATCATTGAATAAATGAGCACAGTTGTTTCTCCTCTTCCTTATTTTTGAGATATGTGGGCGTCCCATCTGCTTTCCACCATGCGGATCATAGGCCGGATATGACGTGCCTTGACGACCGGAAATGAGTCAGATGAGTCACATGGTGACATGCACAGGCCTCTCATCTGCATTCCAGGATGCAGGCCATAGACTGGATATGATGCAAGGAGACAAGACACTGGAACCAGAACAGTGAGGACTAGTGCCAGAGGGGAGGCGTTTGATCAGGACCTGGTACAGTGTTGTCAGGGAAACCAACTCAGGAGAAAAACAGCGCATGTGCAAGTTCTAAGGTGATTTTGGCACCGAGGAGAATGACGGGAAGAGCGACAGCAGCGTCCAGAGTTCCTGTCAAGAAGAAAAGTGCCACACATGCGCCCAGACGTCGACGGTCAAGCCCCGAAGACCTGAACGATGCCAGTCAAGGTTCCTAGCCCAGACGACGACGATCAAGCCACGAAGACCTGAGTAATGCCAGTCAAGGATCCCAGCCCAGACGTCAACGGTCAAGCCTGAAAGATCCGAGCGACACTAGTCACGGTTCCTCACTCGAGTGACGTCGGTCGACAGTGACGCGCCCCCTGGGCCGTGGGGTACTCGGTGCCGGGCCGGTCGTTGCTAGGGGAGATGTCACAGTGGCAGTGACCCGGTCCGTGACCCAGGGCGGTCAGTAAAAAGAGGATTTTATAGTTTTTATATACAAAGTTTGTGACGCCACCTGTGGGATGCGGCTATGTGGAGCCGCCGCTGCGGAGCAGGTCCTCTGGAGCGGGTGTTAGTGCAGCAGGGTTGGTTCAGCTCTCCACAGGTAGAGCTTAGCTCCAGGGCAGTGTAGATGGTATAGGTTGTTCTGGGCATTGTAGTGCAGGGTCTGATGGCGCAGCAATAATCACAGAGACAATGGGGTGCAGTCCTCAGGGTCTTTACTCATGGTTATTGCAGTCCAAGTTACAGGTACCAGCGTAACTTCCTTCGTCGTGCTGTGCTTACTCAGGGAGGGGTTCGGGCAACCCTCAGATAGCTCCGGAGTACCCCCTTGTGTGTCCTCTCTCTGGCCGTCTCCCTGCACCTCATACCAAGTGTCCCAATCCGTTACCTGCGAGCCTTGTCGGGCGACGTCTGTTCCGTCCCCTGGGTCCTCTATAGCTACCTTCTTGGTGAGACTGATATGGACTGTTGGCTGCAGGACTTGAAATACTGTAGCCTCCGGTTTCTAGCTGAGACATAAAGTGCTCAGCTAGTTGAGGGACCGGTCCTCTTTGTGTGGCCTGACCCCTCCACCTCCTGGTAGATTCGGGCATACGGGTGGCCTCCAGCACTGCCCGTACCCCTGGGGTCCCTTCCTCATTCCTGGAGCCCTTCCTGCTCCCTCTCCTTCTCCTTCAGTCCTGAGCCTCTCCTCAGGCCCTCTGCCTGAGCAGAGCTCCTGCAGAGCCCTGTTCCACTCCTCTCAATGTAGACTGTTCTCACTCACTGCTCACTGTTCTGATCTGGACTCAACTCAACAAGATGGCTTCTCTATATATACCTTCCTCTCATGTGCTCCCCTAACTACGTCCTCCACCCACACCCACTACATAGCACCTCCCCTCAGCTAGGGACCTGGGACTGTTCTCTCCCTTAGGAGGAATCTCTCCCTACCCCCACTGCGGGTATGTGTTGGATGCAGGTGTTAAGGTCCTGAGCTGTACTCCTTCCTTACCTGAGAGTGAGATACCACATCTCTGGGTGAGATGCAGTACCTCTGTGGCGACCGAACCCTCAGGGGCGCCACAATAGGATGGGAGTAGGTTGTGGTGGTAAGGTTCTCAGATGTGTTTGCCAACGACAGGACGTCGCAGAAGGTTCGGAGGTGTCAGATCAGAGATTCACGGTCAGGCCAGCGACCAGGAAGGACACGCGAAACGGGCCGTTACCCCTGAGAGGGACCTATGGTACCGGGAACGGATAGAGGGAAAGACAGTAGTCAGACAGAGACCAGCAGACGACAGAGCGGTATCGCAAATGTGCATAGAGAGTAACGGGGGAAACAGGCAGCGAGTTGTGATAGAAACAGAGTATTGCCAAGGCTTTAAAAGACTGCCCCTTGCCTGGTATAGTTAATGACAATCTAGTTCCCCTTCCCACCAGTAGATCATTTTAAACTACCAGCCCCTGAATTCTAGTGTATTCTGATAATTTATTCTGTTATGTGATTTTCTTACTTTACTGTCAAACATTGTAAAGAAATTGTTACCATATAATATGTTTTATAATTAACCCCTTAACAACATTTGACGTACTAATACGCGTCTGTGCCCTGGGACTTAAGAGCCAGACCCGTATTAGTACGTCATGGCGATCGCGCGCGCACACAGGCTGTGCGGGCGCGATCGTCGCCGGGTGTCAGCTGATTGTCACAGCTGACACCCGATACTATGTGCAGGGAGCGGTCCTGCACCGCTCCCAGCACATTAACCCCCGCGATGCTGCAATCGAAGTCGATCGAAGTCGATCGCAGCATTGCGGGGGCAAGGGGAGGTGATCGCAGATACTCACCTCCTCTTCCGGCTTCCAGCGATGTCTGCAAAGGCTTCCTGGGTGTTGCCATGATGACCCGATGTCGTCATGACAACATCCGGGTCACCAGACAGCAGGAAGATTGTTTGGACATGCGCAGTGCATCTCCAAACAATCTTCTCCCTGTCCAGCGCTGATAGCCTGCATAGCACAGGGATGGTGCTGCATTCCTGTGCCATGCAGGCGATCAGAGGAAAAAAAGTGAAAGTCCCAGAGTGGGACAAAGTAATAAAGTATATAAACTTTCAGAAAGTGAAAAAAAAAAAAAAATTGCAAAAATATAAAAAAAAAATAAAAAAAATAATCCACCAAAAATAAAAATATAATGTACCCATCAATAAATATTATTATAAAAAAAAACAAAAAAAACAATAAAAGTACACATATTTGGTATCTCCGCGTCCGGAACAACCTGACCTATAAAACTGTCCCACTAGTTAACCCCTTCAGTGAACACGGTAAAAAAAAACAAAAAAAACGAAGCAATAAACAATGCTTTATCACCATACCGCCAAACAAAAAATGGAATAACACGCGATCAAAAAGACAAATATAAATAAAAATGGTACCGCTGAAAATGTCATCTCGTCCTGCAAAAAACAAGCCGCCATACAGCTCCATCAGCCGAAAAATAAAAAAGTTATAGCTCTCAGAATAAAGCTATGCTAAAAAATAATTTTTTCTATAAAATTGCTTTTATTATGTAAAAGTGCAAAACATAGAAAAACGATATAAATGTGGAACCGCTGTAAACGTACTGACCCGAAGAATAAAGCTACCTTATCAATTTTACCACATGCGGAACAAAAAAAAAAACAAAACAATTCCTGAATTGTTGGTTTTTGTTTATTCTGCCTCCCAAAAATCGGAATAGAAAGCGATTAAAAAATGTCACGTGCCTGAAATTAGCACCAATAAAAACGTCAACTCATCCCGCAAAAAACAAGCCGTCACATGACTGTCTGCCAAAATCTGGAAAAATTATAGCTCTCAAAATATGGCGATGCAAAAACTAGATTTTACAAAAAATGCGTCTTTTAGTGTGTGACAGCTGTCAGTCATAAAAACCCCATATGATTCTGGTATTGCTGTAATCACACCGACCCGAAGAATAAAGTCGTCTAATCACTTATACCGCACGAGGAACGGCGTCAAAAATAAACTCTTGGGTTAGGATTGGGCTAGGGTTAGGGCTGGGTTTGGGGTTAGGGTTGTGCTAGGGTTAGGGTTGTGCTACGGTTAGGGTTGTGCTATGGTTAGGGTTGTGCTAGGGTTAGGGTTGGGGTTAGGGTTGTGATGGGGTTGGGAATTTTTTCAAAAGTAAGAAAAAAAGATGACGATATGGCGACTAGTGTTGAGCGCAAGTGCTCGCTACTTGAGTTTGCATCGGGTGCTCTGGTATGCATTGAGTATCGTGGGTATTTGAGTGACATGCTCGAGTCTCTGCCCCATATGCTTCGCGGCCAAAAAAACTTTACGGGGATTGCCTGCCATGCACGAGCGGGTGTCTAATTACCGTGAAACATGCGGAGCAGGGACTCGAGCATGTCACTCGAGCACACGCTGTACATGGTGCATACCTGAGTACCCGATGCAAACTCAAGTAGCGAGCACTTGCGCTCAAGACTAATGACAACTTATTCAATATGATGGCCTAATGTAAACAAATTCTGTGTCATACCTCTGGGTTCAAAATGTTCACTATACACCTTAATAAAATCCTTGAGGGGTATAGTTTCCAAAATGGGGTCACTTGTATGGGAGCTCCACTGTTTAGGCACATCACGGGCTCTCCAAATGTGACATGGTGTCCGCTAACAATGTTACAACTCTCCTGTTAGTTTTTTTTTAGTTTGCTGGTCACATGACCATTTTGCCTATTTAATCCGGCTCCGCCCTCCTGGCTTTGCTGGACTTCATTTGTATTTACTACTGTTGAGCTAGCTTGTTGCTCTATTGCCGTTCTCTGTTAGTTTTGCTAGGTCTTCGGACCTCTATGCTTTTTGTTGTGTGTTTGTCTTTGACTGCTACTATTTCTGCTAGGAGGTGTCCAACTTGTCCCAGTCCCTAGATCTTGTAGGGATCCCTCCCCCACATCTATAGGTCTGCGTTCAGACTAGCCGAGGACTTTAGCGGGTCTGATCGCAGGATCAGGTTCCCCGTTATATCGTAGGGATCTAGTTTAGTTCTATTGTAGGGACAGATCTCCTGCCTTTCCTTAGTCTCTGTAGCAGATCATAACAGTAAGTCCAGCCATAAAAAAAAAAATAAAAAGGAAAGGATTTTCTCTGGGGAAAGACCTCCAGTTTTCCATCATGATCTCGGTGCAAGATTTGGCTCAACGCTTGCAGGGACTCTCTCTGGAGGTGACCAAGCTCCAACAACACGTGAGTAGCTGTTCTGGAGCGCATTTTGTGGAACCAAAGGTACGTCTGCCTGATCTATTTTTTGGCGAACAACAAGATTTTTTTTCTTTTAAAAATGCTTGTCTATTATATTTTCGTTTGAGACCCGGATCCTCTGGTGATGAATCACAGCGCATAGGGTTCATAATGTCACTTTTGCGCAAAGATCCTCAGGGATGGGCCTTCTCTCTCCAACCTAGTGATCCGTGCTTTAGTTCAGTGGATAGTTTTTTTTCTGCTTTGGGTTTGTTGTACGATGATCCTGATCGTGTCTCATCTGCTGTGTCTGAATTAAGACGTTTGAGGCAGGGATCAGGTAATGTGGAAAAATATTGTTCTCACTTCCGTCGGTGGTCTGCCCAGGTAGGGTGGAACGATTCAGCTTTGAAAAGCTTGTTTCTGGCAGGGCTAGGTGAAAGGGTTAAGGATTTACTGATTGCTTATCCCACACCTGGAAACTTGCAGGAGGCAATGCAATTAGCTATACGGGTGGACAGGAGACTGCGTGCAAGGGTTAATGAGAGCAAATCCTCTGCTATGTCAGCTTCGAGTCCTGAGAGGTTCTGTGCTGACAATGGAGAGCCGATGGAAATTGGGGCGATGGCACCCCGCTCTCAGGAAAAAGACCGCCGACTTTCTGAAGGCTTGTGTTTCTATTGCGGAAGCTCTGGTCATTTTATTAAGAACTGTGTGCTTCGTAAGAAGAAAGAAAAAAAAATGGTCAGTCATGCTCGTATTGCCTGTTTAAATTCTAAGGGGGTATTCCTATCTGCCACTACTGCTGCTCAGGATGAATTAATTGAATTTCGGGTATTTGTGGATTATGGCTCTTCTCTGAATGTGATTGATGGGGGATTCTTGGAAAAACTTAGATTAGAACCTAAAACTTTGTCATCCCCTATTGCTGTGGTTTCTGTCGATGGCTCTCCCTTGAAGAGTGTTACTCACAAGGTCTGTGAATTTCCCCTCACTATTAATGGTATTCATCAAGAGAATTTGGATTTGGTGGTATTGGATAATTTGCCTTCTCCAGTAATATTGGGGTTACCCTGGTTAAAATTGCACAATCCTGTACTGGATTGGTCTACCAATGAAATTAAGTCCTGGAGCCCTAAGTGTTATGACAAGTGTTGTTAAGGACGCATTGCCGCTGTTGATAGATGGGAATTGCCTGTACCTATTCAGGATTTTTGGAGAGTTTTTTCTGTGGAGGAGTCGCAGGTTTTGCCTCCCCATAGAGACTATGATTGTACCATTGAATTTGTCCCTGGAGCGACTCTTCCTAAGAGTCGTTTATTTAATCTTACTATTCCTGAGAGAAAGGCTTTGGAGGAGTACATACAGACAAGCTTGGCCGCTGGTCACATTAGGCCTTCCAAGTCTCCTGTAGCTGTTGGTTTTTTTTTTGTGAAAAAAAAAGATGGCAGTTTACGTCCTTGTCTGGACTTTCGTGAGATTAATAAAATTACTGTACGCAATCCTTACCCACTGCCATTGATTCCCGATTTATTTAACCAGTTAGTGGGGGCCAAGTGGTTCTCTAAAATTGATCTCCGGGTGGCATACAATTTATTGCGCATGAAGGAGGGTGATGAATGGAAGACTGCTTTTAACACTCCTGTGGGTCATTTTGAGAATCTGGTTATGCCTTTTGGTCTCACCAATGCTCCAGCATTTTTTCAGAATCTTATTAATGATATCCTTAGACCTTTAATCGGCAAAGATGTGGTGGTGTATTTGGATGACATTTTGATTTATTCGCCGGATCTGGAGTCTCATTGGCGGAGCGTACGTGAGGTATTACAGTTATTAATGGACAATTCGCTTTTTGCTAAGCTGGAGAAATGTGAGTTCGCTGTACAGAGAATTAGTTTTTTGGGCTACATTATCTCCAGTGAAGGTTTTGAGATGGACCCGGTTAAAGTTCAAGCTGTGCAGGAATGGCCTAGGCCTATTGGTTTGAAATCGATACAGAGGTTTTTGGGTTTCGCCAATTATTACAGAAAATTCATAAAAATTTTTTCTATTATTGTCAAACCGCTGACCGATCTCACCAGAAAAGGTGCTAATGCGGTTCAGTGGACTTCTGAGGCCATTGAAGCTTTTGTGTTCTTAAAGGAGAGGTTCACCTCTGCTCCCATCCTTATGCAGCCTGATGTGACTAAGCCGTTTTTGGTTGAGGTTGATGCTTCTTCGATGGGGGTTGGTGCGGTGTTGTCTCAGGAAAACAAGGATGGAGTACATCCCTGTGCCTTTTTTTCAAAAAAATTTTCCGAGACTGAACTTAATTACGATATTGGTAATCGGGAATTGCTGGCGATTAAACTCGCATTTGAACACTGGCGTCATCTCTTGGAAGGTGCTGAATTTCCCGTTCAGGTTTTCACTGATCATAAAAATCTGATCTATCTTGATGCTGCCAAGCGCTTGAATGCCCGTCAGGCTAGGTGGGCACTTTTTTTCTCGCGGTTTAATTTTTCCGTTACTTACATCCCGGGTACCAAGAATGTTAAAGCGGATGCTTTGTCTCGCAGCTTTTCTCCCATGGTCGGTGTTGAGGAGGAAGAGGAGACCATTTTACAAGAAGGTGTTGTGATTGCTGCTTTGGACTCCGTTTTGGAGGATGAGATTCTTAAAGCACAGGAGAATGCCCCATCTAACACTCCCCATGGGAGGTTGTTTGTGCCTAGGACCTTTAGGAGAGATTTGTTTGTTGAGTGTCATGAGTCTCGGTTGGCAGGTCATCCAGGAATTTCTGAGACCAAGAGACTTGTGGGTCGCAGTTTTTGGTGGCCTGGATGGCAGAAGGAAGTCATTAAGTGGGTGCGCCAATGTACTGTGTGTGCTAGATCCAAGTCTTCGCATGCTCCTGCTGCGGGGTTGCTTTGCCCTCTGGAGGTTCCTACTGCACCTTGGACACATCTGGCTATGGACTTTATTACTGACCTTCCTCCCTCTGAAGGTTTCACGGTCATCTGGGTGGTCGTGGACCGTTTTAGCAAGATGTGTCACTTGGTTCCCTTCATCAAACTACCTTGCGCTAAGACACTCGCCAAGGCCTTTGTCAAGGAAATTGTCAGACTACATGGTTTTCCTACTGACATTGTTTCTGATAGGGGACCTTAGTTCGTGGCTCGTTTTTGGCGTGCCTTTTGTGACAGGTTGGGAGTTCATTTGTCGTTTTCATCCGGATATCATCCTGAGTCTAATGGCCAGACAGAAAGGAAGAACCAGGATGTTGAGCAGTTCTTGCGTTGTTTTGTGGCAGACAATCAAGAGGGGTGGTCTGAGTTTCTGCCACTTGCTGAATTTGCTCTTAACAACCATACATCCTCTTCTGCTGGGTGTTCGCCTTTTTTTTGTTGTTCTGGGAGACATCCGTCTTTTGGGTCATTCTCCAAATTGGTTTCGGCTGTGCCTGAGGAGGAGAGTTTTTCCGGTGATTTGGAGAGAGTTTGGATGGATGTGCGTGGTAATCTTCAGGAGGCTAACAAAAAATCTAAGAGGTACTTTGATAGGAAACGGCAAGAGGTTTTGTTTGCTGTTGGTGACATGGTTTGGTTGTCCTCTAAGAATCTGCGATTGAGGATTCCTTCTAAAAAATTGGGTCCCAAGTTCGTAGGGCCCTTTAAGGTACTTCAGATAGTTAACCAATCTGCTGTTAGGCTGGAGGTTCCTACGTCCTGGAGGATTAATCCGGTGTTTCATGTTTCTCTGTTGAAAAAAGCTGATGTGTCGGATGGTGACACCTCTGCCACTGTTCCTCCGGTGGTGGAGGACGGGGAATATGAAATTTCCCGCATCCTAAATTCTAGACGGTATAGAGGGAGTTTGCAGTATCTCGTCGCTTGGAAGGGTTTCGGACCTGAGGATAACTCATGGGTGAGGGCGGATGATGTTTCTGCCCCCAGACTTGTCCGAGCGTTTCACAGAAGGTTTCCTGGTAAGCCTGGGCCTAGGGGATCCGGAGGATCCTCTTAGAAGAGGGGGTACTGTTACAACTCTCCTGTTAGTTTTTTTTTAGTTTGCTGGTCACATGACCATTTTGCCTATTTAATCCGGCTCCGCCCTCCTGGCTTTGCTGGACTTCATTTGTATTTACTACTGTTGAGCTAGCTTGTTGCTCTATTGCCGTTCTCTGTTAGTTTTGCTAGGTCTTCGGACCTCTATGCTTTTTGTTGTGTGTTTGTCTTTGACTGCTACTATTTCTGCTAGGAGGTGTCCAACTTGTCCCAGTCCCTAGATCTTGTAGGGATCCCTCCCCCACATCTATAGGTCTGCGTTCAGACTAGCCGAGGACTTTAGCGGGTCTGATCGCAGGATCAGGTTCCCCGTTACATCGTAGGGATCTAGTTTAGTTCTATTGTAGGGACAGATTTCCTGCCTTTCCTTAGTCTCTGTAGCAGATCATAACAAACAAATTGAATGGAAAATCGGCTCAAATTGTTAGCGGACGCCATGTTGCGTTTGGAGAGCCCCTGTGCACCCAAACATTGGAGCTCCCCCACAAGTGACCCCATTTTGGAAACTAGACCCCCCAAGGCACCTATCTAGATGCATAGTGAGCACTTGGAACCCCCAGGTGCTTCACAAATTGATTCATAAAAATGAAAAAGTGTTTTTTTTTCACTTTTTCATTTTTACGAATCAATTTGTGAAGCACCTGGGGGTTCCAAGTGCTCACTATGCATCTGGATAGGTGCCTTGGGGGGTCTAGTTTCCAAAATGGGGTCATTTGTGGGGGAGCTCCAATGTTTAGGCACACAGGGGCTCTCCAAAGGCAACATGGTGTCCGCTAACAATTTGAGCCGATTTTCCCTTCAATTTGTTAGCGGATACCATGTTGCATTTGGAGAGTCCCTGTGTGCCCAAACATTGGAGCTCCCCCACAAGTGACTCCATTTTGGAAACTAGACCCCCCAAGGCACCTATCTAGATGCATAGTGAGCACTTGGAACCCCTAGGTGCTTCACAAATTGATTCATAAAAATGAAAAAGTGAAAAAAAAAAACTTTTTCATTTTTACGAATCAATTTATGAAGCACCTGGGGGTTCCAAGTGCTCGCTATGCATCTAGATAGGTGCCTTGGGGGGTCTAGTTTCCAAAATGGGGTCATTTGTGGGGGAGCTCCAATGTTTCGGCACACAGGGGCTCTCCCAACACAACATGGCGTCCGCTAATTATTCAAGCAAATTTTACAATCAAAAAGTCAAATGGCGCTCCTTCCCTTCCGAGCCCTGCCGTGCGCCCAAACAGTGTTTTTTCCCCACATATTGGGTATCTGCGTGCCCAGGGGAAATTGCACAACAAATTTTTGGGTCCATTTTTTCTTGTTACCCTTGTGAAAATAAAAAAAATTGGGTCTAAAGTAACATTTTTGTGAAAAAAGTTAAATGTTCATTTTTTTCTTCCACATTCCAAAAATTCCTCTGAAGCACCTGAAGGGTTAATAAAGTTCTTGAATGTGGTTTTGAGCACCTTGAGGGGTGCAGTTTTTAGAATGGTGTCACTTTTGGGTATTTTCTGTCATAAAGACCTCTCAAAGTGACTTCAAATGTGATGTGGTCCCTAAAAAAATGGTTTTGTAAATTTTGTTGGAAAAATGAGAAATCGCTGGTCAACCTTTAACCCTTATAGCTCCCTAACAAAAAAAATTTTGGTTCCAAAATTGTGCTGATGTAAAGTAGACATGTGGGAAATGTTATTTATTAACTCTTTTGTGTGACATATCTCTCTGATTTAAGAGCATAAAAATTCAAATTTTGAAAATTGCAAAATTTTCAAAATTTTCGCCAAATTTCCATTTTTTTCACAAATAAACGCAAGTGATATCGAAGAAATTTTACCACAGTCATGAATTACAATATGTCACGAAAAAACAATCTCAGAATCAGGGGGATCCGTTGAAGCGTTCCAGAGTAATTACCTCATAAATTGACAGTGGTCAGAATTGTAAAAATTGGCCTGGTCATTAACGTGCAAACCACCCTCGGGGCTTAAGGGGTCAATATTAGTTGTTAAATAAAAGAAATGTACTGTTGTTCCGCCTTTGTCTCCGCTGTTGCATTCTAGTACCTGCTTATACTCGGCGTAGTCAGCAGGATGCAACATTCCAGTGCAGAAATGGCAAAACATGGTGGGGGTGAGCTTGTCAGGGAAAGTATGCCCCTGGGGGCTATGCTCAGTAACCTCCTAAAAATTCACGGGGAATCATTTTCAATTGTGGGATTGGGTGGAGAGATTGCGGAGCATGGTCAGGATGTACCCTATGACCCCAGCCATGCAGGTGGAGGTAGCCTTTCTGACTATTGATGGGGAGGCACGACAGACTGTTATGTACTGACAACCTAAGGACCGGGACACAATAGAAAAAGTGATTGGGATTTTGGAAGATATTCACGTGACACTACTGACCTTGGTAACTTACGTATGAGCTTATTTAAACGACCTTAATGGGAATGGGTATACCTGACTTTTCAATCTCCTTGGGTGGCACCACCATAACCCCCAAGCAGCAAGCTTGCTGTCTTGGAGTCATATTTGACACACAACTTTCCTTTATTCTCCATATACAAACACTTACTCGCTCAAGTCATCTGCACCTTAAAAACATCTCCAGAATCCAACCTTTTCTCACCTTTGATACTGCAAAACTTACTGTTTCTCTTATTCACTATAGTCTGGAATACTGCAACTCTCTTCTAATCGGTCTCCCTCTAAACAAACTCTCTCCTTTCCAATCCATTCTGAATGCAGCAGCCAGGGTCGTATTTCTATCAGGACGCTTCACCGACACCTCTACCCTGTGCCAGTCATTGCACTGGTTACCCATTCACCACAGAATACAATACAAACTCATCTCTCTCACCCACAAATCACTCCACAGTTCTGCACCGACCTATATCTCATCCCTCATTTCTGTCTATCACCCCTACCCATCCCCTCCGTTCTGCAACTGATCTAAGACTAATATCCTCCTTAATCCGAACCTGACACCTCCGTATCCAAGACTTCTCTCGTGCCGCCCAAGTTTTCTGGAATGCACTGCCCCAAATGATCCGACTAATATCTAGCCCCAATGTCTTCAAACGCGCTTTAAAAACATATCTGTTTAAACAAGCCTATCACCTCAACTCACAAATCTAACTTTCCCCTGTGCCCTCCTAAATATTAATCTTAATCTGCCTCTGCCTATTCATCTGGCTCCACATCCTCCATGGACAAAATAGCACATGGTAACTGCTCTTAGACTGATACTGGCTGATGACCATGTTTTACCTATTGTGTCCCCCCATTTCCATATAGATTGTAAGTCTGGGAGCAGTGACCTCACTCCTCCTGTAACTGTTTAAATGTGATACATTGTATTGTTTATATTGTCTGTATATGTCCCTACTTAATTGTAAAGTGCTGTACAATATGTTGGCGTTATATAAATAAAAATTATTATTACTATTTTTATGAAGGAGTTCCATGGACTCTATCAGTGTCTCTCGCTACGAGAGTGAAAGAAGGGAGCACGGGTTAGTCGCTCCCTCCTGGAACAGATGAAGGCTGACCTTACAGAATTCTCCCCCAAGCAAGTAGGACAAATCGAGGGCTTACTGCAGCATTATCACGGGTGTTCACTCATCATGAAGGCGATTTCGGGTGCACTGAGGCTATCCAGAATGAGAACTCTAAGGGGGACACCGCTCCCATTAGAGAGAGATATCATCAGATTCCACCGCAAATGTGTCAAGAAGTGAAACACCTATTGTCCCATATGTTATGAAATGGAGTGATTCGAGAAAGTCAGAGCCCTTGGGCCCCACGCATTGTACTGGTTTGCAAGAAGGATGGGACCTTGAGGTTTTGCGTAGATTACGCGTTGAACTCTTGCATGGTGCAGGATTCCCATCCCCTGACGCGGATTAAAGAATCTCTGTCTGCTTCAGGAAAGCTAAATATTTCTCCTCCCTCAATCTGGCTAGCGGGTACTGGCAAGCTCCTATGGCCGATAAGGATCAGTCGAAGACTGCCTTCATCCTCTCTATGGGTTTTTCAAGTTCGACCGGATGCCCTTTGGCCTAACTAACGCACCTGGAACATTTCAACGGTTGGTGGAGAGATGACTTGGGGATCTCAATTTGGAAGCAACATTAATTTATCTGGATGACATTGTAGTATTCTGCTCCACCTTCGAGGAACATCTCAGTTGGTTAGAACAAGTGCTAGAGAAGCTCCAAAAGCATGGGCTGAAGATTAAACCTCGGAAATGTCACTCGTTCCAGAGAGAGATTGAGTATCTGGGGCACACTATCTCCAGTGCTGGGGTCTACCCTACCCCCGAAAAAGTGTCAGCTGTACTGAAGTGGCCCACTCCAACTAATATAAAAGATCTAAGAGGCAGGTTACTATCAAAGTTTCTTCAAAGATTTCGCCAAAAGAGCGACCCCGCTTCACGAGCTCTGAGAGAATCAGCTGGGGGATATAAACAAGCCAATCAGTGGGGGCCCCAACAGGAAGAAGCCTTTTGTTCCCTGAAGATGGCATTAACTAACCCCCATATTAGCCTATGCCGACTTCTCCCAACCCTTCTTACTATACACCGATGGAAGTTTGTACGGCCTAGGAGCAGTATTAGCGCAAATTCAAGAAGGCAAAGAACGGGTGATTGCATATGCTACTCGGTCACTGAGAGAAACCGAAACCCTGATGATTAGTGTTCATTCAAGTTAGAGCTGCTGGAGCTGGTCTGGGCCATGACTGAAAAGTTTGCTAAGTATCTTTCGGGGTCGGAGGTTCAGGTGCGAACCGATAACAATCCCCTTTCTCATCTCAAAAATGCAAAGTTGGGAGCTTTGGAACAAAGTTGGATTGCCAGAATGTCCAAGTAGCAGTACAGAATCGCGTATCGGTCAAAAGCTCAGAAAACCCATGCCGATGCCCTCGAGTAACTCCAATAAGTCCCAAGGGGGACACAGATGAAGATCTAGAAGGCGACGAGATCCCAGATTTCACCCATTTCGCAGCCATCTAAGTAGCCGCCCCAGAAAAATAGGGGGAGTGTAAACCCACCCAGGCCCTGAGACGCCAAAGGGATGAGTGGATTTATCTCCAGCAGTCAAATCCTGAAATGGTAGAGCTAAGGAAGTGGGTTACCTTGGGGCAGAAACCTGATCAGGAGTTAAGAGCATCTCTATCAGCTAGTACGTTGCAGATCTTGGGCCAATGGGAAAGATTTGTCATGAAGAATGGTCTGCTGTGCCGAAGCATTCAGCTGTCTAGGGAAATGGATGTCACCTGGCAAGTGATGATCTCTGAAGAAATGGCGGTGAGTCTGCAAAGGAAGCTCATGAACGGATGACCCATTTCAGCACTGAAAAGACTTTCTGATGGCTGCAACAAGTAGTGTACTGGCCTCAGCTATGCCAGACGGTGGAAGAAGCCTGTCGAAGGTGCCATCAGTGTGAGCTAACCAAGCCTCCAGAACAAAGGGCACCAATCCAAACTATAAAGATGTCTGCCCTGTTGGAAGTATTGATGGTGGATTACTTGATGAATAAAAGATCCTACAACGGTTATGAACATTGTTTGGTAATGACTGACCACTTCACAAAGTTTGCTATGGTCATTCCGACCCTAGATTAGATGGCAGAAATGGCGGCCAAAGCAATTTGCCAAGATTTTATCAGTGTGTATGGGTGTCTGAAGAGAATTCATTCAGATCAAGGAGCCTGCTTGCAAGGGAAGATAATGGCTGAAGTGCACCATCTCTACGGTATAGACAAATCCTGGACCACGCCATACCACCCACAGGGAAATGGAGCTTGCAAATTCTTCAGTAGGACTCTGTTACATATTCTATGGACACTGGAAGAAAATCACAAAATGAGGTTGCCTGAATTTGTCTCCGAGCTGGTGTGGGTGTATAACAATCAGGTTCATGCGACCACTGGATACACACCCTACACATTGCTGTTTGGGCGAGGTGGTCGAGAAATTACTTCAATTAGGACTAGAGTTGGAGGATGAACATCCGGGAAGTCACGCAACTACCTAGGTTCGGTGCCATCGCCATCGACTTCAAATGATGAGACACTTGGTGGAACAAAAACTTAAGGAGATAGAATACCCCGTCAAAAGTCTGACACAGGAAGAACCCCTTTGGGCAGGAGAGAGGGTGTTAATATGAGCCAAGTGACCCAGGAATAAGTTAGGTTACTGGCAGGAGGAAGTGCCCTATCGAATTGTTCGACCGGAAGATGGAGAGAGTGCCCTGACATGAGTGTTACACAGAAATATGTGTCGCCCATGCCTTTCTGAGGCGGAAATACGGGAGAAGGTGCTCCCCCTGAAAATCCTACTAGAAACAGTTACTGAACTGGCGGCCGATCATGACGACGGCCAGTGAACTGACTGGAACCTCAGATCTCTTGGAAGAACCTCTATTGAGAGAACAGCGCAGGACAAAACGATCCAATGCAGGCATTCCTCCTAGGCAGTACGCACAAAATGAATTCATCTGGACACAAATCCAACAGAAGACTCAGGAATGTGTGCAGCTCTTGGCAGAAGTTGGACTACCTTTAAAGAAGCAACACATACTTGTAAACTTCCCTCACCCAGGGACTGGGGAGCTAAAAGAAGAGAGTAATATAAGAAGACAAGACACTGTGGAATCATAACAGCAAGGAGGCATGGCAGAGGGTAGGAGCTTGATCAGAACGCCGGGTACAGTGTTGTCAGAGAAAACCAACTCAGGAGAAAAACAGTGCGTGTGTAAGTTCTGAAGTGATTGTGGAACCGATGAGAGAGACCGGAGAAGCGACAGTAGTGTCCGGAGCTCCCGTCAGGAAGAAAAGTGCCAGGCATGCACCCAACACAGATGTCGACAGTCAAGCCCCGAAAACCCAAGCGACACCAGTCAAGGTTACCAGCCCAGATGTCGACGCTCAAGCCTCGAAGATCCGAGCAACGTCAGGTGATGTCGGTCGACAGAACGGGAGCAGGTAACGGCGGCACAGTTCTCAGACATGTCCGCCAGCAACAGGACGTCGCAGAAGCTCTGGAGGTGTCAGATCGGAGATTCACGGTCGGGCCAGCAACCAGGAAAGAGATGCAAGACGGGCCGTTACCTCTGAGTGGCATTGCAAAAGTGGATAGAGAGTGACGGGGGAAACGGGCAGCAAGTTGTGATTGGAATGAGTATTGCCAAGGCTTTAAAAGACTGCCCATTGCCCGGTATAGTTAATGACAATTTACAGTGTGGGAAATAAATATTTGATCCCTTGCTGTTTTTGTAAGTTTGCCCACTGACAAAGACATGAACAGTCTATAAGCTTAAGGGTAGGTTAATTTTAACATTGAGAGATAGAATATCCCCAAAAAATCAAGAAAATCACATTGTATAAATTAGATAATTTTTTTGCATTTTGCAGTGAGAAATAAGTATTTGATCCCTCTGGCAAACAACACTTAATACTTGGTGGCAAAACCCTTGTTGGCAAGCACAGCAGTCAGACGTTTTTTGTAGTTGATGATGAGGGTTGCGCACATGTCAGGATGAATTTTGGTCCACTCCTCTTTGCAGATCATCTCTAAATCATTAAGATTTTGAGGCTGTCGCTTGGAAACTCAGAGCTTAAACTCACTCCATAAGTTTTCTATGGGATTAAGCTCTGGAGACTGGCTAGGCCACTCCATGACCTTACTGTGCTTCTTTTTGAGCCACTCCTTTATTGCCTTGGCTGTATGTTTTGGGTCATTGTCTTGCTGGAAGACCCAGCCACAACCCATCTTCAATGCCCTTACTGAGAGAAGGAGGTTGTTGGCCAAAATCTCATGATACATGACCCCATCCATCTTCCCTTCAGTACGGTACAGTCATCATGTCCCCTTTGCAGAAAAGCACCCCCAAAGTATAATGTTTCCCTCACCATGCTTCACAGTTGGGATGATGTTCTTAGGGTTGTACTCATCTTTCTTCTTCCTCCAAACACGGCGAGTTGAGTTAATGCCAAAGAGCTGAATTTTTGTCTCATCTGACCACAGCACCTTCTCCCAATAACTCACAGAATCATCCAGGTGTTCATTAGCAAACTTCAGATGGCCTGCACATGTGCCTTCTTGAGCCGGGGGACCTTGCGGGCACTGCAGGATTTTAAACCTTTAAGACGTAATGTGTTACCAATAGTTTTCTTGGTGACTGTGGTCGAAGCTGCCTTGAGATCATTAACAATTCCCCCCGTGTAGTTTTAGGCTGATCTCTCACCTTCCTCATGATCAAAGATACCCCACAAGGTGAGATTTTGCATATTGCCCCAGATCGATGTCGATTGACAGTCATTTTGTATTTCCTCCATTTTCTTGCTATTGCACCAACAGTTGTCTCCTTCTCACCCAGCGTCTTACTTATGGTTTTGTAGCCCATTCCAGCATTGTGCAGGTCTATGATCTTGTCCCTGACATCCTTAGAAAGCTCTTTGGTCTTGCCCATGTTGTAGAGGTTAGAGTCTGACTGATTAATTGAGTTTGTGGACAGGAGTCTTTAATACAGGTGACTATGTAAGACAGCTGTCTTTATTGCAGGTAATGAGTTGATTAGGAGCGTCTAACTGGTCTGTAGGAGCCAGGAGCCTGGTCAGTATCCGGCTATAGACCTGATATGACGGGCCTCCGCGCCCGGAAATGAGTCACCAATGAGCATGGCGCGCACATACTAAAAAAGCATATCGGAGTGAGTGCCCTGAGAGATTTACTAAAGAGAACCTGTCACGGAGCGCTCCATGCGTGGCCGATTTTTTATAAGAAAACTACAAAAAAGATAAGGATTATAGAATTATATGTGCAAAGAAGAAGAAACATCTATGTGAGTTATCTACAAGGCTGTGAAGAAGAAGACGTTGTGAGCCAGGTAGCAAAGAGGCTTTAAAAGATGGAGGGAGACACACCTCTTTTGGTTGACTCAAGCCGGCAAAGGGTCTTCCATAGAGAGAGATGTGAGCACTTAACTTTTGCTTAAATTGCATTTGGTAATACTAGAATAGAGAAAACGCGTCCTTGTATGGAGTGGTTCCGAATAGAGATGAGCGGTGTTCGACTCGAACTGTTCGCCAATCTCAAATTCGAGCTGTTTTGGGCGGTGTTCGAGCCGTTCGGCGAACCCGAATGATTTGAAAAAAATTCGGCTGTTCGAGGTTATGTTCGATAACTGTTAGTGCACCAAAATCATAATTGGATTTTTTCTCAGTAATGCTGAAAATTAATGTTAATACGCAGTTTGAGTGTACAGCGGGGTGGGGGATGGATCTCTGCAGAAATAATGAAGATCTCCATTTTTTTTTCTCTTTCCCGCATTTACAGTGGGGAGGTGCAATCTATCAGCCTATCAGCAGCGCACACATGGAGCAAACTGCTTTTTTTCACACAAGCAAGGGCATGTGTCATTGGCAGTGTATGTCACATGTCCTTGCCCTATAAGACCCAGCCATTTTCCCCATCGCCACCATTTTCTCACTGCTGCAGCTGCATGTTAGACGGCACCGCTGTTGCTGTGTGCGCTATACTTTGTAAATTTGAAGCCAATTTTCGCACAAATCTACAGATAGCTTGGGAGTAGGGAATAGTTGTGATTGCAGTCCTTTTAAGGACTAGGTTACATCATTTCCTATGACTTTTATCAGGCAGGTCTGTGCTTTTAAATAGATAGGTTGGGAGTAAAGACTAATTGTAATTGCAGTCCTTTTCAGGGCTAGGTTACATCAGTTCCTATCACTTTTATCAGGCAGGTCTGTGCTCTTAAATAGATAGGTTGGGAGAAAAGACTAATTGTAATTGCAGTCCTTTCCTGGACTAGGTTACATCAGTTCCTATCACTTTTTGCCAGGCAGGTCTGTGCCAGTGCTGTGCAAGTTTTTTTCACAGCATTTGGCTAAATCTAGCAAAGCAAATCCTTTTTGTCCTCTTGCAGTGTGTGTTAGTCAGTGGAGAAGCCTATCTGTGTTGCAAGCTACACCACCTGTGTATAGAATACAAATTTTTTTACTGCACCTAGTGAAGTAAAACCTTTTGGGCATAGCATCATTCTATTAGTCCTCCACCAGGTTGCAAATTCAAAATAATTTTTATCTGCATATAGCGCTGAAAAAATATTTGGGCTTCGGCTTGTAGCAGTGTGTGGGACTTGTTCTATTAGTCCATCTATACTAACCGCCATCAGGATGCAAATTCAATATCATTTTTTTCTGCATCTAGCTCTGAAAAAATATTTCGGCTTGTAGCAGTGTGTGGGACTTGTTCTATTAGTCCATCTATACTAACCTCCAGCAGGTTGCAAATTCAAAATAATTTTTATCTGCATCTAGCTCTGAAAAAATATTTTGGCTTGTAGCAGTGTGTGGGACTTGTTCTATTAGTCCATCTATACTAACCTCCATCAGGTTGCAAATTCAATATAATTTTTTTCTGCATCTAGCTCTGAAAAAATATTTCGGCTTTAGCAGTGTGTGGGACTTGTTCTATTAGTCCATCTATACTAACCTCCAACAGGTTGCAAATTCAAAATAATTTTTATCTGCATCTAGCTCTGAAAAAAATATTTTGGCTTGTAGCAGTGTGTGGGACTTGTTCTATTAGTCCATCTATACTAACCTCCACCAGGTTGCAAATTCAATCAAATTTTTTTCTGCATCTAGCTCTGAAAAAGTATTTCGGCTTGTAGCAGTGTGTGGGACTTGTTCTATTAGTCCATCTATACTAATCTCCACCAGGTTGCAAATTCAATGTAATTTTTTTCTGCATCTAGCTCTGAAAAAATGTTTCGGCTTGTAGCAGTATGTGGGACTTGTTCTATTAGTCCATCTATACTAACCTCCAGCAGGTTGCAAATTCAAAATAATTTTTATCTGCATCTAGCTCTGAAAAAATATTTCGGCTTGTAGCAGTGTGTGGGACTTGTTCTATTAGTCCATCTATACTAACCTCCAGCAGGTTGCAAATTCAAAATAATTTTTATCTGCATCTAGCTCTGAAAAAAAATTTCGGCTTGTAGCAGTGTGTGGGACTTGTTCTATTAGTCCATCTATACTAACCTCCACCAAGTTGCAAATTCAATCTATTTTTTTTCTGCATCTAGCTCTGAAAAAATATGTCGGCTTGTAGCAGTGTTTGGGACTTGTTCTATTAGTCCATCTATACTAACCTCCATCAGGTTGCAAATTCAATCTAATTTTTTTCTGCATCTAGCTCTGAAAAAATATTTCGGCTTGTAGCAGTGTGTGAGACTTGTTCTATTAGTCCATCTATACTAACCTCCACCAGGTTGCAAATTCAATCTAATTTTTTTCAGCATCTAGCTCTGAAAAAATATTTCGGCTTGTAGCTGTGTGTGGGACTTGTTCTATTAGTCCATCTATACTAACCTCCAGCAGGTTGCAAATTCAAAATAATTTTTATCTGCATCTAACTCAGCCAATACTTATGGGCTAATACCACAGTTTGGCCACTCAGCTCTGCTCGGTTCCCATCCATTGTTTTTTGTACAAACAACTCCAGAGTTGTGAATTAGTTAACCACCAAAATGAGTAGAAAAAGGCCTGCTGCTGGTGGAAAGGGGAATAGGCGTGTTGGGAAGGGAAAAAAAGGTTGTGTCCGTGGGGTAGGTGTTAAAGCAACAGTAAAATCTGCAGAAGAAAGACCATCTTCCAGCCAAACTAAGATGTCTACTTCTTTTTGCGGACAATGTGATAAGATCCCTTTCTTATGGCCACGCCAATCGCTACAAATTCCAGATGAGGCACAAAAACAGCAGGTGCTTCAACGGATATCAAGTCCTCCTTTAAGTGGGCTCTCCTCCACCTCAACTTCAACATCACAAATACTCCAGTCCCCAGAGGTGTCACCCCAATCGCACTTGCTTCCTCACAGCTCCCAAGTCTCCAGCTGCCCATCTGAGTATGGGGTAGAACTGATGGTTGAGTCTGCAGAGCTGTTAACTCATACTATAGCCTGGGAATCAGAGATCGGCTCCAGAGCTTCTGTGAATCCAGACGAGGAAATGATCTGCACTGATGCCCAGAATCTTTATGAGTCGGATCCAGGACCAGACGCAGAAGGTTCGGACCATAATGTAGACCCTCGTTCCCAAACTGTAACTCCTGTTGGTGGAGACAATGAGGAAGATGATGATGAGACTCAAATACCTGATTGGAGTGACAACTTTAGTTTTTTGTCAGGGCAGGAAGAGGTTGGCTCTGAGGACGACGGGTGTGATAACACACAGGGTGATGATGACTAGGTTGGAGATCCCACTTACTGTCAACCCACAGTCAGCCAAGAGATGAGGTCAGCAGAGGAGGTGGAGGAGGATGCTAGTGACGACGAGGTCAGGTTGCGCCTTCCTGGACAGAGACGTAGTACTGGAAGCACGTCAACAACTGCATCCTCAAACACAACTCTGCCTCTGACCACAAGTCGTGGTGGCTCTTCAGGGCATTTTTTCACATCGATAAAGATGACCCAACTCGTGTTATCTGTAACATTTGTCAGCAAAAGCTAAGTAGAGGCCAAAAAATACATAGTTTGAGTACTTCATGCATGAACCGGCACATGGATATGAAGCATAAGTTGCAGTGAGAAGCTCACTGTGCTACAATGCGGCCTAGCCGGCCGGGCCAACCACCGTCTGCCACATCTTGTGTATCCGCGGCCTCTTCATCCTCTGTGACTGGGGGGACAGCAGTCACACCTGTTTTGGGCCGCAGACCTGCCACCTCTTTACCCGCAACAGCCAGCGTGATTGGCAGGTCATCATTTTCTTTGGAGGTGGTAACACCAGCTGGTGTTGAGCGCTGTCCGACATCGATAGCACCACCTTTGGATCAAGGCAACCTAACATGTCCGCCTGCATCTTCCTCACAGACCGGCAGTTTGCCGGGGACACCCTTCTCAACCCCGTCTAAGCACAACAGCCAGCCCTCGGTCCCTCAGATGTGGACAAGTAAAAGACCATTTCCTCCTAGCCATGAGAAAGCTAAGAGGTTGAATTTCACCATCTGCAAGCTCTTGGCTACAGAAATGCTTCCTTTCCACCTGGTGGACACAGAGGATTTTCGAGACCATATGTCCGTCGCAGTGCCCCAGTACCAGATGCCCAGTCGGCACTACTTCTCAAAGAAAGGTGTGCCTGCACTCCACCAGCATGTCGCACACAACATCACCTCTTCTTTGAGAAACTCTGTGTGTGACAGGGTGCATTTCACCACAGACACTTGGACGAGTAGGCATGGACAGGGGCGTTACATGTCGCTGACTGGACACTGGGTAACTATGGTGACAGCAGGACAAGGGGCTGCTGTCCAAGTCTTGCCGTCCCCACGAGTTGTGTGGCAATCCTCTTTATCTCAAAGTTCCTCCACTGCTTCTGCCTCCTCAACCTCCTCTCGGTCCTCCACCTGCACCCAAAGCCTGTCTGGTCATGCCACAAGCTTTCTAACTGCGCAGAAGGGATCCTGCACACCTCCTTACTATGCTGGCAGCAGGGCTCAACGTCATCAGGCGGTTTTTACTTTGAAATGTCTGGGTAATGTGAGTCACACAGCTGAGGAGTTGTGGTCATCTCTGGAGAACCAGTTTCATGAATGGTTGTCTCCACTGGACCTGAAACCAGGGAAGGCCGTGTGCAACAATGCTGCAAACCTCGGTGCAGTCCTTCACCGGGGCAATGTCACACACGTGCCTTGTTTGGCTCACGTGTTGAACCTGGTTGTCCAGCAATTTTTAGCCCACTATCCTGGACTAGATGGCCTTCTGCAGAGGGCACGGTCGCTGTGTGCTCAATTCCGCCGTTCCCATCCCGCAGCTCAGCGACTTACATCTCTACAGAAGTCGTTGGGCCTGCCACTTCACCGGCTAAAATGCGATGTGCCTACCCGGTGGAAGTCAACTCTGCACATGTTGCAGCGACTGTGGCAGCACCGACAAGCCCTGGTGCAATACGTTGTGACGTATAGCCTGGGCCAACGAGATCCAGAGGTGGGGCAAATCACGCTGGAGGAGTGATCTCAGATCAGGGACCTATGCACTCATCTGCACAGTTTTGAAATGGCGACGAAGATGTTTAGTGCTGACGATGCCATTATCAGCATGACTATTCCGGTGATTTACATGCTGGAGCACATGTTAAACAGAATTCGGAGTCAGGTGGTGGCACAAGAGGAGGTAAAGGAAGTAGAGGACGAGGAGTTGTATGCAGAAGGGCTAACATCTGCAAGGTCCAGACGGTCGGCAGCACCAAGGCGGCAGGCATGTGAGGGTGGGGGAGATGGTTTTACAAGGGCGCATGGTAGCAGCCAAACTAGTGAGGAAGGTGCAGGTGCCCAGGAATAAGTGGAGGATGAACTGATGGAAGACTCATCAGATGAGGGAGACCTTGATCACATTTCTGTTGTGCGAGGTTGCGGGGAGAGGGCAGAGGAAGGAAGCATGATTGTTACCTCGCCACCAACACAACAAGGACTTGGCACTCCTGGATGCGCAAGACACATGAGTGCCTTCTTGCTGCTCTACCTGCAACATGACCCTCGAATTGTGAGAATTAGAAATAATCCTGACTACTGGGTTGCCACACTGTTAGATCCCCGGTACAAAAGTAAATTTGCAGAAATTATTCCTGCCATAGAAAGAGATGCACGCATGCAGGAGTATCAGCAGAGACTGTTGCAGAATCTTACATGTGCTTTTCCCCAAAACACTAGTGGTGCACGTAGTGAATCTCACAGTTCCAACTTGCCAACCGTGGGACCGTCGAGTGTTCAGCACTCAAAACGTAACAGAAACACAGTATCTGCTGGTAACATCAATTTTGCAGAATCATTTCACCACTTTTTTAGCCCATCCTTTGCAAGGCCACAGGAGACAAGAAGTCTGACACATAGTCAACGCCTAGAGACGATGGTACAGGAGTATCTCCAAGTAAACATTGAAGCCATGACTGTGTCACCGGACCCTTGCTCTTTTTGGGCTTCCAATCTGGATAAATGGCCAGAGGTCGCCACTTACGCCTTGGAGATCTTGTCATGCCCCGCAGCCAGCGTTCTGTCTGAACGTGTGTTCAGCGCTGCTGGTGATGTGCTGACAGATAAGCGCACGAGGCTCTCCACTGATAATGTAGACAGACTCACATTCATAAAGATGAACAAATCATGGATCCGAAACGACTTTTCTACCCCTGTGTCATCCTGGGGAGAGTAAAAGCTTGATGATTTGTTAAAATCACCTCACCAACCATTTTAAGCTTTCAAATTACTAATCATGTTTATCTGTATCTTGGCTGGAAAATAATTTGGGCCTTGTAGCAGTGTGCAGTACTGATTTTATTAGGCCATCTCTACTAAACTCCACCAGATTTAAAATTACTAATCTTGTTTATCTGTATCTTGGCTGGAAAATAATTTGGGCCTTGTAGCAGTGTGCAGTACTGATTCTATTAGGCCATCTATACTAAACTCCACCAGATTTAAAATTACTAATCTTGTTTATCTGTATCTTGGCTGGAAAATAATTTGGGCCTTGTAGCAGTGTGCAGTACTGATTCTATTAGGCCATCTATACTAAACTCCACCAGATTTAGAATTACTAATCATGTTTATCTGTATCTTGGCTGGAAAATAATTTGGGCTTTGTAGCAGTTTGCAGTACTCATTCTATTAGGCCATCTATACTAAGCTCCACCAGATTTCAAATTAATAATAATTTTTAGCTGCATCTAGCCCGGAAAATAATTTTGGGGCTCCTAGATGCGCAAGACACATGAGTGCCTTCTTGCTGCACTACCTGCAACATAACCCTCAGATTGTCAGAATTCGAAGTAATCCTGACTACTGGGTTGCCACACTCTTAGATCCCCCACACTCTTCTATCAACCTTTTCATTTTAATAAAGAACAAAAAAATGGTCATTTTTGAAATTATAAGCATTAGCAGGTTATTAGAAACTGAAATCAAACAGTTTTCAACTCAAAACTTTATTCTAGGTGATGTTACATTTGCACATAGGACCCCTTGTTCGAAAGGAGCTTCTGAACTCTCTCATTCATTGAATTTGTCAGGTTTTGAATTTTTTCTTCTTCAATTCTTTTGCATGAGGACAGAATACCCTCCCAGAGCTGTTGCTTAGATGTGAACTGCCTCCCGCCATCATAGACACTCCTTTTGATGATGCTCCAGAGGTTCTGAACGGGGTTGAGGTCAGGGGAGCATGGGGGTCACACCATAAGTTTGTCCCCTTTTATGCCCATATCAGCCAGAGATACAGATGTGTTATGTGCAGCATGAGACGGTGCATTATCATGCATGAAAATGATCTTGCTGTGGAATACACGGTTCTTCTTCTTGAACCATAGCAGGAAGTGCTGTTTGAGAAACTCCACATACATTATGGAGTTCATCTTTACCCCTTCAGAGATCCTAAAGGGGCCAACAATCTCTCTCCCCATGATTCCAGCCCAAAACATTACTCCATCTCCTCCTTGTTGGCGCCGTAGCCGTGTTTGCATGGGGTGTCCATCAACCAGCCATCCTCCACTCCATCCATCTGGACCATCGAGCGTTGCACGGCACTCATCGGTGAACAAAACAGTTTTGAAGTCAGTCTTCATGTATTGTTTGGCCCACTGGAGCCATTTCTGCTTGTGTGCAGTGGATAGAGGAGGTCGACAGGATGGCTTACGCACAGCTGCAAACCTCTGAAGGACTCTGCATCTTGTTGTTCGGGGGATGTTGGAGGCACCAGCAGCTTCAAAAACTTGTCTGCTGCTATGACAAGGCTTTTTGTCGCTGCTCTTTTAACCTGACATAATTGCCTGTAGGAAAGAGTCCTCAATTTTCCCTTATCAGCACGCACACGTGTGTACTGTGAATCAGCTACATACTTCTTGATTGTGCGATGATCAGGATGAAGTGTCTTGGCAATGTTGATTGTAGTCATGCCTTGACCTAAACACTCCACAATTTGTTGCTTCTCAGCAGCCGACACATCCTTTTTCTTTCCCATTTTGGCAGAAAATGTAGGCTGCTTAATAATGTGGGACAGCCTTCTTAAGTAGTCTTGCCTTTCATTGGACACACCTGCCAAACTAATTAGCACAGGTGTCTGCAATTGCTTACAGTGATATAAAGAGCCCTGACACACATCACCATCAATGAGTTTAACTGACAAACAAAAAAATTCTTACCTTATCACTCCTAAACACTTTTTGCATAATAATTTGGAACACAGTGTACATGTGCTTTTCCACAAAACAACAGTGGTTCACGTAGTGAATCTTACAGTTCTCACTTGCCAACCGTGGTCTGTATGGAGTTGTTCAATAAAGGGCCCAAAATTAAGATAACATAGACGGGAGAGGTCTCCATGAATACGAATTCCTAGGTATTTGATACCCTGTGAGGGCCAGGCAAAGGGAAAGTTGGACTGGATGGAATCCTGTATGGATTTGGGGAGGGAGACATCGAGGGCCTCAGACTTCGCTGCATTGATTTTAAAATTTGACCATGTAACAAAGTGATCTATTTCAGCCATGACAGCAGGGATGGATATATCTGATTGAGTGAAATATACTAGGACATCATCAGCAAATGCAGAGCACTTGTACTCGGTGCCTCCCACCTCAATCCACCTAATATTGGGGTTATGGCGAATTGATGAGAGCAGGTGCTCCGTCACTAGGATGTATAAGAGAGGGGACAGAGGACATCCCTGCCTTGTCCCATTGGTGATTATGAAAGGTGATGAAAATGTTCCATTTATCTTCAGCCTAGGTGACGTATTGCGATACAGGGCCGTGATTTTGCCTATAAAAGGGTCCCCTAGACCCCTACCCCAAGCTTTTTAAGATAATAATATATGGCGTGCCAGGAGACTCTATGGAATGCTTTCTCAGCATCCAACGAGAGTATCTAATTACAAATTTTTAACTGCATCTAGCCCAGGAAATACTTTGTGCCTAGTAGCAGTGTTTGCTAGTCAGCGGATTATCCCAGCTGTTAAGCAAGCTACACCACCTGTAGTTTGGACACTTAATTTTTTCAAAGGAAATGGTTCGGGCCCCCGGGACACTCAGTGAAGAGCATCGGGGAGGCACCCCAAGGCATAGGGGCTGGGACTGGCGGTAGGACGCCTTGCGGTGGACCGCCGAGCTCGATCCTTATAAAAGCTTTTTAACTGCAGCAGCTTTAGTGGACTCTACTGGAGCTGGAATTACGCGGCTGCTGGCATGAAACTTGCCCTCCAATAGATCCTTGTAAAAGGATTTAAAGTGTATTCATTCAAATTAGAGAGACAATTTAAATTAAAAAGATTAGACCTGCCTCCACGGCAGGGGGGCTCGCTCGACCCACCAGTGAACAGGCACCAGTATTGGGAGAGGGGGGCTGGCCGTCAGGGTCCACCGCGGCTCTGGCACAAAGCCGGCGACACGGAGGTCGCACGGGCAGGAACAGACCGGCCGTGTCGTCTTCGCACTTTTTTGGTTTTAGAAGGGCATGACATGCCTATATCTGTGTCTCCCCCTCCTTTTACTCCTCCACCTCTTTTCTTTTCGCATGACTATATGTACTTGTCACTTTTCCATGTGTTAGTTGTGTCTTCTGAGCAGTTTGTCAGCTTTTGGACACCTTTGAAGGTGTTTTCTATGTGTTTCTATGTGTTTTTGTTTGCCTGCCATTGGTTTCAACGGTGTTCGACGAACAGTTCGGCGAACATACGGGTGTTCGACGAATCGAACCGAAATCTAACACTACGGGTTGGCTCAACACTAGTTACGAAAGCAGGCAGCTAAGCATGATAGCACACCCCAGCTGGAGGGGGGTAATGTTGAAACCACTTGGCTAAATTGTATGCAGTGGTTAATAAAGGAAAACAGGGAAATAGACAAGAAAAGGGCATTAGGAAAAGATAATAGCCGAATAGTGGCTTTATGTAAAACAGTAGAAGTTTTTGATCAGTCCATTGATAGATGTCCTGCAAGTCAGCATGTTAATGTGATCACCCAGGGACAGGCTGTGTTCAGAGCAAGAGTAGAACAGCTGGATGAAACTCTAAAGCAAGCAGAGATAATACAGAAATATGGGTATGAATACTAGGCTTTGCAATTAGTCATTGATTAGATGGGAGATGTAGCAGAGGAGCAGTAGGTTAACGGGGATAAGATTGACGACTGGAGACTTAGGATAGCAGAATGTGATGACAAGACATCTTGAAAGCAGGGAGGAACAGTTTAGGAAAGCGTTTATGGGCCCCAGAAGTTCTCCAGACCCCCCATGGACTTAGACCGCCGTAGCCAGCGGTGAATGACCCTAGGCAGTATCAGCAGTATAATGGGTTAACCCTTTCTCTCAGTAGCCTTCCACTCCAGCAGTTCCTAGCCATTCAGCCAAGAGATCAATGCTATTCAGAGAGGAGATATTCCTCCTTGTCCCGGTTCTTCATTAATGAAGGAGCTGCAGGAGCATGAGGACGTGGGCTCTTACTGATGGTCTCTTTGGGGCAGAGGTGGAGGCTATAGGATGGAAAACTTTCTCAGATGAGGAAACTCCGACTGATGAGGTGCTCCCCCTGTTCTCCTTGCCCTCCTTGCCCCTCTTTCCCTTAGGAGGGAGGGAAGACCTTATGTCAGAGGGACAATAGAGGTTCTGCCGTGGGAAGACATTTTCATCGATACCGGAGCCTCAGTTTCAGTAACAGGATACAAATTGCAGTCACCCCCTGGACTGCCTGAGACTACCACTTTGGTAGGATTTGAGGGCTCCTGTATTCAAGCAGAAAAAAGTCTTCCAGTGAACCTGAGATTTCAGGACACAGGGGGATCGAAGAAAAGGGGTTTGTTTCAACTTTTGGGTAAATCCACAGTTACGGTCCACTATTCGGGGTACCAATGTTTTGGGAGCAATGTTGTTGATTTGTCTAACAAAGTTCTGTGACAAAACAAAGAAGTAATTATTTTTTCCATAATTGTATCTGTGGAGGGGGAGTTGGAGAGTCACAAATTACCCATTGCCAGTCTAGGTTTATGTACTGATGAAAATGTTGAGAATGATGTTCTAAAAAATGAATTGAAACAAAGGTTGCCTGAATTGTGGGTTTCAAAGAAAAGTTATTGTGGATTAATACAAACTCAAGTTAAAGTTGATGGTGAAAAGCAATCACCTTTCCAACACCAGTATTGAATTCCTGAGGACGCAATACTTTACATAAGGGTTGTGATCAGTGAATTGGAAAAACAAGGCGTTGTTGTAAATGGTAATTCACCATGAAACCGTCCCATTTTACCTGTGAAAAATGAAGATGGTAGCTTTGAAAGAGTTGTAGACTTGAGACTTGAAAATAAGTAAACTCCCTCAGCTGCTCACCTTGTTGCACCTGTCCTTGAAGTTATGTCACAACTAAGGCGTGAGTGTAAAGTGTTTTCTTGTTTGGACATTGAAAATGGCTTTTTCTCAGTACCCCTAACACCCAAATCTATACTCCGCTTCGCATTCACCTTTGAGAATGTGCAGTACTTGTTCATGCGGTTGTCCATGGGATTCCACAGTTCCCCTGTCTATTTCCATCAGGCATTGGCTCAGGTTTTAGAACCCTTCAGTTATGGAGACAAAGTCTTACAATATGTGGATGATTTGTTAATTCAAACTGTTAAGGATGTGAATATATTTGTTGAAATAATATATATTAATGCATTTCGATATATTGAAGATATCCAAAATACAAAATGACTTTTACATGCTGTACCATGTCTAGGGACCGCTCCCAGTCCAAAGACAATATGCATTTGCCTGTGTGGACAGCTAATCTGATTGTTCCGTAACTTGCTAATAGATTTTAATAGCTCGGAACCAATAACAGGCTAATAAAGATAATTGCTTCAAACCCAATAAGGTTAACTTGACCACACTGATTAAACATTGAACTAAAAACATGTGACATTTGTATAATCATAATGACTTGGCATATTGGAAACCCAATCCTTTGCTATATACTGTAATCTTCTGTAATAGGCTCAATAAACAGAATTCACTTATGACTCCATCTGGTAGTCATTTGTCTTGATTTCTGGCCTGTGTAAAACTTATACCTTATTTGGCAGAAGACAATTAAGAGCTTCAAACACCTATTGAGTGTGCCCTAACATAACTGTTGATGAATATGAACACAAAGAGACCCTTGAAACTGTGTGTCAAGCCCTGCATGATGCAGGACTCAAAATGAGCCTAGATAAAGTACTATTGATCAAGTCAAAGATTACATTTTTGGGTGTGTCAATTTCAGCAGAAGGAAAAAAACAATGCATGACAGGGTTAATGCTATTCAAGCTGTTTCCATATTAGCTAATATTATTGACCTTAGAAAATTTTTGGGTCTTGTTAATTTTTACAGAGAATTAATGAAGACTTTGCTCATCTGGTTATACCACTCTATGATTTGTTAAAAGAAGTTGATAATGATTACGCCTCTGTGATAATAGAGGTAGAAGCCTTGGAGGCTCTTGAAGGATTGAAGCATACCTTTGCCTGCCACTGCATTGATTAATCCTGACCCTCCCCAGCCCTTTTACATCCCATCCCACACCGGTGATATATCTATTTCCTCAGTGCGTTTACAAAAATTGCCCAAAGATTGTCCTGAAGTGTCCAGTCAATTGTATGCCCTGGGTTACTACTCCAGGTTGCTTACCCCTTTGGAGAAAGGTTTTACTCCGTACATGAAGCACTTACTGGGTGTGCACTAGACTATGAATCAAACAAAACATATAGTCGGACTGGATCCCTTAATTTTACAGACCCCACTGAAAAATACAATGATTCTTAATTTATTAAAGGAGCTCAGGTTATGATTAAAAATTTCAGAAAGACGGGACCTTGGGAAGCTAATTGGGAAGGTTCCTTTGTTGTTAGTCAAATAACTCCCCACAGGTTTAGGAGTGCGCTGTGTTAACAAACCAAGGGACAAAGGAGTTAAAATTGTTCATACTGATCAGTGTAGACTTTTTAATTATCTTACTGAGATTTCTAATAAGGATTGATACGAAGATTTTCATATTTGACTCCCATGACCATGATCCTACTGATGATCTGGGGATTGTGTTTCACACTATACAGAGGGACTCTGATAGTGTGCAGAGGGAGAAGACCCAGAAAATCCAGAAACCTGAGAATGAGAAGAAGCAGTGAAGACAGGGATCAAAAGACTTAATTAGTATGGGACTTATTATTTTAGGACTAATACTTTAATGATTTTTTAATATGTTTTTTGCTTCTTTTTATGGATTTTTGCCCCTCCAGACACAGGTTTATTAAATGATGAATTACCTCGATAATCCTGTCTATAACAGTTCACCTTCGCATATTACATAAATGTAATGTTGTACTTTGGACAGAGTACAAGAGGGGGACTTGTAAGAGAATGAGAAGTCCTAATATTCTGAACAGCCATGTTAAACCTAGCAGCCATCTTGGAAAAACTTTCACTAACTAACCTTTGCAGCTAATGAGATGCAGTTCTGGGTGCTCTAGCCACAATGAAGCCATAAAATCATATCAGATCCATTAGTAGAAATTAGTTGGCATAAACAAAGGTTAATTGGAGCAGCTGCAGGGCATTGTGAAAGTAAATATTACTATTAGTAGAGGGCCAGCAGTCGTCCCTCACTATTGTTAGAGGGCCATCAGCCGGCTATGCTTTGTTGTTCCCATTATTAAGGAGTGGGTCTCCTATACTGTTATTGTGTATGCAGTGACTACAAGGGCTGCCAAAAATTAGGTCGCACTCTAATACCCCTTTGAAGAGATGAATAAACGGTGGCCCACCTTATGAAGCTGACCGCTCCATGGTGTCTGGTCATGAGTACCAGACCCTTGGCCGGTTATTGCCTACTCATATAACAAATGTTTTTTAAGAAAGGAGAAGACATGAGTTGTACAGCATGAAGAACATAGTTTTATTAAATACAATATACACACAAGTGCATACAAAGTCATGTCATACAAATTACAATACAGGGGAAGTAAAGTGCATAGCGCCAGGAGTCAGGGGATCTCACGGGGGATGCACCAGCCGGGCTGAATATACATGAGTTATTATGTAAACAGGTTTGGGGTGGGTGTATGGACATACAACCGAAGTGCTAGACTGCTAATGCACATAGTACCAGATTGCAATAAAAAATGCAAGCAGTCTCATGCGTTGCCCAGCCCATCCCACATAAATCAGTGCAACCTCATGTATAAAACTCACCTAGGTTCAGTGTCCGCACAGTCAGCACATCAATGAGACCCCCACACCGCTGGTATAGATGAGAGTAGCACGCCTCGACACGCGTTAAGCAAAGCTCTTTCTCAAGAGGCGCGTATACTAGAGCACCTGCAGGACCTTCTATAAATACGCCCACAACCCCTTATGTGATCATGAGGGGCGGGGACGCCCATTGGAGCGCATCGGCACGTGCGCCATGAGTCCCACCCCCCCCGCCGCTCGCGCCTAAGCCATCATGCCCAAGGGGACGCGTCCAGGGGCGTGCTAGTGAGCATGCCCCCGGAGGCGAGCCGCGGACATTCAGACAGCCAGGCGCAGGCACGGGAGAGCAGGAGACAATTGCGCAAGCGCACAGCTCCCAGGCAAACATACGGGAAAGTAATCATCTCTTGGAGGTATGTTAGATAGAGGGGAGAGGCAATCAAACGGAGTATGCAGAAAACTATGAAAACTATGCAATAAAGAAAGAGGGGGAAACAAGACTCAAGCACCACATCTCATTATATTGACATTGTTCCTAGGGTGCACACTGTCCATATACCATACATCTATGAAGTCAGCATCATAAAGGGGCACAATTGTCGCATCCCAATACTCAATAGAGAACAGAGAAAACAAAGACAATGAGCACTCATCAAACACACAGGGTCTTCAAAAATGCCACCCCAAGAAAAAGGGGGGACATACAGGAGTATCCCTGTGAGATAGGCCAATCCAATACAGGTAATAAGAGATGTGTGAAGATTTCACATAAATGTCAAGTTAGTCCCGATACGGAATTGTGCTTCTCCTGGTCCTCCTTAAAATGAGATATAGCATATTCCAAGGTCTGAAGGTGGGCCAGACTAAGGTACTCAGAAGTTTGTTAGTGTGAAGGCACTATATAACGGAAAAAGTGAAGGGGAATAAAGAAGAGAAAATTAAAAATCATGAAACAACAGAACAACAAACTAAAACAACATCATAACCAGGTAAAAGAACCTATCCGGACGAGGGGGGAGCGGGAGAGCATCACAGGTCCAATTGTTATAGGAACGATGAAAATCCCAGATTCTCATTTAGGCCACGTGGAGCCAAAGTATTCAAGACAGCAGTCCATCGGGCCTCCTTTTGTGTCAGACACTGTTTAGCGTTGCCCCCACGGGAGCCTAAGTGCACCACGTCTATACCACGTTCACGAAGGGTGCATGGATCGCAGTTGTGAACTGCTTTGAAGTGACGTGGTAACGTTTTGAGCTCCCGTGGGTCCATCACTGATTTGGCCGCGCCAATGTCACGTACATGCTTCCGCATTCTAATTCTCATTTCTCTAGTTGTTAATCCTACATATATCTTATTACAGCCACATGTGGCATAGTACACCACATGGGTTGTACTGCATGAGATAAATTTCAAGATTTTAAAAGTACGGGAGCCGTCAGATGAAGTAAAAGACGTACAGCGAGAGATATTGGCGCAGGGGTCCCGTGGGGGCAACGCTAAACAGTGTCTGACATAAGGAGGCCCGATGGATTGCTGTCTTGGATACTTTGGCTCCACGTGGCCTAAATGAGAATCTGGGATTTTCATCGTTCCTATAACGATTGGACCTGTGATGCTCTCCTGCTCTCCCCTCGTCCGGATAGGTTCTTTAACCTGGTTATGATGTTGTTTTAGTTTGTTGTTCTGTTGTTTTATGATTTTTAATTTTCTCTTCTTTATTCCCCTTCATTTTTTCCGTTATATAGTGCCTTCACACTAACAAACTTCTGAGCACCTTACTCTGGCCCACCTTCAGACCTTGGAATATGCTACATCTCATTTTAAGGAGCACCAGGAGAAGCGCTATTGTGGAACCCCAGGGGTCTGGTTACCACAGTAATAGCAATATTACGTCTGTGAGCAGGTGGGAGGTCTCCTGGTCAGGAATCCTAAGCATGCAACATCTCCTGCCCAGTCCTGGGAGGGGAAGAACTTCCCCTATATAAACTGGGGCTGAGGCGGGGTTAGGGAGAAGAAGAGGAGTCCCAGACAGAGACACAGTCTGGTCTGGAGTGGAGCTGATACAGGGAGAGCAAGATCAGGAGCTCTGTGGGAGCAGTGATAAAAGGGGTCAGAGACTGGAAGCTGTAGAGCTCGTCCTGACTGAAGAGATCTCACCGGACACGGAGTCCGAGGTTGTGGGGACTGAGCCATACCCAGCAGCAGAAACCGACCGGCAGGGGATTTCAGGTCCTCTGGCCAAGAAACCCGAAGGCACGGTCACACGCAAGGGACCAGCACCGCTGTCGTGGAGCGGAGGCTACCAGAAGGCCCCGAGTCACCGGCCATACGGGTGAGCACCACACGGTACACTCAGGGACGTGGGCTACTTTTACCCGCTTCTAGCAAGGTAGCCAGGAAGAGTACAATTAGTGGGGAGGCCTACAACTCCGCCTGGCCAGGGGAGATCCTATCTGCTCACGGACTGACCAGGCCCCGATCGCTAGCCAGTACTCCCGGGAGGGTCTACCTTTGCCACCAGTAAAGACCCTGAACTACACCGCACCGTCTCTGAGTGGTTCCTGGTGCCTGCGAGCAATTCTACTATCCCCATCATCCACATCCGCTGCCCTGAGGCCATACCCCTCCCGTTGGGGGTTATACTATCCACGCTGCACAACCATACCACCGGCCTCAGCGGTCTGCCCTGCAGCGGCGGTTTCATAACCGCATTCAACGGGTGGCGTAGTCGAACACTATAACATCTTATACTAAACTCCGCTGCTTAGTTTGACACCCTGGGCACGGACCGGGTCACCGCCACGAGGACTACTACCCCCAGCAGATCCGGCTCCGGGTATCCCCCTGCGCAGCAGAAGCAGCACAGGCCCAGGGGGCGCGTCAACTTTGGCGTAGTCGGCAGGATTTCGTGCCCGCAACCACCGGGTACTGCGTGCCTGAAAAAGACTGTTAAACTTACCTGTGGTGAAGATTCCCGCCATCCGATGCCATCTTTTGCCTTCTTCCCGCCATCCGTGGAGTTTTCCCGCCATCTGACGCCATCTTTTGCCTTCTTCCCGCCATGCGTGGAGTTTTCCCGCCGTTGGACGCCATCTCGAGGACGCCGCGCGGGAAGAAGAGGGGCGTGGACTCCGAAAGCGCGCGAGAACTGAAGCCCCGCCTCACGTCCGGACGTTGCGTAAGGTCCTGGAAGGAACCCAGCAGACGCCGACGTCACAGGAGCGCGACGGAAGGCCTCAACCCTGACGATCCACTGCGGAGCCGCGGCCTACGGAATAGGATCATCGCAAGGTAGGCCACGGTCCACTAGGGGGGAGGAGGATGTCGGATACGGAGGAGAGCTTCACTGCCACAGCCACCGCCAGCACCACCGCTGCTGCGGTCATGCCTTTCACCATGCCCTACATCCCGGGGGCAGCCTGGCTACCCCAGTACTCAGGGGAGTCACATACCCTAAATGACTTCAGAGAAAGGCTGGATAGCCTCTTCCAGGTGTACCCCCTCACAGAAGAGCAAAAAGTGAGCATCCTGGTGGCTCAATTAACAGGGGCAGCCCAAAGGGAGGTAAAGTCCTGGCCACTTGGGAGGAGGAGGGCTGTCGCAGAGATACTAGCCCGGCTGAAGGACACCTTTGATACCCGTACCTCAGCCGAGATCAAGCTTAGATTCTACGGGTGCAAGCAGCGAGCACATGAGAATATAAGGGACTATGCACTAAACCTACAAGAGGCCCTGAGAGCCATTAAGCAGGCCGACCCTGACGGCGTAGGGAACGAAGACAAGCTGTTGACTGAACAATTTATAGAGGGTCTACATTGCAATGCCCACCGAACCCAGTTGCGGGCAATGGCCTTACAGGACCCTCATCTGGACTTTGCACAGTTCAAGGACAGAGCCATCCGGGTGCTCCGAGAACCGGCACCAGGTGGCGCTGTGACCCACAAACGCCCTGCTACCACTTACCACCAGGAGACGGCGCCCTTGTCGGCAGGGCCTGTGGGAGCTGATGCGCAGGCTTTAAACAATGACCCGGCTACAGACCTGCACCATCAGGTCCAAGAGCTAACTAAAAGCGTTGCCGCGCTAACCCGAACTGTGCAGTCCTTACAGGTTTCTACTCCAGGGAAGATCCAGCTGGCATCCGGACCGGAGGATATCCCGTGGCGCCGACCAAGGAGGACCCCACCGGCCAGAGGAAGACCCAGCGACCGATACAACGAGGACGGACAACCCATCTGCCGCCGCTGCAATCAACCCGGACATATGGCAAGGTACTGTCCTTTAAACTGGCACAACCTGGGGTAGAGGGCCAACCCCTAGGAATAAGATCACCAGGCCCATCGAACTGGCGTGACAAATACGTGGGAGGACGTCCAGTCTTGCCTGTGGTACTGGATGGCATTCCTATGAGTGCCCTACTTGACACCGGGTCACAGGTCACCACCATCCCGTACGTGCTCTTCAAGCAGTACTGGAATGACTCGGATATAACCCGCTACCCAGACGACGACTTGAGTATCATCGCCAGCAATGGTCAGCCCGTGCCACAGATCGGATTTAAAGAGATGACCATTAAAATCGGTAAAGTCGAACTGGCAGCACAGGGACTGATCATTGTAGACATTGACAAGCGTGAGAGTCACCCAAAGATAACTCTAGGAACTAATGTGATTGAAAATTGTCTTGCAGAGGTGATTCTCATTTTACAGCAGGTTGCCAAGAACGCCAGCTCCGGTCAGCAGCGGGTGCTCCAAAAAGAGATCCGGGCACTGATGCGACGGCAACAAGTGGAACTCTCCGGTGGTGAGATAGGTAGCGTGAGAATGTGTGACCCGTTCCCTATTGCCATGCCCCCAAAAAGTGAGATGATGATTTGGTGCCGGGCAGCTATTGGTCTCAGAGGTAGAGACTACCAAGCAATGGTAGAACCCGTCTACTCAGACAGTAGGCCCACCATTTTGACAGCACGGGGGGTGGTTGATGTACGCCATGGGAGGGTGCCCGTTCGCATAATAAATATCGGGAAGAGGGAAGTGTACCTGCCCCGGTATGCTACGCTAGCCAAATTGTATACCATCAACCAAAATTCTGTACAGTCCGTGGAACCCTTGCCTCCATCTCATCCAGAGGAAGGTAACGGCTCTAAGCAACAAATGGAGGACTGGTGTCAGCAACTGCATTTGGGTACTGACTCCACTCCCTCACACCAGAAACAGGGAGTCTATCGGGTGGTTCGAGAGTACGAGAGAGTGTTTAGTAAACACCCGCTAGACTTCGGGCGAGTAAAGGGGGTAGAACACCACATCCCCACGGGAGACCATCCTCCCATAAAGGAGAGATACCGACCCGTACCCCCTGCACACTACCAACACGCCAAGGGGATGCTTAGAGACATGAAGGAGGCTGGGGTAATCAGGGATAGCTGTAGCCCCTGGGCAGCTCCACTAGTCTTGGTTAAAAAGAAAGACAACACTATGAGAATGTGTGTAGATTACCGGAAAATCAACCGTATCACACACAAAGATGCGTACCCCTTACCAAGGATAGAGGAGTCTTTGGCTGCTTTAAAATCTGCTAACTTCTTCTCCACTTTGGATCTCACTAGCGGGTACTGGCAGGTTCCTGTAGCGGAGGCGGACCGGGAGAAGACCGCATTCACCACCCCGATGGGATTTAGCGAGTTTACCTGCATGCCGTTCGGACTCTGCAACGCACCAAGAACCTTCCAACGATTGATGGAATGCTGTCTGGGACACCGGAACTTTGAGACGGTCCTGCTGTACCTGGACGATGTTATAGTTTATTCCAAAACCTACGAGGACCACCTGAAACACCTGGCGGAAGTGTTTGAAGCCCTGGCAAACTACGGTCTGAAGGTGAAACCGTCGAAGTGTCACCTGCTAAAACCAAAAGTGCAGTACCTGGGACACGTGGTGAGTGCTGACGGAGTGGCCCCCGACCCTGATAAGATCACCGCAATTAAGGAATGGCCAAGACCCTCCAGCGTAAAGGAAGTGCGGCAGTTCCTCGGGTTGGTAGGCTACTACCGAAGATTCATTCCCGGTTTCACCAAAAAGGCAGCTCCTATGCAGGACCTCCTGATAGGCCAGTCCAGGAAGGCCAAGAGCCAGAAGCCGCCCTTCAGATGGGAGAAGCTGGAAGAAGAGTCCTTCCGCCAGCTGAAGATGGCCCTCACGGGGGATGAAATCCTGGCGTACCCTGATTACAGCCAGCCCTTTATCCTCTACACCGACGCAAGTAACATCGGGCTGGGAGCCGTACTGTCCCAGATCCAGCAGGGGAGAGAACGGGTAATTGCTTACGCCAGCCGAAAACTGCGACCCACCGAAAGAAACCCTGAGAATTACAGCTCATTCAAGCTAGAGTTCCTGGCAGTGGTGTGGGCAGTCACCGAACGCTTTAAGCACTACCTCGCCTCTTCCCGGTTCACCGTGTACACGGATAACAACCCGTTGACACACCTGGACACTGCAAGACTCGGTGCCCTGGAGCAGAGATGGATGGCCCGCCTGTCCAACTATGAGTTCACGATCAAATACCGGGCAGGACGCTCCAATACCAACGTGGATGCCTTGTCCAGAATGCCAAACCTACCGGACGTAGGGGAAGATCCAGAGGAACTGGAAGAAGTTGAACTCCCCGCGTTTCACCGTCATGGGACTACCCAGTATTCCCACCATGTAAGGGGTAAGCAATCCGCTACGTTCAACCCCTTACCTCATTACAACTGGGCAGAAACGCAAGACAGTGACCCCGCCGTCCGACTGGTGAAGGAGATGCTGACTCAGCCAGATGCCCGCCTTGACCCAGACGCTCCGGAGGAGACCAAGCAACTGTGGGCTGAGAAGAGTCGACTGTTCCTTTACAAGGGGAAGTTGTGCTGCAGAATGGTTAACTCCCGGACGCATGAACTGGTCTGGCAAGTAGTGGTGCCAAGAAGAGACGCGGCAATGGTACTGGAGGCATACCACGACGGAGCTGGGCACTTCGGATGGAAGAAGCTGGAGTTCCTGCTGCGCGGGCGGTTCCACTGGGTAGGGATGAGAGGAACCATCGAGAGGTGGTGCAGAGACTGTGGCCCATGCAACCTAAGAAGGAAGGACCGTGCCAGCCAGAAGACTCCCCTGCAGTCCATCATCACCAGGCAGCCGTTGGAACTGGTAGCCTTGGACCATGTAAAACTGACCCCCAGCAGAAGTGGCTACGTCTATGCGTTAACCATCGTGGATCACTACTCCCGGTTCTTGGTTGTAGTCCCCGTCAAGGACTTAACGGCTCAAACAGCAGCTAGAGCCTTCCAGCAGCACTTCTGCCGTCCACACGGATACCCAGAGCAGGTGTTGACGGACTAAGGACCTGCCTTTGAAGCGGAAGTCTTCCAGGAGTTCTGCACTCTGTATGGCTGCCGGAAGATAAGAACAACACCCTATCATCCGCAAACCAATGGACTCTGCGAGAAGATGAACCAGGTGGTGATAGACCTTCTGAAAACATTGCCCCTGGAAGAACGCAGTCTGTGGCCTGAGAAACTGCCTGATCTGGTGGACCTATACAACCACATCCCTGTAGGTTCTACCAACTGTACCCCGGCTTACCTAATGAGAGCAAGACCTGGTAAGCTGCTTGTTGATATGGATATGGGAGTCCTGACACCCGAGGACACTTCACCAGAAGCAGACTGGGACACAGAGAGGCAGCAGCAGTACCGGAAAGTACAGGAGAGCGTTGAGCGAAGTCTCTGTCAAGCAAGAGAAAGACAGGAGAAGACTTACAACCAGCATGCTCCCGCTGTTCCCCTGGTACCTGGAGAGCAGGTCTTGAAGAGGAAAAGACGGCTCCACAAGTTGGACGACCAGTGGGAGAAGGACCCGTACACCGTACTGCCATCAAGCCATGAAAACCCAAAAATCTGCACAATCAGTAAGGATGGAGGAGAAACCACAGCCATTGTCTCCCGAGATCACCTGAAGAAGTGTCCCGAGCAACTACGAAACCCTGAAGAAGATCACGAAAACCCTCGACCCGCAGAGGAAAGGGAAGAGATGGTCAGTACTGTACTCGGAGACTTCCCTCGGTCTTGGACACAAGTAAATGGCGCTGTTGTGGTACCCGTCCTCACCTTCCTCCAGCCAGCATCCCAAGTGACTACGGAAAAACAGGTAGAGCTGGAAGAGCAGCCGGTCCAGGAGGCAGAAGACCCCACACAAGCAGACCAGGAGAATCGACCCTCTGCTTATAGTGAGCCTGCCGTGCCCCTAGTGAGCCAAAGAGTCCGTAGACAGCTGCCCAGCTTACCTTTGACAGCTCCTACACCCTGTAGCTCAGGACCGGTCAGTAAGCTCCGTAGGTCTACTAGGGCCAATAGAGGCCAGTTGCCCGTACGTTGGAGGATCTAAAGTGTTCAGACTGTTTTATTGGTATTTACCTGTTTACTGTTGCTTGTAAATAATTATGTTTTTTCTAGTTATTTTATAGGTGTCTTTTGTGGATTAACCGGAACTCTGTTGTATATATGTTTGGAGCGTAACCCAGGAACGGACTAAAGACTGTTAAAGACTCGGGGCAGAACAGACCCCTACCTGGTTACGGCTCCCTGTTCTTTGGTGAAATGGACACCCTTTTTGCTTCAAAAATTGCACCCGGTTGCGGACACGCCGTGACCACCCTAATGTGTTTTTCCTTATTGTATTGCTCCTGTTTATACCCTGTTATGTTTTCAAAAATATGTTTAGTCCCGGAGTACTAAATTTTACTAGGGGGGAATGTGGAACCCCAGGGGTCTGGTTACCACAGTAATAGCAATATTACGTCTGTGAGCAGGTGGGAGGTCTCCTGGTCAGGAATCCTAAGCATGCAACATCTCCTGCCCAGTCCTGGGAGGGGAAGAACTTCCCCTATATAAACTGGGGCTGAGGCGGGGTTAGGGAGAAGAAGAGGAGTCCCAGACAGAGACACAGTCTGGTCTGGAGTGGAGCTGATACAGGGAGAGCAAGATCAGGAGCTCTGTGGGAGCAGCGATAAAAGGGGTCAGAGACTGGAAGCTGTAGAGCTCGTACTGACTGAAGACATCTCACCGGACAAGGAGTCCAAGGTGTGTGGACTGAGCCATACCCAGCAGCAGAAACCGACCGGCAGGGGATTTCAGGTCCTCTGGCCAAGAAACCCGAAGGCACGGTCACACGCAAGGGACCAGCACCGCTGTCGTGGAGCGGAGGCTACCAGAAGGCCCCGAGTCACCGGCCATACGGGTGAGCACCACACGGTACACTCAGGGACGTGGGCTACTTTTACCCGCTTCTAGCAAGGTAGCCAGGAAGAGTACAATTAATGGGGAGGCCTACAACTCCGCCTGGCCAGGGGAGATCCTATCTGCTCACGGACTGACCAGGCCCCGATCGCTAGCCAGTACTCCCGGGAGGGTCTACCTTTGCCACCAGTAAAGACCCTGAACTACACCGCACCGTCTCTGAGTGGTTCCTGGTGCCTGCGAGCAATTCTACTATCCCCATCATCCACATCCGCTGCCCTGAGGCCATACCCCTCCCGTTGGGGGTTATACTATCCACGCTGCACAACCGTACCACCGGCCTCAGCGGTCTGCCCTGCAGCGGCGGTTTCATAACCGTATTCAACGGGTGGCGTAGTCGAACACTATAACATCTTATACTAAACTCCGCCGCTTAGTTTGACACCCTGGGCACGGACCGGGTCACCGCCACGAGGACTACTACCTCCAGCAGATCCGGCTCCGGGTATCCCCCTGCGCAGCAGAAGCAGCACAGGCCCAGGGGGCGCGTCACTATTCCGTATCGGGACTAAGTTGACATTTATGTGAAATCTTCACACATCTCTTATTACCTGTATTGGATTGGCCTATCTCACAGGGATACTCCTGTATGTCCCCCCTTTTTCTTGGGGTGGCATTTTGAAGACCCTGTGTGTTTGATGAGTGTTCATTGTCTTTGTTTTCTCTGTTCTATATTGAGTATTGGAATGCAACAATTGTGCCCCTTTATGATGCTGACTTCATAGATGTATGGTATATGGACAGTGTGCACCCTAGGAACAATGTCAATATAATGAGATGTGGTGTTTGAGTCTTGTTTCCCCCTCTTTCTTTATTGCATAGTTTTCTGCATACTCTGTTTGATTGCCTCTCCCCCCTATCTAACATACCTCCAAGAGATGATTACTCTCCCGTATGTTTGCCTGGGAGCTGTGCGCTTGCGCAATGGTCTCCTGCTCTCCCGTGTCCGCGCCTGGCTGTCTCAATGTCCGCGGCTCGCCTCCGGGGGCGTGCTCACTAGCACGCCCCTGGACGCGTCCCCTTGGGCATGACGGCTTAGGCGCGAGCGGCGGGGGGATGGGACTCCGGGCGCACGCGCCGATGCGCTCCAATGGGCGTCCCCGCCCCTCATGATCACAAGAGGAGTTGTGGGCGTATTTATAGAAGGTCCTGCAGGTGCTCCAGTATACGCGCCTCTTGAGAAAGAGCTTTGTGAAATGCACGTCGGGGCGCCCTACTCTCATCTATACCAGCAGTGTGGGGGTCTCATTGATGTGCTGACTGTGCGGGCACTGAACCTAGGTGAGTTTTATACATGAGGTTGCACTGATTTATGTGGGATGGGCTGGGCAACGCATGAGACTGCTTGCATTTTTTATTGCAATCTGGTACTATGTGCATTATCAGTCTAGCACTTCGGTTGTATGTCCATTCACCCACCCCGAACCTGTTTACATAATAACTCATGTACATTCAGCCCGGCTGGTGCATCCCCCGTGAGATCCCCTGACTCCTGGCACTATGCACTTTACTTCCCCTGTATTGTAATTTGTATGAAATGACTTTGTATGCACTTGTGTGTATATTGTATTTAATAAAACTATGTTCTTTATGCTGTACAACTCATGTCTTCTCCTTTCTTAAAAAAACATTTGTTATATGAGTAGGCAATAACCGGCCAAGGGTCTGTTACTCATGACGAGACACCATGGACCGGTCAGCTTCATAAGGTGGGCCACTGTTTATTCATTTATGTTCTTCTGTCTTTCCACAGTCTTTGGCCTAATATGGACTTCGTGCGCGAGACACTACTTGGCTCGCACAATTGAATGAATTATCTAATGATGGGGAAGCGGCGGTGCCGGATTTGGATCGGGAGGTGCGTGAGAGCATTACAAGGTTCAAGACTTTACTTAAATGCAGGACCCGTATCTGGTGGAATCATGCTTTCCTAAATAAATATATTGAGAAGGCATTGATCCCCAGGGGCCTGCGGATACAAATTTTCCCTTCCTTTAATATGGATGATGATTCCTTTAAGGATAGATGGGAGGCATTGGTTAATACCTGCTCCCTGGGATTCTTAAATCTCCTCAAAGAACACAATGAGAAATCCCTTTGTGAAATGGAAGCGGAAATTGATTTACTTCAGGGCCAGATCAAGAAAGATTTGACCAACGATGCGATTAAAAAATTGAACAAGGAAATTGATTCTGAATGCCAGAAATGGGTAAAAGAGATACAAATGACCAAGGGCAAAAATTTCCAGCGTGATGTTCAGGATAAACAGGCCCAGAAAATATATAGATGGAGATCTCCTATGGAAAGAGTGGGGCAAAGATCCAGAAACAACTCACACTCACGCTCCAGATCCACATCTGTTGCCTCAGGCACCTCTAATGAGGATTCTGGAATAATTAATGGCTCGGAGCTCCACGCCGGACCATCTAAACAACCACCCGCGCAAACTCAAATCAGACCGAATGGTAGGAGAAAACTTACTACCCCATTTCAGGTGTGTGATTCCCGGGTGGGGGGGGGGGCTCCTTGTTATTAATTTAACGACACATAGTCTTACCGAGACTCAGATGGAGGTCCTAAGTAGGGGCCTGTCGTTCGCACCTACCAATGAATTTGATTACTTCACGGCCCTTAAGGACCTCCATCTGTTTTCTCGAAAATTAATACTTAAAAAACTTCATTCCAGGTCGGGTGGTGACCCTGGACTCATGACGGCGACGGAGAGGGAGGCCCTACGGGATCTGGAGGATCTCCTTCAGGAGCAGACTATTTCCCATACAGGTGGGTCGCTCCAGACAAGGACTCCGAAATCGACGAGATTCCCTCCCTTGTCTATAAGTCCGGCGGTGGAAATTTTCGTGCAGCTTGTCGCGGCAGATTTCAAACAACTCCCTACGTGGAGGAAGTTTGATAATCTGACCTTCGCGCAGCGCACCATTATTATATCAACTTCAATCACTTAATGACACTGTCATTAAACCGGCCGACAAGAGAGGAAATATCGTTTTGTGGCCGTATCTGAAATATGAGAGGGAGGCCTTACGACAGCTGACAGATAGAGACACATACTCTAGGCCAGGGGTCTCAAACTCGGGTGGGTATATGGGCCGCACATGGAAAAAATTAGAATTTGGGGGGCCGCATTCTTTGTTCAATGTGACATTTTTAGTGATACCATTTTTTTTGTATACACCTTTTGAACATTTTTGCCGTGTTTATTTTTTTATGGCTTGGGTCGTTATGGATGTGGCGATAATAAACGTGCACTTTTTTGTGTTTACTTTAGTTTACATATAAAACAGCATTTTTAGTGCCCAATATTTTTTCATGCTTTATTTTATTTTTTATTTTTTTTACAATTTTATTTCCCCCAATTGGCCACATACAGTAATATTGTCTTACAATTAGCATCATATAGTAATAATGGAAAACATCTTGTAGTAATGTTCCCCATCCAAGTCCCCATCTTGTACTAATGTGCCCCATCCAGGTCCCCATCCTGTGGCTATGTGCCCCATCCAGGTCCCCATCCTGTGGCAACGTTCCCCATCCTGGCGCCCATCTTGTACTAATGTGCCTCATCCAGGTCCCCATCTTGTGGCTATGTGCCCCATCCAGGTCCCCATCCTGTGGCAACGTTCCCCATCCTGGCGCCCATCTTGTACTAATGTGCCTCATCCAGGTCCCCATCTTGGGGCTATGTGCCCCATCCAGGTCCCCATCCTGTGGCAATGTTCCCCATCCAGGTCCCCATCTTGTGGCTCTGGTCCCCATCTTGTGGCTCTGTGCCCCATCCAGGTCCCCATCTTGTGGCTCTGTGCCCCATCCAGGTCCCCATCTTGTGGCTATGTGCCCCATCCAGGTCCCCATCCTGTGGCAACGTTCCCCATCCTGGCGCCCATCTTGTACTAATGTGCCTCATCCAGGTCCCCATCCTGTGGCAATGTTCCCCATCCAGGTCCCCATCTTGTGGCTATGTGCCCCATCCAGGTCCCCATCTTGTGGCTATGTGCCCCATCCAGGTCCCCATGTTGTGGCTCTGGTCCCCATCTTGTGGCTCTGTGCCCCATCCAGGTCCCCATCTTGTGGCTATGTGCCCCATCCAGGTCCCCATCTTGTGGCTATGTGCCCCATCCAGGTCCCCATCTTGTGGCTATGTGCCCCATCCAGGTCCCCATCTTGTGGCTCTGGTCCCCATCTTGTGGCTCTGTGCCCCATCCAGGTCCCCATCTTGTGGCTATGTGCCCCATCCAGGTCCACATCTTGAGGCTATGTGCCCCATCCAGGTCCACATCTTGAGGCTCTGTGCCCCATCCAGGTCCCCGTCCTGTGGCTATGTGCCCCATCCAGGTCCCCATCTTGTGGATATGTACCCCATCCAGGTCCCCATCCTGTGGCTATGTGCCCCATCCAGGTCCCCTCTTGTGGCTATGTGCCCCATCCAGGTCCCCATCCTGTGGCTATGTGCCCCATCCAGGTCCCCATCCTGTGGCTATGTGCCCCATCCAGGTCCCCATCCTGTGGCTATGTGCCCCATCCAGGTCCCCATCCTGTGGCTATGTGCCCCATCCAGGTCCCCATCCTGTGGCTATGTGCCCCATCCAGGTCCCCATCCTGTGGCTATGTGCCCCATCCAGGTCCCCATCCTGTGGCTATGTGCCCCATCCAGGTCCCCATCCTGTGGCTATGTGCCCCCTGTGCTGTTCTTCACACACATAAAATAGAAAAAAAAAAGATGATTCTCACCTGTCCTCCGTTCCCTCGGCGGCCTTCCTGCAGATGTGGCCCGCAGGCACCACAGAGTCCGACCCCTTGACGATCCCGACCTGGTCCAGGAGGAGCCGCCGACAGAAGCGCTGCATTGCCGCACAGAGACTGTTTCCCAGCACAGCATTTTCAATGTCAGCCGCCGGCCAATCAGAGGCCAGCAGCTGACATCTGCATATGGCAATGATGTCATACTCGCTGCGCCGACACGCAGATATCAGCTGCTGGCCTCTGATTGGCCAGCGGCTGGCATTGGAAATGCAGTGCTGGGAAACAGTCTCTGTGTGGCAATTCAGCGCTGCTGTCGGCGGCTCCTCCTGGACCAGGTCGGGATCGTCAAGGGGTCTGTGCCTGCGGGCCGCATAAAGCAGCCTCAGGGGCCGCATGCGGCCCGCGGTCCGCGTGTTTGAGACCCCTGCTCTAGGCTGTCTCATAACCCTACGGGTTCCTTCTCCGCCGCCCTCCAGGGTATCTTGGCCTGTGCCTGCGAGTGGGGTATTATAAATAAGAGGACTGTGGAGGCTTTAACTGTGCGCTTTCCCAAAACAGCTACTTTTTATTTACTTCCTAAAATCCATAAAGACACCGTCAACCCACCTGGACTCCAATCGTGTCTGGTTTGGGAGGTCTCTGTGGTCCTATCTGTGAATATATTGATAGCCATCTGAGACCACTAGTAGAGATTCTCCCATCATATATTAAAGACACGATGGACGTCCTAACCAGGGTTTACGGTGTCATGCTGGAACCTGGGACACTTATGGTCATGGCCGATGAGGTAAATCTGTACACTTGTATCAGTCATGATCTGGTCCTTGCAGCAGTCCGCCTCTTCCTGGGGACCTCCGACCTGGACAGCCCTTCACGCGAGTTTCTCCTTGAGCTTCTCCACTTCGTCCTCTGTCATAACTATTTCCTTTTCAAAGACACGGTGTATCTGCAGCGACGTGGCACGGCCATGGGGGCGGCCTGTGCGCCTTCGTACGCCAACCTCTTCCTGGGCGCCTGGGAGAGGGAGATTTTTGGCGACAAGGGTGCGCGGGGAGCAGCTCAGGTCGTGACATGGCTCAGATACATTGATGATGTACTGTTGTTTTTGGCGGGGGACGGTTGAAGGAGCTCGATGAGTTCATGCGACAGCTTAACACGAATACGTGGGGCATCAAACTCACATATTCCTGTCATCACCAACGTATGGATTTTCTGGAAGTCACTCTGGAGGTGGACTCACACTCCTCCATCCAGACTGACGTATACAGAAAACCCACTGCGGTCAATTCGTTGGTACACGCTGCCTCTGCTCATAATTCAACGACGATTAGGGCCGTTCCGATCGGACAGTTCCTAAGGGCGAGACGGATATGCTCAACTGACTCTAATTTTGAGAAACAGGCCGCAGATCTGACTGACCAATTCAGACAGAGAAGATACAGTAATCGATCCATCGGCCGTGGCTATGGTAGAGCGCGCAGGACACCCCGCAATCACCTTTTACACCCCGCTCTACGGGCCCGGCCTCAGATCCCTGAGAGGACCCGCTTCATCTCCACATTCAATCATGAGGCGGATCCTCTCCCGACACATTCTTAACACTGAGCCCTCCCTAAGGGATCAGGTGGGGGAATACCCATTGATGACGGCCAGGTGAGCCAGTAATCTTAGGGACCTCCTAGTCTCCAGTCACTACGTCCCTCCTCCATCGAACCCTTTTGGGACACGTGGCCCCATGGGTGGATCTTTTCCTTGTGGTCACTGTGTGGCCTGCGCCAATGTCTCTCGCTGTACGTCTTTTACTTCATTTGACGGCTCCCTCACTTTTAAAATCTTGAAATTTAACTCATGCAGTACAACCCATGTGGTGTACTATGCCACATGTGGCTGTAATAAGATATATGTAGGATTAACAACTAGAGAAATGAGAATTAGAGTGCAGGAGCATGTACGTGACATTGGCGCGGTCAAATCAGTGATGGACCCACGGGAGCTCAAAACGTTACCACGTCACTTCAAAGCAGTTCACAACTGCGATCCATGCACCCTTCGTGTATGTGGTATAGACGTGGTGCACTTAGGTTCCCGTGGGGGCAACGCTAAACAGTGTCTGACACAAAAGGAGGCCCGATGGATTGCTGCCTTGGATACTTTGGCTCCACGTGGCCTAAATGAGAATCTGGGATTTTCATCGTTCCTATAACGATTGGACCTGTGATGCTCTCCTGCTCCCCCCTCGTTCGGATAGGTTCTTTTACCTGGTTATGATGTTGTTTTAGTTTGTTGTTCTGTTGTTTTATGATTTTTAATTTTCTCTTCTTTATTCCCCTTCACTTTTTCCGTTATACTGTGTAGTGCCCTCACACTAACAAACTTCTGAGTACCTTACTCTGGCCCACCTTCAGACCTTGGAATATGCTATATCTCATTTTAAGGAGCACCAGGAGAAGCGCAATTCCGTATCGGTACTAAGTTGACATTTATGTGAAATCTTCACACATCTCTTATTACCTGTATTGGATTGGCCTATCTCACAGGGATACTCCTGTATGTCCCCCCTTTTTCTTGGGGTGGCATTTTGAAGACCCTGTGTGTTTGATGAGTGCTCATTGTCTTTGTTTTCTCTGTTCTATATTGAGTATTGGAATGCAACAATTGTGCCCCTTTATGATGCTGACTTCATAGATGTATGGTATATGGACAGTGTGCACCCTAGGAACAATGTCAATATAATGAGATGTGGTGTTTGAGTCTTGTTTCCCCCTCTTTCTTTATTGCATAGTTTTCTGCATACTCTGTTTGATTGCCTCTCCCCCCCTATCTAACATACCTCCAAGAGATGATTACTCTCCCGTATGTTTGCCTGGGAGCTGTGCGCTTGCGCAATGGTCTCCTGCTCTCCCGTGCCCGCGCCTGGCTGTCTCAATGTCCGCGGCTCGCCTCCGGGGGCGTGCTCACTAGCACGCCCCTGGACGCGTCCCCTTGGGCATGACGGCTTAGGCACGAGTGGTGGGGGGACGGGACTCAGGGCGCACGTGCCGATGCGCTCCAATGGGCGTCCCCGCCCCTCATGATCACATGAGGGGTTGTGGGCGTATTTATAGAAGGTCCTGCAGGTGCTCCAGTATACGCGCCTCTTGAGAAAGAGCTTTGTGAAATGCACGTCGGGGCGCGCTACTCTCATCTATACCAGCGGTGTGGGGGTCTCATTGATGTGCTGACTGTGCGGGCACTGAACCTAGGTGAGTTTTATACATGAGGTTGTACTGATTTATGTGGGATGGGCTGGGCAACGCATGAGACTGCTTGCATTTTTTATTGCAATCTGGTACTATGTGCATTAGCAGTCTAGCACTTCGGGCCTCATTAAAAAAATGTTTCCATTATAAAGGAGTGGGATTCCTATACTGTTATTGCGTATGCAGTGACTGCAAGGGCTCCTAAAAATTAGGATGCACTGCAATATCCCTTTGAAGAGACATAGAGGAGGTCCTCGTTAAAAAAATTGTTACCATTGTTAAGGAGTGGGTCTCCTATACTGGTAAGTGCTAAGTGCATGGGCTGAAAAACATTTACCCATGGGGGATATACATTAACATACTGTATAACATACAGAATGTTAGAGGTAGGCCTCTAAAAAATATTCCTGTGGGCATCATAAACACCCTTGCATCAGTCACCCTGGTGATATGGTGATGGAGGATGAGGAGAAGGAGGAGGACAACAGAAAATATACAAAATCAGGAAGAGTATACCCATATCTGGGTGTGAAGAGGTGATTGGGAATAGACCCCCGCCAAAAAACCACTGGATTTGACTTTATGTTCCGCTGCTATTATCCGGTGGTGTCGAGAAGTCTGGCCCAATCCAGCCCTTGTTCATTTTGATAAGAGTCAGCCTGTCAGCATTTTCAGCTCCACCCCTGGAAGAAGGAAAAAAAACGAAACCTGCTTAGGGACATTAGAGTGAGGCGCTCTGGGCTTTGGGTGAGTGTCATTTTTAAACTATTATAGTATCAACTGAGACACCATTACTTATATGCTAGCTGGGAGATGATCTGATATAGCCTTTTTATCCCCACTGGAGACTACAGCCCCATCAAAGGATATAGATCACTGTATCTGCATTCATATAATTTTTTCACATAGGTGAGGCTGTGTGCAACACTGGGGATACAGATCATCGTGTTCCACTTCTTTTATTATAGTCCACCCTCTCACAGTGATAGCATTGGTTCTGATTTAGCTTTGAGCTATTTATTTCTAAACCTCATTGTATACTATTGGGAAATTTCCCTGTCTGAACATGGCTATTCAGCGTGCTCAACATTTTTTAATCATGTTTTGTATATGGTATAAATTAATAAAATTTGTGATGTTTTTGATCCAACTTTGGAAGTGACAACGACTCCTTTTTTCAGGTTGTTTCTAATATGTATTCTGAGTCGTCTTCATTTATGATGCATAGTGTTGTTCTGGGATTTTGTTCTTTCAGGACCACCAAGGTGTAGAGTGACAGTTCATGCCACGTGTGTGTAGTAGAGAGCAACAAACCATCAGGCGGATTCTTGCAGGATGTGCCAGAGATGAGGAAAGATTGCCATCTGCTGGACAGGCGAAATAAAGTGGAACCAAGTTATGCTAGAAGAGTTGAAGAGGGAACAAATTCAGATGCCGGACCTAATCAGGTTACCTCCAGGAGGGATTTCCTGGATATAAGAGTCCAGCGCGCCAAGACACAGGGAGATTTGGTGCCAGGCTGCAGAGTGGAGCAGATGTGCTCCAGAGGGACCACAGAACCCAGCACGACAAAGCTTGGCACCGCTTGAAAGGCTTCGGACCCCTTACAAAGGTGCCCTGAGCCATGCACATGTTGGCCAGAGTCAGGACCTGCGCCCCACACTGAGTAAGTTCCTGGGACCCGACGCCACCTTTCAAAAGCCGAGGTCTGGATCCCCTTACCCCAAGCGTGAGAGACTACCGTCGACGGTCAAGCCGAGAAGAGCTGAATGAGAAGTCCGACAGGAGAGACACGCCGGAATCGTGCAAGTGAACAGGGCCGTCACATCCAACTCTCACCTACGGTATCATGGACAGTTGGGATTAGGATTTCAGGTGGGAAGGGGGCCGGGTGGTACGTGGGAGGCTAAACAGGATTTGATAAACTTAATCCAGAAGAGGCTTGCGGCCTAGCGGGAATAATTGGTGACCCCCGCTAGGGCCATATAAAGAGGACTCACGTGGTGACTCCCACGACTTGGTGCATCACACTTTTGCAAAGAACTTTACTGTTATTTACTAAAAGATATTGATTATTGTTATTCCAAGTTGCTGTTTATTACCCTTGATACTAACCCCCTGAATTAATAGTTGTTATACATATAAAGTGGTTATATCAACCCCTGACTCTTCCCGCCTTGTGTCTCTGTGCATTGCGTTCTGGCACCTGTGCTACATTTGGCGTAGTCGGCTGGATGCAACATTCAGACACAGAGATGGTGGCCCAGTCCTCTGCCGAGTTCGGCAGGAGGCATATACCCTTGGGGGCTATGCTCAGCAATCTTCCTAAGTTTACAGGGAGCAGCGTGTTACTGTGGGACTGGGTAGAAAGAATGAGAAGTATGCTTCGCATGTATCCCCTGATCCCTCTCGCCCAGGCTGATTTGGCCCTCCTAACCCTTTTGGGGAGGCCCGGCAGACCGTGATGTACCGCCTGCCTGGGAACCGTGATACCATGGATAAAGTGATAAAAAACTTGGAGGACACGCACGGTGATACCACGGATCTGCGGCACTTACGTCACACTTCTAACATGCGTCCCACGGTGGAACGTACTCTGACGTCATTTCCGCTCCTGTGCTGCGACCTTTGGGTTGCGCCGCGTGACACGGAAGTGGCGCCATGTGTCCCACGGTGGAACGCACCCTGACGTAATTTCCGCTCCTATGCCGTGACGTTTGGGTCACGTCACGTGACACGGAAATGGCGCCAGTGCTTGTGGACGGCCCCGCACGATCACCTGTTGCGGGGGACCGTAACCACTTGCCTCAATTCCATTGGCCAATGGATTCTATTTAATGACCCCACACCCATGCTCCTATCATCCCTCGTTAAAGCCAGCAAAGGCAAAACGCGCGTCGGGATACGCAGGGTTCAGTGCCAACACACTGGTGGTAAGCATGCTTATCTCATTTCATCCTTTATCTGCTCCCCTTCTTACCATATGAGGGGTTCACTGCTCTAATTGTGGGTATTTTACCTTAATCTATAAATTGTTTTTTCTTTATTTATTTCTGCATATTTGCACTTTACTTGCATTGTCACTTTATCTTTTTACCACTAGGGGAAATATTACAATTATTTATTCCACAATTTTGTGATTTATGTAAATTTTGAAGAGCTTTTCCTCTTTTCATTCATAGTTCCACTTTTTGAGCCTTTGAATATAATTATTTATTGGTATTTAGATCATGCATTTTGCGGTTTTGTCAGCATTTACCCACCATGTGGAAATTTTAAATACATTTTCTTGGGTTTTTCATGTCTCTAAGCATTAATTGCTATTTATAGCATATCGTACATGTCCCCATGATTTTGTGTATTTGTTTATTCATTCATCTATCTTGGCACTTTACCCTATATACAAACACCTGTTGGATCCTGTACCATTCCATATTTGTCTGTCTAATTTTATTCAATAAAGTTTTTTGATTTTCATTATTGTCTGTTGTGCATTCTAGTTGTAGGGGATTGTAGTCGGCAGGATGCAACATTCAGACACAGAGATGGTGGCCCAGTCCTCTGCCGAGTTCGGCAGGAGGCATATACCCTTGGGGGCTATGCTCAGCAATCTTCCTAAGTTTACAGGGAGCAGCGTGTTACTGTGGGACTGGGTAGAAAGAATGAGAAGTATGCTTCGCATGTATCCCCTGATCCCTCTCGCCCAGGCTGATTTGGCCCTCCTAACCCCTGTGGGGAGGCCCGGCAGACCGTGATGTACCGCCTGCCTGGGAACCATGATACCATGGACAAAGTGATAAAAATCTTGGAGGACAAACACGGTGATACCACGGATCTGCGGCACTTACGTCTGCGGTTATTTCAGCCGGTCCAAGGGAAAAATGAGACCATAAACCAATATGTTAATGCATTGCTCGAAGTGTCGGCCCATATTGTAAAGAAGGTTCGAGATGAGAACCAGGCACTAGGACCATTAGATGAAGTGTTGCGCGACCAACTGATTGCTGGCTTGAAGGATCCCTCTCTGAAACAGATTCTAAAGGAGCGATTGTACTTGAGTCCTGATCTGGGCTTCCTGGATGTTGGTGCCGAAGCTAGAGTCCTGGAGAAAGAGGTTCCTGTTCTCAAAGCCGCAGTCCAGAGATATGAAGTGACTATTCCTAAATTCATCCACAAAGAACCCGACTGGGTGTGGGAGATACGGAAAGAGATTCAGGATATGAGGTGAGCTGCACAATATTAAAGGAACCGCCACTGCCCTCTCCCTGGTGGGCCGCACAGCCCCATGTGGACGGTGGTCAGAGCGAGAGAAGCACTCCTACCGTACTCCACCACGTCTTATACCCAGCCCATCAGAGGAGCGAGGGGCAGAGTGTTGGACCTATGGAGGCCCATCATCTGGGCTGAGTTTAATGGGTGATGCATTCGTTGTTTAATGGACACAGGGTCTCAAGTGACTACTATGCCTGAGGCATTTCCGAAGTTTCTCGCTCCTGGAAAGAACCCACTGTCCGGCTGGTGGCATCTAATTAACTACCTATTCCAGTAGCAGGAGTAGTATGGATGACTGTCTGGGCGTGCGGAAAGGATCTTGATCGAAGAGGGATAGTGTTGACCACGGGGTCTGGAGGCGAAGGACCCATTGTAACCTTGGGCATGAACATGCTGAAAGAGGTCGGGCAGTTCTTAGCCGAGGGATCCAACAAAAATAATTGGACCCGCGCCACTTGTGATCCGGTCAGCAAGAGAGTATTCCAGCATCTCGTGCGAGTCAACCAAATTCAGAAGCTACCTGCTGCCTCCCAGTATCTCGGTAAAGTATCGATACCGCCCGAAGCCACGGTGACACTGTCAGTGGGACAGACTGTACTCGCTATACCTGTACATGCACATGTATCTTTAGAGGGTGTAGATGTCCAATGGAGGGAGAGGAGGCACCCTCCGGACTCTTAATTGCTCGCACTCTAGCCATGGTCTGACAGGGGCGGTTGCCCATATGTTGCATCAACCTAAGCGGGGCAAGTTTGCAGTTATTACCCCAACAAGAGGTGGCTCGAGTTTATATAATGCCAGGGGACCTCCCCAAAGCTGACACTATAGGACTGACACCCATGAAAGGAGAACCATGGACCCTAGAGGTGTCACTCAACAGTCAAGAGAATGGAAGAGAACCACTGGCTGGATGCCATCTCTTAGAGCAAATTGAGGCTAACCTTACTGAGTTTTCCGCAAGCCAAGTCAGACAGGTTGAACTGTTACTACAGCGATACCAGGGGGTGTTTGCCCAGCATGAAGACGACTTTGGGTGCACCCAGGACATTCAGTAGGAAATACCTATAAGGAATATCGCTCCCATTCGAGAGAGGTATCGGCAGATTCCACCTCAGATGTATCAGGAAGTGAAAGAACTGTTGGCTCACATGTTGCAGAATGGCGTGATACACGAAAGTCAGAGCCCCTGGGCAGCCCTATCATGTTGGTCCGGAAGAAGGACGATACTTTAAGGTTTTGTGTACACTACCAGAAGCTCAATGCATGCACTGTGCGGGAGTCCCATCACTCGGAGAATCTCTATCAGCATTGGGAAATGCCAAATTCTTCTCTTCCCTCGACCTAGCTAGTGGCTATTGGCAAGTCCCGGTAGCTGAGAAGGCCTGTCCGAAGATAGCTTTTGTTCTCCTGATGGGCTTGTTCGAGTTCAACTGAATGCCATTCGGGCTAACAAATACGACAGGGACCTTCCAAAGGCTGATGGAAAGATGCTTGGGGGATCTTAACTTTGAAGCTACTTTGATATACTTAGATGATATAATTATCTAATCTGCTACGTTTGAAGCTCACCTCCGCCGATTTGAACGACTTCAGAGACACAGATTGAAAATCAAGCCTTGCAAGTGTCATTTATTCAAGCGGGAGATTGAATATCTGGGACATTCTGTGCCCAGTGCAGGAGTGCACCCCACCGCAGAGAAAGTAGCTGCAGTACAGAAGTGGCCCACATCTACCAACCTGAGAGAGCTGAGGGCATTTCTGGGGCTCGCAGGATACTACCGCCGATTCATGAAAGACTTTGCTAAGATTGTGGTACCACTCAATGAGCTGCTGAGAGGAATGGCGGGGAGAGCTAAGTGACAACCTATTCAGTGGGGCCCATGACAAGAAGAAGCCTTCCGAGCATTGAAGATGGCACTAACGGATGCCCCAATTCTGGCCTACGCTGATTTTTCACAGCCCTTCATGTTGTACACTGACGGAAGCATGCATGGTCTGGGAGCAGTATTGGCACAAGTACAAGAAGGAAGAGAGTGGGTGATCGCGTATGCCAGTCGGTCACTGTGGGATATGGAAAAGAAGGCAGACAATTACAGCTCGTCCAAACTGAAGTTACTGGCATTGGTATGGGCCATGACTGAGAAATTTGCAGAGTACTTGTCGGGGTCAGAAGTACAAGTGAGGACAGACAAAAACCCCTTGGCCCACTTAGAGAATGCAAAGTTGGGCGCGTTAGAACAGCGTTGGGTCGCAAGGATGTCTAAGTACCAGTACAAGATCAACAATCGGTCTACGGCCCTGAACACTCATGCAGACGTCTTGTCCCAAGTCATCCAAGCGGGGCTGAAAAGAGATATAGACGAAGAGCTTGAAGGCAACGAGATCCTGGATTTCAGTCAGTTTGCCGCTGCTGTAGTAGACGCCCTGGAGTCCGGAGGAGAGCCCAGACTCACTCAAATTCTAAGCTGATTAAAAGACGAGTGGATACATCTATAGCAGTCTGACCCAGAACTGGTGAAACTGAGAGAATGGGTCGCCCTGGGGGAAAAACCCGACCAGGAGGCAAGGGCTGCTTCGCTCCCAACAACTCTGCAAATCTTGGGCCAGTGGGATAGGCTCTTTCTGAAAGATGGTTTGCTATGCCGAAGAATCCAATTACCTCGGGAGTTCGACATTACCTGGCAAGTATTGGTTCCAGAAGCACCAGTGGTACAGTTGGCCAAGGAAGCTCATGAGAGGGGTGCTCAATTTGGTGTGGAGAAGACCTTCCAGTTGTTACAACGGCTGGTGTATTGGCTCCAACTGCATCAGGAAGTTGAAGGAGTTTGCAGGAAATGTGACCAATGTTAGCTAACGTGGGGCTTCAGAGCCCAGTGTGACAGGCCTCAGCCGCAGGCCTGCGTCGCACCAGAGCTGGACACCGCCTGAGAGGCTCTGGACCCCTTACAGAGGCGCCTTGAGCCCTGTGCATGTTCGTCAGAGTCAGGACCTGCACCCCACACTGCGCAAGATCCCGGGACCCAACGCCGCCTGTCAAGAGCCTAGGTCTGGATCCCCTTACCCCAAGCGTGAGAGACTACAGTCGACGGTCAAGCCGAGAAGAGCTGAGAGAGAAGTCCGACAGGAGAGACACGCCAGCAACCGCGGAGGAATCAGGCAAGTGAACAGGGCCTTCACTTCCAACTCTCACCTACGGTATCGTGGACAGTGGGGATTAGGATTTCAGGTTGGGAGGGGGCCGGTTGGTGCGTGGGAGGCTAAACAGGATTTGTTAAACTTTATCCAGAAGAGACTTGAGGCCTACCGGGAATAACCAGTGACCCCCGCTAGGGCCATACACTGTGTGCGGAATTATTAGGCAAGTTGTATTTTAGAGGATTATTTTTATTATTGATCAACAACTATGTTCTCAATCAACCCAAAAGACTCATAAATATCCAAGCTTAATATTTTTGGAAGTTGGAGTGGGCTTTTTTTCGATTTGACTATCTTAGGAGCATATCTGTTTGTGCAGGTAACTATTACTGTGCAGAATTATTAGGCAACTTAATAAAAACCAAATATAATCCCATCTCACTTGTTTATTTTCACCAGGTAAGCCAATATCAGTGCACAAAATTTAGAAATAAACATTTCTGACATGCAAAAAAAAGACAAAAAAAATTAGTGATCAATATAGCCACCTTTCTTTATGATGACACTCAACAGCCTTCCATCCTTAGATTCTGTCAGTTGCTTGATCTGTTTTCGATCAACATTGCGTGCAGCAGCCACCACAGCCTCCCAGACACTGTTCCGAGAGGTGTACTGTTTTACCTCCCTGTAGATCTCACATTTTATGATGGACCACAGGTTCTCTATTTGGTTCAGATCAGGTGAACAAGGGGGCCATGTCATTATTTTTTCTTCTTTTAGGCCTTTACTGGCCAGCCACGCTGTGGAGTAGTTGTATGCATGTGATGGAGCATTGTCCTGTGTAATGCACACGCACCGGCTGAGCGGCGTGTGCGTGTGATTTCACCCGATCCGACCAGGGTCGCACAACGGCATACGACGCCAGTGCACCAAGGAGGAACCGAGCAGAGGGACCAGGTGCTACTCCAGGACAGACCCCGGACATGGCTGTTGACCCACAGGGGAATACAGGAACAGACAGGTTAGGCTGGCACACAGACTGGTGGGTATAGGCAGGCACGACTGGTATGCAGGCAGGCGGGTATGCAGGCAGGGGAGTACAGGCAAGCACGGCTAGAGTGCAGACAGGGAGGCACTAGTAGGTTGGAACACAGGCGGGATAGCACCCAGTACACACTGGGACTCAGGAACAGAACCACAGATGTGGTGGACAAACACAGCGGAGTGAGACCGCCTAGAGCGGTGAGCGAGAGTAGAGCAGGACGAGGCCGCCTGGAGTGGTGAGCAAGAGTAGAGCAGGACGAGGCCATCTGGAGCGGTGAGCAGGACGAGGCCGCCTGGAGCGGAGAGCAAGAGTAGAGCAGGACGAGGCCGCCTGGAGCGGTGAGCAAGAGTAGAGCAGGACGAGGCCACCTGGAGCGGTGAGCAAGAGTAGAGCAGGACGAGGCCGTCTGGAGTGGTAAGCAAGAGTAGAGCAGGACGAGGCCGCCTGGAGCGGTGAGCAAGAGAAGAGCAGGACAAGGCCGCCTGGAGCGGTGAGCAAGAGTAGAGCAGGACAAGGCCGCCTGGAGCTGTGAGCAAGAGTAGAGCAGGACAAGGCCGCCTGGAGCGGTGAGCAAGAGTAGAACAGGACAAGGCCGCCTGGAGCGGTGAGCAAGAGAAGAGCAGGACAAGGCCGCCTGGAGCGGTGAGCAAGAGAAGAGCAGGATAAGGCCGCCTGGAGCGGTGAGCAAGAGTAGAGCAGGACAAGGCCGCCTTGAGCAGTGAGCAAAGGGTCAGAGCGGAGCGAGACTGCCGGAGCAGTGAGCAAAGGGTCAGAGCGGAGCGAGACTGCCGGAGCAGTGAGCAAAGGGTCAGAGCGGAGCGAGACTGCCGGAGCAGTGAGCAAAGGGTCAGAGCGGAGCGAGACTGCCGGAGCAGTGAGCAAAGGGTCAGAGCGGAGCGAGACTGCCGGAGCAGTGAGCAAAGGGTCAGAGCGGAGCGAGACTGCCGGAGCAGTGAGCAAAGGGTCAGAGCGGAGCGAGACTGTCGAAGCAGTGAGCAAAGGGTCAGAGCAGGCTAGAACCGCCGAAGCGGTGAGCAAAGGCAGAGCAGGCTAGAACCACCGGAGCGGTAAGCAAAGGCAGAGCAGGCTAGAGCCGCCGGAGCGGTGAGCAAGGCAGAGCAGTCTAGAACCGCCGGAGCGGTGAGCAAGGCAGAGCAGGCTAGAACCGCTGGAGCGGTGAGCAAGGCAGAGCAGGCTAGAACCGCCGGAGCGGTGAGCAAGGCAGAGCAGGCTAGAACCGCCGGAACGGTGAGCAAGGCAGAACAGGGGGGACAGGGCTCTGTACACACGGAACAGGCAGGAAGGGAAAGGCAGAACCAGATACCCACAGGGTACTTGCAGTGAAGTAGCGAGTGGACCACAAACTCACAAACGGAAGTACAGTGACAACGAGCAGGAGTTAGGTATGAGTTCAGACTCTGCAGAAAAAGGAAAGGTACGGACATAGAGAAACACAGAAAACAGGCTAGAAGAGTATACAGACAAGAACAGACACAGTAGCAAGATACAGGAGCGGGTCTAGGTATGCATCCCCTAGAAGGCGGGAGGACCAGGCTAGGAGCGTGTTCAGACAGGACAGACAAGATACAGGAGCGGGTCTAGGTATGTGGCCCCTAGAAGGTGGAACGAACAGGCAAGGAGCGTGTTCAGACAGGACTGGAAATACAGCCTACAAGAAAGGCAAGCAAGCAAACACAGAAAGGGACCTGGCATATTCAGAGTGAGAGAGCACACTGAATGAAACACAATGCTCAGGCATGGGTTAATTGGAGCAGCTGGTTTAAATACCAGGTGACAGACAGCAATAGGCTGAGGACGCACAAGGGGTGTACCTGCAGCAGGTACAAAAAGCAGGAAGTGATCGGGCGCCTCCCTTAAGCAGCAGAAACAGAATCAAATAGACAGCATGGAGGGAAGCCAGAGAGACATTCTGGATTGGAGATCAAGTGCGCGCTCTTGCACAGTGGGAGATGGACCACTATGCAAGGACGCCGCCAGGTATGTTACATCCTGCATGAAAATCATGTTTTTCTTGAACGATACCGACTTCTTCCTGTACCACTGCTTGAAGAAGTTGTCTTCCAGAAACTGGCAGTAGATCTGGGAGTTGAGCTTCACTCCATCCTCAACCCGAAAAGGTCCCACAAGTTCATCTTTGATGATACAAGCCCAAAACAGTGCCCCACCTCCACCTTGCTGGCGTCTGAGTCGAAGTGGAGCTCTCTGCCCTTTACAGATCCAGCCTCTGGCCCATCCATCTGGCCCATCAAGAGTCACTCTCATTTCATCAGTCCATAAAACCTTTGAAAAATCAGTCTTAAGATATTTCTTGTCCCATTCTTGACGTTTGATGTTATGTTTCTTGTTCAAAGATGGTCGTTTTTCAGCCATCCTTACCTTGGCCATGTCACTGAATATCGCACACCTTGTGCTTTTTGATACTCCAGTAACATTGCAGCTCTGAAATATGGCAAAACTGGTGGCGAATGGCATCTTGGCAGCTTCATGCTTGATTTTCCTCAATTCATGGGCAGTTATTTTGCGCCTTTTTTGGCCAACACGCTTCTTGCGACCCTGTTGGCTATTTGCCATGAAACGCTTGATTGTTCGGTGATCACGCTTCAAAAGTTTGGAAATTTCAAGACTGCTGCATCCCTCTGCAAGACATCTCACAATTTTGGACTTTTCAGAGCCTGTCAAATCTCTCTTCTGACCCATTTTGCCAAAGGAAAGGAAGTTGCCTAATAATTAAGCACACCTTATATAGGGTCATTAGTCAACATCCCTCCTCATTACAGAGATGCACATCACCAGATTTACTTAATTGGTAGTTGGCTCTCAAGCCTATGCAGCTTGGAGTAGGACAATATGTATAAAAAGTATCAAAGTGATCAAAATACGCATTTGCCTAATAATTCTGCATGCGGTGTATAAAGAGGACTCATGTGGTGACTCACATTTTTGCAAAGAACGTTACTGTTATTCACTGAAGGATATTTATTATTATTCCAAGTTGCTGTTTATTACCCTTGTTACTAACCCCCTTGCATAATAGTTGTTATACATATAAAGTGGTTATTTTGATCCCTGACTGTTCCTGCCTTGTCTCTCTGTGCGTTGCATTTCGGCACCTGTGTTACATGTCCAACTTGGATACCCAATAGTTATAAGGCACAGAGGAATTACGGAGGGCATTGGTACGGTCAGCAAGGTACTCTTTCAGCATCCTCCAAAACATTTTCCTCCTTGTCAGAGTACCCTGCGCATCAGGGCCTGGGCGCTGGGAGGGTCTGAGAAAACAGTCCCACACCTTTGACTGTGTTCCCCTGCCTCTACTGCATCGTGTTTGTGTCTCCCTCACGTGTTTTCCTTAGTTGTCCAACGAACTGTGACCTCTGCCACCAGCGTTTTCAAATGGGAATTTTTTTAATAATTCCTCAACAAGGACCTTCTAGTGCTGCAACATTTTATTAGCTCTCTCCACCATGGGAAGGAGAGATAGAAATTACTGTCGCCCAAAATGTGTACAATGCGAGGGTCACGGGAAAGGCAGCGGAGCATAAAGTCAGCCATGTGTGCCAGACTGCCAACAGGCAAGACTTGAAAAAAAGTTGAAGAAACCAGCTTCCAAAAGTGCAAATATTCATGGAAGCAAATCCACGCAGTTTAAAAATTTCCAAATTACATCGGGGAATCTCACATGGAAAAAACAGAGCTGTGTCACTCTCATGTGACCAAGTATATCGATCTGATTGGTTGTTATTGGATATAATACTATAGTGTGTCATATGCATGTCAGCTTTGACAAAGAACACAGCTCAGTGTTCGAAACGCGTTGTGTTTTTTCCATGTGAGATTCCCCGATGTAATTTGGAAATTTTTAAACTGCGTGGATTTGCTTCAATAAATATTTGCACTTTTGGAAACTGGTTTCTTCAACTTTTTTTCATGCAAACACGTGAGGTCACACGTACCTGTGCTTCCTTCCAAAGCCTACAGCAATCAGGTGAGCTGAATCTACTCTCCTCTTTTTTCAACAGCCAAGACTTCCCTGTCCTGACCAAGGGGACAACTGTCCATGCTCTCCTCCTCCTCATACTCCTCCTGGCCCTCCTCCACGTTCTCCCTCTCCTCAAGCCATCTATGCTGAACAGACGGTATGACTGTTGTGTGGGTAGTACCATCTGTAGAGCAGGAAACAGCTCCTGTTAATCCTCCTTCTCATTATCACCCAATACGCGTTGAGATGAGATGAGGCTTGGCTGTGTGGCATCACCCTATGTGGTTCCTTGTTCCATCTCATTGTGCTCCGCCTGCAATGCCTCCTCTTTAATTGTGAGCAGCAAGCGTTTCAGTAGACAGAGAAGCGGGATGGTGACGTTAATTATGGCGTCGTCGCTGCTCACCGTCTTGATGGAGTCCTCAAAGTTTTGGAGGGTGGCACAGGTGTCAGACATCCATGCCCACTCATCAGCTCTTATGTGCGGAGGCTGACCTGAATACCAACGGGCATGTTGAAGCTGGTACTCAACAATTGCCTTCTGCTGCTCACAAATCCTTCCTAACATATGCAACGATAAGTTCCAATGCGTGGTGACATCGCACACCAGTCGGTGAACTGGAACAAACGCTGCTGAAGCATGGAGAGTGCGGCGGAAGCTGTAGGTGACATTCGGAAATGGACACACACGTGACGTACTTTCACAAGCAGATCAGGCAGAATCGGGTAGGTTTTGAGAAACAGCTGAACCACTAGGTTGATCACATGGGCCAGGCATGGTACGTGTGCGAGCTTGCCTAGCTTCAAAGCCACCACCAAGTTCCGGCCATTGTCACACATGACAATGCCTGGCTGTAGGTTCAGCAGTGACAGCCACAAATCTGCCTGCTCTGTTACGTCTGTCAGCGGTGTGCGGTTTGTCTCCTAAACATATTAGCTTCAGCATAGCCTGTTGCCAATTGGCTGAGGCTGTGCTGCAGTGCTTCCTGCTTCAGACTGATGTGGTCATTTTGGAGATGGAGGCTGAAGAGAAGGAGGTGCAGGAGCTGTAGAATGCAGGGGCAACCATGATTGACCCAGGGTCTGCAATCCTCGGCGCCAGGAGGATGTGTTCCGTCCCAGGGTCCACTATATTAACCCAGTGTGCCATCAGCGAGATGTACCATCCCTGTCCACAAGCACCAGTCCATGTGTCCGTAGTTAGGTGGACCTTCCCAGTAACTGCTTTGTTGAGTGCACAGGTAATGTTCTGGGACACTTGCTTGTTTAAGGCGGGGATGGCTCACTAGGAGAAATAGTGGCGGCTGGGGACCGAGTACCGAGGAATTGCAGCCACCATGAAGTTGCAGAAAGATTCCATCTCCTTGAGCCTAAAAGGCAACATTTGAAGAGCAAGCAGTCGAGAAATGTGGCAGTTTAGCACTGTGGACTGTGGGGCATTGGCTGCGTATTTGCACTTGCGTTCAAAGGACGGGGGACAACTTCACCCTGCGCTGGGACAAGGACATGGACGTGGTTGCTGATGGTGGTGGTTGCAAGTGTGCAGTGACAGGTGCAGGGCGGGAGGCATCTTTGCCTGCACCATGGACAGGGGATTGACGTGCACGCACAACAACAGAATAGGCAGTGGTGTCACCCACAGACACTGTTTCTGGACCCTGGCCTTCGGCCCAACTAGTCGGGTGCTTTGCTGTCATGTGCCTGAGCATGCTGGTGGTGGTCAGGCTGGTAGTTTTGCTGCCCCTGCTGATGCTGGTATGGCAGATGTTGCAAATGGCCTTTTTGAGTTATCTGGACAGTCTTTAAAAAAGAGCCAGACTCTGGAAGACCTAACAGTTGAACTGGCAACTTCCCTCATGTTGGTGTTCCAGGGAACAGTTGCCCGCCTTGTGTCTGGCCACCTCACTGCTTGTTCCTGCCTGTTGTGGTGCTATGCATCCCTTGCCCTTGGTGCTGCTGTCCTCGCTATGCATGTCACTTTGCCAGGTTGGGTCAGTGACTTCATCGTCCACCACCTCATCTTCCACGTACGCACCCTGGGCCTCCTCCTGACTTGCTGCCAATTGTGTCTCATCATTATCATCATCCATCTCTTGCACTTTCACACTGTCATCTTCGTGTGACCGTGGCTGCTCAAATATTTGGGCATCGCTACATGTGATCTCTCCTTGCTCTGCTTGAAGGCCGGGCGAGAGACCCGAATCTATATGTCGGAAAGTGAACAGCTCTTCGGAGTGTCCAAGTGTGGGATCACTTGTCTCAGGGCATTCGGCATGGTGGGAGGAAGGAGGATCAGGGTGAGGAATATGTGGTCCAGACTCACGGATACTGAGACTGGACCATGTGGAAGACAGGGTGGTGGTGGTGGCAAACTGACTGGAAGCCTTATCTGCTATCCAACCAACAACCTTTTCACATTGCTCTGGCTTCAAGAGTGGTGTTCTGCGGCCCCCTAGAATTTGGGAGAGGAAATTAGTTAGACATGATGTGGGTGTTTGTTGTGCTCCCTCAGCAGGCACAGTTTCATCTTGCCCATAGCCTCTGCCCCTGCGTGCACCATCAGCATCACGTCCACTTCCCCATCCCTTGCTATGTGCCTTGCCCATTTTAACTGGAGTGTAATATTTGGCACGCTACAAAAAATGTGACGATTATTACCGCAGTAATATCGGATCACGTCTGATGACCACAGTTTTAGGCAGTGGCCTTATAGATATGGTATTGGTCAGCGACCAAGTGTAGAAAAGGTTGAACAACACACAACTGGCAGACTTTAACTGGAGTGTAATATTTGTCACGCTACAAAAAATGTGACGATTATTACTGCACTAATATGGGATTACGTCTGATGACCACGGTTTTATTCAGTGGCCTTATAGATATGGTATTGGTCAGCGACCAAATGTGAATAGGTTGAACAGCACACAACTGGCAGACTTTAACTGGAGTATAATATTTGGCACGCTCCAAAAAATGTCACGATTATTACCGCAGTAATATCGGATCATGTCTGATGACCACGATTTTATTCAGTGGCATTAGAGATATGGTATTGGTCAGTGACGAAGAGTGAATAGGTTGAACAGCACACAACTGGCAGACTTTAATTGGAGTGTAATATTTCGCACGCTCCAAATAATGTCACGATTATTACGGCAGTATTATCGGATCACGCCTGATGATCATGGTTTTGGGCAGTGGTGTTATAGATATGGTATTTGTCAGCGACTAACTGTGAATAGGTTAAACAACACACAATTGGCAGACTTTAACTTAGAGTTTAATATTTGGCACGCTCCCAAAAATGTTACAGCAGTAATATCGGATCACGTCTGATGATGGACAAGTTTCTCTGCTTCCAAAATACAGCAATGCGAATAAAATCAAACAAACCTGGCTGTATTCTGTTAACAAGCAAATGGAGCAGTAAAATGGTGTACTATATTGCTTTTTAAACAAATAATCAGGATTAAGAGCAAAAAAAATTAACCCTGACATCTAGGAATATGGATATCTGTAACAGCAGCAGACAGAACGTGCAATTGACCATATTCTGCTCTATACACTCTCCACAAACTCTGCCTGCCTAACTCCTGTTATCACCAGGAATAATATATGCAGCTGGATTAAACCTTAGAAGAACTGTTGGTTCAGATTTGTATATATTGCTGTGGTGGAATACCTAATACCTCACCAATAAACCGCCAATTCTCTCCCTAGGGCAGCACCTCCCCCTATTCTGCTTGTCTGAAGGGTAGACTGTGACGAGCATAGGGTCACCGGGTCTGATATAGACCCGATGATGCTATGCGGCCAACCAATCACTGTAATGCCAGAACCAACATGGCTGAGGCATTGCAGTGAGTGGCAGGTAATCCCCGCATGTTTATTCACTGTCTAAACAGAGCCAAACATGCGAGGTGGGGGACTGGAGCTCCCACCCGAGCATTCTGGGAGTACTCGCCGAGCATCTCGAACAGTGAGATTCTCGAGCGAGCACCGTGCAGTAGCGAGCACGCTCGCTCATCACTACAATACAGTTGTCAATATGTAGAGAATTATGGGGATAATGACATTAGTTAAAAGGGACATGGGGATTTATGGATTCTAATGGAGTTTGGTGAAAATACTCATAAATATTGACATGTTGTATGACCACTTTTTTTGTTGTTCTGCAACCCCTGGCAAAAATTATGGAATCACCGGGCTCGGAGGATGTTCATTCAGTTGTTTAATGTCGTTGAAAAATACAGCAATGCGAATAAAATCAAACAAATCTGGCTGTATTCTGTTAACAAGCAAATGGAGCAGTAAAATGGTGTACTATATTGCTTTTTAAACAAATAATCAGGATTAAGAGCAAAAAAAATTAACCCTGACATCTAGGAATATGGATATCTGTAACAGCAGCAGACAGAACGTGCAATTGACCATATTCTGCTCTATACACTCTCCACAAACTCTGCCTGCCTAACTCCTGTTATCACCAGGAATAATATATGCAGCTGGATTAAACCTTAGAAGAACTGTTGGTTCAGATTTGTATATATTGCTGTGGTGGAATACCTAATACCTCACCAATAAACTGCCAATTCTCTCCCTAGCGCAACAGCACCTCCCCCTATTCTGCTTGTCTGAAGGGTAGACTGTGACGAGCATAGGGTCACCGGGTCTGATATAGACCCGATGATGCTATGCGGCCAACCAATCACTGTAATGCCAGAACCAACATGGCTGAGGCATTGCAGTGAGTGGCAGGTAATCCCCGCATGTTTATTCACTGTCTAAACAGCGCCAAACATGCGAGGCGGGGGACTGGAGCTCCCACCCGAGCATTCTGGGAGTACTCGCCGAGCATCTCGAACAGTGAGATTCTCGAGCGAGCACCGCGCAGTAGCGAGCACGCTCGCTCATCACTACAATACAGTTGTCAATATGTAGAGAATTATGGGGATAATGACATTAGTTAAAAGGGACATGGGGATTTATGGATTCTAATGGAGTTTGGTGAAAATACTCATAAATATTGACATGTTGTATGACCACTTTTTTTGTTGTTCTACAACCCCTGGCAAAAATTATGGAATCACCGGGCTCGGAGGATGTTCATTCAGTTGTTTAATGTCGTTGAAAAAAAGCAGATCACAGACATGGCACAAAGCTAAAGTCATTTCAAGTGGCAACTTTAGGGCTTTAAGAAACAGTAAAAGAAATCAAGATAAAAATATGGTGCTCAATAAGGGTAAGTTTTTTCAGACCAAGCAGAGGGAAAGAATTATGGAATCACTCAATTCTGAGGAAAAAATTATGGAATCACCTGTTAAATTTTCATTTCCAAAACTAACACCTGCATCAAATTAGATCTGCTCGTTAGTCTGCATCTAAAAAGGAGTGATCACACCTTGGAGAGCTGTTGCACCAAGTGGACTGACATGAATCATGGCTCCAACACGAGAGATGTCAATTGAAACAAAGGAGAGGATTATCAAACTCTTAAAAGAAGGTAAATCATCACGCAATGTTGCAAAAGATGTTGGTTGTTCACAGTCAGCTGTGTCTAAAATCTACACCAAATACAAAAACATGGGAAGGTTGTTAAAGGCAAACATACTGGTAGACCAAGGAAGACATCAAAGCGTCAAGACCAGAAACTTAAAACAATATGTCTCCAAAACAGGAAATGCACAACAAAACAAATGAGGAATGAATGGGAGGAAACTGGAGTCAATGTCTGTGACCGAACTGTAAGAAACCGCATAAAGGAAATGGGATTTACATGCAGAAAAGCTGAACATAAGCCATCATTAGCACCTAAACAGAAAGAAACAAAGTTACAATGGGCTAAGGAAAAGCAATCGTGGACTGTGGATGACTGGATGAAATTCATATTCAGTGATGAATTGCGAATCTGCATTGGGCAAGGTGATGATGCTGAAACTTTTGTTTGGTGCCGTTCCAATGAGATTTATAAAGATGGTGCAACAAAATACTAGTGATGTATTGTAATGTTCTTTTGTGTCTTACAGCAAGGAAAGTGAAAAACCTGCAGCACCTGCAAGCAGCTGCAATAGTCAAAGCAAAGCTGAATATGTACAATGCAGACACCTAAATAGGACTTGGTAACATTTCAGGTGCAAAAGCTCATAAAAAAGTTTAAACAGTCCAAAATAACCTTAAGAAAGAAAAATGAGCTGCACTCACCAGTCCTTAAAAGCAGTATCTTTATTCCATGAGGATAAAAAGTCCGGCAAGCAGGGAGAGCGAGGAAGAAAAAAGCAGACAACAGTTGTTTCGCGTGAAGACGCTTCTACAGGTCTGTGTTACACACAAAACATGACATCACATCCTTTATATGCAAATTAATCAAGAACACATGATCAGAAAAATAAAAAAACACAAATCAGAACAGAATCATAAAAACATAGAAAAATCCAGACGATCATTTAAGCCCAATGGACCATTAGCATTCAGGCGAATGATCCATTTAGTTTCGATTTGAAGCAGCAGCTTAAAAATCATACATTTCTTCCATTTCAATTCTGTTGCAGTGTGTCTGTGCAGCTATTCACAATAGGTCTCCATGTAGAATAATATTAGTAAATTACAGGCTTACAATTTAAAGCCATTGTTCTTTGTCAGACATATCACTGAAAAGACTTCTACAATCATACATTTCTTCCATTTTCTTTCCGTTGCAGTGTGTTGGTGAAGCTATTCACACTAAGTCTCAGTGTAGAATAATATTAGTAAATTACAGGCCTACAATTTAAAGCCGTGGTTCTCTATCAGACATATCACCGAAAAGACTTCTAAAATCATACATTTCTTCCATTTTCATTCTGTTGCAGTATGTCGGTGAAGCTATTCACACTCGGTCTCTGTGTAGAATAATATTAGTAAATTACAGGCCTACAATTTAAAGCCATGGTTCTCTGTCAGCCATATCACCGAAAAGATTTAAAAAATCATACATTTCTTGCATTTTCATTCTGCTGCAGTGTGTTGGTGACGCTATTCACACTAGGTCTCAGTGTAGAATAATATTAGTAAATTACAAGCCTACAATTTAAAGCCGTGATTCTCTGTCAGACATATCACTGAAAAGACTTCTAAAATCATACATTTCTTCCATTTTCATTCCTTTGCAGTGTGTCGGTGAAGCTATTCACACTAGGTCTCCGTGTAGAATAATATTAGTAAATTACAGGCCTACAATTTAAAGCCGTGGTTCTCTATCAGACATATCACCGAAAAGACTTCTAAAATCATACATTTCTTCCATTTTCATTCCTTTGCAGTGTGTCGGTGAAGCTATTCACACTAGGTCTCCGTGTAGAATAATATTAGTAAATTACAGGCCTACAATTTAAAGCCGTGGTTCTCTGTCAGACATATCACATATAACTGCGCTCCAAAATCAGCCATTTCTCATGAACGTGGAAAATATTGTCCCTCATTTAAAATGGGAAAGGTGCGTGGCAAGGGACGGGGAAGTGGACGTGATGGTGAGAGTGCATGCAGAGGCCGAGGACGTGGCCGTGGGCAAAATGAAATTGTGCCACAACAAACACGAAGATCTTCTCACTCGACCTTCCTGTCCCAATTATTAGGGGACCGCAGAGCACCACTATTGAACACAGAGCAGTGTGAAAAGGTTAATGGTTGGATAGCAGATAATGCTTCCAGTCACTTGGCCACCACCATCTCCACCCTGTCTTCCACACCGTCAAGTCTCAGTAGCCGTGAGTCTGGACCACATATTCCTCACCCTGATCATCCTTCCTACTGACGCGCCCCCTGGGCCATGTTTGAGGAATACCCGGAGCCGGATCTGTTGGGGGTAGTAGTCCTCGTGGCGGTGATCCGGTCCGTGCCCAGGGTGTCAAACTAAGTGGCGTTATTGGTATGATGGTATTAGTGTCCGACTACGCCACCCGTTGAATGCGGCTATGAAGCCGCCGCTGCAGGGCAGTCCGCTGAGGCCGGTGGTACGGATGTGCAGCGTGGATGGTATAACCCCCAACGGGAGGGGTATGGCCTCAGGGCAGAGGATGTGAATGATGTTGGGAGAGATGGTGTGTATATCCCAGCACTGATGGTACCGGTGCGACAAGGAATCACTGAGACTTGCAATTGCAGTTTTCACAGCTTTACTCACAGTTCTTTATCAGGTCCCTTGTGCACAGTTAAGACCACCTGAGCCGTGCTGCGTCCACCAGGTGCGGGACTCGGCCAACTCCCAGGCAGTTCCAGAGCGTGGTCCTGAGCTCCCCTCTCTTCCTTCCTACTGGCCGTCCCCACCAGGGACCCACCTTTGTCCGGCTCCCTCGGGCCTTCTGATGGTGAAACCTTTCCCGGTTTCCCTGACCCTATATGGTATGCCTTCCTGGTGGATGTGGTGAGGGGTCGCACCAAAACTTGACCACGACCTCCGGTTCCTGGCTAAGGATAATTTGCCTCCACCAGCTTGGGATCCGGTACCCTGTTCTGCCAACCCTTCACCCGATATTCCGTGGGATCTTAGGGTTCCCTCTTTCCTTGCGTCTCTGGGCCTTTCCTGGTGTTTCTATTCCTTCTTCCTCTTACTTCTCTCTCTCTCTCTGCCTCAGGCCTCCTCTCCAGGCCTGGCTCTGGAGCTGGGCCCAGACTGAGCCACAGCTCCCTGTCAGCCCTCTCTGGCTGAGCTCCTCTCTGAACAGACCCAGAACTAAGATGGTGCCCACCTTATATACTCCCTTCTGACACCCGAGCCCAGGTGACCAGCACCCAATGGGCTCCTACCTATGCCCAGAGTCCCTCCCCTGTCTGCTCCTACACCACTGGGATATTCCTCCCCCCTCCCCACTCCAGCCAGGGACAGAAGCTGTCGTACCTGCACATCTATCTGGTGGGAGTACCATTGGTCTGTCCCCCGGAAATGGGGTGAGTGTAGTGCATGCAGCTAACTGAGCTATGTTCCACACTCCATCCTTACCCGGGAGTGGAATACCACACCTCTGGTTCGAGGTGCAATACCCCTGTAGCAGCCGAGTCCTCGGGGTGCTACACTACCACCATGCCGAGTGCCCAGAGACACTGATCCTACACTTGGACACTCAGAAGAGCTGTTCACTTTTCTATTTGTAGATTCGGGGCTCCCTCCCAGCCAGCTTCAAGTGAGTCAAGAGGAGAATGCGTGTAGCGATGCCGAAATATTGGAGAAGCCACGATCCACAAAGACGATGGTGATAAAGTGCAATTACTGTCGTAAGAGGTGAATGATGATGATGAGACACAGTTGCCAGAAAGTCAGGATGAGGACCAGGGTGCGGAAGTGGAAGACAAGGTGGTGGATGATAAAGTAACTGATCCAACCTGGCAGGGGGACACACAGAGCGAGGACATCAGCACACAGGAGGAGGGAGGCGTAGCCCCACAACAGGCAGGAAGAAAGGCGGGAAAGCGTTCCTCGTAACGCCAACACAATGGAAGTTGCCAGTACAACTGTTAGGTCTTCCCGAGCCTGGTTAATTTTTAAAGACTCTGCAGATAACCCCAAAAAGGCCATTTGCACCACCTGCCAGGCCAGCATCAGCAGGGGTAACAAAACTACCAGCCTGACCACCACCAGCATGATCAGGTGACGCACCCCTGGGCCTGTGTCGCGCAGCGTTGCGCACGCGGGGGCTTACCCGGAGCCGGATCTGTTGAGGGTTGTAGTCTCGTGGCGGTGACCCGGTCCGTGCCCAGGGAGTCAGACTAAGTGGCGCTGTATTAGCGGTAGATGTTGTACGACTACGCCACCCGTTGAATGCAGCGAAGGAGCTGCCGCTGCAGGGCAGACCGCTGAGGCCGGTGGTAGGATTGTGCAGCGTGGTAGTATCACCCCCAACGGGAGGGGTATGGCCTCAGGGTAGCAGGAACCACTCGGAGACGGTACGGTGTAGTTCAGGGTCTTTACTGGTGACCAAGATAGACCCTCCCGGAGTACTGCTAGCGATTGGGGCCTGGTCAGTCCTTGAGCAGATGGGATCTCCCCTGGCCAGGCGGAGTTGTAGGCCTCCCAAACTGACTGTACTATTCTGGCTACCTTGCTAGAGGCGGGTATAAGTAGCCCACGTCCCTGAGTGTACCGTGTGGTGCTCACCCGTATGGCCGGTGACTCGGGGCCTTCTAGTGGCGTCCGCTCCACGACGGCGGTGCTGGTCCCACGCGTGTGACCGTGCCTTCGGGTTTCTTGGCCAGAGGACCTGAAATCCCCTGCCGGGCGGTTTCTGCTGCTGGGTAAAGATTAGTCCCCACAGCCTCGGACTCCGGGTCCGGTGATAGCTTCTCAGTCAGGGCGAGCTCTGCAGCTGCCAGCCCCTGACTCCTTATAGCACTGCTCCCACAGAGCTCCTGATGTTCTTTTCCTAGATCTGCTTCTCTTCTCTGTCTCTACTTCTTCTCTACTCACTAACCCTGCCTCAGCCCTAGGTTTATATAGGGGAAGTCCTTCCCCTCCCAGGACTGGGCAGGAGGTGTGGCATGCATAGGATTCCTGACCAAGAGACCTCCCACCTGCTCTCAGACACAACATTGCTGTTACTGTGGAAACCAGACCCCTGGGGTGCCACACAGGCACATGGCAGCAAAGCATCCGACTAAATGGGCCAAACCCCAGGGTCCAGCAACATTGTCTGCGGGTGACAACACTGTCTGTTCTGCTTTGCTCGGACCCAGTCGGACCTTGGGATGGAACACGTACTCCCGACGCCGAGGATTGCGGGCCTTGGGTCAATCAGGGTTGCCTCCACATTCTACAGTTCCTGCACCTCATTCTCCTCCTCCTCTTCAGCCTCCATCTCTGAAATGACCACATCAGTCACAAGCTGGAAGCACTGCAGCACTGCCTCGGCTAAGCGGCAACAGGCTGTGCAGAAGGTAATATGCTTAGGTGACAAACGACACAATACTGAAGAGTTGTGGACAGCTCTGAAATAGCAGGCAGATCTGTGACTGACACCGCTGACCCTACAGCCAGGCATGGTAGTGTGTGACAATGGCCGGAATCTGGTGGCGGCTCTGAGGCGAGCTCACACACGTACCATGCCTGGCCCATGTGCTTAACCTCGTGGTTCACTGGTTTCTCAAAAGCTACCTGGATCTGCTGGATCTGCTTGTCAAAGTACGCCACCTGTGTGCCCATTTTAGAAAGTCAGCTACAGCTTCCGCCGCCCTTGCCTTGCTTCAGCAGCGTTTGCAGCTTCAAGCTCACCGACTGATCTGTGATGTCCCCACACGTTAGAACTCTACATTGCAGATGTTGGGAAGGATTTGTGAGCAGAAGAGGGCAGTTGTTGACTACCAGCATCAACAAGGCCATTGGTATTCAGGTCAGACTCCACACATAAAACCTCAGGAGTGGACATGGATATACCATCTGTACCATCCTTCATAACTTTGAGGACTCCACCAAGATGGTGAGCGGCGATGATTGTCTATCTTCTGAAATGCTCTCTGCTCTCAATTAAAGAAAATGCATTGAAGGCGGAGCACAGTGAGATGGAACAAGGAACCTTACAGGGTGATTACACACTGCCCAACCTCATCTCATCCCAAACGTGGAATGGGTGACAATGAGGAAGAGGAGGAAGAACAGGAGCTAGTTTCCTGCGCTATAGACGGTACTACCTGCACAACTGTCATACCGTCTGTTCAGCGTGGATGGCCTGAGGACAGGGAGGAGGAGGAAGAGGAGGAGGATGAGGAGAAGAGAATAGTCAGTCGTCCTCATGGTGAGGACATGGAAGTCTTGCCTCTTTGCAGTCTTGCACACATGGCTGAGTTTATGTTACTCTGCATTTCCAGTAACCCTCGCGTTGTCCAAATTTTGGGTGACAGTCATTTCTGGTTGGTGACGCTTCTAGACCCACACTACAGGGAGAACTTTATGTCTCTTGTTCCCTTGCAGGACAGGCCAAATAAAATAGTGCAGTACGAGAAGGCCCTTGCTGTGTAATTATTAAAAAAATTCACATCTGAAAATGCTGGCGGCAGTGATCACAGTTCGTTGGACAACCAAGGAGTACAAGCGAGAGAGACACAAATTCAATCCAGCAGAGGCAGGGGAACACTGTCAAAGTTCTGGGACAGTTTTCTCAGACCCTCCCATCACACAGGCCCTGAGGCGCGGGGTACTCTCACGAGGAGTGCAAAGTTTCGGAAGATGGTAAGGGAGTACCTTGCCGACCATACCAATGTCCTCCGTGATTCCTCTGTGCCTTATAATTATTGGGTATCCAAGCTGGACACATGTCATGAACTGGCTCTCTACTCCTTGGAGGTCCTTGCCTGCCCTGCCTCTAACATTTTGTCAGAGTGGGTTTTTAGTGTTGCCGGTGGAATTATAACCAACAGGCGCATCCGCCTGTCAACTGAAAATGCTGGCAGGCTGACTCTTATAAAAATGAACAAGGGCTGGATTGGGCCAGACTTCTCAACACCACCGAATGATAATTGTGTAACATAAACTCAAATAAAGTGTCTTTTTTTGCTGAGGTCTAACTCTAGTCCCATGCACCTATGTCTTCACACCCAGACACGGGTATACGCTTCCTGATTTTGTCTATTTACTTTTGTCCTCCTCCTTCTCCGCATCCTTATCCTCCACCACCATATCACCACCATATGTATTATATCAACATATCTACGTCTCTTGCAAGGGGCATTGGAGTTCTTCCAAATTTTTGGCAGCTGTTTCTTCACTGCATAGGCAAACAGTATGGGAGACACACTTCCTAATAATGGGAACATTCTTTTCAGGAGGCCCTCCAACCTCTACGTCTCTTGCAAAGGGGCATTGGAATTCCTCCAAATTTTTGGCAGCCGTTGCATTCACTGCATAGGCAAACAGTGTGGGAGACCCACTTCCTAATAATGGGAGTATTTTTTTCAGGAGGCCCTCCGACCTCTAAGTCTCTTGCAAGGGGCATTGGAGTGCCTTCAAATTTTTGACAGCCATTGCAGTCAGTGGATAGGCAAACAGTATGGGAGACCCGCTCCTTTCTAATGGTAATATGTCATTACTGAGGCCCACTGTTAGAACCCTCCTGTTTGTTTTTTCCATCTTGTGTTTTGAGGTCACGTGACCATCTGCCTTTATATTCCAGCTTTTGGTTGTGCTGGACTTCAGTGTTTGACTGTTTCTCTAGCCAGCTGCTTCTGTGCCTTTCTCTGTCAGTTCGCTTGGTCCTTCTGGGACCTCTAGTACCTTTTTGTCAGTTTGTCTTTTTGTGTTCTGCAACAAATTCTCTGTTTAGGAGGTGTCCCATTTTTTGTCCCAGTCCTTAGTTATTTTAGGGACTCCTCCCTTTATGCTATAGGTCTTCGTTCAGACAAGCCGAGGACTAAGGCGGGTCTGTTCGCTAGGAACAGGCAGCCCGCTACATCGTAGGGATTCAGCTTAGTCTTACTGTAGGGACGGCTTTCCCCTTTCTTTCCTTAGTTCATGTTGCAGATCATAACACCCACCTCTGTGTCTTTAAATTGTTATTGGGGTTTTTCCTAAATTTTGGCAGCTGTTGGACTCACTTCATACCCTATAACTGTATAGCAGACCCTCTCGTTTCTAATGGGAACATGTCGTTACTGTGGCCCAGCTCTATGTGTCTTTAAATTGTTAGTGGGGTTTTTCCTAAATTTAGGCAACCGTTGGACTCACTTCATACCCTATAACTGTATATCAGACCCGCTCCTTTCTAATGGGAACAAGTCGTTACTGTGGCCTAGCTCTATGTGTCTTTAAATTGTTAGTGGTTTTTTTTCCAAATTTTGGCAGCCCTTGCGGTCACAGCATGGGCATTACCACTATAGGAGACCCGTTCCTTTATAATGGGTACATTTTTTTACTGAGACCCTCCTCTTCATGGGTATTGGGATGCATCCAAATTTTTGGCAGGCCGTGCAGTCACTGCATGCGCAATAACAGTGTAGGAGACCCACTCGTTAATAATGAGAACAACAAAGCATAGCCGGCTGATGGCTCTCTAACAATAGCGATGGTCGACTGCTGTCCCTTTAACCCCTTTACAACCCAAGCTGGTTTGCATGTTAATGACCAGGCCAATTTTTACAATTCTGACTCCTGTCACTTTATGAGGTAATTACTCTGGAATGCTTCAATGGATCCCCCTGATTCTGAGATTGTTTTTTCATTGCATATTGTAATTCATGATTATGGTAAAATTTCTTCGATATCACTTGTGTTTATTTGTGAAAAAAACAGAAATTTGGCGAAAATTTTACAATTTTCAAAATTTGAATTTTTATGCCCTTAAATCAGAGAGATATGACACACAAAATAGTTAATAAATAACATTTCCCACATTTCTACTTTACATCAGCACAATTTTGGAACCAACATTTTTTTTATTAGGGAGTTATAGGGGTTAAATGTTGACCAGCAATTTCTCATTTTTCCAACAAAATTTACATAACCATTTTTTTAGGGACCACATCACATTTGAAGTCACTTTGAGGGGTCTTTATGACAGAAAATACCCCAAACTGACACCATTCTAAAAACTGCACCCCTCAAGGTGCTCAAAACCACATTCAAGAACTTTATTAACCCTTCAGGTGCTTCACAGGAAGTTTTGGAATGTGGAAGAAAAAAATTAACATTTAACTTTTTTCACAAAAATTTTACTTTTAACCCAATTTTTTTAATTTTTGCAGGGGTAACAGGAAAAAATGGTCCCAAAATTTGTTGTGCAATTTCCCCTGAGCACGCAGATACCCCATTTGTGGGAAGAACCCACTGTTTGGGAGCACGGCAGGGTTCGGAAGTGAAGGAGCGCCATTTGACTTTTTGAATGTAAAATTTGCTTGAATAATTAGCGGACGCCATGTTTGGGGAGCCCCTGATGTGCCTAAACAGTGGAAACCCCCCACAAGTGACACCATTTTGGAAACTAGACCCCTCTGGGAACTTATCTAAATGTGTGGTGAGCACCCTGAACCCCAAACTGCTTTACAGAAGTTTATAACATGGAGCCGTGAAAATGAAAAAAATCTAACTTTTTTCACAAAAATGATATTTTAGCCCAAAAATTTTATTTTCACAAGGGTAAGAGGAGAAAATGGACCCCAAAAACTTTTGTGCAATTTCTCCTGAGTACGCCAATACCCCATATGTGGGAAAATACAGTGTTTGGGCGCATGGCAGAGTTCAGAATGGAAGGAGCACTGTATGACTTTTTGAACGCAAAATTGTCTGGAATCGAGAGCGGACGCCATGTCGCATTTGGAGAGCCCCTGATGTGCCTAAATAGTGGAAACCCCCCACAAGTGACCCCATTTTGGAAACTACACCCCTCAAGGATTTTATCAAAGGGTATAAACATGCGGGGATCGCTCATGCATGGCAGGCAATCCTTGCGAGTTTTTTTTGGCCGCGAATGCATATAGGTCGGAGACTCAAGCATGTCACTCGAGCACCCGCGATACTCAGTGCATACCCGAGCACTCGATGCAAACTCAAGTAGCGAGCACTTATGCTCAACACTAGTCGCTATATCGTCATCTTTTTTTCTTCTACTTTTGAAAAAAATCCCAACCCTAACCCTAGCCCAACCCTAACCCTAGCCCAACCCTAACCCCAACCCTAGCCCAACCCTAACCCCAACCCTAACCCTAAACCCAACCCTAACCCTAACCCTAGCCCAACCCTAGCCCAAACCTAACCCTAGCCCAACCCTAACCCCAACCCTAACCCCAACCCTAGCCCTAACCGTAGCACAACCTTAGCCCAACCCTAACCCTAGCACAACCCTAGCTCAACCCTAATCCTAACCCTAGCCCAACCCTAACCCTAACCCTAACCCCAACCCTAACCCCAACCCTAACCCTAGCACAACCCTAACCCGAGAGTTTATTTTTTACGCCGTTCCTCTTGCGGTATAAGTGATTAGACAACTTTATTCTTCGGGTCGGTGCGATTACAGTGATACCAGAATCATATCGGGTTTTTATGATTGACAGCTGTCACACACTAAAAGACGCATTTTTTTGTAAAATCTATTTTTTGCATCGCCATATTTTGAGAGCTATAATTTTTCCATATTTTGGCCAACAGATTGTGACAGATTGATTTTTGCGGAATGAGTTGACTTTTTGCGGAATGAGTTGACTTTTTTATCGTTTCCATTTTCAGGCATGTGACATTTTTTGATCGCTCTCTATTCCGATTTTTGGGAGTCAGAATAAACAAAAAACAACAATTCAGGAATTGTTTTCTTTTTTCATTTTTTATGCTGTTCCGCGTGTGGTAAAATTGATAAGGTAGCTTTATTCTTCAGGTCAGTACGTTTACAGCGGTACCACATTTATATTGTTTTTCTATGTTTTGGCGCTTTTACACAATAAAAGCTATTTTATAGAAAAAATTATTTTTTTTGCATCGCTTTATTCTGAAAGGTATAACTTTTTTATTTTTCGGCTGATGGAGCTGTATGGCGGCTTGTTTTTTGAGGGACAAGATGACATTTTCAGCGGTACCATTTTTATTTATATTCGTCTTTTTGATCGCGTGTTATTCCATTTTTTGTTTGGAGGTATAATGATAAAGCATTGTTCTTTGCTTGTTTTTTTTCTTGTTTTTTTTACCGTGTTCACTGAAGGGGCTAACTAGTGGGACAGTTTTATAGGTCAGGTCGTTCCGGACGCGGTGATACCAAATATATGTACTTTTATTGTTTTTTTTTCTTTTTTTTCATAATAATATTTATTGATGGGTACATTATAATTTTAGTTTTGGTGGATTTTTTTTATATATATTTATTTATATTTTTACAATTCTTTTTTTTTTTTCACTTTCTGACACTTTTTTTACTTTTATTCTTTCTCTCACTATGGGACTTTCACTTTTTTTATTCTGATTGCCTGTATAGCATCCCTGTGCTATACATGCTGTCAGCGCTGCAGATGCAGAATACTGCAGATGCAGAAGACCAAAATATCTTCCTGCTGTCTGGTGACCCGGATGTTGTCATGATGACATCGGGTCGTCATGGCAACATCCGAGAAGCCGCGGCAGACATCGCTGGACGCCGGCTCGAGAGATGAGTATCCCGATCACCTCCCCTCGCCCCCGCAATGCTATGATCGACTTTGATCGCAGCATTGCGGGGGTTAATGTGCCGGGAGCGGTGCGGGATCACTCCCAGCACATAGCACCGGGTGTCAGCTGTGACAATCAGCTGACACCCGGCGGTGATCATGCCCGCACAGCCTGTGTGCGGGCGCGATCGCAAAGACGTACTAATACGTATCAGGCTCTTAAAGCCCAGGGCGCAGATACGTATTAGTACGTCTTGGGCTTTAAAGGGGTTAAGAATAGTAGGGCCGCATGATGACCCTATAAAAATAGGCTTTGTGCTTTCAGAGTCCCTCCATCATAAATGAAACAGGATGTGTCTAATGATGTGTCACACACCACATGGCCAGATAAGGTTGTAAAATGTTAAAATTACATTTCCCGGTGAATGCATTTGTCTTAAAAAACAACGTAAAATAAATAAATAAATAAAAAAAACACAGTAGGATATTTGTTTAGTATAAAAACCAGAGTCGCCAATGTAACCTCAATCTAATCACATTGTTCAGCTCCTGCACCTGCTCGTCCAGTTCGGCCTCCATCTCCGAAATGACCACATCAGTCACAAGCTGAAAGCACTGCAGCACTGCCTTGGCCAAGCGGCAACAGGCTGTGCTGAAGATAACATGCTTAATGCTTAGATGACAAACCGTCCACCGCTGAAGAGTTGTTGGAAGCTGTAAGACAGCAGCCTGATCTGTGGCTCTCACCGCTGAACATACAGCCAGGCATGGTCGTGTGTGACAATGGGCAGAACCTGGCGACAGAGAAATGACTGCAGGAGTAGATACGGTTTCCCTCTATGCCAGTCCTTTCACCGAGCTAAAGAATATGTCTGTGGTGAAATACAACTCCCACTGAGAAGCAGTTTCAAACTGAAAAACAGTTTCAAACTGAAAAACATTGGGCCCACCAGAGGATTTGATTCTGTGGGCTCACCTTTCTCCCCCACTCAAGAGTCCCATAGCTGCTGCAAAATTTGCGCTATCATGAACTCTCCTGATGGAGAAGCCAGGGCCCACCCGAGGATTCTCTGGTGGGACAGTCCAACCCTGCCAAGAAGCAGTCCTGGCTAAGAAAAGTGTGTGGGAAGATTCCCGGACACTCTATGGCTCCTTTTTTTACTGGGGTGGAAACCCACGCAAACACGGGGAGAACATACAAAATCCTTGCAGATGTTGTCCTTGCTGGGATTTGAACCCAGGATTCCAGTGCTGCAAGGCTTCAGTGCTAACCACTGAGCCAATGTGCTGCCACTAACCCTCTGATATCTAACAGGCTGGAGAAACTTGCATGTACTGCCACTCTATCTTCAGCTCCTTTGTGAGAAACTAATGTATTTGGGCAGCCACTCAGTCTACCAAATAAAATTCCTGAGAAGGAAATTGGGGATGGCTTTGCTACTGGTACTGGGGGCAGTGCTAATACCATGGCGTCATACCATAGTTCACTGGAAATATTACAGGCTGTTAGGAGGCAAGCAGATTCCCATGAAAGAGTACCAGCAGTAATGTTCAGGGACTCTTGCTTGTGGAAGGCGGAGACAATACTGGGAGAAGTGGCGGTGGCTGGAGACCAAGTATGGACACCCGGCCGCCGCCATGAGGTTGTGAAAAGCTTCTGCCTCCACGAGTCTAAAATAGCACATTTCAAGTGCAAGCAGCTGCCCAGAAATCTGACAGTTTACTATTGTGGCCTGTGGGTGGGTGGGTGGCTGGCTGCATACTTGTGCTTGCATTCCAAGTAACAGAAAACTAAGCAGATGGTGGCCTCTATCATCATCATGGCCTTACCTCGGCACTATGAACTCTCCTGAAGGAGAAGCCAGGGCCCACTGGAGGGAGTCTCCGGTTCTCTGGTGGGCCCGTCCAACCCTGCCGAGAAGCAGCCCTGGCTAAGAAAAGTGTGTGGGTGTGGGAAGGTTCCCGGACACTCTATTAATGCTTTTTTAATGTGGATTGGACGTGCTTATGCATGTTATTTCTCAAACCGCATTGCAGATCAGGCCATTGCCCAACTCTGTAGTCATGAAATTAAAGGTGCAAAGAAAGATATTTGTGTGTCGAAGTACCACCGACAAGTGCGAGCTGATGTTGGACGGGCTGCCATTGCTTATGCGACAAGCTGCATTTGAGGACTTCCTAGGAGAAATGACAGCTGGAGTAGATACGGTTTCCCAAGCCCTTTCACCAAGCTAAAGAATATGACTGTGGTGAAATACAACTCTCACCGACAAGCTGTGGACTGGCTCTGTACTGTCCCTGGCCACATTCACCTGTCCATGTGTTTGTGGTTAGGCGGTCCTTCCTAGTAAGTGCCCTGGGGAGGGCACGGGTAATGTTGTAGGACCCGTGCTTGTGGAAGACGGAGATGACACCGGGATAAATAGTGGCTGCTGGGAACCGACTATGGACACCCGGCCCCCACCATAAGGTTGTGGACAGCTTCCGCCTTCACGATCCTAAAAGGCCACATTTCAAGTGCAAGCAGCTGTCAAAAATTTAGCAGTATAGTATTGCAGCCTGTGGGTGGGTGGCTGGCGGCATACTTGCGCTTGCATTCCAAGTAACAGAAAACTAAGCAGATGGTGGCCTCTATCATCATCATGGCCTCATCTTGGCACTATAAACTCTCCCGATGGAGAATCCAGGGTCCACGGGAGAAGTCTCCAGTTCTCTGGAGGGTCCGTCCAACCCTGCCGAGAAGCAGTTCTGCCTAAGAAATGTGTGTGGGAAGGTTCCTGGACACTCTGTGGCTGCTTTTTTTAATGTGGATTGTACGTGCTTAATTGCATGTTATTTCTCAAACTGCATTGCAGATCAGCCCATTGCCCAACTCTGTAGTCATGAAATTAAAGGGCAAAGAAAGATGTTTGTGTGTCGAAGCACCACTGTGAAGTGCGAGCTGATGTTGGACGGGCTGCCATTGCTTATGCGACAAGCTGCATTAGAGGACTTCCTGGGAAAAATGACAGCTGGAGTAGATATGGTTTCCCAAGTCCTTTCACCGAGCTAAAAAATATGGCAGTGATGAAATACAACTCTCACCGACAAGCTGTGGACTGGCTCCGTGTAACATAGTAACATAGTAACATAGTTTTTAAGGTTGAAGGAAGACTAAGTCCATCTAGTTCAACCCATAGCCTAACTTGTTGATCCAGAGGAAGGCAAAAAAGCATCGGCATCTCTGCCTCTGGCCAGGCAGAGACACCGTCCCTCTCACCTCCTCTCTCCCCGCGCTCCCCGCTCTCCTTCTCTTCCTGCTGTCGTTGCGCGCAGTTCCCCAGGCACTGTTCTTTAGCCTCTCTTAAAGGGGCCGTGCGCGCCGTCCTAAGGAGTCCCCGGCCAATAGCCGAGGGTCCTCCCATATATAGGGCACCTCCTCCAAAATGGAGGTGCCCGAGCAAAGTTGTTGCACAGTGTTACTTATCTCTGCTTCAGCCCTCAGGTTCCGCTGCTAGCCTGACTTCTCGTCCTGCCTGCCAGCCTGTTACCTGCCGTGCCTGTCAGTCCGCTCACCTGGGAGCGCTCGCCTGTTACCTGACGGTTACCTTCCGTGCCTGTCAGCCCGCTCACCTGGGAGCGCTCGCCTGTTACCTGCCTGTTACCTTCCGTGCCTGTCAGCCCGCTCACCTGGGAGCGCTCGCCTGTTACCTGCCTGTTACCTTCCGTGCCTGTCAGCCCGCTCACCTGGGAGTGCTCGCCTGTTACCTGCCAGTTACCTGCCGTGTTTGTCAGCCCGCTCACCTGGGAGCACCCGCCTGTTACCTGCCTGTTACTTTCCGTGACTGTCAGCCCGCTCACCTGGGAGCGCTCACCTGTTACCTGCCAGTAACCTTCCGTGTCTGTCAGCCCGCTCACCTGGGAGCGCTCACCTGTTACCTGCCTGTTACCAGACCGTCCATCTAGAGACTTCTGCCTGTCACTTGCCGTTACCACCTGACAGCCTACCCAGAGGCTCCTGCCTGTCATCTGCCGTGGCTACCAGTTCATCCTCCAGGACCACTCGTCAGCCTGCCTGCTGTGTCATCTGCTATACCGGTCAGTCCCAGTCTGACCCGTGGGAGTCACCTGCTCTCTTACAAGGTCGTCCCAAGAGTAGCACCTGGTCCCTCTGCTCGGTCCCTCTCTGGTCACGGAGGCGTTAGCCACCGTACGACCAGGGTCGGTCCGTCTTGATACTTAGTCACGCCCCTCTGGGTCCCTCCTTGCACCACAGCACAGAGGTTCCACCACCCAGGCCCGTAACACTCTGTACCGTCCCTGTCCAAATTCACCTGTCCAAATTCACTTGTCCACGTGTTTGTGGTTAGACGGTCCATCCCAGTAAGTGCCCTAGGGAGGGCACGTGTAATGTTATGGGACCCGTGCTTGTGGAAGATACTGGGAGAAAAAGTGGCGGCTGGGGACCGTGTATGGACACCCGCCGATGTCGCCATGAGGTTTTGAAAAGCTTCTGCCTCCAAGAGCCTAGAAGGCCACATTTCAAGTGCAAGCAGCTGTCCAGAAATCTGGCAGTTTACTATTGCGGCCTGTGGGTGGGTGGCTGGCTGCATACTTGCGCTTGCATCCCAAACAATGGGGTAGGGTCAACTGAACGCTGCGCTGGGACAAGGACGTGGACGGAGATTGTTGCAAGTCTGTATCGACAGAGGCATCTTCGCATGCGCCAAGGATCACTTGTGATGGGCACACTTTTAGGCAGTGTTCTGGGAGTCAGAGATGCTTCCAGGGGTCTTCCCCATGCTGTTCCCATGTCTTTTCAGCACTGTATGCATGTGTCTGATGATGTGTCACACACCACATGGCCAGATAAGGTTGTAAAATGTTAAAATGACATTTCCCAGTGAATGTATTTGTCTTGTTTGAAAGCAATGCAAAAGTGCAAAAACGCATCAAAAACGCAACGTGTGAACATAGCCCAAGGTGTGGAGGAGCATTTTTGTTTTTGTTTATTTATTTTGACTTATATACAAGTCATTACCCTGGAAAGAATGTTCCTTAACATTTTTCCCAGAAAAAAAATCCATTTTGGTTTAGTTTTTGCATGTTTTATTGTGAGTCCGTAAAAGTGGCGTAATACCTCTGACAACATTGTTGACAGCAGTGACATGGGCATCCGAAATACTTCCAGGGGTCTTCCCCATGCTGATCCCATGTCATTTGATTCGATTTGTTCCCATCGATTTGGCCAATTTTTAGGCCCTCTGCAGATCGCCGGGGGGAGCAGCTGGAAAAATGCTTGAGTTTCCCATAGGCTTACATTGGGCTCGTTACTCGGTCCGAGCACTCGAGCATTCCAATTTGCTCGACCTGAACAACGAGTACATTTTAGTGCTCGCTCATCACTAGTTATCATGCATACACTCTTTGCCACAATATGTAGTTCCTTTTTCTAACTACAGTGGGGAAAAAAAGTATTAAGTCAGCCACCAGTTGTGCAAGTTCTCCCACTTAAAAAGATGAGAGAGGCCTGTAATTGACATCATAGGTAGACCTCAACTATGACAGACAAAATGAGAAAACAAATCCTGAAAATCACATTGTCTGATTTGGAAAGAATTTTATTTCAAATTTTGGTGGAAAAGAAGTATTTGGTCAATTACAAAAGTTCATCTCAATACTGTGTTATATATCCTTTGCTGGCAATGACAGAGGTCAAACGTTTTCTGTAAGTCTTCACAAGGCTGGCACACAATGTTGCTGGTATGTTGGCCCATTCCTACATGCAGATCTCCTCTAGAGCAGTGATGTTTTGGGGTTGTCGCTGGGCAACACGGACTTTCAACTCTATAGTTTTCTATAGGGTTTAGATCTGGAGACTGGCAAGGCCACTCCAGGACCTTGAAATCCTTCTTACGAAGTCACTCCTTCATTGCCCTGGCGGTGTGCTTGGGATCATTGTCATGCTGAAAGACCTAGCCACGTTTTATCTTCAATGCTCTTGCTGATGGAAGGAGGTTTGCACTCAAAAACTCACGATACATGGCCCCATTCATTCTTTCATGTACATGGATCAGTCGTCCTGGTCCCTTGGCAGAGAAACAGCCCCAAAACATGATGTTGCCACTCCCATGCTTCACAGTAGGTATGGTGTTCTTTGGATGCAACTCAGCATTCTTTCTCCTCCAAACACGATGAGTTGTGTTTCTATCAAACAGTTGTACTTTGGTTTCATCTGACTATTGACATTCTCCCAATATTCTTCTGGGTCATCCAAATGCTCTCTAGCAAACTTCAGACGGGCCCAGACATGTAATGGCTTAAGCAGGGGGACACGTCTGGCACTGCAGGATCTGAGTCCCTGGCGGCGTAGTGTGTTACTGAAGGTAGCCTGTGTAAAGTTGGTCCCAGCTATCTGCAGGTCATTCACTAGGTCCCCCCGTGTGGTTCTGGGATTTTTGCTCACCGTTCTTGAGATGATTTTGACCCCACGGGTTGAGGTCTTGTGTGGAGCCCCAGATCGAGGGAGATTATCAGTGGTCTTGTATTGTATGTCTTTCATTTTCTAATTATTGATCCCATAGTTGATTTCTTCACACCAAGCTGCTTGCCAATTGCAGATTCAGTCTTCCCAGCCTAGTGCAGGGCTGCAATTTTGTTTCTGGTGTCCTCTTTGGTCTTCACCATAGTGGAGTTTGGAGTGTGACTGTTTGAGGTTGGGCACAGGTGTCTTTTATACTGATAACAAGTTCAAACAGGTGCCAGTACTACAGGTAATGAGTGGATCACAGAGGAGCCTCTTAAAGAAGTTGTTACAGGTCTGTGAGAGCCAGAAATATTGCTTGTTTGTAATTGACCAAATACTTATTTTCCATCAAAATTTGAAAAAAATTTCTTTCCAAATCAGACAATGTGATTTTCAGGATTTGTTTTCTCATTTTGTCTCTCATAGTTGAGGTCTACCTATGATGTCAATTACAGGCCTCTCTCATCTTTTTAAATGGGAGAACTTGCACAATTGGTGACTGAGTAAATACGTTTTTCCCCACTGTATATATAAAAAAATCCCTGGTACTGTTGTTTGGGTCAAGTTCATCGCCACAACATCGCCACACCATGGCCAAACCACTGCCAGGTATCCCAGCGTTGTTTTGCTTATCTAGACACCTGCGCGTCAGTGTACTTTGCCTGCCTGCATTCTGAACTGTTCTGTCGCGTATCTCTGAATGAGGCCATGGAGCCAAAAGCAGGAGAATTGGTGCACTTGTTTCTATTACACCTTTTCTCTGATTGTTCCACAACTGGTTTTGGCTCACACTCCTGAGAAAAAATACTGACTGAATACTGACTGAATACTGACCAAATAGTGATAGTGGGGCTGTGGCCTAAACTTCACTCTCTGCTTCAAAGATTTGTCTACAGTGTCTTCTTGGCTCTTCCATCTCTCATAGTGGTTTCCTCCTATTTCTAGCATGTTTATTCCCAAAGGGTATATATTGTGCACAGGTCCTATTCAGAATGTTAATAAATGTCTCCCATTTGCTTTGTGTAGCTTTATGTCTCAGGATATCGTCCCAGTTTATTGCACTAAGATCATCTCTCAACCATTGGAAATTTGCCTTCCTGAAGTTTAGTGTCCTTGTAACCCCTCTACTACACATCTTATTAAAGGTTACATGAAAACGTATTATTTTGTCATCACTATTACCCAAGTGACCCCCAGCTCGTATATTTGATATGCGGTCTGGCCTATTGGTTAATATTAGGTCTAGCAGTGCCCCTCTTCTTGTTGGGTCCTGAACCAGTTGTGAAAGGTAATTGTCTCTCATAGTTGTCAAAAACCTATTACCTTTGCTTGAACTACATGTTTCTGTCCCCCAATGTATTTCAGGGTAGTTGAAGTCTCCCATAATAGTGACTTCTCCTTGAGTCGCTGCTTCATCTATTTGCTTTACGAGGATATCCTCCTCTACTTCCATTATTTTTGGAGACTTATAACAAACCCCTATCAGTAATTTATTATTTTTTCCCCCTCCCCTTATCTCCACCCACAGGATGATTTTACATATAAACACACTCCCCCCCTCGCTTGTTTGTACGGTCTTTTCTGAACAGACTATAGCCCTGTAAATTAACTGCCCAGTCATGGCTCTCGTCCAGCCAAGTCTAAGATATCCCTACCATGTCATAATTATTTTCCAACAAAATGAATTCTAATTCCTCCATTTTGTTGGTGAGGCTTCTGACATTAGTGTACATGCATTTTATGTATCTCTCTGTACCTCTATTCCTTCTTACTTTATTGACTGTTCTAACCCCACCCCCAATTTCTTTATTTGTGCCCAGGTCACTATCTGCACTATCTTCCCCACCTATAAAATGAATACCCTCCCCCCCAATCCCTAGTTTAAACACTCCTCCAACCTTCTAGCCATTTTCTCCCCCAGCACAGCTGCACCCTCCCCATTGAGGTGCAGCCGGTCCCTAGCGTAGAGTCTGTAGCCAACTGAGAAGTCGGCCCAGTTCTCCAGGAACCCAAATCCCTCCTTCCTACACCAGTTCTTGAGCCACTTATTTTTCTTTGTGATAAGGGCAATCTGGGCTAGCACCGGGGCCTGAAACTCCGGGGAGGGGGCATGGCCAGATTGCCCTCATTATAATGTTATGTGCACGCGCCGCCCACATGACAATGTAGCAGACGCGAACACGCAGTGCGCTCTGAGTGCCCGCGTCTGCTGTACTCACATGCAGAGCCCCTGGGATTCCCGGCTGTCGATTACTGCACTGCAGCTCCGTGTGGTGCTCTGTACTGACTCTGACTCCCTGATCGTCTTGTGCTCAGTGCTGCCTTTCAATACTTCCAGTTCCCTCCTGCTGGCAGCTCCTGGTGATGGTAAGAAGCAAATAGCTTCATCCTGTTCTGTGAGAGTGACTTGGGCATGTCACCATGGGGGCCACAGGGTATGTGACCATGGGGGGTCACAAGGTATATGACCACGGGGGGAGGCGCCCAAGGTATGTGACCATGGGGGCTGCAGGGTATGTAACCTAGGGGGGGCTGCAGGGTATGTGACCAAGGGGTGGGGGGCTGCAGGGTATGTGACCAAGGGGGGGCCGCAGGGTATGTGACCATGAGGGGGGCCACAGCATGTGTGACCATGGGGGGGGCGCAGGGTATGTGACTGTGGGGGCTGCTAGTGACTGCATAGTATATTATCTTGGGGGCTACAGATTCATGTTATCCTGTAGGTTTGGGGGCTGCAATGAGCTATGTGGGGGCTCATACTATATATTGGGAGCTATGTGAGGACACATACTGTATGTATATGGCTGTGTGGGGGCTCATGTTGTATGTAGGGGGCTCATACTGTATGTAGGGGACTATGTTGGGGGCTCATACTGTATATTGAGGGACTGTGTGGTGTCATTGTATGTAGGGGACTTTGGATCCATACTGTATAAAGGGAGTTATGTGGGCGCTCATACTGTATCTATGGGGCTGTGTGAGGGTTCTTACCGTAACTATGCAGGGGGCTCATACTGTATGTATGGGGCTATGTTGGGGGCTCATACTGTATATTGGGGGACTGTGTGGTGTCATTGTATGTAGGGAACTTTGTGTGGATTCATACTGTATAAAGGGAGTTATGTGGGCGATCATACTGTATCTATGGGGCTGTGTGAGGGTTCTTACCTTAGCTATGTAGGGGCTCATACTGTATATTGGGGGTTATGTGAGGGCTCATACTGTATATTGGGTGCTGTGTGTGGACTCATACTGTATGTGGGAGCTCATACTGTATATAGGAGGCTATGTGGAGGCTCATGCTGTATATTGGGGGGGCTGTGTGGTGTCATATTGTATGTTGGGGGCTATGTGTGGATTTATACTTTATAAATGGACTTATGTGGGAGCTCATACTGTATCTATGGGGCTGTGCAAGAGCTCTTACCGTATGTAGGTAGCTATGTAGGGGCTCATACTGTATGTAGGTGGGCTGTGTGTGGGCTTCTACTGTATGTACAGGGCTATAGGGGGCTCATACTGTACAGGGCTGTGTGTGGGTTCATACTGTATATAGGGGCTATGAGGGGGCTCATATTGTATGTAGGGGGCTGTGTGGGGGCTCATATTGTATATAGAGACTTTGTGGGGGCATATTGCCTGGACATGTAAGCTGTCATTCTCATTGCAGTACGGCTTATGGTCTCCTTTTCTTGTCCTGATTGAAGCAATTCCAATATGGAACCCTGAATGACTAAAGGAGGAGAAAAAGCGTTGGAAGAAGACGCCATTGAGCTAAGTACACAACTGTTCAGGCCATATAGGGTCTATATATACAGTGTTGCATCTGCTGTTAGACATATGCAACACATGCAGGATTGCCTGTTTGTTAAGTGCTGTGGTTGTCAAAACAAAACAAACAAAACATGCAGCTGCAGGGACTCGAATATATACAAGATACTCGGATAACACCCGAGCGTGCCGGGATAAAATGTTATCTGAGCACTTTCGCTCATCACTAATGTCTTTATGTATTGAGTTTTTTAAAAAAAGAGAATTTTTTTAGGGTGTTTTTTTTAATTTTTTTTATGGTTAACATGTATGAAGGCCCCATAGGTTGATTGCTTTGGTTGTTGATTGAGGGGGCTATGTGGGGGCTCGTCATGTATATAGGTTATGTCAACAGATTAATTTTGCTCAATATTAAATGATACAAATAATATTAAAAATACTTATAATTAATATGTTAATATTGAGCAGAATTAATTTCAGACTATTGTTCGGCCTCCACAACAGTCATGGTCTCTCATGTGGCTCCTCAGGAAAATGAATCTCCCACCCCTGCCCTATTATGTATGGCGCTATGTTATATATAGTTCTGTACATAAGGGAAAAATGTGCGCCCCGCGATACGCTCACTACTATTTCTGTCAGCGGGGGGGGTCCACGCCTTCTAAACTGCCCGGGGCCCGTCTATCCACCCCTGATAACAGCTGGCAGGTGCCAGATAGTGATGAGTGAGCATGCTCACTACTGCTCGGTACTCACCCGAGCATCTCACTGCTCGAGATGCTCAGCGCTCGCCGAGTATTTCCGGGGTTGCTCGACAGGAGTTCGGGTCCCCTCCCTGCATGTTTGGCGCTCTTTAGAGTGCCAATCAACATGCAGGGATTGTCTGCCACACATTTTAATGCCGTGGCCATGTTGGTTTTGGCATTACAATGATTGGCTGGCCGCACAGCGTCATCAGACATCTGTGTCATCAGTCTATATCAGACCTGGCGCCGCCATGCTCGTCACAGTCACTCCGGAATCAGACAGTGTAGGGAAAGCTGCTGCTGAGCTAGGGAGAAATTTGCTTGTTTCTAGTTAGTGTAGGTATACCAGACTATATTAGAGACACATATCCATCTCAACTAACAGTCCTTATGATGACTAATCCAGCTGCACAGATATCAGGCAGGCAGTGTATATAGGAAGGCAAGCAGGGTACATAGCAGACTGCAGTGCACATAGCAAGAGGGTCCATTCCAGTTCTGTCCGCTGGTGCTTTTACAGATATTTGTAGAAATAGGTCTAGGTATCAGGGGCCAGGATTTTTTTTTTATCTTAATCCTGATTATTTGCTTAAAAAGCAATCCAGAGAACACTGTTTATCTGTGCCATTTGCTTGTTGGCACTGCAGAATACAGCTAGGTCCTTTCCATATTACAGCGCTAAAAATCCAGCTATTTAAAACTGTGGTTTGTTCGTCACACTGATCATATATAATTGCGCTGAAAATTTTGCCATTTCTAGCCTCCATTTAAATTTTCTTGCAATGTGTCAGTGAACTGATTGACACGAGGCCAGCGCTGTTAAAAATAGTTACCTACAGGCCAGCTATTTAAAACTGTGGTTTGTCCGTCACATGGATCACATATAATTGCGCTGAAAATATTGCCATTTCTAGCTTCCATTTAAATTTTGCTGCAGTGTGTCAGTGAACTTATTGACACGAGGTCAAATAAATGTTAAAATGTTAAAAATAGTTATGTGGCGCCCCTGAGGGTTCAGTCGACACAGAGGTACTGCACCTCACCCAGAGGTGTGGTGTCTCCTTCTCTCTGGTAAGGAGGGAGTGTTGCCCGGAACCCCGACACCTGCATCCAACACTACACTGCTCCAGGCCGGATGGAAGGGCAACAAGCATGTGCGCAGCTGCTGAGCCCTGTCCCTAGCTGGAGTCGGGGAAACCCAAAGGTAGGGGGAACCAGTAGTGGGTGTGGGTGGAGAAAGCAGTTTAGGGGAGCATTATAGGGTGAGATATATAAAGGGAAGCCATCTTGGGGTGGCAGTTCAGTAGATGAGTATGAGGGAGAAGTCAGTCAGGGAGTAGAGTCTCTTTAGGAGCTCTGCTCCACAAGTATGGCCCAGTCCTAGAGGCCCAGGTGGGGAGCAGAGGAGTAGGCTCCGATCTACAGAAGGGATCCTACGCCCCGCATCTGTCAGAAGACAGAGGGATCGTAGGCCGCAAGAAGGGGACCAGCCCCTGGTCCAGCCGTGTTACTCTAAGTCTCGGCTGGGAAAACCGGAGGCTTCTGGCATATATAGTCAGTTGCTGAAGCCTCATTCTAATGCCCGTGAGGGTCAAGCAGGTCTGGGAACTCCAACAAGACAGGAGGGACTTCAGAGCACCCGAGCGGGATTGAGAGTGGGAAGCGCAGGGCAGGAGGGAGAAAGACCCAGCGTGAAGACGGTCTAGCTAGGAACGCAAGAAAGTGGGGTTTTGTCAGGTACTCCTAATCTGCCTGAAGAAGTGCTGAACCCCTGCCTGGTGAACGCAGCGTGACGTGGGAGGCTGACACCTGTACAGTGCACCAGTGGAACTGTCATAAGAACTGTGAGTAAAAACTCGGATGACTGTACCGCACTGCCTCCGTCCCTTCTTTCATCTGTGCCATCTCTCCCTTCCGGCACTACAATGCCCAGTGCCACCTACACATCCTACTCTGCCCTGGAGCTAGCTCTACCTGTGGAGAGCCGCACCATCCCTGCTGCCGTAACACCAGCTCCAGTGGACTGCTCTGCAGCGGCGGCACCCATTACCTGCAATCCACAGGTGGCGTCACGAACACTCTCCAAATCCCCTATTAATTTACCCCTTTTTGATTGACCGCCCTGGGCCACGGACCGGGCCAGCCACCGTGATATTCCCCATCGGCATCCACAGAGGCCCGGCTGCCGAATACCCCACGGCCCTGGGGGCACGTCAACCTTGGCGTCACGAACAGGATACGTGACCAGCCCGGTATCAGCGGGTATTGGGTGCCTAAAGAACTGTTTTTCTACATTGAATGTGGCGCCCGCCCCAGAAGAACGGGCGCCATTATGTGCGTGATCAAGGACAACAATATGGAGCCTCTCATCGTGGGCCGGGTCCCAGAATGGCGCCAAAAGCACACCCTGCCCCTTGCAACAGTGACTTTCCGCATAGATGTGTCCATTAAGGCAGGGAGGACGTCACAAGGAGTGACCGACAGCAACCAGCTATGGGACCGCCCCCGAAAGGGGAGGGGAGGAAGACAAAAGTAATGGAGACGGGTGTGGTCTTAACCAGTCTAGACAGACCGCTCCCGGCAGCCAGCATGGACGGACGCCAGGATCACGCCTCCGCCTCTGGCCTGCTGCAGTGGCAAGCGACTCCCCTCACCCTGGAGGGAGAAGCTGGAAAGCTGTCCCCGGAGGATGCAGCGTTCCTCCAGCGTGAGATTCTGGAGCTGAGCCAGCAAGTTGAAAGGGCTCAGCAGGAAGCGGTCACCAGGTGGAGGAGCGAACTACTGGAGAAGTTGGCAGCCCGGCGGAGAGCAGCATCGGATGGCAGCAGCGGCACCCCAGCCCCGGCGGAGCCCGCTGAATCCCAGGAGGCCGTGAGCAGCACAGGAGCAGGTAGGAAGGAATCCCCTGTCCCCGACACTGCAAGCGCCGACCTGCTCCTGGGCCTCCTTCACCAGCACTCCCTGTACCCCGCCATGCCTTCTCTGGAGCAGCTGCTCAGCCCGGAACCTCCACCCCGGGTGCTGAACTGGAGGACCTTCCACCTGGTGCCCTCCAGTAACCTCCATTTCCGGGTGCCGAAGCCAGGGGCCTTCTACTTGATGCCCTCCCAGAGCCTCCACCTCCGGCACCCAAGTGGGTGTATGGCGCGCCGACCTTCGACTGGTCCGCCCGGTTCGAGGACCAGCAGCCATGCCCGCTACTCCCGACACCAGCGCCCCCGGTTGACTGCCCCAGCGGAGAGGAGTTTTGCTGGGACAACCGGGGGGGGGACCTGATGGGGTTCCCGCGGGAGACCCAGGCTGAAGCCCTGCGGAGGAAGGAATTCTGCAGGTGGGAGCTCCAGCAGCTGGAGAAGGAGCGGCGCGCACGGCGGGTGCGTTGCGAGCGTATGGAGGCCTGGTACAAGGCCGCAAAGGCTCAAGTTCGTCAGGCGGAGTCAGCCTACCCCAGCCCCTGCGAGGAAGGACTCGTGGTAAAGTTTGACCTGAAGGCTGGGTGGGACTTTATACGGAATCCCGACTTCGAGAGGGACATTTTCGTAAACCGTCGGGATGTGGAGCCCGAGCTGGAACAGGACCATCCCGACCGGAATCTATACCCCGGTGACCGAGTCACCTATACACGTCACCACGGGGAGCGCAGGTGGTATGCCCTACAAGTGTACCGCGTCATCGAGGACACCCCCCGCAGGACATATCTTATGATCCGGCTGGGTCTGGAAAGAATCAAAAGTATCCCAGGCGGGGACCCCACTATTAGTTTAGCAAGTGGGACTGAACAACATGTAAATAGTCAACCGTACGGGTGCTGTAGTTGAAGTTTGCAATAATGTTTTCTTAGAGTATGTGTTTTCATAATTACCCGTCAGGGTATACAGACTCCAGGCTGGGGACTGTGAACAGCCGAAAACTGATTGTGTAAAAAGTTCTGCACTTCTTAAAGTGCTTCCTATTGGTTTTATAAGTGCAATTCAATGACCTCAGAAGAAAAACCTGTTTGGCTTGGCGGAAGACGTGGTCCAGCACCAGGATCACCTATGCCCTGCAGCCACGCCCAGGGCCTATGCTGAGGGTTTGCGGACGGTTCCCTCATGCTGCTGCATTTGCACTTGTTTACCAGGAAAATGTACACCTTTGTTATGCACACGCCCTGGCTGAGCGGCGTGTGCGTGTGATTGTAGTGATTCCACTGGACCATGAACCGGAGAGTGCCTGGAGGGGCGTGACTAAGTATCTGGCCGATCCGACCAAGATGGCACGACGGCATACGACGCCAGTGCACCAGGGAGAAACCGGGCAGAGGGACCAGGTGCTACTCCAGGTCAAACTCCGGACACGGGGGTTGACCCACACAGGGATTACTGGATCAGGCTGGTTAGGCTGGCGCACAGACTGGTGGATATAAGCAAACACGGCAGGTATGCAGATGGGTGGATACAGGCGAGTATGCAGGCAGGGAGGTACTGGCCGAAAGGACAGGCTGGAGCACAGAAAGGTTAAGACCCAGTACAGACTGGGTCACAGAACCGCAGATGCGGTAGACAACCACAGCAGAGAGGGAACGCCCGAAGCGGTGGGCAAGAACAGAGCAGGACGGGGCTGCAGGAGCAGCGAGCACAAGCAGGGCAGGACAGGACTGCCGGAACAGCGGGCAGAAGCAGGGCAGGACAGGACTGCCGGAACAGCGGGCAGAAGCAGGGCAGGACAGGACTGCCGGAGCAGCGGGCAGAAGCAGGACAGGACTGCCGGAGCAGCGGGCAGAAGCAGGGCAGGACAGGACTGCCGGAGCAGCGGGCAGAAGCAGGGCAGGACAGGACTGCCGGAGCAGCGGGCAGAAGCAGGGCAGGACAGGACTGCCGGAGCAGCGGGCAGAAGCAGGGAGTCAGAGCAGGCTAGAACCGCCGGAGCGGTGAGCAAAGGAGTCAGAGCAGGCTAGAACCGCCGGAGCGGTGAGCAAAGGAGTCAGAGCAGGCTAGGCTGAGTAGGGGGGACAGGGCTCTGTTCACACGGAACAGACAGGAAGGGAAAGGCAGAGCCAGACACCCACAGGGTACTTGCAGTGAAGTAGCGAGTGGACCACAAACTCACAAACGGGAGTACAGAGACAACAAGCAGGAGTTAGGTACGAGTTCAGACTCTGCAGAAAAAGGAAGGGAACGGACATAGAGGCAAAACAGGTAAAGGATAGGAGAGAGTTCAGACTGGAACTGAGTGTACGGAGGAGACCGACACTGCAGCGGGATACAGGAGCGGGTCTGGGAATACGGCCCCCAGAGAGGCAGGACGAACAGGCAAGGAGCGTGTTCAGACAGGACAGACAAGATACAGGAGCGGGTCTAGGTAATCAGCCCCTAGAAGGCGAGAGGAACAGGCTAGGAGCGTGTTCAGACAGGTCAGACAAGATACAGGAACAGGTCTAGGTAATCGGCCCCTAGAAGGCAGGAGGAACAGGCTAGGAGCGTGTTCAGACAGGTCAGACAAGATACAGGAACAGGTCTAGGTAATCGGCCCCTAGAAGGCAGGAGGAACAGGCTAGGAGCGTGTTCAGACAGGTCAGACAAGATACAGGAACAGGTCTAGGTAATCGGCCCCTAGAAGGCAGGAGGAACAGGCTAGGAGCGTGTTCAGACAGGACAGACAAGATACAGGAACAGGTCTAGGTAATCGGCCCCTAGAAGGCAGGAGGAACAGGCTAGGAGCGTGTTCAGACAGGCCTGGAAATACAGCCTCCAGGATAGGCAGAAAGAGAACACAGAACGGGACCTGGCACCTTCAGAGTGCAAGCACACACTGAATGAAACACTATGCTCAGGCAGGGATAGATGGGCGCAGCTGAGCTATATACCAGGTGACAGACAGCAATAGGCTGAGGACGCACAAGAGGTGTGACCCACAGCAGGTACAAAAAGCAGGAAGTGATCGGGCGCCGCCCTTAAGCAGCAGAAACAGACACAAACAGACAGCATGGAGGGAAGCCAGAGAGACATTCTGGACTGGAGATCAAGTGCGCGCTCTTGCACAGTGGGAGATGGACCACTATGCAAGGACGCCGCCAGGTATGTTACAACCTTGTTACAAGAACGTTATGAAAAGTGTTTTTTGATGTTTGATAAATATAACCTATAACGTTAAAGTGATGTGCCTCCCATAAAGGGAAGTAAGTTTTATTATCCTATATGCGAATGCATTCTTAAAAATTTGCATGTCTGTAATATCCCTGTTTTACTCTGTTCCAGCCCGGGGACGTGCTGTGTTTTACCAGGGGGGAGTGTGGCGCCCCTGAGGGTTCAGTCGCCACAGAAGTACTGCATCTCACCCAGAGGTGTGGAGTCTCCTTCTCTCAGGTAAGGAGGGAGTGCTGCCCAGAACCCCAACACCTGCATTCAACACTACACTGCTCCAGGCCGGCTGGAAGGGCAACATGCATGTGCGCAGATGCTGAGCCCTGTCCCTGGCTGGAGTATGGGGAACCCAAAGGTAGGGGGAACCAGTAGTGGGTGTGGGTGGAGGCAGCAGTTTAGGGGAGCACTATAGGGTGAGATATATAAAGGGAAGCCATCTTGGCATGGCAGTTCAGTAGATGAGTACGAGGGAGAAGTCAGTCAGGGAGCAGAGTCTATATAGGAGCTCTGCTCCACAAGTAGGGCCCAGTCCTAGAGGCCCAGGTGGGGAGCAGAGGAGAAGTCTCCGATCTACAGAAGGGATCCTACTAGGGGGTACGGCGAGTGTGGGATGGCACCCGTACAGAGGGATCGTAGGCCGCAAGACGGGGACCGGCCCCTGGTCCAGCCGTGTTACTCTAAGTCTCGGCTGGGAAAACCGGAGGCTTCTGGCTTATATAGTCAGTTGCTGAAGCCTCATTCAGCGTGAAGACGGTCTAGCTAGGAACGCAAGAAAGTGGGGTTCTGTCAGGTACTCCTAATCTGCCTGAGGAAGTGCTGAACCCCTGCCTAGTGAACGCAGCGTGACTTGGGAGGCTGACACCTGTACAGTGCACCAGTGGAACTGTCATAAGAACTGTGAGTAAAAACTCGGATGACTGTACCGCACTGCCTCCGTCCCTTCTTTCATCTGTGCCATCTCTCCCTCCCGGCACTACAATGCCCAGCGCCACCTACACATCCTACTCTGCCCTGGATCTATCTCTACCTGTGGAGAGCCGCACCATCCCTGCTGCCGTAACACCAGCTCCAGAGGACTGCTCCGCAGCGGCGGCACCCTTTAGCCGCAATCCACGGGTGGCGTCACGAACACTTTCCAAATCCCCTATCATATTACCCCTTTTTGATTGACCGCCCTGGGCCACGGACCGTGCCAGCCACCGTGATATCACCCATCGGCATCCACAGAGGCCCGGCTGCCGAGTGCCCCACGGCCCTGCAGGCCAGCTATTTAAAACTGTAGTTTGTCCATCACACGGATCATGTATAAGTTCGCTCCAAATTCAGCCATTTGTAGTGAGCATGGAAGATATTGTCCTCCATTTAAAATGGGCAATGCACATGGCAAGGGATGGGGAACTGGATGTGATGGTGATGGTGATGGTGCATGCAGAGGCCGAGGCCGTGGGCAAGCTGAAATTGTGCCACAACAAACACCCACATCTTCTCGCTCGACCTTCCTGTCCCAATTAATAGGGGACCGCAGAACACCACTATTGAACACAGAGCAATGTCAAAAGGTTATTGGTTGGATAGCAGATAATGCTTCCAGTCACTTAGCCAGCACCACCACCACCTCCATGTCTTCCACACGGTCAAGTCTCAGTAGCCGTGAGTCTGGACCGCATATTCTTCACCCCGATCCTCCTTCCTCCCACCATGCCGAGTGCCCAGAGACAACTGATCCCACACTTGAACTCTCCGAAGAGCTGTTGACTTTTCCATTTATAGATTCAGGGCTCTCGCCTGGTCCACTTGAAGCGGGGCAAAAAGAGATCGCATGTAGCCATGCCCGAATATTTGAGCAGCCACGGTCATACGAAGGCGGCGGTGGGAAATTGTCACAAGAGGTGGACGATGATGAGACACAATTGCCAGAAAGTCAGGAGGAGGACCAGGGTGCAGAAGTGGAAGACGAGGTGGTGGATGATATAGTAACTGACCCAACCTGGCAGGAGGACATGAAGAGCAAGGACAGCAGCACACAGAGGGAGGGAGGCAGAGCACCCCAACAGGCAGGAAGAAGCAGTGTGGTGGCCGCAGACAGAAGGCAGGCAACCATTCCCCATAACTAATGTTGAGTCACCCCCGTAGTGTTCGAGTTCGGTTCGTCGAACACCCGTATGTTCGCCGAACTGTTCGTCGAACTGTTTGTTGAACACTTTCGAACACTGTTAAAACACATAGAAACACATAGAAAACACCTTCAAAGGTGTCCAAAAGCTGACAAACTGCCCAGAAGACACAGCTAACACATGGAAAAGTGACAAGTACATATAGTCATGCGAAAAGAAAAGAGGTGGAGGAGTAAAAGGAGGGGGAGACACAGATATAGGCATGTCATGCCCTTTTAAAACCAAAAAAGTGCGAAGCCAACACGGCCAGTCCGTTCCTGCCCGTGCGACCTCCGTGTCGCCGGGTTTGTGCCAGAGCCACGGTGGACCCTGACAGCCAGCCCCCCTCTCCCAATACTGGTGCCTGTCCGCTGGTGGGTCAAGCGAGCCCCCCTGCGGTGGAGGCAGGTCTAATCTTTTCAATTTAAATTGTCCCTCTAATTTGAATGAGTACACTTTAAATCCTTTTACAAGGATCTATTGGAGGGCAAGTCTCATGCCAGCAGCCATGGTAATTCAAGCTCCAGTAGCGTCCACTAAAGCTGCTGCAGTTAAAAAGCTTTTATAAGGATCGAGCTCGGCGGTCCACCGCAAGGCGTCCTACCGCCAGTCCCAGCCCCTGTGCCTTGGGGTGCCTCCCCGATGCTCTTCACTCAGTGTCCAGAGGGCCCGAACCATTTCCTTTGAAAAAATTAAGTGTCCAAACCACAGGTGGTGTAGCTTGCTTAACAGCTGGGATAATCCGCTGACTAGCAGACACTGCTACTAGGCACAAAGTATTTCCTGGGCTAGATGCAGTTAAAAATTTGTAATTAGATACTCTCGTTGGATGCTGAGAAATCATTCCATAGAGTCTCCTGGCACGCCATATATTATTCTCTTAAAAAGCTTGGGGTAGGGGTCTAGGGGACCCTTTTATAGGCAAAATCACGGCCCTGTATCGCAATACATCACCTAGGCTGAAGATAAATGGAACATTTTCATCACCTTTCATAATCACCAATGGGACAAGGCAGGGATGTCTTCTGTCCCCTCTCTTATACATCCTAGTGATGGAGCACCTGCTCTCATCAATTCGCCATAACCCCAATATTATGTGGATTGAGGTGGGAGGCACCGAGTACAAGTGCTCTGCATTTGCTGATGATGTCCTAGTATATATCACTCAATCACATATATCCATCCCTGCTGTTATGGCTGAAATAGATCACTTTGTTACATGGTCAAATTTTAAAATCAATGCAGCGAAGTCTGAGGCCCTCGATGTCTCCCTCCCCAAATCCATACAGGATTCCATCCAGTCCAACTTTCCCTTTGCCTGGCCCTCACAGGGTATCAAATATTTAGGAATTCGTATTCATAGAGACCTCTCCCGTCAATGTTATCTTAATTTTGGGCCCTTTATTGAACAACTCCATACAGACCACGGTTGGCAAGTTAGAACACCACTGGTGTTTTGTGGAAAAGCACATGTACACTGTGTTCCAAATTATTATGCAAAAAGTGTTTAGGAGTGATAAGGTAAGAATTTTTTTGTTTGTCAGTTAAACTCATTGATGGTGATGTGTGTCAGGGCTCTTTACAGTATATCACTGTAAGCAATTGCAGACACCTGTGCTAATTAGTTTGGCAGGTGTGTCCAATGAAAGGCAAGACTACTTAAGAAGGCTGTCCCACATTATTAAGCAGCCTACATTTTCTGCCAAAATGGGAAAGAAAAAGGATGTGTCGGCTGCTGAGAAGCAACAAATTGTGGAGTGTTTAGGTCAAGGCATGACTACAATCAACATTGCCAAGACACTTCAGCCTGATCATCGCACAATCAAGAAGTAGGTAGCTGATTCACAGTACACACGTGTGCGTGCTGTTAAGGGAAAATTGAGGACTCTTTCCAACAGGAAATTACGTCAGGTTAAAAGAGCAGCGGCAAAAAAGCCTTGCCATAGCAGCAGACAAGCTTTTTAAGCTGCTGGTGCCTCCAACGTCCCCCGAACAACAAGATGCAGGGTCCTTCAGTGGTTTGCAGCTGTGCCTAAGCCATCCTGTCGACCTCCTCTATCCACTGTACACTAGCAGAAAAGGCTCCAGTGGGCCAAACAATACATGAAGACTGACTTCAAAACTGTTTTGTTCACCGATGAGTGCCGTGCAACGCTCGATGGTCCAGATGGATGGAGTGGAGGATGGATGGTTGATGGACACCCCATGCAAACACGGCTACGGCGCCAACAAGGAGGAGGTGGAGTAATGTTTTGGGCTGGAATCATGGGGAGAGAGATTGTCGGCCCCTTTAGGATCCCTGAAGGGGTAAAGATGAACTCCATAATGTATGTGGAGTTTCTCAAACAGCACTTCCTGCCATGGTTCAAGAAGATGAACCATGTATTCCGCAGCAAGATCATTTTCATGCATGATAATGCACCGTCTCATGCTGCACATAACACATCTGCATCTCTGGCTGATATGGGCATAAAAGGGGACAAACTTATGGTGTGACCCCCATGCTCCCGTGACCTCAACCCCATTGAGAACCTCTGGAGCATCATCAAAAGGAGTGTCTATGATGGCGGGAGGCAGTTCACATCTAAGCAACAGCTCTGGGAGGGTATTCTGTCTTCATGCAAAACAATTGAAGCAGAAACCATCCAAAACCTGACAAATTCAATGGACGAGAGAGTTCAGAAGCTCCTTTCGAACAAGGGGTCCTATGTGCAAATGTAACATCACCTAGAATAAAGTTTTGAGTTGAAAACTGCTTGATTTCAGTTTCTAATAATCTGCTAATGCTTATAATTTCAAAAATGACAATTTTTTTGTTCTTTATTAAAATGAAAAGGTTGAACGAAGAGTGTGGAGGATCAAAGAGTGTGGCAACCCAGTAGTCAGGATTATTTCGAATTCTGACAATCTGAGGGTCATGTTGCAGGTAGTGCAGCAAGAAGGCACTCATGTGTCTTGCGCATCTAGGAGCCCCAAAATTATTTTCCGGGCTAGATGCAGCTAAAAATTATTATTAATTTGAAAGCTGGTGGAGCTTAGTATAGATGGCCTAATAGAATCAGTACTGCAAACTGCTACAAGGCCCAAATTATTTTCCAGCCAAGATACAGATAAACATGATTAGTAATTTTAAATCTGGTGAAGTTTAGTATAAATGGCCTAATAGAATCAGTACTGCAAACTGCTACAAGGCCCAAATTATTTTCCAGCCAAGATACAGATAAACATGATTAGTTATTTTAAATCTGGTGGAGTTTAGTATAGATGGCCTAAGAGAATCAGTGCTGCACACTGCTACAAGGCCCAAATTATTTTCCAGCCAAGATACAGATAAACATGATTAGTAATTTGAAAGCTTAAAATGGTTGGTGAGGTGATTTTAACAAATTGTAGTGCCGGCGTCCCTGCCCTCTGCTAGGCAGGGACGCTGCTCCTCTCACCGCTCTGCTCCGTGCCCGGCTTCCTCCCCCCGCTCTGCTGTCAGCGCGCGCTCCGTCCCGGCGTCCTCCTCCTGCTCTGCTCTCAGCGCGCGCTCCTTCCCGGCCCCTGTGCTTAGGGCGCGCGCGCGCTCCCCTCCTCTTAAAGGGGCCGCGCGCGCCGCCCTAAAGAGTCCCCGGCCAATGGCCGGAGGACTTCATCATATATAAGGCACCTCCTCCAAAATGGAGGTGCCCGAGCAATGTTGTTTGCACCTGTGTCTCACCTGTGCTTCAGCCCTCAGGTCCCGTTGCCAGTTACCTGCCAGTTTCCTGCCAGTTTCCTGCTAGTTACCTGCCAGTACCTGCCAGTTACCTGCCTGATTCCTGCCTGAATACTTGTTACCTGTCTGCCAGTCTGAGGTCCGACGGTCTGCCTTACTACTCCTGTCAGTCTGTCTAAAGGACCAGCCTGCCCGCTCACCTGGGAGCGCATATCAGCTACCTGCCTGCTTGCCTGAGGTCCGACGGTCTGCCTTACTACTCCGGTCAGTCTGTCTATGGACCAGCTTGCCCGCTCACCTGGGAGCGCTTCTCCGTTATCTGCCTGCTTGCCAGCCCGGAGGCTCCGTTGTCACGTGCTGTGACCACCAGCTACTCCAGACTCTTGCCCGCTCACCTGGGAGCGCATCTCCGTTACCTGCCTGCTTGCCAGCCCGGAGGTTCCGTTGTCACGTGCGGTGACCATCAGCTATTCCAGAGACTCTTGCCCGCTCACCTGGGAGCGCTTCTCCGTTACCTACCTGCCTGCCAGCCCGGAGGTTCCGCCGTCACGTGCCGTGACCACCTGCTATTCCAGAGACTCTCGCTTGCTCACCTGGGAGCACACATCTACCACCTGCCTGCTAGCCTACCCGGAGGCTCTGCCATCACAGGTCGTACCTACCCCTTACCCAGAGACTGCCCTGATCACTTGCCGTAACTCCCTGTCCGTTCACCCAGAGACTGCCACCCGCTCCCTTACAAGGGCCGCCCCCTTGTATAGTAGCTCAGAGGTTCCGCCTCCCGGACCCGTTACAGTCCGCCTCCCGGACCCGTTACAGTTTGCTCGGGCCATGGAACCCGGTGGCACCCAAGCTCCCTCGCTCTCGGACCTCGGTCTTGAACTGTCCCGTCAGAGGTCCCAACAGGAGGCCATCCTGGGTCACCTGCGGAATGTTAATACTCGCCTGAACACTCTGTCTGATCCACCAACAACCTCCGCCAGTGCCATATCTTGCAATCCGGCGGCTCCGCTGCTCACTAATACTATGGTATCCTACCCCGGACCCTGGCTTTCTGCACCTCCTCGCTTCGGAGGCGACCCCGTCCAGGCTCGGGGCTTCTTGAATCAGTGCACCCTGCATTTTGAACTTTTGTCCTACCAGTTTAACTCCGACCGGGCCAAAATTGCCTTCATCATGTCCCATCTCACCGGGGAGGCCCTGGCCTGGCTGAATCCTCTATGGGAGAGAGGAGACCCCCTGGTGTCCAACTTGCCTGCTTTTCTCACGGCTTTCCGGAAAGTCTTCGACGAACCCGGACGGAAGACCTCATCTGCATCATCGTTGCTACGCCTCCGTCAGGGGAGTCTCACCGTGGGCCAATATGCCATACGGTTCCGTACCCTTGCCTCGGAGCTGGCCTGGGATAACGACGCTCTGGTTTCCGTCTTCTGGGAGGGTCTGTCCGGCCGTATTAAAGATGAACTTGCCGGTCGGGACATTCCTACCACTCTCGATGACTTAATAACTCTTGCCACCCGAATTGACCTACGGTTTCAGGAGCGTGCCAAAGAGGTCACCCGTGAGAGAAGGATTCCACGTTTAGCTCCTACTTTCCAGAAACCCGTCATTCCCTCCATCTCTCCCCAGGTACACTCTCCTGAGCCTATGCAGGTCGACCAGACCAAGATGGTCAAAACCCGTCAGGACTCACGCCGTGCCGAGGGGAGCTGCTTCTACTGTGGCAGTAAGGAGCACCGGATCCGTGCCTGCCCGGAGAGGTCGGGAAACGCCTGTGTCTAGGTTCGCTCAGAGAGGTCCACCTAGACAAGAATAAATCCTCTCCATCCCTGCTGTTGTCAGTTTCGATCATCTACGGGGAGAACCGTTATTTCGAACTAGCCCAACTTGACTCTGGAGCAGCCGGGAACCTTATTTCACAGTCCCTGGTTGAGAAATACCGCATCCCCACCAAACCTCTGGCTGTACCCTTGTCTGTCGCTGCCGTGGATGGGGGCCTCTCACCTCGCCCCATTCAACTCATCACCGAATCCATTACCCTGCAGGTGGGAATGCTGCATTCTGAAAGTATCTCCTTTCATGTTCTGCCTGGACTCTCTCACGCCCTCTTGCTAGGTCTGCCCTGGCTCCAGAGACATGCACCCGTGCTAGACTGGCAAACCGGAGAGGTCCTTCGCTGGGGACAAGACTGTCATAAAACCTGCCTGGTTCCCGTCCATCCCGTCCGTCCCTCTCCTACCCCAGCTAATCTACCTGGACTTCCGATTCCTTATTGGTCTTATGCAGATGTCTTTAATAAAAAGGAGGCAGAGACATTACCACCACATAGACCATACGACTGTCCCATCGATCTGCTACCCGGTACTACTCCTCCCCGTGGGCGTATCTATCCTTTATCCGCTGCTGAGACCCGGTCAATGTCCGAATATATTGAGGAGAATCTGGCCAGAGGATTCATCCGGAAATCTACCTCCCCGGCGGGAGCAGGCTTCTTTTTCGTCAAAAAGAAGGACGGCTCTCTCCGTCCCTGTATAGACTATAGAGGCCTAAACCTGATCACGGTGAAGAATAAGTACCCCCTTCCGCTCATTCCAGAATTATTTGATCGTCTGAGGGGGGCTAGGATCTTCACCAAACTGGACCTTCGTGGGGCGTACAACCTGGTTCGTATTCGTCAGGGGGATGAATGGAAGACGGCATTCAACACCCGGGACGGCCACTATGAATACCTGGTAATGCCCTTTGGTCTCTGTAACGCTCCTGCCGTCTTTCAAGAGTTGGTCAATGACATCTTCCGGGACCTTCTCTACTCCTGCGTAGTGGTGTACCTGGACGACATCTTGGTCTTCTCTCCGGATCTCCAGACTCACCGGAGGGACGTTCGTCAGGTCCTGCTCAGGCTAAGGCAGAACCATCTCTACGCTAAATTTGAGAAGTGCCTCTTTGAGCAGACCTCGCTTCCGTTTCTGGGCTACATTATCTCTCAGACCGGCCTTCAAATGGATCCTGAGAAACTGTCTGCCATCGAGAAATGGCCCCGACCGGAGGGGTTGAAGGCCATTCAGCGTTTCCTGGGCTTCGCCAACTACTACCGCCTCTTCATACCACACTTCTCTTCCCGGACGGCCCCAATTTCTGCGCTCACCCGTAAAGGTACTAATCCCAAAGAGTGGCCACCCGAAGCAGAGGAGGCCTTTCTTTCCCTTAAACAGGCCTTCTCTTCCGCCCCGGTGCTGCATCGCCCAGATGGCAACAAGCAGTTCTTCCTGGAAGTTGACGCCTCCTCCTCTGGAGCCGGAGCGGTACTTACTCAAAAATCATCTTCCGGGAGGATGGTAACTTGTGGCTTCTTCTCTAAACTCTTCTCCTCCTCTGAGCGCAACTATTCCATAGGAGACCGAGAGTTATTGGCCATCAAACTGGCATTGGAGGAGTGGCGTTACCTGCTCGAGGGGGCTCTTCACCCGGTAATAATTTACACTGACCACAAGAACTTGGCTTACCTCCAGCATGCCCAGAGACTTAACCCGCGCCAAGCCCGGTGGTCCTTGTTTTTTGCTCGTTTTGATTTTGTCCTTCATTTTCGCCCGGCTGACAAAAACGTCAAGGCGGATGCCTTGTCTCGATCCTTTCTGGTGTCTGATCTCGAGGAGGATCCGAAACATATCATCGATCCCGCCAGAGTAATGCAGGTGGCTCCCGTGAGTCTAAATCGTCTTCCTCCTGGTAAGACGTTCGTACCAGTACCTGATCAGGAGAAGATTCTACACTGGGGTCATTCGTCTAAACTAGCTGGCCACGCCGGTCAGAAAAAGACCCTCCAGCTTATTACCCGGCACTACTGGTGGCCTAACCTGCACAAGGATGTAATAGACTTTGTTTCTGCCTGTGTGTCCTGCGCCCGCAACAAAGTTCCGAGACACCTGCCGGCCGGCCGCCTCCTACCTCTGCCAGTACCTGCTGCCCCCTGGCAGCATATAGCGATGGACTTCATTACTGATCTGCCCGTCTCTGCCGGTTGTACGGTCATTTGGGTGGTCGCTGACCGCTTCTCCAAGATGGCTCACTTCATTCCACTGCCAGGTCTTCCGTCTGCACCCGAGCTGGCTAAAGACTTTATCCGCCACATCTTCCGTCTTCATGGCCTGCCCCGTCACATCGTGTCGGATCGTGGGGTACAGTTCACTTCCCGTTTCTGGAGAGCCACTTGTAAATTGCTGGACGTCACCCTGGACTTCTCCTCCGCTTACCACCCACAGTCTAATGGTCAAGTGGAGCGGATCAATCAGAACCTGACCAGTTACCTTCGGCACTTCGTTAATGCCCACCATTCTGACTGGGTGGATCTCCTGCCATGGGCCGAATTCTCGTACAACAATCACGAGAGCGAGTCTTCCTCCAAATCCCCGTTTTTTGTAGTCTACGGTCAGCATCCTCGGATCCCGTTTCCCGTCTCCACCTCGGCGGACAATCCGGCTGCGGAATCTCTTGTTAACAAATTTTCCTCCATATGGTAGAGTACCCGGTCCGCACTCCTTCTGTCATCCGAGCGTATGAAAAGACACGCTGACAAAAAACGTCTGGACCCTCCTCAATTCCGCCCTGGGGATAAAGTCTGGCTCTCGTCCAAATATGTCCGGCTCAAGATCCCTTCCTATAAGTTAGGGCCTCGGTTCATCGGCCCACTGGAGGTCATCAGTCAGATCAACCCGGTGGCCTATAAATTGAAACTCCCGGCCAACTTACGGATCCCTAACTCCTTCCATGTGTCTCTCCTCAAACCTGTGGTACTTAACTCTTTTTCCAAGTCTACAGGTACGCCTCCTGCTCCGGTTTCTGCTGAGGACGAGTTTGAGGTAGAGAACATTCTTGCCACCAAAAGGGTAAGAGGAAAGACCTTTTTCCTGGTAGATTGGAAGGGGTTTGGTCCTGAGGAGAGAACGTGGGAGCCCCGGGAGAACATCCATGCCCCTCTCATCCTAGCTAAATTTCTGTCTGGCCTAAAAAAGGGGGGGCCTAAAGGGGGGGGTACTGTAGTGCCGGCGTCCCTGCCCTCTGCTAGGCAGGGACGCTGCTCCTCTCACCGCTCTGCTCCGTGCCCGGCTTCCTCCCCCCGCTCTGCTGTCAGCGCGCGCTCCGTCCCGGCGTCCTCCTCCTGCTCTGCTCTCAGCGCGCGCTCCTTCCCGGCCCCTGTGCTTAGGGCGCGCACGCGCGCGCTCCCCTCCTCTTAAAGGGGCCGCGCGCGCCGCCCTAAAGAGTCCCCGGCCAATGGCCGGAGGACTTCATCATATATAAGGCACCTCCTCCAAAATGGAGGTGCCCGAGCAATGTTGTTTGCACCTGTGTCTCACCTGTGCTTCAGCCCTCAGGTCCCGTTGCCAGTTACCTGCCAGTTTCCTGCCAGTTTCCTGCTAGTTACCTGCCAGTACCTGCCAGTTACCTGCCTGATTCCTGCCTGAATACTTGTTACCTGTCTGCCAGTCTGAGGTCCGACGGTCTGCCTTACTACTCCTGTCAGTCTGTCTAAAGGACCAGCCTGCCCGCTCACCTGGGAGCGCATATCAGCTACCTGCCTGCTTGCCTGAGGTCCGACGGTCTGCCTTACTACTCCGGTCAGTCTGTCTATGGACCAGCTTGCCCGCTCACCTGGGAGCGCTTCTCCGTTATCTGCCTGCTTGCCAGCCCGGAGGCTCCGTTGTCACGTGCTGTGACCACCAGCTACTCCAGACTCTTGCCCGCTCACCTGGGAGCGCATCTCCGTTACCTGCCTGCTTGCCAGCCCGGAGGTTCCGTTGTCACGTGCGGTGACCATCAGCTATTCCAGAGACTCTTGCCCGCTCACCTGGGAGCGCTTCTCCGTTACCTACCTGCCTGCCAGCCCGGAGGTTCCGCCGTCACGTGCCGTGACCACCTGCTATTCCAGAGACTCTCGCTTGCTCACCTGGGAGCACACATCTACCACCTGCCTGCTAGCCTACCCGGAGGCTCTGCCATCACAGGTCGTACCTACCCCTTACCCAGAGACTGCCCTGATCACTTGCCGTAACTCCCTGTCCGTTCACCCAGAGACTGCCACCCGCTCCCTTACAAGGGCCGCCCCCTTGTATAGTAGCTCAGAGGTTCCGCCTCCCGGACCCGTTACAGTCCGCCTCCCGGACCCGTTACACAAATCATCAAGCTTTTACTCTCCCCAGGATGACACAGGGGTAGAAAAGTCGTTTCGGATCTATGATTTGTTCATCTTTATGAACGTGAGTCTGTCTACATTATCAGTGGAGAGCCGCGTGCGCTTATCTGTCAGCACACCACCAGCAGCGCTGAACACACGTTCAGACAGAAAGCTGACTGCGGGGCATGACAAGATCTCCAAGGCGTAAGTGGCGAGCTCTGGCCATTTATCCCGATTGGAAGCCCAAAAAGAGCAAGGGTCCAGTGACACAGTCATGGCTTCAATGTTTACTTGGAGATACTCCTGTACCATCGTCTCTAGGCGTTGACTATGTGTCAGACTACTTGTCTCCTGTGGCCTTGCAAAGGATGGGCTAAAAAAGTGGTGAAATGATTCCACAAAATTGATGTTACCAGCAGATACTGTGTTTCTGTTACGTTTTGAGTGCTGAACACTCGACGGTCCCACGGTTGGCAAGTTGGAACTGTGAGATTCACTATGTGCACCACTAGTGTTTTGGGGAAAAGCACATGTAAGATTCTGCAACAGTCTCTGCTGATACTCCTGCATGCGTGCATCTCTTTCTATGGCAGGAATAATTTCTGCAAATTTACTTTTGTACCGGGGATCTAACAGTGTGGCAACCCAGTAGTCAGGATTATTTCTAATTTTCCCAATTCGAGGGTCATGTTGCAGGTAGTGCAGCAAGAAGGCACTCATGTGTCTTGCGCATCCAGGAGCACCAAGTCCCTGTTGTGTTGGTGGCGAGGTAACAATCATGCTTCCTTCCTCTGCCCTCTCCCCCCAACCTCGCACAACAGAAATGTGATCAAGGTTTCTCTTATCTGATGAGTCTTCCATCAGTTCGCCCTCCACTTCTTCCTGGGCTCCTGCACCTTCCTTACTAGTTTGGCTGCTACCATGCGCCCTGGTAAAACCATCTCCCCCACCCTCACATGCCTGCCGCCTTGGTGCTGCCGACCGTCTGGACCTTGCAGATGTTAGCACTTCCGCATACAACTCCTCCTCCTCTACTTCCTCCACCTCCTCTTGTGCCACCACCTGACTCCGAATTCTGTTTAACATGTGCTCCAGCATGTAAATCACCAGAATAGTCATGCTGATAATGGCATCGTCAGCATTAAACATCTTCGTTGCCATTTCAAAACTGTGCAGAAGGGTGCATAGGTCCCTGATCTGAGACCACACCTCCAGCATGATTTGCCCCACCTCTGGATCTCGTTGTCCCAGGCTATACGTCAGAACGTATTGCACCAGGGCTTGTCGGTGCTGCCACAGTCGCTGCAACATGTGCAGAGTTGAATTCCAACGTGTAGGCACATCGCATTTTAGCCGGTGAAGTGGCAGGTCCAACGACTTCTGTAGAGATGTAAGTCACTGAGCGGCGGGATGAGAACGGCGGAAGTGAGCACACAGTGACTGTGCCCTCTGCAGAAGGCCATCTAGTCCGGGATAGTGGGCTAAAAATAGCTGGACAACCAGGTTCAACACGTGAGCCATACAAGGCACGTGTGTGACATTTCCCCGGCGAAGGGCCACACCCAGGTTTGCAGCATTGTCGCACACGGCCTTCCCTGGTTTCAGGTCCAGTGGATACAACCATTCATGAAACTGGTTCTCCAGAGCTGACCACAACTCCTCAGCTGTGTGACTCACATTTCCCAGACATTTCAAAGTAAAAACCGTCTGATGATGTTGAGCCCTGCTGCCGGCATAGTAAGGAGGTGTGCAGGATCCCTTCTGCGCAGTTAGAAAACTTGTGGCATGACCAGACAGGCTTTGGGTGCAGGTGGAGGACCGAGAGGAGGTTGAGGAGGCAGAAGCAGTGGAGGAACTTTGAAATAAAGAGGATTGACGCACAACTCGTGGGGACGGCAAGACTTGGACAGCAGCCCCTTGTCCTGCTGTCGCCATAGTTACCCAGTGCCCAGTCAGCGACATGTAATGCCCCTGTCCATGCCTACTCGTCCAAGTGTCTGTGGTGAAATGCACCCTGTCACACACAGAGTTTCTCAAAGAAGCGGTGATGTTGTGTGCGACATGCTGGTGGAGCGCAGGCACACCTTTCTTTGAGAAGTAGTGCCGACTGGGCATCTGGTACTGGGGCCACCAGGCTTAAAGGCAGCATTTCTGTAGCCAAGAGCTTGCAGATGATGAAATTCAACCTCTTAGCTTTCTCATGGCTAGGAGGAAATGGTCTTTTACTTGTCCACATCTGAGGGACCGAGGGCTGGCTGTTGTGCTTAGACAGGGTTGAGAAGGGTGTCCCCGGCAAACTGCCGGTCTGTGAGGAAGATGCAGGCGGACATGTTAGGTTGCCTTGATCCAAAGGTGGTGCTATTGATGTCGGACAGCGCTGAACACCAGCTGGTGTTTCTACCTCCAAAGAAAATGATAACCTGCCAATCACGCTGGCTGTTGCGGGTAAAGAGGTGGCAAGTCTGCGTCCCAAAACAGGTGTGACTGCTGTCCCCCCAGTCACAGAGGATGAAGAGGCCACGGATGCACAAGATGTGGCAGACGGTGGTTGGCCCGGCCGGCTAGGCCGCATTGTAGCACAGTGAGCTTCCCACTGCAACTTAAGCTTCATATCCATGTGCCGGTTCATGCATGAAGTACTCAAACTATGTATTTTTTGGCCTCTACTTAGCTTTTGCTGACAAATGTTACAGATAACACGAGTTGGGTCATCCCTATCGATCTGAAAAAATGCCCAGGCTATGCAAGGCTTAGCACCCATGCGACCTGAAGAGCCACCACGACTTGTGGTCAGAGGCAGAGTTGTGTTTGAGGATGCATTTGTCGACGTGCTTCCAGTACTACGTCTCTGTCCAGGAATGCGCAACCTGACCTCGTCGTCACTAGCATCCTCCTCCACCTCCTCTGCTGACCTCATCGACTGGCTGACTGTGGGTTGACAGTAAGTGGGATCTCCAACCTCGTCATCATCACCCTGTGTGTTATCACACCCGTCGTCCTCAGAGCCAACCTCTTCCTGCCCTGACAAAAAACTCAAGTTGTTGCTCCAATCAGGTATTTGAGTCTCATCATCGTCTTCCTCATTGTCTCCACCAACAGGAGTTACAGTTTGGTAACGAGGGTCTACATTATGGTCAGAACCTTCTGCGTCTGGTCCTGGATCCGACTCATAAAGATTCTGGGCATCAGTGCAGATCATTTCCTCGTCTATATTCACAGAAGCTCTGGAGCCAACCTCTGATTCCCAGGCTATAGTATGAGTAAACAGCTCTGCAGACTCAACCATCTGTTCTACCCCATACTCAGACGGGCAGCTGGAGACTAGAGATGAGCGGTGTTCGACTAGAACTGTTCGCCAATCTCAAATTCGAGCTGTTTTGGGCGCTGTTCGAGTTGTTCGACGAACCCGAACGATTTGCAAAAAATTCGGCTGTTCGAGGTTATGTTCGATAACTGTTCGTGCACCAAAAGCGTGTCCTGCATGTCTGGTGCTATTTAGAGCACCAATCATGCAGGGATTGTCTGCCACTCACTGTAATGCCACAGCCATGGTGGTTGTGGCATTACAGTGATTGCCCAAATCAATGGGAACAGTGCCAACAGTGAAACATGAAAAGCCGGCAATTCAGCAGCGGCATACACCGGTACCCCACAATTTAGAACCGAAAGAATAGAGCTTCACACATAGATTAGATAGATATAAACATGTCAGCCACATATATACGAAGTACAGTGAAAGTGCTGCTTACTGTACTTGTCATTTAGCGTAAAGGATTTATCAAAAAAAATAATAGTGTTTTCATGCACCGTCTCTTTAAAAAAGCCGGCCGGCAATTCAGCAGCGGTACCCGACAATTTAGAATAGAAGGAATAGAGAATCACACATAGATTAGATAGATAGAAACATGTCAGTCACATATATATGAAGTACAGTGACAGTGTTGCTTACTGTACTTGTCATTTAGTGTAAAGGATTTATTAAAAAAAATAATAGTGTTTTCATGCACCGTCTCTTTAAAAAAGCCAGCCGGCAATTCAGCATCTGTACCCGACAATTTAGAATAGAAGGAATAGAGAATCACACATAGATTAGATAGATAGAAACATGTCAGTCACATATATATGAAGTACAGTGACAGTGTTGCTTACTGTACTTGTCATTTAGTGTAAAGGATTTATTAAAAAAAATAATAGTGTTTTCATGCACCGTCTCTTTAAAAAAGCCGGCCGGCAATTCAGCATCTGTACCCAACAATTTATAATAGAAGGAATAGAGAATCACACATAGATTAGATAGATAGAAACATGTCAGTCACATATATATGAAGTACAGTGACAGTGTTGCTTACTGTACTTGTCATTTAGTGTAAAGGATTTATTAAAAAAAATAATAGTGTTTTCATGCACCGTCTCTTTAAGAAAGCCGGCCGGCAATTCAGCATCTGTACCCGACAATTTATAACAGACAGAATAGAGCTTCACACATAGATTAGATAGATAGAAACATGTCAGTCACATATATATGAAGTACAGTGATAGTGTTGGTTACTGTACTTGTCATTTAGTATTAAAATAAAGGATTTATTATTAAAAAAAATTGGCGTGGGGTTCCCCTTAATTTTAGGCTCTGGAGGTTAAGCAGACAGCTGGGGCAGATGTTTGAAGCCTGGGAAGGGGGTAATACCCACGGAGCTTCCCAGGCTACTAATATGAGCCCCCAGCTGAATACATAGCCTTTACTAGCTATTAAAATGGGGGACCCCCCCCAAAAAATGACGTGGGGTCCCCCCTAATTTAATAGCTAGCAAAGGCTAGGCAGACAGCTGGGTGCTGATATTAATAGCCCAGGAAGGGAGCCATGAATATTGGCCCCCTCCCAGGCTAGAAACACCAGCCGTCAGCCGCCCCAGAAATGGCGCATTCATAGGATGCGCCAATTCTGGCACTTAGCCTCGCTCTTCCACGCTGCCCTGGTGCGGTGGCAGGGGGTAATAGGGTTGGGGTTGATGTCAGCTTATAATGCCAGCTGACATCAAGCCCAGGTTAGTAATGGAGAGGCGTCTATAAGACACCCCCATTACTAACCCCATAGTCAAAGTTAAAAAAAACACAAACACCCAGAATAAAGTCCTTTAATTGAAATAAAGACACAATCCTTTATTGTTCTAAATTAAACCATATTTACCGTCACGCCCATTCCAGCTGAAGCCAACGATCTCCTGCAATAAAAGAAAAATAATAAAGCAACCTCATCCTTACCTTTCCATGGTTCCCACGACAGCTTCAGCTCTGCTACATCGAGATGACAGGCTGGACCGCAGCAGAACGCTGCCATCCAGCCTGTCATCCCGCAGACACTGAGAAGCGCAGGCATGCTTGCGCTCTGCAGTGTCTGGCTGTGACGGCATCCAGATGAGCCGAGTTCATGTCCAATAAACTCGGCGCACCTCATGCACGTCACTGACAGCGTGGGAGAATTCTCCTGCACTCAGCACTTCAGCGTGAGAATTCTCCCACGCTGTCAGTGACGTACATGAGGTCAGCTGAGTTCATTGGACATGAATGAGCTCACCTCATGCACTTCACTGACAGCGTGGGAGAATTCTCACGCTGAAGTGCTGAGTGCAGGAGAATTCTCCCACGCTGTCAGTGACGTGCATGAGGTGCGCCGAGTTCATTGGACATGAACTCGTCTCATCTTTATGCCGTCACAGCCAGACACTGCAGAGCGCAAGCATGCCTACGCTTCTCAGTGTCTGCGGGATTACAGGCTGGATGGCAGCGTTCTGCTGCGGTCCAGCCTGTCATCTCGATGTAGCAGAGCTGAAGCTGTCGTGGGAACCATGGAAAGGTAAGGATGATGTTGCTTTATTATTTTTCTTTTATTGCAGGAGATCGTTGGCTTCAGCTGGAATGGGCGTGATGGTAAGTATGGTTTAATTTAGAACAATAAAGGATTGTGTCTTTATTTCAATTAAAGGACTTTATTCTGGGTGTTTGTGTTTTCTTTTAACTTTGACTATGGGGTTAGTAATGGGGGTGTCTTATAGACGCCTCTCCATTACTAACCTGGGCTTGATGTCAGCTGGCATTATAAGCTGACATCAACCCCAGCCCTATTACCCCCTGCCACCGCTACAGGGCAGCGTGGAAGAGCGAGGCTAAGTGCCAGAATTGGCGCATCCTATGAATGCGCCATTTCTGGGGCGGCTGACGGCTGGTGTTTCTAGCCTGGGAGGGGGCCAATATTCATGGCTCCCTTCCTGGGCTATTAATATCAGCCCCCAGCTGTCTGCCTAGCCTTTGCTAGCTATTAAATTAGGGGGGACCCCACGTCATTTTTTTGGGGGGGTCCCCCATTTTAATAGCTAGTAAAGGCTATGTATTCAGCTGGGGGCTCATATTAGTAGCCTGGGAAGCTCCGTGGGTATTACCCCCTTCCCAGGCTTCAAACATCTGCCCCAGCTGTCTGCTTAACCTCCGCTAGAGACTAAAATTAAGGGGAACCCCACGCCAATTTTTTTTAATAATAAATCCTTTATTTTAATACTAAATGACAAGTACAGTAACCAACACTGTCACTGTATTTCATATATATGTGACTGACATGTTTCTATCTATCTAATCTATGTGTGAAGCTCTATTCTGTCTGTTATAAATTGTCGGGTACAGATGCTGAATTGCCGGCCGGCTTTTTTAAAGAGACGGTGCATGAAAACACTATTATTTTTTTTAATAAATCCTTTACACTAAATGACAAGTACAGTAAGCAACACTGTCACTGTACTTCATATATATGTGACTGACATGTTTCTATCTATCTAATCTATGTGTGAAGCTCTATTCTGTCTGTTATAAATTGTCGGGTACAGATGCTGAATTGCCGGCCGGCTTTTTAAAGAGACAGTGCATGAAAACACTATTATATTTTTTAATAAATCCTTTACACTAAATGACAAGTACAGTAAGCAACACTGTCACTGTACTTCATATATATGTGACTGACATGTTTCTATTTATCTAATCTATGTGTGAGGCTCTATTCCTTCTTGTCTAAATTGTCGGGTACCGGTGTATGCCGCTGCTGAATTGCTGGCCGGCTTTTTTAAAGAAAGCGTCTTCTGAGCAGTTTGTCAGCTTTTGGACACCTTTGAAGGTGTTTTCTATGTGTTCCTATGTGTTTTTGTTTGCCTGACATTGGTTTTAACGGTGTTCGACGGTGTTCTAAGGTGTTCGACGAACAGTTCGACGAACAGTTCCTCGAACATCCCGGTGTTCGACGAACCGAACCGAACCCGAACACTACGGGGGTGGCTCAACACTACTGGAGACTTGGGAGCTGTGAGGAAGCAAGTGCGATTGGGGTGACACCTCTGAGGACAGGAGTATTTGTGTTGTTGAAGTTGAGGTGGAGGAGAGCCCACTTAAAGGAGCACTTGATATCCGTTGAAGCACCTGCTGTTTTTGTGCCTCATCTGGAATTTGTAGCGATTGGTGTGGCCGTAAGAAAGGGATCTTATCACATTGTCCGCTAAAAGAAGTAGACATCTTAGTTTGGCTGGAAGATGGTCTTTCTTCTGCAGATGTTACTGTTGCTTTAACACCTACCCCACGGACACAACCTTTTTTTCTCTTCCCAACACGCCTATTCCCCTTTCCACCAGCAGCAGGCCTTTTTCCACTCATTTTGGTGGTTAACTAATTCATGACTCTGGAGTTGTTTGCACAAAAAACAATGGATGGGAACCGAGCAGAGCTGAGTGGCCAAACTGTGGTATTAGCCCAAAAGTATTGGCTGGGTTAGATGCAGATAAAAATTATTTTGAATTTGCAACCTGGTGGAGGTTAGTATAGATGGACTAATAGAACAAGCCCCACACACTGCTACAAGCCCAAATATTTTTTCAGAGCTAGATGCAGATAAAAATTATTTTGAATTTTCAACCTGGTGGAGGTTAGTATAGATGGACTAATAGAACAAGTCCCACACACTGCTACAAGCCCAAGCCCAAATATTTTTTCAGAGCTAGATGCAGATAAAAAATATTTAGAACTTGCAACCTGGTGGAGTTTAGTATAGATGGACTAATAGAACAATTCCCACACACTGCTACAAGCCCAAGCCCAAATATTTTTTCAGAGCTAGATGCAGATAAAAATTATTTTGAATTTGCAACCTGGTGGAGATTAGTATAGATGGACTAATAGAATGATGCTATGCCCAAAAGGTTTTACTTGGCTAGGTGCAGTAAAAAAAATTGTATTCTATACACAGGTGGTGTAGCTTGCAACACAGATAGGCTACTCCACTGACTAACACACACTGCAAGAGGCCAAAAAGGATTTGCTTAGCTAGATTTAGCCAAATGCTGTGAAAAAAACTTGCACAGCACTGGCACAGACCTTCCTGGCAAAAAGTGATAGGAACTGATGTAACCTAGCCCTGAAAAGGACTGCAATTACAATTAGTCTTTACTCCCAACCTATCTATTTAAGAGCACAGACCTGCCTGATAAAAGTGATAGGAACTGATGTAACCTAGCCCTCAAAAGGACTGCAATTACAATTAGTCTTTACTCCCAACCTATCTATTTAAGAGCACAGACCTGCCTGATAAAAGTCGTAGGAAATGATGTAACCTAGTCCTCAAAAGGACTGCAATCACAACTATTCCCTACTCCCAAGCTATCTGTAGATTTGTGCGAAAACTGGCTTGAAATTAACACTGAAAGTATAGCGCACACAGCAACAGCGGTGCCGTCTAACACGCAGCTGCAGCAGTGAGAAAATGGTGGCGACGAGGAAAATGGCTGGGTCTTATAGGGCAAGGACATGTGACATACACTGCCAATGACACATGCCCTTGCTTGTGTGAAAAAAAGCAGTTCGCTCCGTGTGAGCGCTGCTGATAGGCTGACAGATTGCACCTCCCCACTGTAAATGCGGGAAAAAGAAAAAAAAATGGGGATTTCATTATTTATGCAGAGATCCATCCCTTGCCCCTCCCCCCGCCCCGCTGTACACTCAAACTGCGTATTAACATTAATTTTCAGCATTACTGAGAAAAAATCCAGTTATGATTTTGGTGCACGAACAGTTATCGAACATAACCTCGAATAGCCGAATTTTTTTCAAATTGTTCGTGTTCGTCAAACGGCTCAAACACCGCCCAAAACAGCTCGAATTTGAGATTGGCGAACAGTTCGAGTCGAACATCGCTCATCTCTACCCATAACACCATCACGACGGACGTTGCCAGTACAACTGTTAGGTCTTTCGAGTCTAGTTGTTTTCTAAAGACTCTGCCAATAACCCCAAAAAGGCCATTTGCACCACCTGCCAGGCCAGCATCAGCAAGGGTAGCAAAACTACAAGCCTGACCACCACCAGCATGATCAGGCACATGGCAGTAAAGCAGCCAAATTTGTGGGCCGAATCCCAGGGTCCAGGAACAGTGTCTTCGGGTGACACCACTGCTTCTTCCACTGTTGTGCGTGCAAGCCAATCCCCTGTCCATAATGCATGCGAAGATGCCTCCTGCCCTGCACCTTTCGTTGCACACTCTGAACTAGCAACATCAGCAAGCACGTCCTTGTCTCAGCGCAGCGTTCAGTTGTCCATACCCCAGTCCTTGGAACGTAAGCGCAAATACGCAGCCAACGCCCCACAGGCCAAACTACTAAATTCCCACATTTTGCGACTACTTGCACTCAAAATGTTGCCTTTTAGGCTCGTGGAGACGGAAGCTTTCCTCAACCTGATGGCGGTGGCCATCCCTCAGTACTCGCTCCCGAGCCGCCACTATTTCTCCTGGTGTGCCGTCCCACATTACACAAGCAAGTGTCCCACAACATTAGTCATGTGCTCAACAATGCAGTTACAGGGAAAGTCCACCTAACCACGGACTGTGGACAAGTGCTTATGGGCAGGGACGGTACATCTCGCTGACAGCACACTGGGTTAACATAGTGGAAGCCGGGACCCAGTCGGACCTTTTGACGGAACACATCCTCCCGACGCCGAGGATCAATCAGGGTTGCCCCTACAGTCTACAGTTTCTGCACCTCATCCTACTCAGCCTCCATCTCCGAAATGAACACATCAGTCACAAGCTGGAAGCACTGCAGCACTGCCTCGGCTAAGTGGCAACATGCTGTGCTGAAGCTAATATGCTTAGGTGACAAACCGCACAATGTTGAAGAGTTGTTAACAGATTTGAATAATCAGGCAGATCAGTGGCTCACACCGCTGAACCTACAGCCAGGCATGGTCGTGTGTGACAATAGCCGAAACCTGGTGGCGGCTCTGAGGCGAGGCAAGCTCACACATGTACCTTGCCTGGCCCATGTGCTTAAACTCATGGTTCATCTGTTTCTCAAAAGCTACCCGGAGCTGCCAGATCTGCTTGTCAAAGTACGCTGCCTTTAGAAAGTCAGCTACAGCTTCCACCACCCTTGCCGAGCTTCAGCAGCGTTTGCAGCTTCCGGCCCACTGACTGATGTGTGATGTCCCCACACGTTGGAACTCTACACTGCAGATGTTGGGAAGGATTTCTGAGCAGAAGAGGGCAGTTGTTGACTACCAGCATCAACAAGGCCGTCGGTATTCAGTTCAGACTCCACACATGAGACCTCAGGAGTGGACATGGATGTCAAACATCTGTGACGCGCCCCCTGGGCCTGCGTTGTAAGGGGGATACCCGGAGCCGGATCGCTGGGGGTTGTCTCCGTGGCGTTGACCCGGTCTGTGCCCAGGGCGGTCAATTCAGTGGCAGTCTTATTAGTGTGATAATAGTCCGACTACGCCACCCGTGGATTGCGGACAGTGGGGACCGCCGCTGCAAGGCAGACCGCTGAGGCTAGTTTTATATGTGCAGCTAAGAATGGGATGACTCAGTAGTATAGCCTCAGGGCAGTTAATGTGGATGATGGGAGTGATGGCGCACGAGTGCAGCAGGAATAACTCAGAGTCCGTGCAGTGCAGTTCAGGGTCTTTACTGGTGTTATAAAGCAGACCCTCCCGTGAGTACTGGTTAGCAGTAGAAGCCAGGTCAGTCTGAGGGCAAGCAGGATCTCCCCTGGCCAGGTGGAGTTGTAGGCCTCCCTGTCTAGCTGCACTCTTCCTGGCTACCTTGCTGTATGCGGGTAGAAGTAGCCCACGTCCCTGAGTATATCGTGTGGTGCTCACCCGTATGGCCGGTGACTTGGGGCCTCCAGTTAGCCTCCGCTCCACAATGGCGGTGCTGGTCCCTTGCTTGTGACCGTGCCTCCGGGCTTCTTTGGCCAGAGGACCTGGAATCCCCTGCAGGTTGGATTCTGCTGCTGGACCTGGATGTCCCCACAGCCTCGGACTCCGTGTCCGGTCTAAGTGTCTTCAGCCAGAGTGAGCTATCTGGCTTCCAGTCCCTGGCACTCACTCCTGCTCCTACAGAGCTCCTAGTTCTCACTTTCCCTCTCCAGGCTCTGACTGACCTAATCCCACCCCAGACCCAGTTTATAAGGGCAGATTCCTCCCCTCCCAGGTCTGGGCGGGCGATGTTGCATGCTTAGGGCTCCTAACCAGAGAAACCTCCCACTTGCTCTCAGACATAATATTTCTATTACTGTGGCAACCAGACCCCTGGGGTGCCACATCTGTAACATCCTCGAAAACTTTGAGGACTCCACCAAGATGGTGAGCGGCAATGACGCAATAATTAGAGTCACCATCCTGCTTCTCTGTCTTCTGAAACGCTCTCCGCTCACTATCAAAAAGGATGCATTGCAGGCGGAGCACGATGAGATGGAGCAAGCAACCATACAGGGTGATTACACACAGCCCTTCCTCATCTCATCCCAACGTGGTTTGGGTGACAATGAGGAAGAGGAGGAGGAGGAAGAACAGAAGCTAGTTTCATGTGCTATAGACGGTACTACCTGCACAATTGTCATACCATCTGTTCAGAGTGGATGGCCAGGGAGGAGGAGGAGAGCATGGTCAGTCATCCTCTTGGTGATGACACGGAAGTCTTGCCTGTTAGCAGTCTGGCACGCATGGCTGAGTTTATGTTACGCTTCCTTTCCCGTGACCCTTGCGTTCTCAAAATTTTGGGTGACAATCATTACTGGTTGGTAACACTTCTAGACCCACATTACAAGGAGTACTTTATATCTCTTATTCCTGAGGCGGACAGGTCTACAAAAATGGGGCCGTACCAGAAGGCCCTTGTTGCGAAACTATTAAAAAAATTCCCATCTGAAAATGCTGGCGGCAGAGGTCACAGTTTGTTGGACAACCAAGGAGTACAGCCTAGAGAGACACAAATCCAATCCAGCAGAGGCAATGGAATACTGTCAAAGTTCTGGGAGAGTTTTCTCAACCTCTCCCATTGCACAGGCCCTGAAGCATGGGGTACTCTCACAAGGAGTGAAAAGTTTGGGAAGATGCTGAGGGAGTACCTTGCCGACCGTACCAACATGCTCCGTGATTCCTCTTTGCCTTATTATTATTGGGTATCCAAGCTGGACAAGTGGAATGAACTGGTTCTCTATGCCTTGGAGGTCCTGGCCTGCCCTTGCCGCTAGCGTTTTATCAGAGCGAGTTTTTAGCGCCGCTGGTGGAATTATAACTGATAAGTGCATCCGCCTGTTAACTGAAAATGCTGACAGGCTGACTCTTATAAAAATGAACAAGGGCTGGATTGGGCCAAACTTTTCAACACCACCGAATGATAGCAGCGAAACATAAACTCAAATCCAGTGTCTTTTTTTGGGAGGTGTATTCCCATGCACCTTTTCACACCCGCACATGTGTATACGCTTCCTGATTTGGGCTATTTGCTCTTGTCCTCCTCCTCCTCCTCATCCTCCACCACCATATCACCAGGGTGACTGTGGTCCGTGATGCAACACCCACATAATTTTTTTAAAGGGTGTTTATGATGCCCATAAAATTTTTTTTGATACAATGTGTTCATGTATACCCCCCAGGTGTAAATGTTTGTCAGCCCATACAGTTAGTGCATGGGCATTACAAGTATAGGAGACCCGCTCCTTTCTAATGGAAACATTTTTATTATGAGGCCCTCCTCCACGTCTTTTCCAAGGTGCATTAGAGTGTCTCCCAATTTTTGGCAGCCCTTGCATTCACTGCATAGGCAAACAGTATGGGAGACCCACTTCCTAATAATGGGAACATTTTTTCATGAGGCCCTCTACGTCTCTTCCAAGGGGCATTGGAGTGCCTCCAAATTTTTGGCAACCCTTGAATGCACTGCATAGGCAAACACAATGGGAGACCCACTTCCTAATAATGGGAACATTTTTTTCAGGAAGCCCTCCCCTTCGTCTCTTCCAAGGGGCATTGGAGTAGGTCCAAATTTTTGGCAGCCCTTGCATTCACTGCATAGGCAAACAGTATGGGAGACCCACTTCCTAATAATGGGAGCATTGTTTTTTAGGAGGCCCCCCTCTCTAAGTCTCTTTAAAGGAGTATAGGAGTGCTTCTAAATTTTAGGCTCACCTGCCACTCGCTGCATACACAATAACAGTATAGGAGACCCACTCTTTAGTAAAGGGAACAACAAAGCATAGCCGGCTGATAGCTCTCTAAGAATAGCGAGGGCCGACTGCTGGCCCTTTAAGAATAGTAAAGGCCACCTGATGGCCCTATAAAAATAGGCTTTGTGACTTTCAGAGTCCGTCCTTCATAAATGAAACAGGATGTGTCTGATCAAGTCTCACACACCACATGGCCAGATAAGGTTGTAAAATGTTAAAATGACATTTCCCTGTGAATGCATTTGTCACGGTTGAAAGCAATGCAAAAGTGCAAAAACGCATCAAAAACGCTAAGTGTGAACATAGCCCAAGGTGTGGAGGAATATTTTTGTTTTTGGTTATTTATTTTGCCTTATATATAAGTAGTTACCCTGGAAAGGATGTTATTTAGCATATTTCCCAGGAAAATCCATTTTGGTTTCATTTTTGTATGTTTTATTGTGAGTCTGTAAAAGTGACGTAATATCTCTGACAAAGTTGTTAACAGCAGTGACCTGGGAGTCAGAAATGCTTCCAGGGGCCTTCCCCATGTTGTTCACATGTCATTTGAGCACTGTTCCCATCGATTTGGGCAATTTTTAGGCCTCTGCAGACCGCCGGGGGGGTGAGCCGCCTGAAAAATGCTCGAGTTTCCCATAGACTTACATTGAGCTCGCTGCTCGGGTCAAGCACCCGAGCACCCCAATTTGCTCGACCCGAGCATCGAGCACCCGAGCATTTTAGTGCTCGCCCATCACTAGTGCCAGAGGTTGATTGACTCTGCAACATAGATGTGAAGCAGTTCCAAAAAACTGTGGGTATACAACTAAATATTAGGTTAGTGATTCACAGGAATGATAAATCCTCAAAGAAAGAGTACATATTGAGAGTTTGTAAAGACAAATGCAGACACTGCTATTTTTTAGAAAAGCCCAATGCTCATTTTTTGTTATTTTCTGTAAAGTAGTTAAAAATAATTTACACTTCTCTTCATGTTTTGAATTAGAAAACAGTGTGCATTGTCCCCAATGTATAGAAATAAAAACTAGTGTAAAGAATTTGTGCTTAACTCATGTTTTTGAATACACTGCTATTATTTTGAACATTGCTGTAAATTGTAAAAGCCACTTACAGGTCACGCATAGAGTTTACGGGTGAGTTGTAACTGCGGTAACATCTCTGGGAAGTGGAGACAACAGCGCTGGATCCCGAAGAAGACAGCAGTAGGTAGATGTATTAATACACTCACACTACATTACATGTATATATACAGTACAGACCAAAAGTTTGGACACACCTTCTCATTTAAAGATTTTTCTGTATTTTCATGACTTTGAAAATTGTACATTCACACTGAAGGCATCAAAACTATGAATTAACACATGTGGAATTATATACTTAACAAAAAAGTGTGAAACAACTGAAAATATGTCTTATATTCTAGGTTCTTCAAAGTAGCCACCTTTTGCTTTGATGACTGCTTTGCACACTCTTGGCATTCTCTTGATGAGCTTCAAGAGGTAGTCACCGCAAATGGTTTTCACTTCACAGGTGTGCCCTGTCAAGTTTAATAAGTGGGTTTTCTTGCCTTATAAATGGGGTTGGGACCATCAGTTGTGTTGTGCAGAAGTCTGGTGGGTACACAGCTGATAGTCCTACTGAATAGACTGTTAGAATTTATATTATGGCAAGAAAAAAGCAGCTAAGTAAAGAAAAACGAGTGGCCATCATTACTTTAAGAAATGAAGGTCAGTCAGTCCGAAAAATTGGGCAAACTTTGAATGTGTCCCCAAATGCAGTTGCAAAAACCATCAAGCGCTACAAAGAAACTGGCTCACATGAGGACCGTCCCAGGAAAGGAAGACCAAGAGTCACCTCTGCTTCTGAGGATAAGTTTATCCGAGTCACCAGCCTCAGAAATCGCAGGTTAACAGCAGCTCAGATTAGAGACCAGGTCAATGCCACACAGAGTTCTAGCAGCAGACACATCTCTATAACAACTGTTAAGAGGAGACTTTGTGCAGCAGGTCTTCATGGTAAAATAGCTGCTAGGAAACCACTGCTAAGGACAGGCAACAAGCGGAAGAGACTTGTTTGGGCTAAAGAACACAAGGGATATGGCACCATGCTGCGCATTGGTGCCACAGAACCCAGAAGGGTGCATGGATGGACTTCTCCTCAAGAGGCCCTCACTACATTAACACACCTCCACCCTACCACCTCAGACCAGCAGAGGGAGTCCATTAGGGATATATATAGGGAGGGTGGAGCTAGGCAGCTCAGTTCTGTGAGAAGTCAGAAGTTAGTTCAGTGAGAGAGTTGAGAGAGTTCCTACTCAGACACAGAGAGGGACAGAGCTGAGTTGTTGAGCAGAGAGCGTGCTGACGCTCAGAGAGCAGCGGAGAGGCAGCACGCTGGCTGCTGTGCTTAAGGCCTACAGCACAAGTGAAGGCTTAGTGAGGGCCCTGAGTGTGGCCAAAGGCGAGAGGAGAAGGAAGAAGTAACGAGGGGGCAGAGGAGCATACCAGGCTTACCCCGAGATATATACCAGACACCGGGTCCGCGCCTACGGGGTCCCTTTATACCCAGTAGGGACCACCAGAACCCCTGGAGGATTACAGGTCCCAGGTTTACCAAACGCTGACTACAGTACCAGGGCTAGGAGTCACGGAGGCCCCAGTGACCAGGGAGAGTGATCTCCAGGAGAAGGCCCTACCACTAGGTCAGCAGGTGCAAGGGAGAGAGAGAGACAGTAACCAAGCTAGTTTAGCTCCAGGCAGGTTAGAAGCTTAGCGAGTAAAGCCACGGATCAGGAGGCCCTATACCCGCTCACTGGGGAGAGTCCAAAAGTGCGCCCTTCGTCCAGAGTACCCTGGACCATGCCTGCATCATCACCAGTAAAGGTACTGAAGCTTACCCCCGTGTGAGTGTCCGTCTTTCCTCCGGGACTGTCCTGCCGTCTCTCACCAGCATCCACCATTCACCCCTACACTGCCCTGGAGCTAGTTCTACCTGTGGAGAGCCACACCATCCCTGCTGCCGTAACACCAGCTCCAGAGGACTGCTCCGCAGCGGCGGCACCCTTTAGCCGCAATCCACAGGTGGCGTCACGAACACTTTCCTAATCCCCTATAAATAATATAATGTCCCCCTTTTGATTGACCGCCTGGGTCACGGACCGGGCCAGCCACCGTGATATCCCCCAGCAACCAGAGGACCGGCTGCCGAGTACCCCACGACCCTGGGGGCGCATCAAATGGACATTAGACCAGTGGAAATCTGTGCTTTGGTCTGATGAGTCCAAATTTGAGAGCTTTGGTTCCAACCACCGTGTCTTTGTGCGACGTAGAAAAGGTGAACGGATGGACTCTACATGCCTGGTTCCCACCGTGAAGCATGGAGGAGAAGGTGTGATGGTATGGGGGTGCTTTGCTGGTGACACTGTTGGGGATTTATTCAACATTGAAGGCATACTGAACCAGCATGGCTACCACAGCATCTTACAGCGGCATGCTATTCCATCCGGTTTGCATTTAGTTGGACCACCATTTATTTTTCAACAGGACAATGACCCCAAACACACCTCCAGGCTGTGTAAGGGCTATTTGACCAAAAAGGAGAGTGGTGGGGTGCTACGCCACATGACCTGGCTTCCACAGTCACCAGACCTGAACCCAATCGAGATGGTTTGGGGTGAGCTGGACCGCAGAGTGAAGGCAAAAGGGCCAACAAGTGCTAAGCATCTCTGGGAACTCCTTCAAGATTGTTGGAAGACCATTTCCGGTGACTATCTCTTGAAGCTCATCAAGAGAATGCCAAGAGTGTGCAAAGCAGTCATCAAAACAAAAGGTGGCTACTTTGAAGAGCCTAGAATATAAGACATATTTTCAGTTGTTTCACACTTTTTTGTTAAGTATATAATTCCACATGTGTTAATTCATAGTTTTGATGCCTTCAGTGTGAATGTACAATTTTCATAGTCCTGAAAATACAGAAAAATCTTTAAATGAGAAGGTGTGTCCAAACTTTTGTCTGTACTGTGCACACATAATAAAAAGCATAGATGGGAGCGCTTTTTTAACCCCTTTCTGGCCCAGGGCGTATTAATACGTATCTGTGCCCTGGGCCTTATGGGCCTGATATGTATTAATACGCCCTGGCGATTTCGCCCACACATAAGCAGTGCGGGTGAGATCGCCGCCGGGTGTCAGCTGATTGTTGATGTCCCGCACCGCTCCCGGCACATTAACCCCCAAAATGCTGCTATCGAAATCGATAGCAGCATTCCGGTGGCAAGAGGACGTAAGCGCTATACTTACCTTCTCTGCCGGCGACCAGCGGCGTCTGAGTCTGGTCCCGGATGTTGCCTTGGTGACCCGACGTCATCATGACAACATGCGGGAAACCAGGAGGCAGGAAGTTGCTTTGGTCATGCGCAGTGCACGACCAAAGTAACTTCTCCCATTTGCAGCGCTGACAGGCTGCATGGCATAGGGAGCTGCTGCTCTCTATGCCATGCAGCCGATAAGGCTGCAAAAAGTGAAAGTCCCATAGTGGGATAATGTGAACAAGTAATAAAAAAGTCAGAAAGTGAAAAAAATAAATAAAAAAGAAAATTGTAAAAATATAAAAAAAAATGAAAAAAAAAATAATCAAAAAAAATATATATATATGTTGTGCCCATAAATAAATAATCTTATGAAAAAAAAAATAAACCAATAAAAGGACACATATTTGGTATCGACGCATCCGGAATGACCTGACCTATAAAACTGTCCTGCTAGTTAACCCCTTTAGTGAACACGATAAAAAAAAAACGAAACATATATTCTGCCTTCTAAAATCAGAATAGAAGCGATCAAAAAATGTCACGTGCCCGAAAATGTTACCAATAAAAACGTCAACTTGTCCTGCAAAAAACAAGCTGTCCCATGACTCTGTCGGCCGAAATATGGAAAAATTATAGCTCTCAAAATATGTCGTTGTAAAAACTAGTCTGCAAAAAAATGCGTCTTTTAGTGTGTGACAGCTGTCAATCATAAAAATCCGATATGAATCTGGCATCGCTGTAATCACACCGACCCAAAGAATAAAGTCGTCTAATCACTTATACCGCACGAGGAACGGCGTAAAAAATAAACTTTAGGGTTAGGGTTGTGCTAAGGTTAGGGTTGTGCTAGGGTTAGGGTTGTGCTAGGGTTATGGTTGTGCTAGGGTTTGGGTTAGGGTTGTGCTAGGGTTAGGGTTGGGGTTGGGCTAGGGTTGGGGTTGGGCTAGGGTTGGGCTAGGGTTAGGGTGGGGCTAGGGTTAGGGTTGGGCTAGGGTTAGGGTTGTGCTAGGGTTAGGGTTGTGCTAGGGTTAGGCTAGGGTTAGGCTAAGGTTAGGGTTAGACTAAGGTTAGGGTTAGGCTAGGGTTAGAGTTGGACAAGGGTTGGGCTAGGGTTAGGGTTGGGCTAAGGTTAGGGTTGGGATTTTTTCAGAAGTAAAGAAAAAAAATTACGACAATATGGCGACTGTAACATACCTGGCGGCGTTCTTGCATAGGGCACCATCTCCCACTCTGCAAGATCGCAAACTTGATCATCAGTCCAGTCTGCTAGCCTGGCTTCTTTCCATGCTGTCTGCTTGCCTCTGTTCTGGTTGCTTAGGGCGGCGGCCCGGTCACTTCCTGTTTCTTGTAGCTGCTGTGGGCACACCCCTAATGCGTCCTCAGGTTATTGCTGTCAGTCATTGGATATTTAAACCAGCTCCTCATACAAGCTGGTGCCTGAGCAACTCTATCATTCAGTGTGCTCCTTGACTCTGAATGTGCCAGGTCCTGTTCTGTTCTTTTCTGTTTCCGCCACTCTGGGGACTGTATTCCCAGACTGGCTCCTGTGTCTCTTTCAGTAGCAGTTCCTGTCTGAACTGTACCCTAGCCTGTCTGTCCGCCTTCCTGGAGGCTGTATTTCCAGGCCAGTCTGAACACGCTCCTAGCCTGTTCGTCCCGCCTTCTAGGGGCCGCATACCTAGATCTGTTATCTGTGTTTTCTTGCCTGTCTGTCCGCCTTCCTGGAGGCTGTATTTCCAGGCCAGTCTGAACATGCTCCTAGCCTGTTCTTTCCGCCTTCTAGGGGCCGCATACCTAGACCCGCTCCTGTATCTTGCCTGTTCCTGTCTGAACACGCTCCTAGCCTGTTCGTTCCGCCTTCTAGGGGCCGCATACCTAGACCCGCTCCTGTATCTTGCTGCTGTGTCTGTTCTTGTCTGTATACTCTCCTTGCCTGTTATCTGTTTTTCTCTATGTCCGTACCTTCCCTTTTTCTGCAGAGTCTGAACCCGTACCTAACTCCTACTCGATGTCCCTGTACTCCCATTTGTGAGTTTAGAGTCCACTCGCTACTTCATTGCAAGTACCTTGTGTGTTTCTGGTTCTGCCTTTCCCTTCTAGTCTGTTCCGTGTGAACAGAGCCCTGTCTTCTCTGCCCTGCCTTTGCTCACCGCTCCAGGCGGTCTCGCTCTGCCCTGCCTTTGCTCACCGCTCCAGGCAGTCTCGCTCTGCTCTTGCTCACCGCGCCGGCGGTCTCGCTCTGCTCTGCCTTCGCTTACCGCTCCTGGCGGCCTCGCTCTGCCCTGCCTTTGCTCACCTCTCCAGGCGGTCTCGCTCTGCTCTGCCTTTGCTCACCGCTCCAAGCGGTCTCGCTCTGCCCTGCCTTTGCTCACCGCTCCAGGCGGTCTCGCTCTGCTCTGCCTTTGCTCACCGCTCCAAGCGGTCTCGCTCTGCTCTGCCTTTGCTCACGGCTCCAGGCGGTCTCGCTCTGCTCTGCCTTTGCTCACTGCTCCAAGCGGTCTCGCTCTGCCCAGCCTTTGCTCACCGCTCCAGGCGGTCTCGCTCTGCTCTGCCTTTGCTCACCGCTCCAAGCGGTCTCGCTCTGCCCTGCCTTTGCTCACTGCTCCAGGCAGTCTCGCTCTGCTCTTGCTCACCACTCCGGCGGTCTTGCTCTGCTCTGCTCTTGCTCACCGCTCCGGCAGTCTCGCTCTGCTCTGCCTTCGCTCACCGCCCCAAGCGGTCTCGCTCTGCCTTGCCTTTGCTCACCGCTCCAGGCGGTCTCGCTCTGCTCTGCTCTTGCTCACCACTCCGGCGGCCTCGCCATGCTCTGCTCTTGTTCACCGCTTCGGCGGTCTCGCTCTGCTCTGCTTGTCTACCGCATCTGCGGTTCTGTTCCTGAGTCCCAGTCTGTACTGGACCTTATCCAGTCTGTGCTCCAACCTGCTAGTACCTCCCCGTCTGCACGCCAGCCGTACTTGTCAGTACCCTCCTGTCTGCATACCAGCCGTGCCTGCCAGTATCCTCCTGTCTGCACTCCAGCCGTGCCTGCCAGTGCCCACCTGTCTGCATGCCAGCCGTGCCTGCCAATACCCACCTGTCTGTGTGCCAGCCTAACCTGCCTGTTCCTTTATTCCCCGGTGTGGGTCAACAGCCGTGTCCGGCGTCTGGTCTGGAGTAGCACCTGGTCCCTCTGCTCGGTTCCTCCCTGGTGCACAGGCGTCGTTAGCCGTCGTGCGACCTTGGTCGGATCGGGTAGATACTTAGTTACGCCCCTCCAGGCACTCTCCAGTTCATGGTCCAGTGGGATCACTAAACACGCACACACCAGTCAGTCCGGTCGTGTGCATAACAGCGACTAATGTTGAGTGCAAATGCTCGATACTTGAGTTTGCATCGGGTGCTTGGGTATGCATCGAGTACAGTGGGTGCTCGAGTGACATGCTCGAGTCTCCACCCCAAATGTTTTGCAGCTGTTATACAGCCAAAAAAACCTTGCGTGGGATTGCCTGCCATGCGCGAGCGATCCCTGCTTGTTTTTTTTGGGTGTCTAATTGTAAGGTGCCCCAGCGAGGTAGTCGTGGGCGAGCTGTAGCCCCCTCTCGCTCTGGCACCCTACAGACAAGTCATGTCCTCCCTCTGATGTGTGGCTATGTATGTGGTGCTCTCCACTTACTTCAAACCATCTGATCGCGGCTGTCTCCAGGCATTTCTCTTCTGGGACCAGGGCAGAAATAAATTCAGAGGACACGAGGTTCTTAACCAGAACTTGAACTTTACTTGGGGAAGAGGAATATGTACAATATTTACAGGCAGATATAATGGATAAGGCCCGACAGGTTATTATCTCTCTCACAGGCGCTGGCAACATCTTCAGCCCTGGTTCCCTCTTTAAGTGAAGCATCTCTGTGACTCTAATCTCTAGCCCAAGAGACTCTTCTGCAATACCAACAGTGATCTGGATCCGATATCTCTCCCCCACGTCTTAGCCTGGAGTCCTATTTATCTTCCTCTGCTTCCTGCAGACTAGAAGTGCCCCGGGTCCTCACTACCTTTGATGAGTTTCTCTGGCCGGCTAACAGGACTCTTGCTCTTGCGTAGGGAGACTTTCACACTGGTAATCCCACTGTCTGAGGGTATGGAGCTCCCGTCTACCCTAGCAGCCAATATATATTCAGGCTGCCCATATGGTTCACTGTCCTATCCCTTACTGAACTTCTCTTCCTGCTTCTGGAAACTAAGCAGGGATTTTCCTAATGTGCCCACCCCCTGTGAGCTATCATCACACAGCAATAACCCATCAATGTCTGTAATACTGCTAGCAGACTCAACCTGACATCTGCACCCAGGACAGTGGCATATTGTGGCTGTTTACAGGTACTGCAGCCCACAAGGAATTATGTCAGGAACAAGCTCTATATCACTCAAGGCTTGATCAGGGCACTAAGTTCCCCCTTTACTCTGCTGACTGGACCACTGAAGCTAACCCCTTAGCTTGGCCTACCAACAGTTCAGAGAGCTCTAACTACAGGGACACTTCTTTTAATCACCTCAGTGCCAAGGGAAGGCTACGTCCTTCCCCACTATTACATTCCCCCACACTTTAATGTTGGTCGTCCCCGACCACAATCAATACTTAGCAGCTATAACATCATATCACATTTACTAAAACATTTTAATACACGACTGGTCCTGAAGTCTTCTTCTTGAGTAGGAGACCGGCCCTTCTCGGTTAAGGGCCCCGGAACAGCAATTCAGGACAGTTCATTATCAACTTTTCAAAACTTCTCAGAGGTACCGGTCCTTCTTGGTAAGGACCCTGGAAACACAATGTCCATGTCTATATTTTTAAGACAGGCCACACACCAATAGCTCTCAATCTCCTTTGAAGGCTACATTCTGAGGCACACGGGGAGCACCCCGTGAGTCACTTTCTTCTTGGCGCTAGCGGGGGTCACTGGTTCTTCCCGCTAGGCCGCAAGTCTCTTAGATTTAGAGGACAGTCATCCTCACGGTGTGCTTCAGTGTTTTAAATTCCAGCAGAAAAAGGCGCAACAAGCGCAACAAAAATAAAAGTATAAGTAAAAACAAAAAGAGCAGCTCCCTTGGGCACACAATTTTCAGTGCTGCTTAAGGCCTTCCTGGCCTGGGAGGTAGGGGAACAGTCCTCCATTTTTCTCCTTAATTAAATTCAACATGGGGCACTCCGCCCCCATTGGGAAACAGTCCCACGTACAGGACCACAACTGGTGGGTCCTAGTAAGAGAAGAAGTGAAAGGTCAACAAACCTTTTAGCCAGCCAGCTCACTTCTTCCGGGCCTCCCCCCATTCTTTCATGAAGGCGGCCCATGCTGCAGATGAAGGTTTCTTCTTCCACCTCCAAGGTTGATCGGGGTACTTGGTAGGCCCAGGGTCCTCGTCCGAGGATGTAGCACTGCCACAGCCAACCTGGGTAGGGCCGTAGCTGGTCACTCTAAAGCTGTGGACGACATTCCTGGTGCCAGCTTGGTTTCCCCCGACAGCTCTCTCAGCCCCTCCTGGGTATTTTGGTGCCGAATCCTCCTCTAGCACCTCACTAGGGGAATCAGCTTCCTCGCAACTTGCACGATCCTCTTCTTCGTCGCTTACAATTTCCCCCCATTGCCGCTGCTCTCGTGGCGTCATCGGGGGGTTGCGGGTAGTCCACTTCAGACTCCCGAGCTCGGTGTAACGCTTCGCCGAAGGGGCGTTGATGGCCTCCACTGCCACTCCACTGGCGGTCGCGCACCCCGCTGGGCTATGGGCGGAGGAGAGCGGTGTCAGCGCCCGCCCTTCTCCGCCGCTTGCTCAGGGCCCCGGCAGCTGGATACTTACCTCTCCCCGTGCCTCCGCAGATCAGCTGTCTTCCTGCTCTGCGCTCCCTGTGACGTCTCAGTTCAGAGGGTGCGGTGACGTCTTTACACCGCGCCCTCCCCTGAGCCGTCACAGAGAGCGCTGAGCGGGACAACGCCGATAACACTGGAGCTCGGACCCGAGCAGCGGGCAGCAGTTAGCAGGTGAGGAGAAGGGAGGTGAGTATTTGATTTTTTTTTTTTAATGTATGGAGGTATGGGGCAGTATAAAGAGAAGGAGGGGGGTGGCATCCTCCATGGAGCATTATAAAGAGAGGGGGGGCATCCTGCATGGGGCATTATAAAGAGGGGGGTGACATCCTGCATGGGGCATTATAAAGAGAGGGGGGGACATCCTGCATGGGGCATTATAAAGAGGGGGGGGCATCCTGCATGGGGCATTATAAAGAGAGGGGGGGACATCCTGCATGGGGCATTATAAAGAGGGGGGGTGACATCCTGCATGGGGCATTATAAAGGGGGGGGCAGCCTGCATAGTGCATTATGTGGGGGGGAACAGCCTGCATGGAGCATTAAAAGGGGGGGCTGTATGGGGCATTATGTGGGGGGTAACAGCCTGCATGAAACATTATAAGGGGGGGGACAGCCTGTATGGGGCATTATGTGGGGGGTAACAGCCTGCATGCAGCATTATATGGGGGCCAGTATCCTGTATGGAGCGTTATAAGGGGACCGGTATCCTGTATGGAGCGTTATAAGGGGACTGGTATCCTGTATGGAGCGTTATATGGGGGCCAGTATCCTGTATGGAGTTTTATAAGGGGACCAGTATCCTGTATGGAGCGTTATATGGGGGCCAGTATCCTGTATGGAGCTTTATAAGGGGACCAGTATCCTGTATGGAGCATTATATGGGGGCCAGTATTCTGTATGGAGCCTTATATGGGGGCCAGTATTCCGTATGGAGCCTTATATGGAGGCCAGTATTCCGTATGGAGCCTTATATGGAGGCCAGTATTCCGTATGGAGCCTTATATGGGGGCCAGTATTCCGTATGGAGCCTTATATGGAGGCCAGTATTCCGTATGGAGCCTTATATGGGGGCCAGTATTCCGTATAGAGCCTTATATGGGGGCCAGTATTCCGTATGGGGCCTTATATGGGGGCCAGTATTCCGTATGGGGCCTTATATGGGGGCCAGTATTCCGTATGGAGCCTTATATGGGGGCCAGTATTCCGTATGGAGCCTTATATGGGGGTCAGTATTCCGCATGGAGCCTTATATGGGGGCCAGTATTCCGTATGGGGCCTTATATGGGGGCCAGTATTCCTTATGGGGCCTTATATGGGGGCCAGTATTCCGTATGGGGCCTTATATGGGGGCCAGTATTCCGTATGAAGCGTTATATGGGGGCCAGTATTCCGTATGAAGCCTTATATGGGGGCCAGTATTCTGTGTGGAGCGATTCACCGGTTTCTGAGCTATTGTGGAATTTACAATAGATATCACTCATGTAATGTAAGAAGTGAAATCTTTGCATTGTACTATATATATACATATATATATATATATATATATATATATATATATATATATATATTTCTCCGCCGTATCTCTGCATCATGAATCGTGGTATGTGTTAAAGGGGCCCACTGAGACTCTTTCGCCCAGGGCCCAGGAAAACCTGGAGCCGGCCCTGGGGCCTTGCCTCCGCACCACCCTCTTCAGGCCTAGGGGCCCCTGTCGTCGCGGAAGCTACCGCGGCAGGCGCCGCAGGCGATACCGGCCGCTGGGGTATAGACCGCTCACCTCCATCAAGCTCCGCTGCAGTTATTGCTCCGGCCCCACCGGGATGATCTCCACCCTCGGCCGAGGGGGATGTGTTTTCCACCATCCGGCTCCAGCACCACATACGGAACTCGTGGACGAGCAGGCCCAGCTCTGGATCGGGCCTAGTGGACCACTGGACAGCCACTGGGGGCAAAGACTCATGGGCAGCATCCGAGGGTGAGCGACTTTCGATTGCAGCCCCTGGGGTAATCAGCTCTAAGATTCCTTCCTCGGCGCTCATTCCAGACAGGTCATCCGATCCTCCGGTCGCCATTCTCTGAGCGTCCACCGCAGCACCTCCTTCCTCTCGTGTGCTGGACAGAAAATGGCGCTGGTCGCTTACCAGTGACGCGCGTCCTGCGCGTCCAACTCCTCCTCTTCCTGGGCCAGCCTTCTGACGCGACCGCCGCGTCACTCATCACTCTCGGCAGCTCCGCCTTCAGCCGCGCCCCTTCTCTGTGCGCGCTGATACTCACGGGGCCGGACTTCACTTTACGCCGCGCCCTCTTCCTCACTGGACGTCCCATCCTGGGACGCATCTTCACTGCTGGGCCCATCCTTCTTTGGGCCGGAACTCGTAGGGGATGGACATCTTTTCGCGCTCTCTGGCGCCATCCACTCCCACGATAGGCGGTTCTTCTCCCAGACTTTACCGCCATTGTCACCATCTTGGAATCCATGCTTCGGGCCGCCGTCTTGGGCCGCATGCCTTCCAACACTTTCTCCTCAGTGTTCTGCATCGGCTCTTCCCCGCTTTCTTCATTCGAGGAGCTCGCATCCTGCTGACTACGCCAAATGTAAGGTGCCCCAGCGAGGTTGTCGTGGGCGAGCTGTAGCCCCCTCTCGCTCTGGCACCCTACAGACAATTTGTGTCCTCCCTCTGATGTGTGGCTATGTATGTGGTGCTCTTCACTTACTTCAAACTATCCGATCGCGGCTGTCTCCAGGCATTTCTCTTCTGGGACCAGGGCAGCAATAAATTCAGAGGACATGAGGTTCTTAACCAGAACTTGAACTTTACTTGGGGAAGAGGAATATGTACAATATTTACAGGCAGATATAATGGATAAGGCCCGACAGGTTATTATCTCTCTCACAGGCGCTGGCAACATCTTCCTGCTTCTGGAAACTAAGCAGGGATTTTCCTAATGTGCCCACCCCCTGTGAGCTATCATCACACAGCATTAACCCATCACTGTCTGTAATACTGCTAGCAGACTCAACCTGACATCTGCACCCATGACAGTGGCATCTTGTGGCTGTTTACAGGTACTGCAGCCCACAAGGAATTATGTCAGGAACAAGCTCTATATCACTCAAGGCTTGATCAGGGCACTAAGTTCCCCCTTTACTCTGCTGACTGGACCACTGAAGCTAACCCCTTAGCTTGGCCTACCAACAGTTCAGAGAGGTCTAACTACAGGGACACTTCTTTTAATTACCTCATTGCCAAGGGAAGACTACGTCCTTCCCCACTATTACATAATAACCGTGAAACATGCGGGGCGGGGACTCGAGCATGTCACTCGAGCACCCGCGATACTTGGTGCATACCTGAGCACCTGATGCAAACTCAAATAGCGAGCACTTGCACTCAAGACTAATGACAACTTATTCAATATGATGACCCAATGTTATCAAATTCTGTGTCGTACCTCTGGGTTCAAAATGTTCACCATACCCCTTGATAAAATCCTTGAGGGGTGTAGTTTCCAAAATGGGGTCACTTGTGGGGGGTTTCCACTATTTAGGCACATAACGGAGCCTCAAGCAGAAGACGGAGTCCTGGCCTGTGCGCGGCCGCCCTCGTGGACACGAGGAGACACATCACCGGAGCCTGTCTCCGCTCCTTCTGCACTCCCCTAACAGGAATCTCTACTAGCCAGGGGTAAGTGCTTCGGAGCAGCACCCCCTGATCACCTGTAAAAGAGACACTTACCTCGCCCTCGTCCTCCTTGGGGGTCCGGAGACGTCGGGGCGGCCTGCGTGGAGTGCGCCGCGTCCTCTGTGGAGTCCTGCGGAGTGTCGGGACTTTCCCTCGGACGGTGTATAGTGTGGGGCGGGGAGGCTGCTGGTCCCGGGCTCTGTGTCGGCCTGGCGGTGGTGGAGGTGCTGTGGAGAGAGCCTGGGGACTGAAAAGCAATCTGGGGCCCTCCCATCTCCCATCTTTGTGGAGGTCAGCAACATCAGTGAAGTAGTGCAACGGAGACTTTTGAGGCTACTCTTGCGCTTTGAATTTGGCCCAAACAAAGCATCTGTAGCACCCTGAGGATTCGGCTGCTACAGGGGTATTGCACCTCAACCCAGAGGTGTGATATTCCACTCCCGGGTAAGGATGGAGTGTGGACCTGAGCTCGGTAGGCTGCATGCACTACACACATCCCATTTCCGAGGGGCAGGCCGACGGTACTCCCACTTAGAAATGTGCAGGTACGACCGAGTCTGTTCCTGGCTGGAGTGGGAGGGGGGTGGAACATCCCAAGTAGTGTAGGGGCAGATAGGGGGAGCAGCCTGGGTAAAGATAGGAGCTCATTGGGTGCTGGTCACCTGAGCTCACACATAGAGGGTGTATATAAGGTGGGCACCATCAGAGAACAGGGTCAGTCAGTCTTTGCAGAGGAGTCAGTCTGTCAGAGTCAGTAAGAAGCAGAGGTCCAGATGAGCCTGCAGAGAGAGAGAGTGGAGCAGAGAAGGAAAGACCCAGAGGAGACAAAGAAAGGACTCTGAGAACCCAAATTCAATCCCCGGGTGAAGAGTCGGCAATAGGGTACCGGATCCCAAGCTGGTGGGGGCAAAAGCACACCCTAGCCAGAGACCGGAGGCCGTGGGCAGCGTCTGCCACGGCCACCCACCACATCCACCCCGAAGGCATACCACGTGGAGGGTCAGGGAACCCAAGGCCAAGGGTCTCCCAACAGAAGGCCCGAGGGAGCTGGACCTAGGTGGATCACTAGTGGGGACGGCCAGAGGAAAGGACAGAAGGAGAGCTCAGGGTCACGCTCCGGACTTGTTTGGGGGTTTGCTGAATCCAGGACCTGGTGGATGCAGCACGGCTCGGGTGGTCACTTGAAGCTGGAGTGACCGGAACATCAGCAGTGAGTAAATACCCTAAACTGCACAACCCGACTCTGTCTTCATTTACATCTATGCTGCACCACCACAACCCCCATCCTCTGCACCTGACCCCCTGAGGCTATACCCCACCCGTTGGGGGTTACACTATCAATAGCTGCACCAACACCATCAGCCTCAGCGGACCCTGCTGCAGCGGCGGCCGTAGTGACCGCAATACAACGGGTGGCGTAGTCGACATAACGAACTTAATAACATCTGTAGTACTGCCACATACAACTGAGTTTGACACCCTGGGCACGGACCGGGTCACAGCCACTCGGAAGACTACAACCCCCATCTGATCCGGCTCCGGATATTCTCCCTAAAGAATATGGCCCAGGGGGCGCGTCACATCAATACCCTGATAATTCTCCTTTATACTCTGTTCACTACAGGGTCATTTTTTACATCAGTGGAGTAATATGGGAGTTTGTTAAACTCCAAATATCCGTCCTCCATTGCTAATTACATCAAAACTCCATCAGTGGACATTTGAATTATAACAATCATTTTTTTTTATCATTTACTTCAAACGCCATCTTGAGGCCCACAGGAATATTGCAGTCTCAATTTTTTACAACTATTGTCCACTCACTACTCCTATGATACCACCCAACTCTCCATGGTCATCTAATAACCAGACTTGACCCCACATATTGAGTTTATTACTGAACAATAGATAACCTGCTCTAGCGATCCCTCCAATTCTTATCATGAAGTAACTACTGTCTACAAATCATGATTCTGTGAGTCTTCCGGTTCAGGCGCCGACCATGTGATCTCTGATTATCTGCTCATGTTCTCCCCCCCTGTACATCGCCTCTAAGCTCCTGATTTTTGACCAAGCAGCTCAGAAATTTTTTGAAATTTTCACACAGCTGAAGGACGTCTTCGAACAATATCTTTGGCCTATATGGCCCGCTACCTTCTCCATAGCGGGCAAAAACAATCTTCCTTTTCCAATCACTCTGACTTCTCCAATCTTCATAATATGGCTCCTACTCTAGACCAAGAGGAACAGCCCGCCCAATCAGAAGACGGAGGGGATCTACGTCAACCCCCTAAAACGCCCCGCAATTCTACTTCTAGGAAAGGGGAATCACAAATGGACCATCGGAACTAGCGGGTGAGGTCACTGCTAGGCTACTTCCTGAAATCAAAACCATAATTCAATCCACACTAAATACTGCCCTGATGGATTTTCAGGCCAGACAGGAAGAACAAGCCGAACAGCTCACCGAGTTAGAATCACGAGTATCCAACATTGAAGATGATTCAAATGAGGACCATTCCAAAATAATGGCTATTGTTCGTGAAAACACAATTCTGAGAGACCGTATAGATGACCTTGAGAACCGCTCTCGCAGAAGCAACCTGCGTTTGGTGGGTCTTCCTGAATCGTATCTTCAGAACACTCTGAAACCCCTATGCAAGAACGAAATCCCAAAAGCCCTAAAACTATCTGAAGGTAAAAAGGTGGAAAGGGTCCACAGAATTGGTCCTCCACCCTCTGTCTCTGGAGCCCACAATAAAACCAGACCAAGTCAGGTCATTATGAAATTTTTGGATTTCAATGATAAAGCTGACATTATCCGAGCATACAAACAATTAAACCACCCACTGATCATTCAAGGCCATAAAATCTTGCTTTTCAAAGACTACTCCATTGAAGTAACCAGGAAAAGGAAGTCCTTCAGCTCTATATGCACCAGACTGCACAAAGAAAAAATTCGCTTTCATCTCCGCTACCCGGCTATTCTACGCCTGAAAAACACAGATGGCTCTTTCCGGGAATTTATCTCACCTGATAAGGCAGAATCTTTTGTCAGCAGTCTCCTAGGACCAGGGACCAGCCTTGAACAGACCTACCAGGTAATAACTCCCTCTAGCTCACGGTCCCCCAAGAGACCCACGAAACGAGAAGACAAAGGAGACCAGAATTATAACAATCGTTGATTTAATGAGTTTCTCCTTTTATACACCTGGAGGCTCTGGAGTAAAAGTCTTTTATGGAGGCAATTGTTTAAGAAAAATTCTGATAAAATAACTTAATTAAGGGGGATTTAAATGTAATTTGTTATATTACATACATGGTCGGCAGAAGTGAAGCCCAGGAGATTGTATTTTCCCTAGCGAACAGTTAAAAATGTTCACGCTCTTGCTAGGTCAGTTCTATAAAACTTTGGTTTATTGTTATTTGAAATTGTTTCACTTGTTCGAGCTTTGCTCTTTAGTACATAATCTAACTACATGTCATCATTATTTTGTAAGCTGTTCACCAAACATGTTTATCTCTACAGTCTTTGAATATGTTTATCATATCTTGGAATGTTAAAGGTTTGCAATCTCCCCAAAAATGGATGAAAGTCCTTAGACACTTAAAACGTTTAAAGCCCGACATAGCCCTCCTACAGGAAATGCATTTACCTGAAACGGATTTCCCCTGGATGAAAAAATTGTGGGTTGGGGGTGTTTATGGGTCATCGTCCGTAGATAGAAAGGCTGGAGTCTTAATCCTTATCAATAAACAATTTATGCACCAGATCATAAGCCAGCAACAAGATGGAGAGGGGAAGATGATACAATTAACATTATCTACATCTTGTGGAACCTTCTCTATCTATAATGTTTTGCCCCTAACATAGGTAACAAATCCTTTTTCAAACAATTGGAGACTAGACTCTTACTTGACTCCAACCCTAACAAAATGGTAGGTGGAGATTTTAACTCGGTGGTTTCAGTTCACGAGGAAAGGAAAAACACTGCTGGTACTCCGCAATCAACAACCTCACATGACAAAGCACTAGCACCTCTTATGTCTACTTGCCATTTAATTGATTCATGGAGGTTCCTAAACCCTAGTAATAGAGAATTTACGCACTTCTCACACGCCAATGACTCTTGGTCTTGAATTGACTACTTTTTTATCTCCCCTTCTCTGTTGGCTAAATTGGTAACGGTGCAAATTGATGATATTGTGATTTCTGATCATGCTCCAGTAAGGTTGGAACTATCAAGGAATTTCCCTCGGGGTCCTGACTTCTTATGGAGATTTCCAGATTACTTTTGCAAAGACGACTCATTTATTTCCTCACTCTGGTTATGGTGGCGCGAGTTCTTATCTGACAATTCGGCACACCAAGATAACCCCACATTATTATGTGAATCGGCCAAGGCGGTACTTAGGGAGAACATTTTGGCGTATACCTTTTCTCACAAAAAAAGAGTTATGAAAAAATATAGAGAACTATCCTCTGAACTGAAACAAGCCTACACTACATTTCTTCTTGACCCTTCCCCTCTAAATAAAACACATTGGTCTCAAAAACAATCTGAATTTAACCAATACGCAGATATGAGAGAAAAATTCCATTTATCTCAAACAGAAGCATACTTTTATAGGTTTGGCAACAAATCAGGGAGGATGATGGCCAATTTAGCGAAAGGTCTGAAAAAGCCACAGGGAATTTTCCAATTAAGAAATATCAACGGGGTAATTCACACGAATCCTAAATCAATTAATGAGATCTTAGGCTCGTTCTATAAGGACCTATACAAAAATCCAAAACAAACCTTGCCCCTCTCTGATACACTCTTAGATAGGGTCAAACTACCTTTATTTTCGGAGGAACATAAATCTATATTAAATAAACCTATTTCATTAGAAGAGATTACTAATACAATTAGAAATTTGAAACCAAACAAAGCCCCTGGACCTGATGGATACATTTCTGACTTCTTTAAATCCTTAACGGAAGACATTTTCCCGTTGTTAGTATCGATCTTCAACAAAATAATCAATGGCAATCCCATTTTCCCTTCCGCAAATATGGCCTATGTCAAATTATTACTAAAACCAGGCAAAGATCCATTATCCCCCAATTCATACAGACCGATTTCCCTTATAAACATCGACATTAAGCTTTTATCTATAATAATGGCTGACAGACTGGCCTCTATTCTACCCCGCCTTATATCCCATGCACAAGCAGGCTTTGTTAAGGGTCGCTCAGCCATGCTAAATATTAGGAAAGTATTACTGGCGCTTGATAAAATCCACTCTACACCTGATTTAAAGGGGTCCACGGCAATTATCTCCCTTGATGCCGAAAATGCCTTTGATAATATAAGTTGGGACTGGTTATATATGGTTTTAACCAAGATGTCATTGTCAGGCCCTTATTTTAATTACATTCGTAATTTATATATGTCTCCAAAAGCCCAGGTGTATACCCCGGGTTTTCTATCCACTCCCTTCCCTCTTGAAAAGGGAATGAGACAAGGGTGTCCTTTGTCCTCCTTACTTTTTAACCAGGCACTAGAACCCTTAATCCATATTCTATCTGACCCTAAAATTTTTTCAGGCATCCAATTTAATAAAAAATCAATTCAGGCGGCATTTTTTGCAGACAATATCATTCTGTTTATGTCGGATCCCATCCTGCATTTACCTCTAGTGTTGGATCTACTTAAAAATTTTGGCACTTACTCTGGGTTTAAAATAAATACAAAAAAATGTGAATTGCTACCATTAACTGAAAAAGGAATGAAACTCTACCCAAAAAAATCTTTCTATGACGTTAATATAGCTACATCTCATATCACCTATTTGGGCATAAAAATAGGCCATTTGCCATCCTCTTTGTATACGCTAAATTATGCCCCCCTCATTAAAAAAATCACTGATCAATTGAAATTGTGGCAAGATTTGCCCTTGTCTTTTTTAGGCAAGGCGCATCTCGTTAAGATGATCAGTGCTTCTAAAATTATGTATCAACTCCAAACTCTACCATTATTACTGCAACACTCTGATGTAGTCACACTTAATAGGGCCTTTAGTCGTTTTATATGGAGAGGAAAACGTCCTAGGATTAATCTAGACAAACTTATGTCATCCAAGGATGATGGAGGCATCAGTTTTCCAAGTATTAGGAATTACAACTTTGCTTGCCTTTTTCGCTACATAATTGACTGGCTCCACAAAAGACATACATACTCTGATTACTCTTTGGAATCACACTATGCTTACCCCTTCAATTTAACCGCACTTCTACACTCTCGCTATACTTCCCTACCCCCAGCAATCAAAAAATCAGTAACTTTTAAAGACACCGTTTCCACTTGGAAAGCGGTTAGAAAGAAATATGGCCTTTCTTTCAGAATTTCTAAGCACCTGCCGCTATGGCGGAACCCGGAATTTCCACAGGGCAGTGAAAATAAATTATTTTTTAAATGGCAGCAAGCAGATATAAATAACATATCTCACCTTATCCACCCAACCTATCAGAGATGGCTGACGTACCCAGAATGTATGGATAAATATGATCTACCTCTACAGCATGGCTTTCAATTTGAACAAATTAGACTATCCATTATGTCAAACTTAAGGGATGTTACCTTCGAGACCTTTCAAAACGAATTAAAAGTAATTTTATTATTCCCAACAGGCACTCCCTCAATATCTAGTCTTTACTCGGCTATGAAATCCAATTTATTAAAAATACACCCTGACATTTTCTTTAAATATTGGAAGCAACAACTTGATGACGTTGAAATTCCCACTAAGATCAGACTAGGCTGGAAGATATTTAGAAAATACATTATAAATGAAACATGGAGAGAAACTCAGTATAAAATAATACACGGGCCATTTACACTTTTAATATACCGAAAAAAGATCCATTATCAAATAGACTAATTGCATGCCCTAAATGTCATCATCCATACTCTGACCTTATGCACGGCTTGTGGTCCTGCTCTGATTCAACAGTATACTGGGGTCCAGGGTACACTCTCTCTCCATACTTAGCCCTACTACATCATTGGAGCAACCCAGAGAACCCCGACAAAAATTCAAAAGGCCCCCCACAACTGCTTCATACTCTACTCTTCCTGGCAAAAAAACAGTTACTCAAACATTGGCTAGACCCTATCATTCCCCCTATAGCAGAGCTAATAATCCAAATTAAACATTTTATGGGAGTAGAACAACTAGATGCCTTTAGTAACAAAGAACAACAGGCTGGCAAGTTTCTATCAAAATGAAAGCAGTTTATTATAACATGTTGCTCTATGACTGAAAAGAATAAAATTGTCAAACCATTTACTTCTACGGAATGATATATACTAAAGGATTTAAACAACAACCTAGGACTTTTACGCGTTAACTAAAACATGGGAGATAATTAACACAAATCACCGGTATTTACTTAATTCTTTTGGTTGAAGATGACTGTATTTTGCAATACTTAATCTTTGTATCTTTGTTTAGTTGTTAATTTGTTAAGCCAGGTAACCTAAACTTATCGGTTATTCAGTGTGCCTGATCTATGTACAGGCTCCTTATTATTGTGCATTCTGGCTTTGTTTCATATGTCTTTATATGTTTTTTCTTTTCTGAAAAAAACAAATAAAAATGATGTTTGGAAAAAAAAGAAAATGCTAAATTGGGGGCTGAAAAACATTTTTTTCCCTTCCGAACCCTGCCATGCGCCAAAACAGTGGTTTTCCCCCACATATGGGGTATCAGCTTACTCAGGAGAAATTGCACAACAAACTGTATGGTGCAATTTCTCCTGTTACCCTTATGAAAATGCAAAATTGGGGCTGAAAAACATTTTTGTTGAAAAAATGTGAAAATTTTATTTTTACGGTTCAATGTTATAAACTTCTGTGAAGCACCTGGGGGTTCAGGGTGCTCACCACACATCTAGATAAGTTCCCTAAGGGGTCTAGTTTCCAAAATGGGGTCACTTAAGGGGGTTTTCCACTGTTTAGCCTCATCAGGGGCTCTCCAAACACAACATGGCATCCGCTAATTATTCAAGCAAATTTTACATTCAAAAAGTCAAATGGCGCTCCTTCCCTTCTGAGCCCTGCCGTGCGCCCAAATAGTGTTTTTTCCTCACATATGGGGTATCTGCGTGCTGGGGGGAAATTGCACAACAAAGTTTGGGGTCCATTTTTTCCTGTTACCCCTGCAAAAATAAAAAAATGTGGGTCTAAAGTAACATTTTTGTGAAAAAAGTTAAATGTTAATTTTTTTCTTACACATTCCAAAAATTCCTGTGAAGCACCTGAAGGGTTAATAAACTTCTTGAATGTGGTTTTGAGCACCTTGAGGGGTGCAGTTTTTAGAACGGTGTCATTTTTGGGTATTTTCTGTCATAAAGGCCCTTCAAAGTCACTTCAAATGTGATGTGATCCCTAAAAAAATGGTTATGTAAATTTTGTTGTAAAAATGAGAAATCGCTGGTCAACTTTTAACCCTTAAATCTCCCTACTAAAAAAAAATTTTGGTTCCAAAATTGTGCTGATGTAAAGTAGACATGTGGGAAATGTTATTTATTAACTATTTTGTGTAACATATCTCTCTGATTTAAGGGCATAAAAATTAAAATCTTGAAAATTGAGAAATTTTCAAAATTTTTGCCAAATTTCTGATTTTTTCACAAATAAATGCAAGTCATATCAAAGAAATTTTACCACTATCATGAAGTACAATATGTCACGAAAAAAAACAGTCTCTGAATCAGGGTAATCCGATGAAGCGTTCCAGAGTAATTACCTCATAAAGTGATGGTGGTCAGAATTGTAAAAATTGGCCCGGTCATTAACGTGCAAACCACCCTCGGGGGTAAAGGGGTTAATATCCAGCATGGTGGTATTACACTACTGTAAATGCTGGTGTTATTTGTCTGTTATAGTGCAGTATTATTATTATTATTAGTATTATATCTTATGTAGTGGTGTTATTGGAAATATAGGTAGTAGTATATAGGAAAAAGGTTCTTGACAAATATCAAGGATAATTATCTCTCCCAACTAGTGCAGGAACCAACGAGAGGGAAGGCCGTGCTGGACTTAATATTGACTAATAGGCCTGATAGAATAACTGAGGTACAGATAGGGGGGCACCTAGGTAATAGCGATCATAATATTATCGACTTCAAAATGCCCTTCAGTAGGGTTATCAATAAGGGAACAACTAAAACATTAAACTTTAGGAGGGCGAAGTTTGATCAGCTGAAAGAAAACCTTCAACTTATAGACTGGGACAAAGTTCTTAATCAAGGAAATACGAATAGTAAATGGGAAACCTTCAAAAGAATTCTGAATACTCAGTGCGAGAGGTATATACCGTATGGGAATAAAAGGGCCAGAAATAAGAGGAAACCAATATGGTTGAATAAGAACGTAAAAGGGGCGTTAAATAGCAAAAAAGAGGCATTCAAGAGATTAAAACAGGAAAACAGTAAGGAGGCACTAATGTGTTACAAGGAAAAAACGAGAACCTGCAAAAAACAAATAAAAATAGCAAAGGAGGAAACAGAGAGACGTATTGCTAGGGAAAGTAGATCAAATCCCAAACTGTTCTTTACGTATATAAATAAAAGGATTAAATCGAATAATATTGGACCGATAAAAAGTGATGAAGGCAAAATCATAGAGAAAGATGAGGATAAAGCTAATCTATTAAATAAATTTTTTTCGTCAACTTTCACAAAGGAAAAAGAACTAACAGGCGAAATGAGAAGTGACAAGCTTAATCCTCTACTAAGTATGACAAATCTAACCCAAGCTGGGGTACAGAAACGCCTCAGTAACATTAAAATAAACAAATCACCAGGACCTGATGGCATACACCCACGGGTACTAAGGGAACTAAGTAATGTGATAGACAGACCGTTATATCTTATATTTAAGGACTCTGTTGAGACTGGGTCTGTGCCACTTGATTGGCGACAGGCGAATGTAGTGCCAATATTCAAAAAGGGAGCGAAAAGTGACGCCGGAAACTATCGGCCGGTGAGTCTGACGTCCGTTGTGGGCAAAATTTTTGAAGGCTTTATTAATGAGGCAATCATGGAGCATCTTGATGCTAATAATCTATTAACCCCGAACCAACATGGATTCATGAGGAATCGCTCCTGCCAAACAAACCTGATTGACTTCTACGAGGAGGTTAGCTCTCGAGTAGATCAGGGGGAACCAGTGGATGTCGTGTATCTCGACTTCTCAAAAGCGTTCGATAGCGTGCCACATAATAGGTTGCTATACAAAATGAGAATGATGGGGCTGGGGGAAAATGTCTGCAAGTGGGTAGCTAACTGGCTAAAGGATAGAAGGCAGAGGGTGGTTATAAATGGAATATACTCAGATTGGGTAAGCGTCACTAGTGGGGTACCACAGGGGTCTGTACTAGGCCCAATGTTATTTAATATCTTTATTAACGACATAGTCAACGGGATAAATAGTAAAATATCAATATTTGCAGATGACACAAAGTTATGTAAAACAATTAATACAAAAGAGGATAGTGAAGACCTACAGAGGGATTTGGATAAGCTGGGTAGGTGGAGCATTAAATGGCAAATGAGGTTTAACGAGGAGAAATGTAAGGTCATACATATGGGAAGGAAAAATGGAAGTCACCAGTACTCACTGAATGGGAAACCATTGGGGAATTCAGAGATGGAGAAGGACTTGGGCATCTTGATTGATAGCAAACTAAATTGGAGTGCCCAAAGTCAGGCCGCTGCTGTAAGGGCAAACAGGGTAATGGGATGTATCAGAAGAGGTATAGCTGCAAAGGATGAGAACATTGTTCTTCCACTGTACAAAGCACTGGTCAGGCCACACTTCGAATACTGTGCTCAGTTATGGGCCCCAATATATAGAAAGGATATAAATAAGCTTGAAAAGGTACAAAGGAGGGCAACAAAATTAATAAAGGGAATGGAGGGACTGCAATACCCAGAGAGGTTGGCAAAACTAGGACTATTCAGCCTGGAAAAGAGAAGGTTGAGGGGGGACATAATAAATGTGTACAAATATGTTAGGGGACAGTATAGAGATCTTGCCCGGGATTTGTTCAAAAGGAGGGATATTACGGTAACAAGAGGGCACTCACTAAAACTGGAAGAGAAAAGGTTTCAGCACCAGCATAGGAAGGGGTTCTTTACGGTAAGAGCAGTGAGAATATGGAATTCACTGAGTGAGGAGACGGTAATGTCGGATTCACTACACCAGTTCAAGCGGGGACTGGATGCTTTTCTAGATACCAGGCAGATTTCTGCATATACTTAAAAATAAAATAAAATAGTAGGTTGATACAGGGATTTATTCTGACTGCTGGTTTCAGAGTCGGGAGGGAATTTTTCCTCAGGTGAAGATTGGCTAAATCATTTGGGGTTTTTGCCCTCCTCTGGATCAACTTTAGCAATTACAGAACTAACAGGTCGAACTTGATGGACGCAAGTCTTTATTCGGCTTTACTAACTATGTAACTATGTAACTATGTAGTAGTACATCTTGATTTCCTGCAGGCAGGGTCATTTAAGTAATAGAGACCCCAATCTGAGAAAGGGATCGGAGCCGGCATAAGCCTGTGTGCTTTGAAATGCCAGGGCTGAATTTTAGTCTCATTCTATTACTGCCTGTATACTATTTTATATCCTGCAGAATACCGAAAAGGTTTAATTAATAGTATATTAAATATATCTTACCTTGAAGCCCCCATAGATCAACAACCAATGCATTTTTTTGTAGGTAGTTCAAAAGTCCATTCGAAACATTTAATGCAAGAAAATGCAGCTTATGATCAATCACAGGATTTATGTTTTTCCAGACTGGTTTTGTACGTACAGACTGAGGAACATCATAAAAGCAATACCTGTAAAAGTAAATGAACAAATGATTTATTGTTGTCACTGTAAAAATCCCTTCTTGTTGAATACATTAGGTGACAGAACAGCATGGGTATAGGTCCTTCCAGCAGAAGGCTGACACTAAAGTGTCGGCTCTGCCTTGTGGGCTACACCACCTCCTCAGACACTAGGCATCTCAGTTTTGTGTCAAACGAGTACAAAACAACAACCTGTAACCACACGTAACCATGAGCGAACATGATCAGAAGCGAGCAAAGAGAACAACACACAAAAGCAACCAGAACTGATCTTGCTAATGTGGCGCCCCTGCGGGTTCAGTCGCCACAGAGGTACTGCATCTCACCCAGAAGTGTGGTATCTCACACGCAGGTAAGGAAGGAGTACTGCCCGGGACCCTAACACCTGCATCCAACACTACACTACTCCAGACCAGCAGGAGGGGCAAGATGCGTCGCTTCCCTGCTGAGCCCTGTCCCTGGCTGGAGTGGGGGGAACCAAAGTAGGGGGAGGAAGGGTGTGGGTGGAGGAAGTAAATCAGGGGAGCACTTGTTAGGAATGATATAAAAAGAGAAGCTGTGGCACCCCAGGGGTCTGGTTACCACACTAATAGAAATATTATGTCTGAGAGCAAGTGGGAGGTCTCCTGGTCAGGAGCCCTCAAGCATGCCACACCTCCTGCCCCAGTCCTGGGAGGGGAGGAATCTGCCCTATATAAACTGGGTCTGGGGCGGCGATAGTGAGACAGAGTGAGGTCCCAGACAGAGACGCAGTCCAGTCTGGAGGACAGCAGACACAGGGAAAGCAAGAACTAGGAGCTCTGTAGGAGCAGGAGTGAGTGCCAGGGGCTGGAAGCCAGATAGCTCGCCCTGGCTGAAGACACTTAGCCCGGACCCGGAGTCCGAGGCTGTGGGGACATCCAGGTCCAGCAGCAGAATCCAACCGGCAGGAGATTCCAGGTCCTCTGGCCATAGAAGCCCGGAGGCACGGTCACAAGCAAGGGACCAGCACCGCCATCGTGGAGCGGAGGCTAACAGAAGGCCCCAAGTCACCGGCCATACGGGTGAGCACCACACGGTACACTCTGGGACGTGGGCTACTTCTACCCGCATACAGCAAGGTAGCCAGGAAGAGTGCAGGTAGACGGGGAGGCCTACAACTCCACCTGGCCAGGGGAGATCCTGCTTGCTCACAGACTGATCAGGCCTCTACTGCTAGCCAGTACTCCCGGAAGGGTCTGCTTTATAACACCAGTAAAGACCCTGAACTGCACTGCACAGACTCTGAGTTGTTTCTGCTGCGCTCGTGCACCATCACTCCCATCATCCACACCAACTGCCCTGAGGCTATACTTCTCCCATGGGGAGTCATCCCATTCTTAGCTGCACACACAACACCGGCCTCAGTGGTCTGCCTTGCAGCGGCGGTCCCAACTGACCGCAATCCACGGGTGGCGTAGTCGGACCATTATCATACTAATAAGACTGCCACTGATTTGACCACCCTGGGCACAGACCGGGTCATCGCCACGGAGACTACAACCCCCAGCGATAAGGCTCCGGGTATTCCCCGCACACACGTGCACGCACAACACAGGCCCAGGGGGCGAGTCAAAGCCATCTTGAAAGAACAGTTCAGTCAGAGGAGAACAGTGAGAGGAGCAGGAGCTCTGTAGGAGCTCTGCTCAGGAGGAGGGCCTAGCCAGAGAGGCCCAAGACTGAAGAGAGAGAGGAGCAGGAAAGGCTCCAGGAACGTGGAAGGGACGCCAGGGGTACGGGTAGTGCTGGAGGCCACCCGTACGCTCGAATCTACCAGGAGGTGGAGGGGTCAGGTCGCACAGAGGGGACCGGTCCCTAAACTAGCAGAGTTCTTCAAGTCTCAACTAGGAAACCGGAGACTGCAGTATTTCAGGTACTGCAGCCACAATCCACATCTGTCTCACCAAGAAGGTAGCCATAGAGGACCCAGGGGACAGAGATGATGTCGCCCGACAAGGTCCGCGGTCACTGGATTGGGACACTAGGTGTGAGGTGCAGGGAGACGGCCAGAAGGAACACACAGAAGGGGGTCCCGCTATGTACTCCGGAGGTACCTGAGGGTTGGCTGAACCCCTCCCTGAGTAAGCACAGAACGACGTGGGAAGTTACCCTGGTTCTGGTAACTTGGAGTCTGAAAATCGTGAGTAAAAACCCTGAAGACTGCACCCCACTGTCTTTGTCAGTTATTGCTGCTGCGCCATCACTCCCTGCACTACACTGCACCACGAGTGCTACTTCCATAACAGCAACATCTACAGTGCCCTGGAGCTAAGCTCTGCCTGTGGAGAGCTGAACCAACTCTGCTTCATTCACACCAGCTCCAGAGGACCTGCTCCGCAGCAACGGCTCCCTTTAGCCGCATACCACAGGTGGCGTCACGAACTGTATATAAGAACTTTAATTCCCCTGTAAATAACCCCTTTTTATTGACCGCCCTGGGTCACGGACCAGGTCACCGCCACTGTGACATCTTCCCTAGCAACGACCGGCTCGGCACCGAGTACCCCACGGCCCAGGGGGCGCGTCACTAACAAGCACATAAACTCTTCCCACAATGTATTCAATGTGAAAAGGATTTTATGATGCATTCAAAAGTGCTGTTTTCCTCTTTTAACAACATTGGAGGACACAGCACTTTTGTAGAAAGGATGGCATAGCATAAGACCATCTTGTCCTGATGGAGAAGTAGGAAAGAAAGCCTTGCGCCTTGCAGCAGAGTGCAGAAAGCTCAAACACCCACATAGCAAATGTAGTGCTAATATTCAAAAAGTAGGCCTGGAAACCATAGGACTATAATGCAACCCCTTTCTGACGTGAGGCGTAATAATACATCCCTGTGCCTTCGCCTTATGGACCAAGTACATATTATTATGTCATGGCGATTGCACCAGAAACACAGGCTATATGCGATCGCCACCGGGTGTCAGCTGATTGGGCAACTGGCACTCAGTGCCAGGAGCGGTGCACGCACCGCTCCCAGCACTTTCACCCCCTAAATGCTGCAATCGCAGCATTTAGCGAGCGAGCAGAGGGACAAAAGCCCCTCTGCTCTTGGATCGTTGCCATGATCGTTGTAATTAAGGAACATCATAACTCTGTGCTTGCTGGACATCCAGGTGGTGAGGCAACCGCGGACCTCCTTTCTCGTCGTTTTTGATGGCCGGGGTTGTATCGGGATGTAATTGAACCCATAACTGCTTGTTGTTATAATCTGCTACAAGCACTAAGGAAAGATAGGAGATCTGTCCCTACAATAGAACTAAGCTTGATCCCTACGATGTAACGGGGAACCTGATCCTGCGATCAGAGCCACTAAAGTCCTCAGCTAGTCTGTACGAAGACCTATAGATGTGAGGGAGGGATCCCTACAAGAACTAGGGACTGGGAGTAAGATGGACACCTCCTATCAGAAATTGTAGCAGAAAAGGACAAACAAACAACATAGAAAATAGAGGTCAAGAGACCTAGCTAAACTGACGGAGTAAGGTAACAAAGCACCTGGCTAGTTAAGAGTTGAAATTACAATGAAGTCCAGCAAGGCGAGAAGGGCGGAGTAGGATTAAATAGGCAAAAAAGGTCATGTGACCAGCAAACTAGAAAAAACCTAACAGGAGAGTTCTAACAGTACCCCCTCTTCTATGAGGATCCTCCGGATCCCCTAGGCTCAGGCTTATCAGGAAACCTCCTGTGAAACGCTCTGACAAGTCTGGAAGCAGAAACATCATCCGCCCTCACCCATGAGTTATCCTCGGGACCGAAACCCTTCCAAGCGACGAGATACTGCAAACTCCCCCTATACCGTCTAGAATTAAGGATGCGGGAAATTTCATATTCTCCGTCCTCCACCACCGGAGGAACAGTGGCAGTGGCATCTCTATCAGATACATCAGCTTTTTTCAATAGAGAAACAAGGAACACCGGATTAATCTTCCAGGAGGTGGGAATCTCCAACCTAACAGCTGATTGGTTAACTACCTGAAGCACCTTAAAGGGCCCTACAAACTTGGGACCCAATTTTTTAGAAGGAATCCTCAACCGCAGATTCTTAGAGGACAACCAAACCATGTCACCAGCCGTAAACAAAACCTCTTGACGTTTCCTGTCAAAGTACTTCTTAGATTTTTTGTTAGCCTCCTGCAGATTACCACGCACATCCGTCAAATTCTTTCCAAATCACCGGAAAAACTCTCCTCCTCAGGCACAGCCGATACCAATTTGGAGAATGACCCAAAAGACGGATGTCTCCCAGAACAACAAAAAAAAGGCGAACACCCAGCAGAAGAGGATGTATGGTTGTTAAGAGCAAATTCAGCAAGCGGCAGAAACTCAGACCACCCTTCTTGATTGTCTGCCACAAAACAACGCAAGAACTGCTCAACATCCTGGTTCTTCCTTTCTGTCTGGTCATTAGACTCAGGATGATATCCAGATGAAAATGACAAATGAACTCCCAACCTGTCACAAAAGGCACGTCAAAAACAAGCCATGAACTGAGGTCCCCTATCAGAAACAATGTCAGTAGGAAGACCATGGAGTCTGACAATCTCCTTGACAAAGGCCTTAGCGAGTGTCTTAGCGCAGGGCAGTTTGATGAACGGAACCAAGTGACACATCTTGCTAAAACGGTCCACGACCACCCAGATGACCGTGAAACCCTCAGAGGGTGGAAGGTCAGTAATAAAGTCCATAGCCAGATGTGTCCAAGGTGCACTAGGAACCTCCAGAGGGCAAAGCAACCCCGCAGCAGGAGCATGCGAAGACTTAGATCTAGCACACACAGTACATTGACGCACCCACTTAATGACTTACTTCTGCCATCCAGGCCACCAAAAACTGCGACCCACAAGTCTCTTGGTCTCAGAAATTCCTGGATGACCTGCCAACCGAGACTCATGACACTCAACAAACAAAGCTCTCCTAAAGGTCCTAGGCACAAATAACCTCCCATGGGGAGTGTTAGATGGGGCATTCTCCTGTGCTTTAAGAATCTCATCTTCCAAAACGGAGTCCAATGCAGCAATCACAACACCTTCTTGTAGAATGCTCTCCTCCTCCTCAGCACCGACCATGGGAGAAAAGCTGCGAGACAAAGCATCAGCTTTAACATTCTTGGTACCCGGGATGTAAGTAACGGAGAAATTAAACCGCGAAAAAAAAAGTGCCCACCTAGCCTGACGGGCATTCAAGCGCTTGGCAGCATCAACATAGATCAGATTTTTATGATCAGTGAAAACCTGAATGGGAAATTCAGCACCTTCCAAGAGATGACGCCAGTGTTCAAATGCGAGTTTAATAGCCAGAAATTCCCAATTACCAATATCGTAATTAAGTTCCGTCTCAGAAAATTTTTTTGAAAAAAAGGCACAGGGATGTACTCCATCCTTGATTTCCTGAGACAACACTGCACCGACCCCTACAGAAGAAGCATCAACTTCAACCAAAAACGGCTTAGTCACATCAGGCTGCATAAGGATGGGGGCAGAGCTGAACCTCTCCTTTAGAAACACAAAAGCTTCAATGGCCTCAGTAGTCCACTGAACCGCATTAGCACCTTTCTTGGTGAGATCGGTCAGTGGTTTAACAATAATAGAAAATTTTTTAATGAATTTTCTGTAGTAATTGGTGAAACCCAAAAACCTCTGTATCGATTTCAAACCAATAGGCCTAGGCCATTCCTGCACAGTTTGAACTTTCACCGGGTCCATCTCAAAACCCTCACTGGAGATAATGTAGCCCAAAAAAATAATTCTCTGTACAGCGAACTCACATTTCTCCAGCTTAGCAAAAAGCGAATTGTCAATCAATAACTGCAATACCTCACGTACGCTCCGCCAATGAGACTCCAGATCAGGCGAATAAATCAAAATGTCATCCAAATACACAACCACATTTTTGCCGATCAAAGGTCTAAGGATGTCATTAATAAGATTCTGAAAACATGCTGGTGCATTGGTAAGACCAAAAGGCATCACCAGATTCTCAAAATGACCCACAGGAGTGTTAAAAGCAGTTTTCCATTCATCACCCTCCTTCATGCGCAACAAATTGTATGCCCTCCGGAGATCAATTTTAGAGAACCATTTGGCCCCCACTAACTGGTTAAACAAATCAGGAATCAATGGCAGTGGGTAAGGATTGCGTACAGTAATTTTATTAATCTCACGAAAGTCCAGACAAGGACGTAAACCGCCGTCCTTTTTTTTAACAAAAAAAAATCCAACAGCTACAGGTGACTTAGAGGGTCTGATATGACCGGCGGCCAAGCTCGTCTGTATGTATTCCTCCAAAGCCTTTCTCTCAGGAATAGTAAGATTGAATAAACGACTTTTAGGGAGAGTCGCTCCAGGGACAAATTCAATGGTACAATCATAGTCTCTATGAGGAGGAAAAATTTGCGACTCCTCCTCAGAAAAAACTTTCCAAAAATCCTGAATAGGTACAGGTAATTCCCCTTTATCCACAGCAGCAATGCGCCCTTTACAACACTTGTTATAACACTTAGGGCTCCAGGACTTAATTTCATTGGTAGACCAATCCAGTACAGGATTGTGCAATTTTAGCCAGGGCAAACCCAAAACTACTGGAGAAGGCAAATTATTTAATACCACCAAATCCAAATTTTCTTGGTGAATACCATTAATAGTGAGGGGAAATTCATAAACCTTGTGAGTAACACATTTCAAGGGAGAACCATCGACAGAAACTACGGCAATAGGGGATGACAAAGGTTTGGGTTTTAATTTAAGTTTTTCCAAGAATCCCCCATCAATCACATTCAGAGTAGAACCACAATCCACAAATACCCGAAATTCAATTAATTCTTCCTGAGCAGCGGTAGTAGTAGAAAGAAATACCCCCTTAGTATTTAAACAGGCTATACGGGCGTAACTGACCTTTTTTTTTTCTCTGTTCACACGAAGCACACAGTTCTTAATGAAATGGTCAGATTTTCCGCAATAAAAGCACAAACCTTCAGAAAACCTGCGGTCTTTTTCCTGAGAGCGGGGTGACATCACCCCAATCTCCATCGGCTCTCCAATGTCAGTACCGACCCTCTCAGAACTCGGAGCTGACATGGCAGAGGATTTACTCTCATTAACCCTTGCACGCAGTCTCCTGTCCACCCGTATAGCTAATTGCATTGCCTCCTGCAAGTTTCCAGGTGTAGGATAAGCAATCAGCAGATCCTTAACCCTTTCACCTAGCCCTGCAAGAAACAAACTTTTCAGAGCAGAATCGTTCCACCCCACCAGAGCAGACCACCGACGGAAGTGAGTACAATAATTTTCCACATTACCTGATCCCTGCCTCAAATGTCTCAATTCCGTCTCAGCTGATGAGACATGATCAGGATCATCAAACAACAACCCCAAAGCAGAAAAAAAACTATCCACTGATCTAAAGCACGGATCACTAGGTTGGAGAGAAAAGGCCCATCCCTGAGGTTCCTTGCGCAAAAGTGACATTATGAACCCTATGCGCTGTGATTCATCACCAGAGGATCTGGGTCTTAAACAAAAATACAATAAACAAGCATTTTTAAAGGAAAAAAAAATCTTGTTGTTCACCAAAAAATAAATCAGGCAAATGTACCTTTGGCTCTACAAAATGCGCTCCAGAACAGGTACTCACGTGTTGTTGGAGCTCGGCCACCTCCAGAGAGAGTCCCTGCAAGCGTTGAGCCAAATCCTGAACCGACACCATGATGGAAACTGGAGGTCTTTCCTTAGAGAAATTTTTGGGCTGGACTTACTGTTATGCTCTGCTACAAGCACTAAGGAAAGACAGGAGATCTGTCCCTACAATAGAACTAAGCTTGATCCCTACCATGTAACGGGGAACCTGATCCTGCGATCAGACCCGCTAAAGTCCTCAGCTAGTCAATTCGAAGACCTATAGATGTGAGGGAGGGATCCCTACACGAACTAGAGACTAGGAGTAAGATGGACACCTCCTAGCAGAAATTGTAGCAGAAAAGGACAAACAAACAACATAGAAAATAGAGGTCAAGAGACCTAGCTAAACTGACGGAGTAAGGTAACAAAGCACCTGGCTAGTTAAGAGTTGAAATTACAATGAAGTCCAGAAAGGCCAGAAGGGCGGAGTAGGATTAAATAGGCAAAAAAGGTCATGTGACCAGCAAACTAGAAAAAACCTAACAGGAGAGTTCTAACACTTGTAGTATTTGCTCGCGTTCTAAGGTTTCGCATACCCGTCCGTCTGGTACTCTTCTTCCGCTACCTATTCCTAGTAGGCCAAGGACACACTTATCCATGGATTTTATTACTGACCTACCTGTTTCTGCAGGCAGTAGTGGATTGGTTCAGTAAAATGGTTAATTTTGTCGCATTGCCTGCTCTTCCAAATGCCAAGACATTTGCTTAGGTGTTCATAAATGAGATTGTGAAGTTTCACGGGGTTCCCTCCGATGTGGTGTCAGATCGGGGGACCTAGTTTGTTTCCAAGTTCTGGAAGGCATTCTGTTCTCAACCGGGGATGCAGCTGTCCTTTTCCTCTGCCTTCCACCCTCAGTCGAATGGACAGACTGAGCCTGTCAATCGGAATTTGGAGACCTACCTCAGGTGCTTTGTTTATGAAAATCAGGAGGATTGGGTATTCTACCTACCGCTGACAGAATTTGACATTAATAATCATCGTCAAGAATCCACTGGCAGGTCACTGTTCTTCAGTGCATACGAGTGATAACAGTTTGGTACCTTTAATGGGGGAGGAGCTTCAGGAATTCCTGAGGAGGAACGGTTTGCTTCGTCGCTCTCCTCTGTATGGCAGGGTGTGCTGAGTAATTTAAAGATCATGGGAGACAGGTATAAACGTATAGCTGACAGAAAACACTTGCCTGGTCTTGAATGTAAATTACTTTGTGTGGTTGTCTACCAAGACTATAAGATTGAAAGTTCCTTCTTGGAAGCTGGGACCTAGGTTTATTGGTCCCTATAAAAACACAGCCGTCATTAACCCAGTAGTGTTTCGTCTTGAACTTCCTCAGGCCCTTAAAGTCCACAATGTGTTCCATAGGTCCTTACTACCACCGCCCCCAGTAATGGTTGATGGTAATCTGGAGTCCCAGATTTTGAGGATTGTAGATTCTCATCTCCAACGTCATTCTCTACAATACTTGGTGCATTGGAAAGGCTATGGTCCAGAGGAGAGGATGTGGATTTCAGCGTCAGAGGTGAATGCTCCCAGATTGGTTCTCTCATTTCACATCTCTTTTCCAGAGAAACCCGGTCCTGAGTGTCCGGAGGCCACTTGTAGAGGGGCAGGGTACTGTGATGGGTGTGTCAGAGGTGACAGACAGTCGCCCTGCAGTTGGTTGCAGGAGATCTCTATGTTTGGCATTACAGACATCATCTTAGAGTCTGGCTGTCTCTAGGACCCGGCGGCTACCTCCCTCTGTATATTTAACTCCCTGGCCTGGGTGTATAAATACCTGGTGTGTCTGAGAGGGAGGCGCCGGCGTGATTCATTACTACTTGTGAGCCTTTAGCAAGAGCAGTACTTCGTCCTCTCTGGAGCTTGAGGCCGTGTGAGCATTTGTTTGGAGTCGTCTAAAGCTAAGCAATTCCCCCCTGTTTGTCTACCCTTGTTGTCTATTGAGTTTAGTGGAGATCGACTAGTGCTCATCTCCTTCCTTCCCTAGCCTTAACCATATGCCAGGGAAAGTCAGGGCGAGGCACTCGTGCGGTGATTGGTGAAGAGCCAATATAGGTACGGTAGTTGAGACAGGGTGACACTAGACCAGACTAGGAGGTCTCCACTCCCCCATTTCCCTAGTGTCTGGGCTCCCTTTCCCTCTTCCCTCTGTGTTGCACTAAGTCTTACCCACACCTTGTGTGACACCTACTACAGGTTTCAAATAGAAAAAAGATAGAGGCCTAGAATGGAATGAAAATTAAGGGACCAACAATTAAATTACCCCAACAAAGTAAAGAATAGATGAGGTACCAGACTAAGTAGGAGGGGTGCAAACTTTCCTGGAGAAATGCAAGGTGACACTCATTTGTCCAGTGCCTTCTGCTGTCCGTAAGGTTACCCTTTTGGTGTTCTCGTAGTGAAATTGGGGACAATGGCACTCCTCTCTAGAAGTAAGTTTGGTGGTGGATGACTGGCAATCAAGTTTACACCACCAAATAAGAACTAATAGTGTGGCATACATGCTGTAATCTATCTGGACAGGAAGACAAATTGTCGAGGTATGTCCACATCTCATAAGAAAAAAAAATTGCAGCAGAAGTGATCAGGGTCAGGATAAGGGATAGGCAGGGTAGACACCAGCCTAGGGTGCTACCTCCTATATCCCTGAGGGGGGCACACTTTGGGGTAAAAAAGTAACATTGCTGAATACCTGCAGCCTCCTGGCGCCTTTCCCCAGTCACAGGCATTTAGCACATTGACGGCCAGGGCGCAGGCACACAGGGTAACATTGTCAATCACTGACACTACTCGCTTCTCTCTCTGCCTGCGCCCTGGCCGTTGCTCCCTCCCTTCACTCAATTGTATTCACGTCTGTCAGACGCACATGCAATTGATGTCGGTGCCGCCCGGGACTGGAGCAGAGGAGCTATAATCAGCCACCTGCTCCTCTGGGAACTCCAGCAGAAAGCAGGCCACATCTGTCCTGCACACTGAAGGAGATGGCTCATGCAGGGAACGTTGCATAGTGTGACGCTGTTCAACAGGCACTGCTGCACGAGACAGAAGAGGAGATGGAGTCTGCGCTTGACAGGAGACTGGATTAGGTGAGTATAAGCTTTTTTTTTATTTTTCTTATTAGTTTGCAAATTAATGGGGGACATAACAAGAGAGGCTGGCTGGGGGGCTGACTGTGGGGACCTACATGGGGGTTGCTGTGGGGATCTATGTCGAGCTAGCTTTGGGGACCTACGTGGGGCTGGTTGTGGGGAAATATGTGAGGCTAGCTATGGGAAATATGTGGGGAAATACATGAGGCTGGCTGTGGGGACCTACATGGGGTTGGCTTTCACAACTTACATGGGGCTTGTTGTATGGACCTACGTCCGACTGGCTATGGGGAAACATGAGGAGCTGGTTGTGGAGACATATGAGAGGCTGGTTGTGGGGACAAATGTGGGGCTGGCTTTGGGGACATATGTGGGGCTGGCTGTGGGGACACACATGGAGCTGGCTGTGGGGATATAACAAGAGGAGATAGCTGTGTGGGACATAACAAAAGGGGCTGTGGGGGACATCATATTATATGGGAGACTGTGGGGAACATTATACTGGGAGCTATGGAGATATTATATCTGGGCTGTGGGAACATCATACTCTATAGGATATGTGGTGAAGCATCATACTGTATAGGGGGCTGAGGGGGACATTATTTTGGGGGCTGTGGAGACACAATACTGTATAGGTGGCTGTTGAAGACATTATACTGTATATGGGGATGTGGTGGACATCACACTGTATATTGGGCGGGACTGGTGGACATCATGGAGTATAATGGGGGGGAGTTGTGGATATAATACTGTATGGGTGGCTGTGATGACTATCATACTATGAAGTGGGATGGTGTTAGGAAGGAGTACAGTTTGGAGAAGACAATGTGGTCGGCGGTATGAGGGCATAGTAGGAAAAGGGGGCACAGAATGGATATGGAAATTTGGAAGTGTGAAATGGGGGCACAATATGGAGAGAGGTTAGCATGGAGAGAAGACACTGTGGAGATACAGAGAGTGTAAGGTGAAACAGTGGAGAGGGGACAGCCATGGTATAGGCCATAGTTCATACGGGCTGACAGTGTGGTGGCTATAGCTGATTATGGCAGACAGTGGGGTGGTTATACATCATTAAGTCGGACAGTGTGGGGGCCAAATACCATAGGAGGCTTATTTAGGTCATAGTATGGACAACACTTTTATTTTTTTTTACTTTTGCTGGTATATTTGGTGAAAAAGGTAACAATTGTAGTGGAAATGGTCATCAGAGTTTGTTACCTGACCCATCGGAGGCGGAGAGAATGTGTGTTAGGGGTCCTTTTACCTTAGTCTCTGACCCATTCCTTTACTTGGGAGCTGAGGGTTCATCAGGGTAGTGGGGGAAGAGGCGCCATTGGCGTCTTCTGCCTAGGGCACCAAAATACCTTGTCCCTGCCCTGGAAGTTATGTAATTGATATAAGTTTTCTAGTGTCTTCTTCCTACAGACACTAGACACTAAGCTAAAACTGAGGTGCTTAGTGTCTGAGGAGAGGGAATAACCCATCAGGCAGAGCTAACACTTTTTTCTACCTAATGTTAGCCTCCTAAGTGGCAGAAATGTACTCATGACCGAGAATTAAAAGATATTTGAACAAATGTGACCAAAAAATTATACATATTGCATATCTCAGGCATGAATATTTCTTGGCAAACAATACATACATTTTGGTGAAGGGGGTAAATGAGGATATGAGGTTGAAGAATTGTGTGACCAGTAGAGATGTTAAAGGTAAAGTCACTTAAATCAAATGTAGCAAAACATGAAATTAAGAATTAAGAACCCAAATAACTTGGGGGTGAAGGGGAGGGGACGGTGAGGGGGAGCAACATAGTAGTACAGTATGTTGGAGTAAAATGATCTGATTGATCAATGGTAGTCAACGTGCAAGTGCCGATGCGACCAAACACACATTGCTCCACATGGACTCAGTCAGACGTGACTGACCCGATTATTTTAACTCTTATTTAAACCTAAGAGCCAAGAAAGAGTTCGAAGACAAAATATTATGGGCCAGGATAACCATGCATTTCAAAGAGGCAATGATGGAAAATGGATGTCATCTGCATAAGAATATTTTTCAGGTTATGAGATATAAATAGACAAGATGTAAGGCTGTAAACACAAAGCATTTTCAAGAGGTGATATGAATATACACTACTCAAAAAAATAAAGGGAACACTCAAATAACACATCCTAGATCTGAATGAATGAAATATTCTCATTGAATACTTTGTTCTGTACAAAGTTGGATGCGCTGACAACAAAATCACACAAAAATCATCAATGTAAATCAAATTTATTAACCAATGGAGGGCTGGATTTGGAGTCACCCCCAAAATTAAAGTGGAAAAACACACTACAGGCTGATCCAACTTTGATGTAATGTCCTTAAAACAAGTCAAAATGAGGCTCAGTATTGTGTGTGGCCTCCACGAGCCTCTATGACCTCCCTACAACACCTGGGCGTGCTCCTGATGAGGTTGCGGCTGGTCTCCTATGGGATCTCCTCCCAGACCTGGACTAAAGCATCCGCCAACTCCTGGACAGTCTGTGGTGCAACGTGACATTGGTGGATGGAGCGAGACATGATGTCCCAGATGTGCTCAATCGGATTCAGGTCTGGAGAACGGGCGGGCCAGTCCATAGCTTCAATGCCTTCATCGTGTCAAAAGCAATAAAAAAGGATTTTGGGGGTATGTCAAAAGTAAAAGAAAAGTCAAAGATGCTATAGGATTTTTACAGGATGAAAATAGTGAAATGGTAGGAAAGGATGTTGAGAAGGCCGAACTTTTTAATTCCTATTTTGCATCTGTTTTCTCTCAGAAAGAAAATGTAACATCAACTGATCTTCACTGTCCTATTAAAGGAATAGAAGAATCCAGGTTATCTGTAAACAGAGAGATTGTGAGGGAATATTTAGCTAACATAAATGAGTTCAAGTCTCCAGGTCCAGATGAATTACACCCCAGAGTACTGAAGGAGATCGTAGAAGAAAGTTTAGAGCCACTCTCCATAATCTTTGAAAATTCTTGGAGAACAGGAGAAGTCCCAGAAGAATGGAGAAGAGCAAATGTTGTTCCTATCTTCAAAAAGGGGAAGAAGGTGGACCCAGGGAGCTATAGGCTGGTGAGTCTGACTTCTATACCAGGAAAGATCTTTGAACAAATTATTAAACAACATGTATGTAAGTACCTGGATAAGAATGAAGTGATTAACCAGAGTCAGCATGGGTTTGTAACTAACAAGTCATGTCAGACTAACTTAATTTCCTTCTATGACAGAATCACTGACTGGGTGGATCAGGGAAATGCTGTAGATATAGTATATCTTGACTTCAGCAAAGCATTTGACAAAGTATCTCACACCATCCTTATTGAAAAAATTGCCAAGTATGGAATGGACAAGGCAACTGTTAGGTGGATTCATAACTGGCTTAGTGATCGGACTCAAAGAGTGGTCGTAAATGGCTTCACATCCAGTTGGATGAATGTCTCAAGTGGGGTACCACAGGGCTCTGTCCTGGGACCTGTATTGTTCAACATCTTTATCAATGATTTAGATGAAGGAATTGAGGGTAAACTGATTAAATTTGCTGATGACTCAAAGCTAGGAGGGATAGCTAATACTAGAGAAGAGAGAGAGAGGATTAAAAAAGACCTAAATAAACTGGAGCAGTGGGCAGTAACTAATAGAATGGTTTTTAACAGGGAAAAATGCAAAGTACTACATCTGGGCAATAAAAATGAAAAAAGCATATACAAAATGGGAGGAATAGAGCTAAGCAACAGTACATGTGAAAAAGACTTAGGTATACTAATAGATCATAGACTGAACATGAGTCAACAGTGTGATGCAGCAGCAAAAAAGGCAAATACAATTCTGGGATGTATTAACAGAAGCATAGAGTCTAGATCACGTGAACTCATTATCGGACTTTACTCCTCTTTGGTCAGACATCATCTGGAATACTGCGTCCAGTTTTGGGCACCACATTTTAAAAAAGACATCGAACAATCTGGAGCAAGTTCAGAGAAGAGCGACCAGAATGGTGACCGGTCTGCAAACCATGTCCTATGAGGAACGGTTCCATGATTTGGGAATGTTTAGCTTGCAAAAAAGAAGACTGAGAGGAGACTTAATCGCTGTCTACAAATATCTCAAGGGCTGTTGACGCGCCCCTGGGCCTGTGTTGTGCAGGGGAACCCGGAACCGGGCCTGTTGTAGAATGCTGGGGGTTGTAGTCTCCGTGTGGCGGTGACCCGGTCCGTGCCCAGGGTGGTCAAACCAGTGGCAGTCTTAATGTATAGCAAATGTCCGACTACGCCACCCGTGGATTGCGGTCAGTGGGGACCGCCGCTGCGCTGCCGACCGCTGAGGCTGATGTTGTTTGCGCAGCCGAGTATGGGATAACTCCCCACGGGAGAAGTATTGCCTCAGGGCAGCTAATGTGAGAGATGATGGGAGTGATGGTGTGAGTGTCCCAGTACTGATGGTGCTGGTGCGGCGATGAAACACAGAGACTTGTAATTGCAGTTTCCAAAGCTTTACTCACGGCTGTTATTCTGGTCACTTGTGCACATGAGGGACCGCCTGAGCCGTGCTGCGTTCACCAGGCAAGGGACTCGACCAACTCCCAGGCAATTCCAGAGCGTGGCACAGGGTTCCCTTCCTTTCCTTTCTCTGGCCGTCCCCACCAGTGACCCACCTTTGTCCAGCTCCCTCGGGCCTTCTCTGGGCACGCTGATCTCTGCGTCCCTGACCCTATATGGTATGCCTTCCTGGTGGATGTAGTGAGGGGTCGCACGAAGATGTGGTAACAACCTCCGGTCTTTGGCTGAGGAATCTGTTGCCTCCACCAATTTGGGTTCCGGTACCCTGCTCTGCCAACCCTTCACCCTGTATCTCCTGGGCATATGGGGTTCCTTCTGTCCTCGTGTCTCTGGGCCTTTCTCTGTGTTCCTTGCTTCCTCTCTCCTCTGTTCCAGTTCCTTTCTTACTTTCCTTTCCGTTCCTTCTCCTCTCTCTTTCTGCTGTTTCTGGCCTCCACTCCAGGCCTGCCTCTGGAGCTGGGCCCAGACTGAGCCACAGCTCCCTGTCAGCCCTCTCTGGCTGAGCTCCTCCTGACTGAACTGACTCTCCTCTGAACTGGACCCTGTCCTAAGATGGTGCCCACCTTATATACCTCCTTCTGACACCCGAGCCCAGGTGACTAGCAACCAATGGGCTCCTGCCTATGCCCAGAGACCCACCCCTATCTGCTCCTACACCACTGGGTGTACTTTCCCCTCCCCACTCCAGTCAGGGACAGAAGCTGTCGTGCCTGCACTTCTGTGGGAGCACCGTTGAGCTGTCCCTCGGAAATGGGGTGTGTGTGGTGCATGCAGCTAAACGAGTCCTGGTCCACACTCCATCCTTACCCAGGAGTGGAATATCACACCTCTGGACTGAGGTGCAATACCCCTGTAGCAGCCGAGCCCTCGGGGTGCTACATTCCCCCCTGGTAAATCACAGCACGTCCTCGGGCTGGAAAACAGCAAAGACAATTCAAAAACATGCAATACTTTTTCAAAACTTTTCACATTAGAAACCGGCCGGCATTATTCAACTTCCCTTTATAGGAAACACTTTCTCTTTACTAGACATTATACTGCACTTTCAATATTACTGGAACTCTTTTGTCATATAACATTTTCTAGCAGCATATAAAACTATTCAGCATATCAAACTTTTTCTGGTAAAACATTTTAGTAGATTCTCTTCTTCACTGGCCACTGTGCAACTTGCGACCAGGTAAAGGTGCAACAGTCCATTTAATTCCGAGGTAGGCGTTGCAGTTTTTGTATAAAACCAGTAGGGGGCGCTTTAAGAAGCGCAACTATATACAAGGGATGGCCGCTCTCAGTCCTCGGCCAGTGGGGATAGGGGAATGGCTGCTCACAGTCCTCAGCCTGGTTAGGGATTAGGGGCACACAGGTAACAGTTCTTTAACAGTTCCATACTAGTCCCAACGGGGACCACACTTCAATCAGCAACAGTTCTTGTACCCTGACGGGTAACTATATACAGTTCCACTTTACCGTTCACTGGTAACGGTGTCCTCCTGATGCTCCTTCCTCATAGTCTTCAGACCCGTCCGGGCCCTCTTGGCACTCGGCCTTGCGACCAGGCCGGTGGTCGCTGGTTGGTCGCGCCCGGGGGTGGCACCGCCAAGGTAGGGGGCGCTGGTGAGGCAGCGGCGCCCGGGTGTGCTGGGCCTTGTGTCCCGGCCTGTGACGTCTCCTGCTTTACGGCGCCCGGGTTCAGAGGGCACAGCGCGGGGCGGGGCGTGATGACGGTTCTTGCTGCCTGAGGCCTAGCTGGCGGCGGTGGAGGCGTGGTGTCAGGTACGGTCCCCTGGGCTTCGGGTCCCGCAACGGAGGGTGAGGGCAGGCTGGTGTTCCCAGGGCTTGGGGTGGTGGCGTCCCCATTACCTGCCTCGGTCTCCGTGGCCTCCTCCGCGGCGTCGTCTGCAGCTGCCGGTCCCTCTTCTCCGCGCCCAGCGGTAAGCACTCTGCCCGGTCCCGGTGGGGTCCTCCACTGGCTGCCTTCGTGCTGCCGGGCCATCTCCTCTCTCCACCCGGCAAACACATCCCGCTGCGCCCGGACCATCCTCCTGTTCAGGTCTTCCAGCGCTGCGCGCGCACTGCCCGGGTCTCTAGGCAGCTGGGCTAGCAACTCAGTCAGGTTGCAGGGTGGCTCAGCTTGCAGCAGACTGCGGGCCAGGGTGCTGGTGGAGTTCTCTGCTCCCTCCATCTCCGGGTGCAGCAGGTCCAGACTGATCCAGGCCGCACCCAGCCCCTCAGTTTTCTTTCCTATCCGCCCCCATGGGGGTTGGTCTTGGGGGCATCTGCTGACAATCACCTTCAGGGGCAGCCCCCCCACGTCGATGGACATCCCCACTGCTGCATTCATTGCTGGTGGGGGCGGACTCCTCCTTTGGCGCCATTCTGGGACCTGGCCCACGATGGGAGGCGGCTTCCTGCTGTCTTTTGGTGCGCACATAATGGCGTCCGCTCTGCCAGGGCGGGAAAAACTGATGAAGATGGCGGGAAACGGTCCAAAATGGCGTCTGATGGCGGGAATCGGCTCCGGATAGCGGGAAACGACTCCGGACGGCGGGAAACTTCTGGAAATGGCGGGAGACTTCCTTTTAAGGTACATGTGCAGTTTTCTTCAGGCACGCAATACCCGCTTGTGGCGGGTTGGTAATGATCCTGCCGACTACGCCAAAGTTGACGCGCCCCTGGGCCTGTGTTGTGCAGGGGAACCCGGAACCGGGCCTGTTGTAGAATGCTGGGGGTTGTAGTCTCCGTGTGGTGGTGACCCGGTCCGTGCCCAGGGTGGTCAAACCAGTGGCAGTCTTAATGTATAGCAAATGTCCGACTACGCCACCCGTGGATTGCGGTCAGTGGGGACCGTCGCTGCGCTGCCGACCGCTGAGGCTGATGTTCTTTGCGCAGCCGAGTATGGGATAACTCCCCACGGGAGAAGTATTGCCTCAGGGCAGCTAATGTGAGAGATGATGGGAGTGATGGTGTGAGTGTCCCAGTACTGATGGTGCTGGTGCGGCGATGAAACACAGAGACTTGTAATTGCAGTTTCCAAAGCTTTACTCACGGCTGTTATTCTGGTCACTTGTGCACATGAGGGACCGCCTGAGCCGTGCTGCGTTCACCAGGCAAGGGACTCGACCAACTCCCAGGCAATTCCAGAGCGTGGCACAGGGTTCCCTTCCTTTCCTTTCTCTGGCCGTCCCCACCAGTGACCCACCTTTGTCCAGCTCCCTCGGGCCTTCTCTGGGCACGCTGATCTCTGCGTCCCTGACCCTATATGGTATGCCTTCCTGGTGGATGTAGTGAGGGGTCGCACGAAGATGTGGTAACAACCTCCGGTCTTTGGCTGAGGAATCTGTTGCCTCCACCAATTTGGGTTCCGGTACCCTGCTCTGCCAACCCTTCACCCTGTATCTCCTGGGCATATGGGGTTCCTTCTGTCCTCGTGTCTCTGGGCCTTTCTCTGTGTTCCTTGCTTCCTCTCTCCTCTGTTCCAGTTCCTTTCTTACTTTCCTTTCCGTTCCTTCTCCTCTCTCTTTCTGCTGTTTCTGGCCTCCACTCCAGGCCTGCCTCTGGAGCTGGGCCCAGACTGAGCCACAGCTCCCTGTCAGCCCTCTCTGGCTGAGCTCCTCCTGACTGAACTGACTCTCCTCTGAACTGGACCCTGTCCTAAGATGGTGCCCACCTTATATACCTCCTTCTGACACCCGAGCCCAGGTGACTAGCAACCAATGGGCTCCTGCCTATGCCCAGAGACCCACCCCTATCTGCTCCTACACCACTGGGTGTACTTTCCCCTCCCCACTCCAGTCAGGGACAGAAGCTGTCGTGCCTGCACTTCTGTGGGAGCACCGTTGAGCTGTCCCTCGGAAATGGGGTGTGTGTGGTGCATGCAGCTAAACGAGTCCTGGTCCACACTCCATCCTTACCCGGGAGTGGAATATCACACCTCTGGACTGAGGTGCAATACCCCTGTAGCAGCCGAGCCCTTGGGGTGCTACACTGTCACATTGTAGAAGGATCATCTTTATTCTCATTTGCACAAGGAAAGACTAGAAGCAATGGGATGAAACTGAATGGGAGGAGACACAGATTAGATATTAGAAAAAACTTTTTGACAGGGTGATCAATGAGTGGAACAGGCTGCCATGAGAGGTGGTGAGTTCCCCTTCAATGGACGTCTTCAAACAGAGGCTGGACAGATATCTGTCTAAGATGATTTAGTGAATCCTGTTTTGAGCAGGGGGTTGGACCAGATGACCCAGGAGGTCCCTTCCAACTCTACCATTCTATGATTCTATGATTCTATGATCTTGCAGGAACTGCTGACACACTCCAGCCACATGAGGTCTGGCATTGTCCTGTATTAGGAGGAACCCAGAGCCAGCCGCACCAGCATATGGTCTCACAAGGGGTCTGAGGATCTCATCTCGGTACCTAATGGGAGTCAGGCTACCTCTGGCGAGCACATGGAGGACTGTGCGGCCCTCAAAAGAAATGCCACCCCACACCATTACTGACCCACTGCCAAACCAGTCATGCTGAAGGATGTTGCAGGTAGCAGATTGCTCTCCATGGCATCTCCAGACTCTGTCACAACTGTCACATTTGCTCAGTGTGAACCTGCTTTCATCTGTGAAGAGCACAGGGCGCCAGTTGCGACTTTGCCAATCCTAGTGTTCTGTGGCAAATGCCAAGCGTCCTGCATGGTGTTGGGCTGTGAACACAACCCCCATCTGTGGATGTTGGGCCCTCATACCACCCTTATGAAGTCGGTTTCTAACCGTTTGTGAAGACACATGCACATTTGTAGTCTGCTGGAGGTCATTTTGCAGGGCTCTGGCAGTGCTCCTCCTGTTCCTCCTTGCACAATAGTGGAGGTAGCGGTCCTGCTGCTAGGTTTTTGCCCTCTTACGGCCCCCTCCATGTCTCCTGGGGTACTGGCCTGTCTCCTGGTAGCGCCTCCAGCCTCTGGACACTACGCTGACAGACACAGCAAACCTTCTTGCCACAGCTCGCATTGATGTGCCATCCTGGATGAGCTGCACTACCTGAGCAACTTCTGTGGGTTGTAGAGTCCGTCTCATGCTACCACGAGTGTGAAAGCCCAACCAACATTCAAAAGTGACCAAAACATCAGCCAGAAAGCATTGGTACTGAGATGTGGTCTGTGGTCCCCACCTGCAGAACCACTCCTTTATTGAGTGTGTCTTGATAATTGGCAATAATTTTCATCTATTGTCTATTCCATTTGCACAACAGCATGTGAAATTGATTGTCAATCAGTGCTGCTTCCTAAGTGGACAGTTTGATTTCACAGAAGTTTGATTTACTTGGAGTTATATTCTGTTGTATAAGTGTTCCCTTTATTTTTTGAGTAAGTAACCTTACTATGCTACTTCTCACTTACCCTATCTGAATTCCTCTTTCTGTGGCCTCCTTTAGCCATCGAACACCAAGACACTGTTGTATATGAATCTGGAAAACAATTTTTCTTCCTAATAACTCCAAAGGATCAACAACAACATCTTCTTCACTGAAGGGAAGGACCAAAAAAAATTATGAGATTAAAGGGGATTTCCCATAGACAACATTTATCACTTATCCATAGGTTACATGATAAATGCTTGATTGTTGCGACTCTGAATGTTGAGAGTCACAGTGGTGGGATCTCCAGTGATCATACATTTTTAAAGGATAACTGTGCTTTCAAGTAACTTTTCATAATAAAGTGTCCTGTATGTCTATATGAAGAATAACACAGTTTCTGGCCTTATGTGACTCTTTCCTGCATTCTCACCAGTTTCCCCCTATTCACGCTCTATCTGTAACTTGCAAACCACTGTGTGCTGGGGGAAGGAGATGAGTGCAGTAATTTCTCCCATAGACAGCACAGCACAAAGAGAATAATGTCTGCTTTTAATTCACTTTTTAACTCACAGAAAAAGGACTAGAACTCTAGTGCCACATATTGGAAGCAACAATCCTAAAAGTTAATATTGAAGCTTTAACGAACGTTGCAATATGACTTAGAATAAAAGCCAAACCAGAATTTCAATTAGCAAACACAGTGTTTTGGGTTGTTGCTCCTCATCAGTGCAAATTTGCAAGCACAGTGTTTCGGGTTGTTGCTCCTCATCAGCGCAAAGTATGAGATTTGATTTGGCTAGGTGAGAGGCTCTCATCTGTGGTCTAAGGGATAACTTTTCTCCTTGTGGAGAGTGACAAGCGAAGCCTGGCATATTAGAGTGAGGAGACTTATAAGCCATGCATGCTCCTCTGAATCGCTGCTTCCAATAGGTGGCACTAGAGTTCTAGTCCTCTTCCTCTCTGAAGAGACAATTTGAATATTTAATTTCCCAGAGGAGCATGCATGGCTAATAAAAAGTGTCTGATAAGTGGTGAAGGAGGCTGATTTATCTGATGAGATATATTACAAACTTCTTTTTTACAATGCCCTGTATTATTGGTTTATGTAAAGTTTGTTGATAGTATAATTCCGTATCAATATTAATCAATTATTATTTTTCTTTGTACATGTCAACAGACTACTGCTAATTACTTTGATAAGCCAATATATGACCTTGCTTTTTAAAATTAACCCCTCCCACCCCCCCAAGAAATATGTTGATTTCCTGCTGAATATTATTTGGAAGTCTAAAGGCCCCAATACACATAGAGTTAAAAGTCGTCCAAAACGGCCTATGTTGACCATAAAGATAGATCATCAGTAGTGATGAGCGAGCACTAAGATGCTCGGGTACTCGTTGCTCGGGTCGAGCAAATTGGAATACTCGGGTGCTCGACCTGAGCAACGAGCCCAATGTAAGTGTATGTGAAACTCGAGCATTTTTCAGGCAGCTCCCCCCGGCGGTCTGCAGAGGGCCTAAAAATTGCCCAAATTGATGGGAACAGTGCTCAAGTAACAATGGAACAGCATGGGGAAGACCCCTGAAAGCATCTCTGACTCCCAGATCACTGCTGTCAACAACGTTGTCAGAGTATTACGCCACTTTTACGGACTCACAATAAAACATAGAAAAACTAAACCAAAATGGATTTTCCTGGGAAATATGTTAAGGAACATTATTTCCAGGGTAATGACTTGTATATAAGGCAAAATAAATAACCAAAACCAAAAATACTCCTCCACACCTTGGGCTATGTTCATACATAGCGTTTTTGATGCGTTTTTGCACTTTTGCATTGCTTTCAAACAAGACAAACGCATTCATCAGGATATGTCATTTTAACATTTTTCAACCTTATCTGGCCATGTGGTGTGTGACACATCATCAGACACATGCATACAGTGCTGAAAAGACATGGGAACAGCATGGGGAAGACCTCTGGAAGCATCTCTGACTCCCAGGTCACTGCCTAAAAGTGTGCCCATCATAAGTGATCCTTGGAGCCTCCCGCAATGCACCTGTCATTGCAAATCACCGTCCACGTCCTTGTCCCAGTGCAACGTTCAGTTGTCCCTACCCCATTCCTTGGAATGCAAGCGCAAGTATGCAGGCAGCCACCCACCCACCGGCTGCAATACTATACTGCCAAATTTTTGACAGCTGCTTGCACTTGAAATGTGGCCTTTTAGGCTCGTGGAGGCGGAAGCTTTTCGGAACCTCATGCCGGCGGCGGCCGGGTGTCCATACTCGGTCCCCAGCCGCCACTATATTTCCCGGTATCGCCTCCGCCTTCCACAAACACGAGTCCCACAACATTACCCGTGCCCTCCCCAGTGCACTTACTGGGAAGGACCGCCTAACCACAAACACGTGGACAGGTGAATGTGGCCAGGGACGGTACGGAGCCAGTCCACAACTTTTTTTTGCTAAGAGTTGTATTTAGCTCGGTGAAAGGACTGGCATAGAGGGAAACCATATCTACCCTGCGTGTCATTTCTCCCAGGAAGTCCTGTAATTGAGCTTGTTGCAGAAGCAATGGCAGCCCGTCCAACATCAACTTGCAGTTGTCGGTGGTGCTTTGACACACACACATATTGGAGGAGTACATACAGACTATTTTTTTTCACATTATTTGGCTAAATCTAGCAAAGCTAATCCTTTTTGGCCTATTGCAGAGTGTGTTAGTCAGTGGAGTAGCCTATCTGTGATGCAAGCTACACCACCTGTGTATAGAATACCATTTTTTTTACTGCACCTAGTGAAGTAAAACCTTTTGGGCATAGCATCATTCTATTAGTCCATCTATACTGACCTCCATCAGGTAGCAAATTCAATATAATTTTTTTCTGCATCTAGCTCTGAAAAAATATTTGGGCTTCTAGCAGTGTGTGGGACTTGTTCTATTAGTCCATCTATACTGACCTCCACCAGGTTGCAAATTGAATATCATTTTTTTCTGCATCTAGCTCTGAAAAAAAAATTGGGCTTCTAGCAGTGTGTGGGACTTGGTCTATTAGTCCATCTATACTGACCTCCATCAGGTTGCAAATTAAAAATATTTTTTTTCTGCATCTAGCTCTGAAAAAATATTTGGGCTTCTAGCAGTGTGTGGGACTTGTTCTATTAGTCCATCTACACTGACCTCCATCAGGTTGCAAATTGAATATAATTTTTTTCTGCATCTAGCTCTGAAAAAAAATTTGGGCTTCTAGCAGTGTGTGGGACTTGGTCTATTAGTCCATCTATACTGACCTCCATCAGGTTGCAAATTAAAAGTATTTTTTTTTCTGCATCTAGCTCTGAAAAAATATTTGGGCTTCTAGCAGTGTGTGGGACTTGTTCTATTAGTCCATCTATATTGACCTCCATCAGGTTGCAAATTGAATATAATTTTTTTCTGCATCTAGCTCTGAAAAAAAATTTGGGCTTCTAGCAGTGTGTGGGACTTTGTCTATTAGTCCATCTATACTGACCTCCATCAGGTTGCAAATTAAAAATATTTTTTTTCTGCATCTAGCTCTGAAAAAAAATTTGGGCTTCTAGCAGTGTGTGGGACTAGGTCTATTAGTCCATCTATACTGACCTCCATCAGGTTGCAAATTAAAATTAATTTTTTTCTGCATCTGTAGCACCCTGAGGATTCGGCTGCTACAGGGGTATTGCACCTCAAACCAGAGGTGTGATATTCCACTCCCGGGTAAGGATGGAGTGTGGAACTGAGCTCAGAAAGCTGCATGCACTACACACATCCCATTTCCGAGGAGCAGACCAACGGTACTCCCACTTAGAAATGTGCAGGTACGACCGAGTCTGTTCCTGGCTGGAGTGGGAGGGGGGTGGTACATCCCAGTAGTGTAGGGGCAGATAGGGGGAGCAGCCTGGGTAAAGTTAGGAGCTCATTGGGTGCTGGTCACCTGAGCTCACACATAGAGGGAGTATTTAAGGTGGGCACCATCTAAGATCAGGGTCAGTCTGTGAGAAGTCAGCCTGTGGTAGTGAAGACCTTGCAGAGCAGTAGAAGAGAGCAGAAGAGCAGAGCAGCCCCAGCCCAAGAGTGAGAGAGGAGAGCAAGAAAGACCCAGAGGGGGAGAAAGAAGGAACTCTAAGAACCCAAATACAATCAAAGGGTGAAGAGTTGGCAACAGGGTACCGGATCCCAAACTGGTGGGGGCTAAAGCATACCTCAGCCAGAGACCGGAGGCCGTGGGCAGGATCTGCCACGGCCACCCACCACATCCACCCTGAAGGCAAACCACGTGTAGGGTCAGGGAACCCAAGGCCAAGGGTCTCCCAACAGAAGGCCCGAGGGAGCTGGACCTAGGTGGATCCCTGGTGGGGACGGCCAGAAGAAAGGACAAGAAGGAGGGCTCAGGGACACGCTCCGGACTTGCTTGGGGGTTGGCTGAATCCAGGACCTGGTGGACGCAGCACGGCTAGGGTGGTCACTCAAGGCCGGAGTGACCGGAATATCTGCAGTAAGTAAACACCCTGAACTGCACAACCCGACTCTGTCTTTAATTATCATCTACGCTGCACCACCACAACCCCCATCCTCTGCACCTGACCCCCTGAGGCCATACCCCTCCCGTTGGGGGTTATACTATCTAAAGCTGCACCAACACCATCAGCCTCAGCGGACCCTGCTGCAGCGGCGGCCGTAGTGACCGCAATCCAACGGGTGGCGTAGTCGACATAACGAACTTTGTAACATCTGTAGGACTGCCACATACTCTGAGCTTGACACCCTGGGCACGGACCGGGTCACAGCCACTCGGAGACTACAACCCCCATCTGATCCGGCTCCGGGTATTCCCCTAAAGAATATGGCCCAGGGGGCGCGTCAACTTTGGCGTAGTCGGCAGGATCTCGTGCCCGCAACACCCGGGTACTGCGTGCCTGAAGAAAAGAACAAGTTTACCTCAAAAAGAAGTCTCCCGCCGGTTCCGGAGGGTCCCCACCATCGGACTCCATCACAGATCGATTCCCGCCGGTTATCCGCCATTAACAGCTTTTTCCCGCCATCTGCAGAGTTTCCCACCACTGGGAGACGATTCCCGCCATTTCCGAAGATTTCCCGCCTTGGAAGAGCGGACGCCATTATGGGCGTGCCAGAGGGTGGCAAGAGGCCACCTCCCATCGTGGGCCAGGACCGAAAATGGCGCCAAAAGTGGAAACCGCCCCCACCAACAGAGACTGTGATGCTAGAGGTGTCTGTCAGCGTGAAAGAACTGCCCCTGGAGCTGACAATCACCAAGTGGCCCCGGGACCGCCCTCGAAGTGGGAGGACTGAGAAGAAGAGAGCAAAGATGGGTGTCGCCTGGAGCAGTCTGGAGAGAGCGCACCCGGAGACAAGAAGCCTAGAGCTGAGTCCAGAAGAAGCTTACCCGGAGATGGAAGAAGAGCAGAGCAGCACCGGCCCGCTGGCCAGGAGCCTGCTGGAGACAACGGAAGGAGAGCAGAGCAGCACCGACCCGTTGGTCAGGAGCCTGCTAGAAGCAACGACCCCACTAGGCTTAGTGGAGGTCCTGGCACAGCTCCCCCGAGATCGGGAGTGTGCACAGACCGCGCTGGAGGGCCTCGCACGGAGGATGGCCCGGGTGCAGCGAGAGACGTTGGCGGAGTGGAGCCGTGAGATGGCCCAGCAGACAAGAACTCGTCAGCGGAGCACGCCACCCGAGACGAGGAGACAGACCGCCTCTGAGGATGGCGCAGGAGGACTGAAGGCCGGAGACGGCGCCGAGAAGGGAGCCGAACGAAAGGAGGCAGGTAAAGGGGACGTCTCTACCCCAAACCGGGAAACCGCGCACCTGCCCCAGCTCCCCGTCGCAGAGCCCGAAGTACCCCCTGCCGTGCCCGTAACCGCAACGTCACCGCCACAGACTAGGCCTCAACCGGAAGCCGCAGCCGCGACCCCTGTGACGTCACACGCCTCGACCCCGAGCGTGACCAAGCAGGAAGTACCACCAGCCTGGTCGCAAGGCCTAGTACCCCCGGGCGCCGCAATACCAACAGCACCCCCTACCTCCGCGGAGCCACCGGCCTGGTCGCAGGGCCAAGTAGCCCAGGGCGCCGCCGTCCTTACGGTGCCCTTCACTTTCCAGGTGCCCCAGGCCTGGCCGCAAGGCCTGGGCAACCCGGGCGCCACCACCACCGCGCCCATAAAACCAAGAGTGCCGCATCTGGGAGAAGATCTGTTCGCCCAACATACGTGCCCGGATGGGCAGCCCTTTATATGGCCACCGGAGTTTCACCATCCCCGACTCCGGAAAGAGAGACCCCTAGACGAACCCCTGATTCTGGTTCCAAAGCCCGTAAAAAGGACCTCGCCCCCGCTAGAGGAGGCACAGTTTGAGTGGGACCCCACCGGAGAAGATCTCATGGGGTTCACTCAGGAGACTCGGGCAGCCGCAGCGGAGCGTGCAGAGTGCTGCCGGCAACAGCTCGAGGTCTTCGAGAGGGAGCGGAGAGAGAGGCGGGTCCGGGAACAACAAGCCCAAATAAAGAGCGCGGAGCAGAAGAGCCGGGCCAGGAGGAGTCCCCGTGCAGCTCATGGTCCCCCTTCCACCGGGACTGTGATCAAGTTTAATATGCAGCACGGGTGGGGCTTTATCCGAGATCACCGCACCCCAGGCGACGTCTTCGTGACAAGAAGAGACGTTGAGTCCCACCTACCGGAGGGACACAGAGGTCGTGACCTGTATATAGGGGACGAGGTCACCTTCACCCGGCACAAGTGTGCCAAAGGACCCTACGCCCTCCATGTGCATCGCCTGACGGAGGAGGAGCTGCGGTGTGAGGAGGAGCAAGAGGACCCGGACGGGTCTGAAGCTAAAGTTAATCACAAAGAAAGAGCAGGAGGACGTCGTCGTTGAGTACAGCGGAGTAGAAGCTGTATATAGTTGCCCGTCGGGGCACAGTGAACCGTTGCTGCTATTATAGTCCCCGTTGGGACCAGAGAATTGAACTGTTACCCGTATTTCCCTTAATCCCACTGACCGAGGACTGAGAGCGGCCATATCTCTTTGTATATAGTTGCGCTTCCTAAAGCGCCCCCTACCGGTTTTATAGGAAAACCATTTTTCTAGAGAAACTGTTGCACTTTTCCCGGGCACACGTTGCACAGTGTCCGGAGGAGGAGCTAGAAGCAAGAGAAGTCTACGAGAATGTTATTTATGAAAAAAGTTTTATTGCTGATATATATGTTTTATATGTTTTTATTATGTTGTTTATGCAAAAATTGTATGTTTTGGTGTTGTTTTATATCTTACAGCCCGAGGACGTGCTGTGATTTACCAGGGGGGAATGTAGCACCCTGAGGATTCGGCTGCTACAGGGGTATTGCACCTCAAACCAGAGGTGTGATATTCCACTCCCGGGTAAGGATGGAGTGTGGAACTGAGCTCAGAAAGCTGCATGCACTACACACATCCCATTTCCGAGGAGCAGACCAACGGTACTCCCACTTAGAAATGTGCAGGTACGACCGAGTCTGTTCCTGGCTGGAGTGGGAGGGGGGTGGTACATCCCAGTAGTGTAGGGGCAGATAGGGGGAGCAGCCTGGGTAAAGTTAGGAGCTCATTGGGTGCTGGTCACCTGAGCTCACACATAGAGGGAGTATTTAAGGTGGGCACCATCTAAGATCAGGGTCAGTCTGTGAGAAGTCAGCCTGTGGTAGTGAAGACCTTGCAGAGCAGTGGAAGAGAGCAGAAGAGCAGAGCAGCCCCAGCCCAAGAGTGAGAGAGGAGAGCAAGAAAGACCCAGAGGGGGAGAAAGAAGGAACTCTAAGAACCCAAATACAATCAAAGGGTGAAGAGTTGGCAACAGGGTACCGGATCCCAAACTGGTGGGGGCTAAAGCATACCTCAGCCAGAGACCGGAGGCCGTGGGCAGGATCTGCCACGGCCACCCACCACATCCACCCTGAAGGCAAACCACGTGTAGGGTCAGGGAACCCAAGGCCAAGGGTCTCCCAACAGAAGGCCCGAGGGAGCTGGACCTAGGTGGATCCCTGGTGGGGACGGCCAGAAGAAAGGACAAGAAGGAGGGCTCAGGGACACGCTCCGGACTTGCTTGGGGGTTGGCTGAATCCAGGACCTGGTGGACGCAGCACGGCTAGGGTGGTCACTCAAGGCCGGAGTGACCGGAATATCTGCAGTAAGTAAACACCCTAAACTGCACAACCCGACTCTGTCTTTAATTATCATCTACGCTGCACCACCACAACCCCCATCCTCTGCACCTGACCCCCTGAGGCCATACCCCTCCCGTTGGGGGTTATACTATCTAAAGCTGCACCAACACCATCAGCCTCAGCGGACCCTGCTGCAGCGGCGGCCGTAGTGACCGCAATCCAACGGGTGGCGTAGTCGACATAACGAACTTTGTAACATCTGTAGGACTGCCACATACTCTGAGCTTGACACCCTGGGCACGGACCGGGTCACAGCCACTCGGAGACTACAACCCCCATCTGATCCGGCTCCGGGTATTCCCCTAAAGAATATGGCCCAGGGGGCGCGTCACATCTAGCTCTGAAAAAATATTTGGGCTTCTAGTAGTGTGTGGGACTTGTTCTATTAGTCCATCTATACTGACCTCCATCAGGTTGCAAATTGAATATAATTTTTTTCTGCATCTAGCTCTGAAAAAAAATGTGGGCTTCTAGCAGTGTGTGGGACTTGGTCTATTAGTCCATCTATACTGACCTCCATCAGGTTGCAAATTAAAATAATTTTTTTTCTGCATCTAGCTCTGAAAAAATATTTGGGCTACTAGCAGTGTGTGGGACTTGTTCTATTAGTCCATCTATACTGACCTCCATCAGGTTGCAAATTGAATATAATTTTTTTCTGCATCTAGCTCTGAAAAAAAATGTGGGCTTCTAGCAGTGTGTGGGACTTGTTCTATTAGTCCATCTATACTGACCTCCATCAGGTTGCAAATTGAATCTAATTTTTTTCTGCATCTAGCTCTGAAAAAAAAATTGGGCTTCTAGCAGTGTGTGGGACTTGGTCTATTAGTCCATCTATACTGACCTCCATCAGGTTGCAAATTAAAAATAATTTTTTTCTGCATCTAGCTCTGAAAAAATATTTGGGCTTCTAGCAGTGTGTGGGACTTGCTCTATTAGTCCATCTATACTGACCTCCATCAGGTTGCAAATTCAATATCATTTTTATCTGCATCTAACCCAGCCAATAGTTTTAACCTAATACCACAGTTTGGCCACTCAGCTCTGCTCGGTTCCCATCCATTGTTTTTTTGTGCAAACAACTCCAGAGTTGTGAATTAGTTAACCACCAAAATGAGTGGAAAAAGACCTGCTGCTGGTGGAAAGGGGAATAGGCGTGTTGGGAAGGGGAAAAAAGGTTGTGTCCGTGGAGTAGGTGTTAAAGCAACAGTAACATCTGCAGAAGAAAGACCATCTTCCAGCCAAACTAAAATGTCTACTTCTTTTAGCGGACAATGCGATAAGATCCCTTTCTTACAGCCACGCCAATCGCTACAAATTCCAGATGAGGCACAAAAACAGCAGGTGCTTCAACGGATATCAAGTGCTCCTTTAAGTGGGCTCTCCTCCACCTCAACTTCAACATCACAAATTCTCCGGTCCTCAGAGGTGTCACCCCAATCGCACTTGCTTCCTCACAGCTCCCAAGTCTCCAGCTGCCCGTCTGAGTATGAGGTAGAACAGATGGTTGAGTCTGCAGAGCTGTTTACTCATACTATAGCCTGGGAATCAGAGGTCGGCTCCAAAGCTTCTGTGAATCCAGACGAGGAAATGACCTGCACTGATGCCCAGAATCTTTATGAGTCGGATCCAGGACCAGACGCAGAAGGTTCTGACCATAATGTAGACCCTCATTCCCAAACTGTAACTCCTGTTGGTAGAGACAATGAGGAAGACGATGATGAGACTCAAATACCTGATTGGAGCGACAACTTTAGTTTTTTGTCAGGACAGGAACAGGTTGGCTCTGAGGACGACGGGTGTGATAACACACAGGGTGATGATGATGAGGTTGGAGATCCCACTTGCTGTCAACCCACAGTCAGCCAGTCGATGAGGTCAGCAGAGGAGATGGAGGAGGATACTAGTGACGACGAGGTCAGGTTGCGCCTTCCTGGACAGAGACGTAGTACTGGAAGCACGTCGACAACTGCATCCTCAAACACAACTCTGCCTCTGGCCACAAGTCGTGGTGGCTCTTCAGGTCGCATGGGTGCTAAGCCTTGTGACTCGCCCCCTGGGCCGTGGGGCACTCGGATCCGGGCAATAGGGGGAACGATGGGAGTAGTAGTGGCAACCCGGTTCCGTGGCTCAGGGTGGTCAGGCCAGTGGTAGTCCGTTACGTGTTGTTGATTATGTCCGACTACGCCACCCGTGGATTTGCGGTCATTAGGAACCGCCGCTGCAAGGCAGACCGCTGGGGCTGATGATATGTGCAGCTGGGATGGTGTGACTCCCCACGGGAAGAGTGCGGCCCCAGGGCAGTGTAGTGGATGGTGGGAGTGATGGTGGTGAGAGTCCCAGTACCGGTAGTGCTGGAGGCGCGAAGGAGCACACAGACAATAGGTTGCAGTCCAGGGTCTTTACTGAAACAGGTAAACTGACCCATAAACAGTCCCAGCTAGGAGGGGACCTGGATGTCTGAGAGCAATGGGGAAATTGGCCCTGGTCAGGGTGAGGGTGTAGGCCTACCGTGTTTTCTGCGCTCCTTCTGGCTATCTCCTCGTTATAGGGTAACAGCCCACGTTTCCGAGCTTTCCATGTATTCTCGCCTGTATGGCCTGCGACGTGGGTTCCTTTCTGCTCCCAGCCTGGTACGGCTTTACTGGTCCCTTCGGTTGTGGTAGGGCCTCCAGGCTTCTTAGGCCAAGGAATATACAGTCCCTTGCGGACTGGTTATCTGCTGGAGGATGTAGAATCCTCTCAGTCTCAGACACCAAAGTCTGGTAAATTAAGTCCTCTTTCTGCCAAGACAGGCTCTCTTCGCCTCTTGTCTCTGGCTTGTGGCTCTCCTCCTGCCACACTTCCTCTTAGGTGCAGTGCAACTGTCTGTCCCTGTTCTGCTCTGGGACAAGTCTCAATGCTGAGACAGGCCATCCAGTTCTCTCTAACCCTGCCCCCAGTACCAGCTTTTATAGGGGCAGCCAGCTCCCCCTACTGGCCTGAGACAGGAGGCATTGCATGCTAATGTTCCCCTGACTAGAGAACCTCCCCCTTGCTCTCAGACACAGCTTTAATTACACTTGTGGCATCCAGGCCAGGGTGACACATTCCCCCCTAGTGAAATTTAGTACTCCGGGACTAAACAATAAACAAAGACAATATGCATAACAATAAAACATTAATAGACAGACGACGCACAAATTGAGTTCTTAAGGTCACAGTGTGGCCTGTGACCGGGTGTCCATATCACCAACCCAACGGGGAGCCTTAACCAGGTGGGGGTCTGTCCTACCCCAAGTCCTTTACAGTCTTAGTTCATTCCTGGGTCAGGCTCCGAACGCAGTCCATACAAGGTCCCGGTTATAAAAAGTCCATAACCTTTGAGTCCTTACGGTAGCTGCAAGAAACTGAAACACACTATTAATAATCACGCAGGTAACTTGGCAAACATTTCAACATTTGGCAACAGGGTCATTTACACGTTTAGTACACTCTATATTTTCCAGCGAGCGGGTATCTGCCCCTTTGTGCTCCTGGTTGACCTACGTAGCCCACTGTCTGGTGGTGGACCAACCTGGCTTTCCCCACTAGCGTTAGGGGTACAGCTAACAGCTGGGTGTACAGGTAGGGCAGGCAGCTGTCTGCGGGTCCTTTGGCTTACCGCAGGCACGGCAGGCTCACTGTCAGCAGAAGGTTGACTCTCCTGGGCTGCTGGTACAGGCTCTTCTGCCTCTGGAACTGCTTGCTCCTCTTCACCTTCCGGCTCTGGTGTTGGTTGTTGCTGTGCCGGTTGCAGGAAATGCAGGACGGGTACCACTATGGCATCATTTATACGAGTCCAGGACTGAGGGAACTCTCCGAGAACGGTGCTGATCATTTCTTCCTTGTCCTCTGCGGGTTCAAGGTCACTCTGATCCTCTTCTGCACTGCGGAGTTGCTCGGGGCACCTTTTGAGGTGGTCTCTGGAGACGGTGCTAGTGGTTTCTCCTCCGTCCTTGGTGATCACGCACACCTTCGGATTGTCGTGGTCTGACTGCAGTATGGTGTAGGGTTCCCGTTCCCACTGGTCGTCCAACTTATGTAGCCTTCTTTTTCGCTTTAGGACTTGCTGACCAGGTTCTAGGGGACCAGCAGGGGCGTGTTGATTGAAGAGTTTTTCTTGCCTCTCTCTCACCTGGGCCAGGCTCTTCTCCACACTCTCCTGTACCTTCTTGTACTGCAGTTGCCTTTCCGTATCCCAGTCCGCATCCGGGGAGGTGTCCTCAGGTATTAGGACTCCTATCTCCAGGTCTACGGGCAGCTTACCTGGTCTAGCTCGCATTAGGTAAGCTGGGGTGCAGTTTGTAGCATTCACCGGGATATTGTTGTATAGGTCTATCAGGTCCGGCAGTTTTTCTGGCCGCAGGCTGCGTTCCTCCAGGGGCAACGTCTTCAGGAGATCAATGACTATATTGTTCATCTTCTCACACATCCCGTTGGTTTGGGGGTGGTAAGGCGTTGTACGAATCTTCTTACAGCCATAGAGGTTGCAGAACTCCTGGAAGATTTCAGCCTCGAACGCTGGACCCTGGTCTGTCAGGACCTGTTCTGGATACCCGTGTGGACGGCAGAAGTATTGCTGAAAGGCTCTGGCCGCTGTTTGGGCTGTCAAGTCCTTTACCGGGACCACCACTAGAAAACGGGAATAGTGGTCCACGATTGTCAGGGCATAGATGTATCCAGACCGGCTTGGAGCCAATTTGACGTGGTCCGGAGCTACCAGCTCAAGAGGCTGCGTGGTGACGATGGGCCTCAAGGGTGTCTTCTGGCTGGTGCGGTCCTTCCTCCTCAGGTGACAAGGGCCACAGTCTCTGCACCATTTTTCTACAGCTCCTCTCATGCCGACCCAAAAGAACCTTCCTCTTAGTAGGAACTCCAGTTTCTTCCAACCGAAGTGTCCCGCTCTGTCATGGTAAGCCCCCAGGACCATAGCTGCATCTCGCCTTGGGACCACGACTTGCCAGGTCAGCTCGTGCGTCCGGTGGTTGACAATCCTTCTGCACAACTTGCCTTCGTAGAGGAACAGCTTGCTCTTCTCTTTCCATAGCTGCTTGGCTTCCTCTGGGGCATCTGGATGTAAGCGGGCATCTTCCCGGGTCAGCAGATCTTTCACCAGGCGGATTGCAGGGTCACTATCTTGGGTCTCGGTCCAGCTGTGGTGAGGTAGGGGATTGATCATCACGGTTGTTAGATCCTCCTCCTTCACGCGGTGAGAGTATTGAGCGGCTCCATACCGGTGAAACGCGGGGAGTTCTACCTCCTCCAGCTCTTCTGGGTCTTCGTCACCTTCAGGTAAGCGAGGCATCCTTGATAGGGCGTCCGCGTTGGCATTGGTTTTGCCTGCCCGGTACTTGATCACGAAGTCATAGTTGGAGAGACGGGCCATCCACCGCTGTTCCAGGGCACCCAGTCTTGCATTGTCCAGGTGTGTCAACGGGTTGTTATCCGTGTACACGGTGAACTTTGCGGAGGCCAGGTAATGCTTGAAGCGTTCCGTCACGGCCCACACCACCGCCAAGAATTCTAGCTTGAAGGAGCTGTAATTCTCCGGGTTCCTCTCGGTGGGTCTCAGCTTCCGGCTGGCGTACGCGATCACCCTTTCTCTGCCCTGTTGGTTTTGGGACAGTACGGCTCCCAGTCCCACATTACTGGCGTCCGTGTGGAGAATAAAAGGCTGGCCATAATCAGGGTAGGCCAGGATCTCATCCCCCGTGAGGGCCATCTTCAACTGGCGGAAGGACTCCTCTTCCGGTTTATCCCATTTGAAGGGTGGCTTTTGACTTCTGGACTTAGACTGTCCGATCAGGAGGTCCTGCATTGGAGCTGCCATCTTGGTAAACCCGGGGATGAATCTTCGGTAGTAGCCTACCAACCCGAGAAACTGTCTCACCTCTTTGATGTTCAAGGGGCTTGGCCAGCTCTTGATTGCCGTGACCTTGTCAGGGTCGGGGGCTACTCCTTCCGCGCTTACCACGTGCCCTAGGTACTGGACCTTTGGTTTCAGCAGGTGACACTTCGATGGTTTCACCTTCAGGCCATAGCCTGCCAGGGCTTCGAACACCTCAGCCAGGTGTTTGAGATGGTCCTCGTAGGTCTTCGAATAGACGATCACGTCGTCCAGGTAAAGGAGGACCGTCTCGAAGTTTCGGTGCCCTAGACAGCATTCCATCAGCCGCTGGAAGGTCCCTGTTGCGTTGCAGAGCCCGAAAGGCATACAGTTGAACTCACTCAGTCCCATCGGGGTGGTGAAGGCGGTCTTCTCCTTGTCAGCCTCTGCCACAGGAACCTGCCAGTACCCGCTAGTAAGGTCCAAAGTAGAAAAGAAGTTAGCTGATTTTAGTGCGGCTAAAGACTCCTCTATTCTAGGCAGCGGATATGTGTCTTTGTGGGTGATACGGTTGATTTGTCTATAGTCTACGCACATTCTCATGGTGCCGTCTTTCTTTTTGACCAGAACCAAGGGGGCTGCCCAGGGGCTACAGCTGTCTCTAATGACCCCAGCTTCTTTCATCTCTCTTAGCATGCCCTTTGCGTTCTGATAATGTGCAGGGGGTACAGGTCTGTGTCTTTCTTTTATCGGTGGGTGGCTCCCTGTGGGGATGTGGTGTTCTATCCCTTTTACTCTGCCGAAGTCTAGCGGGTGCTTACTAAAGACTCTCTCGTACTCCTGTACCACCCGGTAGACTCCTTATTTTTGGTGCAGGGGAGTGGAGTCAGCACCCACATGGAGTTTCTGGCACCAGTCCTCCTTTTGTTTCTGGGAGCCATTACCCTCCGCCTGAGGAGATGGAGGCAAGGGTACCACGGCCCTGATAGCTTTGTGTTCGACAACAAACAGTTTGGCGAGTGTAGCGTACCTGGGTAAGTGTACTTCCCTCTCCCCAATGTTGAGGATGCGGACGGGCACCCTCCCATGACGGACATCAACCACCCCCCGGGCTGTCAAAATGGTGGGCCTGCTGTCTGAGTACACGGGTTCTACCATGGCTTGGTAGTCTCTACCTCTCAACCCGATTGCAGTCCGACACCAGATCATCATTTCACTTTTGGGAGGCATGGAAATGGGGAATGGGTCACTCAGTCTTACGCTACCGATCTCACCACCAGACAGTTCTACCTGCTGCCGTCTCATCAGGGCTTTTATCTCCTTGTTGAGGACTCTCTGTTGGCTGGAACTAGCATTCACCGCCACCTGTTGTAGAATTACAATTACCTCTGAAAGACAATTTTCAATTACGTTAGTACCCACAGTTATTTTAGGGTGACTTTCACGACGGTCAATGTCCACAATAATCACCCCCTGTGCCGGCAGTTCAACTTTACCAATTTTAATGGTCATCTCCTTGAACCCCATCTGCGGCACGGGTAAGCCATTACTGGCGATGATGCTCAAGTTATTGTCTGGATACCGTGTGATATCAGCATCAGTCCAATACTGCTTAAAAAGTACATAAGGGATAGTGGTTACTTGCGACCCAGTATCCAGCAAGGCGCTCATGGGGATACCGTCCAGCACCACGGGTAAAACCGGGCGCCCCCCAACGTACTTATTACGCCAATTGTAAGGGCCTGGTGATCTTATGCCTGGGGGTTGGCCCTCTGCCCCAGGTTGGACCCGTTTAAATTACAGTACCTGGAAATGTGTCCGGGCTGGTTGTATCGACGGCAAATGGGCTGTCCATCCTCTGCGTAGCGGTCTGTGGGCCTCCCTCGGAACGACGGGATCCTCCTCTGTCGACGCCACGGGACATCCTCCGGACTTGAAGCCAGCTCGATGGGTCTTGACGGGTCCACTTGCAACGCCTGGACGGTCCTGGTCAACGCCGCGACGCTCCTGGTCAGCTCATGGACTTGGTGGTGCAGGTCTTTCGACGGGGCTTGGTTCAGGGCCTGTGCATCAGCCCCCACGGGGTCCATAGAGGAGGGCGCTGCCTCCAGGTGGTAGGTGAGAGCAGGGCGCCGGGGGTTTATAGCGCCACTGGTTGCAAATTCACGGAGCACCCTTATGGCCCTGTCCTTAAATTGGGCAAAGGTCAGGTCGGGGTTCTGAAAGAACATGAGGCGCAGTTGGGCCCTGTGGGCGCTAGACAGCAGACCTTCTATGAATTGTTCTGTTAGCAGCTTATCCGTTTCCTGCACACTGCCAGGGTCAGTTTGTTGAATAGCCCTCAAGGCTTCCTGCAGATTTAGGGCATAGTCTCTGATGCTGTCCTGTGCCCGCTGCTTACATCCATAGAACCTCATTTTAATCTCAGCGGAGGTACGTGTGTCAAAGGTACCCCGCAGCCGGGCCAGAATAACCTTCACAGTCCTTTTCTCCTCAGTGGGCCATGATTTTACCTCCCTTTGGGCTGCGCCAGTTAACTGCCCTGTCAATATGCTGACCTTCTGTTCCTCTGTCAGGGGGTAAACGTGGAACAAACTGAAGTCAGTTAGGGCATGGGGCTCCCCTGAGTATTTGGGCAGCCAGGCCGCTCCAGGGATGTAGGGCAGGGAAAAGGGCATCACCGCTGCTGCAGCTGCGTTGATGGTAGTGGGCGCCTCTGTGTCCGACATCTTCCTCCCCCCTAGTTAAGCGTGGCCTACCTTCCGACGATCCTCTTCTGTAGGCCGCGGCTCCGCTGCTGCTGCTATGGACGAGGACCTGGCGTCGCGTCCTGATGACGTCAGTGTCGCTGTCTCTCCCTTAAAGGACCTTGCGCAGCGTTGGTGCGTGGGGCGGAGCTTCGCATCTCGCGCGGTTTTGACGTCCACGCCCCTCTTCTTCCCGCGCGGCGTCCTGAAGATGGCGTCCGATGGCGGGAAGCAGCCGCGGATGGCGGGGAGACGGCAGAAGACGGCGGGAAACGGTCCAAGATGGCGTCCGATGGCGGGAAACGGCTCCGGACGGCGGGAAACTTCGCCACAGGTAAGTTACAAAAGTCTTTTTCAGGCACGCAGTACCCGGTGGTTGCGGGCACGAAATCCTGCCGACTACGCCAAAGCTGACTCGCCCCCTGGGCCGTGGGGCACTCCGATCCGGGCAATAGGGGGAACGATGGGAGTAGTAGTGGCAACCCGGTTCCATGGCTCAGAGTGGTCAGGCCAGTGGTAGTCCGTTACGTGTTGTTGATTATGTCCGACTACGCCACCCGTGGATTTGCGGTCATTAGGAACCGCCGCTGCAAGGCAGACCGCTGGGGCTGATGATATGTGCAGCTGGGATGGTGTGACTCCCCACGGGAAGAGTGCGGCCCCAGAGCAGTGTAGTGGATGGTGGGAGTGATGGTGGTGAGAGTCCCAGTACCGGTAGTGCTGGAGGCGCGAAGGAGCACACAGACAATAGGTTGCAGTCCAGGGTCTTTACTGAAACAGGTAAACTGACCCATAAACAGTCCCAGCTAGGAGGGGACCTGGATGTCTGAGAGCAACGGGGAAATTGGCCCTGGTCAGGGTGAGGGTGTAGGCCTACCGTGCTTTCTGCGCTCCTTCTGGCTATCTCCTCGTTATAGGGTAAAAGCCCACGTTTCCGAGCTTTCCATGTATTCTCGCCTGTATGGCCTGCGACGTGGGTTCCTTTCTGCTCCCAGCCTGGTACGGCTTTACTGGTCCCTTCGGTTGTGGCAGGGCCTCCAGGCTTCTTAGGCCAAGGAATATACAGTCCCTTGCGGACTGGTTATCTGCTGGAGGATGTAGAATCCTCTCAGCCTCAGACACCAAAGTCTGGTAAATTAAGTCCTCTTTCTGCCAAGACAGGCTCTCTTCGCCTCTTGTCTCTGGCTTGTGGCTCTCCTCCTGCCACACTTCCTCTTAGGTGCAGTGCAACTGTCTGTCCCTGTTCTGCTCTGGAACAAGTCTCAATGCTGAGACAGGCCATCCAGTTCTCTCTAACCCTGCCCCCAGTACCAGCTTTTATAGGGGCAGCCAGCTCCCCCTACTGGCCTGAGACAGGAGGCATTGCATGCTAATGTTCCCCTGACTAGAGAACCTCCCCCTTGCTCTCAGACACAGCTTTAATTACACTTGTGGCATCCAGGCCAGGGTGACACACTTGCATAGCCTGGGCATTTTTTCAGATCGATAAAGATGACCCAACTAGTGTTATCTGTAACATTTGTCAGCAAATGCTAAGTAGAGGCCAAAAAATACATAGTTTGAGTACTTCATGCATGAACCGGCACATGGACATGAAGCATAAGTTGCAGTGGGAAGCTCACTGTGCTACAATGCGGCCTAGCCGGCCGAGCCAACCACTGTCTGCCACATCTTGTGCATCCGCGGCCTCTTCATCCTCTGTGACTGGGGGGACAGCAGTCACACCTGTTTTGGGACGCAGACCTGCCACCTCTTTACTCGCAACAGCCAGCGTGATTGGCAGGTCATCATTTTCTTTGGAGGTGGTAACACAAGCTGGTGTTGAGCGCTGTCTGACATCGATAGCACAACCTTTGGATCAAGGCAACCTAACAGGTCCGCCTGCATCTTCCTCACAGACCGGCAGTTTGCCGGGGACACCCTTATCAACCCCGTCTAAGCACAATAGCCAGCCCTCAGTCCCTCAGATGAGGACAAGTAAAAGACCATTTCCTCCTAGCCATGAGAAAGCTAAGAGGTTGAATTTCACCATCTGCAAGCTCTTGGCTACAGAAATGCTGCCTTTCCGCCTGGTGGACACAGAGGATTTTCGAGACCTTATGTCTGTCGCAGTGCCCCAGTACCAGATGCCCAGTCGGCACTACTTCTCAAAGAAAGGTGTGCCTGCGCTCCACCAGCATGTCGCACACAACATCACCGCTTCTTTGAGAAACTCTGTGTGTGACAGGGTGCATTTCACCACAGACACTTGGACGAGAAGGCATGGACAGGGGCGTTACATGTCGCTGACTGGACACTAGGTAACTATGGTGACAGCAGGACAAGGGGCTGCTGTCCAAGTCTTGCCGTCCCCACGAGTTGTGCGTCAATCCTCTTTATCTCAAAGTTTCTCCACTGCTTCTGCCTCCTCAACCTCCTCTCGGTCCTCCACCTGCACCCAAAGCCTGTCTGGTCATGCCACAAGCTTTCTAACTGCGCAGAAGGGATCCTGCACACCTCCTTACTATGCTGGCAGTAGGGCTCAACGTCATCAGGCTGCTTTTACTTTGAAATGTCTGGGAAATGTGAGTCACACAGCTGAGGAGTTGTGGTCAGCTCTGGAGAACCAATTTCATGAATGGTTGTCTCCACTGGACCTGAAACCAGGGAAGGCCGTGTGCGACAATGCTGCAAACCTGGGTGCGGCCCTTCGCCGGGGCAATGTCACACACGTGCCTTGTATGGCTCACGTGTTGAACCTGGTTGTCCCGCAATTTTTAGCCCACTATCCCGGACTAATTGGCCTTTTTCAGAGGGCACGGTCGCTGTGTGCTCACTTCCGCCGTTCGCATCCCGCAACTCAGCGACTTACATCTCTACAGAAGTCGTTGGGCCTGCCACTTCACCGGCTAAAATGCGATGTGCCAACCCAGTGGAATTCAACTCTGCACATGTTGCAGCGACTGTGGCAGCACCGACAAACCCTGGTGCAATATGTTCTGACATATAGCCTGGGCCAACGAGATCCAGAGGTGGGGAAAATCACGGTGGAGGAGTGGTCTCAGATCAGGGACCTATGCACCCTTCTGCACAGTTTTGAAATGGCGACGAAGATGTTTAGTGCTGACGATGCCATTATCAGCATGACTATTCCGGTGATTTACATGCTGGAGCACATGTTAAACAGAATTCTGAGTCAGGTGGTGGCACAAGAGGAGGTGGAGGAAGTAGAGGAGGAGGAGTTGTATGCGGAAGGGCTAACATCTGCAAGGTCCAGACGGTCGGCAGCACCAAGGCGGCAGGCATGTGAGGGTGGGGGAGATGGTTTTACCAGGGCGCATGGTAGCAGCCAAACTAGTGAGGAAGGTGCAGGAGCCCAGGAAGAAGTGGAGGACGAACTGATGGAAGACTCATCAGATGAGGGAGACCTTGATCACATTTCTGTTGTGCGAGGTTGTGGGGAGAGGGCAGAGGAAGGAAGCATGATTGTTACCTCGCCACCAACACAACAGGGACTTGGTGCTCCTGGATGCGCAAGACACATGAGTGCCTTCTTGCTGCACTACCTGCAACATGACCCTCGAATTGTGAGAATTAGAAATAATCCTGACTACTGGGTTGCCACACTGTTAGATCCCCGGTACAAAAGTAAATTTGCAGGAATTATTCCTGCCATAGAAAGGGATGCACGCATGCAGGAGTATCAGCAGAGACTGTTGCAGAATCTTACATGTGCTTTTCCACAAAACACCAGTGGAGCACGTAGTGAATCTCACAGTTCCAACTTGCCAACCGTGGGACCGTCGAGTGTTCAGCACTCAAACCGTAACAGAAACACAGTATCTGCTGGTAACATCAATTTTGCAGAATCATTTCACCACTTTTTTAGCCCATCCTTTGCAAGGCCACAGGAGACAAGAAGTCTGACACATAGTCAACGCCTAGAGACGATGGTACAGGAGTATCTCCAAGTAAACATTGAAGCCATGACTGTGTCACTGGACCCTTGCTCTTTTTGGGCTTCCAATCGGGATAAATGGCCAGAGCTCGCCACTTACGCCTTGGAGATCTTGTCATGCCCCGCAGCCAGCGTTCTGTCTGAACGTGTGTTCAGCGCTGCTGGTGGTTTGCTGACAGATAAGCGCACGCGGTTCTCCACTGATAATGTAGACAGACTCACGTTCATAAAGATGAACAAATCATGGATCCGAAATGACTTTTCTACCCCTGTGTCATCCTGGGGAGAGTAAAAGCTTGATGATTGGTTAAAATCACCTCACCAACCGTTTTAAGCTTTCAAATTACTAATCATGTTTATCTGTATCTTGGCTGGAAAATTATTTGGGCTTTGTAGCAGTGTGCAGTACTGATTCTATTAGGCCATCAATACTAAGCTCCACTAGATTTAAAATTACTAACCATGTTTATCTGTATCTTGGCTGGAAAATAATTTGGGCTTTATAGCAGTGTGCAGTAATGATTCTATTAGGCCATCTATACTAAGCTCCACCAGATTTAAAATTACTAATCATGTTTATCTGTATCTTGGCTGGAAAATAATTTGGGCTTTGTAGCAGTGTGCAGTAATGATTCTATTAGGCCATCTATACTAAGCTCCACCAGATTTAAAATTAATAATAATTTTTAGCTGCATCTAGCCCGGAAAATAATTTTGGGGCTCCTAGATGCGCAAGACACATGAGTGCCTTCTTGCTGCACTACCTGCAACATGACCCTCAGATTGTCAGAATTCGAAGTAATCCTGACTACTGGGTTGCCACACTCTTTGATCCCCCACACTCTTCGATCAACCTTTTCATTTTAATAAAGAACAAAAAAATGGTCATTTTTGAAATTATAAGCATTAGCAGGTTATTAGAAACTGAAATCAAACAGTTTTCAACTCAAAACTTTAATCTAGGTGATGTTACATTTGCACATAGGACCCCTTGTTCGAAAGGAGCTTCTGAACTCTGTCGTCCATTGAATTTGTCAGGTTTTGGATGGTTTCTGCTTCAATTGTTTTGCATGAGGACAGAATACCCTCCCAGAGCTGTTGCTTAGATGTGAACTGCCTCCCGCCATCATAGACACTCCTTTTGATGATGCTCCAGAGCTTCTCAATGGGGTTGAGGTCAGGGGAGCATGGGGGTCACACCATAAGTTTGTCCCCTTTTATGCCCATATCAGCCAGAGATGCAGATGTGTTATGTGCAGCATGAGACGGTGCATTATCATGCATGAAAATGATCTTGCTGTGGAATACACGGTTCTTCTTCTTGAACCATGGCAGGAAGTGCTGTTTGAGAAACTCCACATACATTATGGAGTTCATCTTTACCCCTTCAGGGATCCTAAAGGGGCCGACAATCTCTCTCCCCATGATTCCAGCCCAAAACATTACTCCACCTCCTCCTTGTTGGCGCTGTAGCCGTGTTTGCGTGGGGTGTCCATCAACCAGCCATCCTCCACTCCATCCATCTGGACCATTGAGTGTTGCACGGCACTCATCCGTGAACAAAACAGTTTTGAAGTCAGTCTTCATGTATTGTTTGGCCCACTGGAGCCGTTTCTGCTTGTGTGCAGTGGATAGAGGAGGTCGACAGGATGGCTTACGCACAGCTGCAAACCTCTGAAGGACCCTGCATCTTTTTGTTCGGGGGACGTTGGAGGCACCAGCAGCTTCAAAAGCTTGTCTGCTGCTATGACAAGGCTTTTTTGCCGCTGCTCTTTTAACCTGACGTAATTATCTGTAGGAAAGAGTCCTCAATTTCCCTTATCAGCACGCACACGTGTGTACTGTGAATCAGCTACATACTTCTTGATTGCCAAGACACTTCATCCTGATCATCGCACAATGTTGATTGTAGTCATGCCTTGACCTAAACACTCCACAATTTGTTGCTTCTCAGCAGCCGACACATCCTTTTTCTTTCCCATTTTGGCAGAAAATCTAGGCTGCTTAATAATGAAGGACAGCCTTCTTAAGTAGTCTTGTCTTTCATTGGACACACCTGCCAAACTAATTAGCACAGGTGTCTGCAATTGCTTACAGTGATATAAAGAGCCCTGACACACATCACCATCAATGAGTTTAACTGACAAACAAACAAATTCTTCCCTTATCACTCCGAAACACTTTTTGCATAATAATTTGGAACACAGTGTACATGTACTTTTCCACAAAACACCAGTGGTTCACGTAGTGAATCTTACAGTTCTCACTTGCCAACCGTGGTCTGTATGGAGTTGTTCAATAAAGGGCCCAAAATTAAGAAAACATAGACGGGAGAGGTCTCTATGAATAGGAATTCCTAAGTATTTGATACCCTGTGAGGGCCAGGCAAAGGGAAAGTTGGACTGGATGGAATCCTGTATGGATTTGGGGAGGGAGACATCGAGGGCCTCAGACTTCGCTGCATTGATTTTAAAATTTGACCATGTAACAAAGTGATCTATTTCAGCCATAACAGCAGGGATGGATATATGTGATTGAGTGATATATACTAGGACATCATCAGCAAATGCAGAGCACTTGTACTCGGTGCCTCCCACCTCAATCCACCTAATATTGGGGTGATGGCGAATTGATGAGAGCAGGTGCTCCGTCACTAGGATGTATAAGAGAGGGGACAGAGGACATCCCTGCCTTGTCCCATTGGTGATTATTAAAGGTGATGAAAATGTTCTGACGTGCCCCCTGGGCCTTGGGACACCCGGAGCCGGACCCTTTTTGGTGGATGCTGGTGGTTGTAGTCTCCGTGGCGGCGACCCGGTTCCGTGGCTCAGGGTGGTCAAACCAGTGGCGGAACTATTTATGTGGTTTTGATGTTTAAATGTCCGACTACGCCACCCGTAGATTGCGGTCAGAGTGAACCGCCGCTGCAGGGCAGACCGCTGAGGCTGGTGTTGTGGGTGCAGCAGAGCGTAGCATAACTCCCCACGGGAGGAGTATAGTCTCAGGGCAGTGTATGTGGAGGATGGGGGTGATGGTGCAGGGCAGCAGCAGTAACGACACGGAGTCAGTTATGCAGTCCAGGGCCTTTACTCACAGTTCTTATTATCCAGACCACTTCTGCAGGTAACAGCTGTCCACGTCGTACTGTGCTCACCAGGTGAGGGGCTCAGACAACTCCCAGATAACTTTGGAGCGCTTCACATGACCCCCTTTGTGTGTCCTTTGTCTGGCCTTTCTTACCAACCCTTCTGTCCGGCTGCCTCGGGCCTCCTCTTGGTAAACTTGGCGCCAGTTTCCCTCACCCTATGTGGTGCCTTCCTAGCGGGTGTAGCGAGGGGCTGCGCCACATAAAATGTCACAGCCTCCGGTTTCTAGCTGAGGGTCGTTTCCCGCCTCCACTAGTTTCGGGGACCGGTCTCCCCCTTTGGCCTGACCCCTCCACGCAGGTGGATTCGGGCGTGCGGTGGCGACTCGCCCGTCTGCACCCCTGGGATCCCTTCGTTCCTCATTCCTGGAGCCTTCTCCGCTCCTCTTCCTTCCTTCTCCCTCTTCCAGGCCTGGGCCTCTGTTACTAAGCCCGCCTCCGGAGCAGAGCTCATGCAGAGCCCCTGCTCCCTGTCACTTCTGCTCAGACTTCTCTGCACTGAACTAAGATGGTGCCCACCTTTTATACTCCCGTCTCAATGCACCCAGGAACTGCTTCCTCCCTGCTCCTGCACTACAGGGTTCCCCTTCCTCAGTGTTCCCTCCCCCCACTCCAGCCAGGGACAGGGACTGTCGTACCCATCTCAGGGGCATATTGGTCACCTTGCCCCACGGCAATGTGGTGTAATGCATGCAGGTGTCGGGGTCCTGATCCACACTCCATCCTTACCTGAGAGTGAGATATCACACCTCTGGGTGAGGTGCAATACCTCTGTAGCAACCGAGCCCTCAGGGTGCTACAGTTCCATTTATCTTCAGCCTAGGTGACGTATTGCGATACAGGGCTGTGATTTTGGCTATAAAAGGGTCCCCTAGACCCCTACCCCAAGCTTTTTAAGAGAATAATATATGGCGTGCCAGGAGACTCTATGGAATGCTTTCTCAGCATCCAACGAGAGTACCTAATTACAAATTTTTTACTGCATTTAGCCCAGGAAATACTTTGTGCCTAGTAGCAGTGTCTGCTCGTCAGCGGATTATCCCAGCTCGATCCTTATAAAAGCTTTTTAACTGCAGTAGCTTTAGTGGACGCTACTGGAGCTGGAATTACGCAGCTGCTGGCATGAGACTTGCCCTCCAATAGATCCTTGTGAAAGGATTTAAAGTGTATTCATTCAAATTAGAGAGACAATTTAAATTAAAAAGCTTAGAGCTGCCTCCAGCACAGGGGGGCTCGCTTGACCCACCAGCGGACAGGCACCAGTATTGGGAGAGGGGGGCTGGCCGTCAGGGTCCACCGCGGCTCTGGCACAAACCCGGCGACACGGAGGTGGCACGGGCAGGAGCGGACTGGCCGTGTCGGCTTCTCAATTTTTGGATTTTAGAAGGGCATGACATGCCTATATCTGTGTCTCCCCCTCCTTTTACTCCTCCACCTCTTTTCTTTTCGCATGACTATATGTACTTGTCACTTTTCCATGTGTTAGTTATGTCTTCTGAGCAGTTTGTCAGCTTTTGGACACCTTTGAAGGTGTTTTCTATGTGTTTCTATGTGTTTTTGTTTGCCTGCCATTGGTTTTAACGGTGTTCGAAGGTGTTCGACGAACAGTTCGACGAACAGTTCGGCGAACACAAGGGTGTTCGACGAACCGAACCGAACTCGAACACTACGGGGGTGGCTCAACACTAGTCCCAACCCCATTAATAAGGCAAGAAATCCCACTTATTAAACCTGACAGGGCACACCTGTGAAGTGAAAACCATTTCCGGTGACTACCTCTTGAAGCTCATCAAGAGAATGCCAAGAGTGTGCAAAGCAGTCATCAAAGCAAAAGGTGGCTACTTTGAAGAACCTAGAATATAACACATATTTTCAGTTGTTTCACACTTTTTTGTTAAGTATATAATTCCACATGTGTTAATTCATAGTTTTGATGCCTTCAGTGTGAATGTACAATTTTCAAAGTCATGAAAATACAGAAAAATCTTTAAATGAGAAGGTGTGTCCAAACTTTTGCCCTGTACTGTATATATTTCTCTGCAGTATCTGTGGATCATGAATCGTGGTATGTGTTAAATGGGCCCACTGAGACTCTTTCGCCCAGGGCCCACAAAAACCTGGAGCCGGGCCTGATTAAGATCCTAAAGAAAATTATTCCTGGCCCCTGAGACCTGGGACTATTTCTAGAAATATCTAACAGCAGTAGCGGCAGACAAAACTAGAATGGATCCTCTTGTGCTATATGCACTGCAGTCTGCTATATACACTGCCTGCCTGCCTATATACACTGCCTGCCTGATATCTCTGCAGATGGATTAGTCCTGAGAAGGACTGTTTGTTGAGATGGATATGTGTCTCTAATATAGTTTGGTATACCTACACTAACTAGAAACAAGCAAATCTCTCCCTAGCTCAGCAGCACCTCTCCTTACACTGTCTGATTCCGGAGTGACTGTGACGAGCATGGCGGCGCCAGGTCTGATATAGACCTGATGACGCTGTGCGGCCATCCAATCAATGTAATGCCACAACCAACATGGCTGCGGCATTACAGTGAGTGGCAGACAATCCCTGCATGTTCATTGGCTCTGTAAAGAGCGCCAAACATGCAGTGAGGGGACACGAGCTCTCGTCGAGCAACCCCGGAAATACTTGGCGAGCGCCGAGCATCTTGAGCAGTGAGATACTCGGGCGAGCACCTAGAGGTAGCGAACATGCTCGATCATCACTACTAGACATCAGAAATACAAATAGCAGCAAATCAAAGCCAGCAAAAATCATTCTATGAAACAGTAGCTTACCACTAATGGTGGCAATCCACAAGGCCACTATGGGCCCTTGCATTTAGCCTGTGTTATTAAGACGCTTCAATAGGGGCAAAATTACTTTGTAAGTGCCACAAGACATGGGAGGTATGCCCTTCTACGTCGAAGCTTATGCACTGTGTCCAAACCTGCTTCAACAAATATTTTTTTTCTGGTGGGGGGCCTCATTAGGAATTTTGCTATGGGGCCCCATAATTTCTATGTATGCCCATGGCTGTGGGGGACATAATATCATCAATAGAGAGCTGTCGGGACCATCATAGTATATAAAGGGGATTGTTGAGATGACATACTATTTGTGCGGAGCTGTGGGCACCATTAGAGTATAAATAGGAACATGTAGAGCCTCATACTATATATAAGGGGCAGTGGGGACATCATATTGTATATAGGGGGCTATGTAGCCATTTTACTATAAATAGGGAGCTCTGGGGTCCTCAATGTATAATAAAGGGCTATGGGAACTTTCACATTGTGTATTAGGGGCTGTAGTACGACCATACTGTATATACAGAGCTGTGTGGGCACTCAGAGGACATTATTTGTTATAAATGGGACATTATTAGTTTTGATAGGGGCACTCAGGTTCCATTTCTATTTTTTGGGGGGGGAGAATTGTTAACTTTAAGTGGACACTCAAGGTTATTTGTTGTTCGAAGGGCCACTTGGGATAATATACTCTTCAAAGGAGCATACAGGACCTTTCTATGTAGCACAGTAGGGGCATTAATACTTTCTATGGGACACTATTTAATTTTTTGGGGGTGTAATCATAGTTTAACACAATTTTTTAAATTTTGGGGTCACGATTCCATGCCGCAGGTGCACACAGATTGAGGTGTTTGTGCAGGTTGGGAATAGATGAGGATGGGGCTGGAAAAGTGAGATGTCAGATGTGTTTTCGTTGTAATATCTGCAGACGAGTCGTGGCTGGCAGAAGTTGTCATGGAGGTCTGAACCAGTTAGAAAAGATGGGAAAAGTGAACGACTCCAATGAGAGACAACGTCAGCAGTGATTCACTATCCGTAACTATACTGTAATCTCTTACATGTTCTGAAGGACTGGTATCTACCACTATATGGTTACTGTAAGGTGGTGATATTGCTCATTTTAGTAATTTTTTTTTTTTTTTTAATCTAGTAACAACTTAATGTATTTCAGTCATTATGTAGTAGAAGGTGTATGATGGTATCATTGGTGTTTGTATAGATTGTTTTGTTATGTAGTGGTTATGGTGATATTATAATATTATGTATTCGCTGTGTAGTGTTAGTGGGCATTGTGTAGCCATATTGTTTTGGCCTTTTAAATGTATATATCCTCTTTTAAATGGCTGTAGGAGGGTTATATGAGGAGACATGAACTTTGGGGTTAGGACCCCTGATCTTTTAGGACCCTAGCAAAGCTCCTGATGAAGATAAATAGCTAGCTAGATAGATAGATATGTAGCTAGTAGTGATGAGCGAGTATGTTCTGTTAACCCTTTCGGCGAGTATGCTCGGGCCGAGCACCGAGTAGTTAGAGCTGCTCGGTGTTATGTTTGAATCACTCCCATGTGCATGATTTGCGACTGTTTGACAGCTTTAGTACATGTAAGGAATGTCTATTTCTTACACATTCCTCACATGTATTAAAGTTGTAGCCCTTACACAGCCTGGAGGTGTGTTTGCGGTCATTGTCCTGTTGAAAAATAAATGATGGTCCAACTAAACGCAAACCGGATGGAATAGCATGCCGCTGCAAGATGCTGTGGTAGCCATGCTGGTTCAGTATACCTTCAATTTTGAATAAATCCCCAACAGTGTCACCAGCAAAGCACCCCCACACGATCACACCTCCTCCTCCATGCTTCACAGTGGGAACCAGGCATGTAAAGTCCATCTGTTCACCTTTTCTGCGTCGCACAAAGACACGGTGGTTTGAACCAAAGATGTCAAATTTGGACTCATCAGACCAAAACACAGATTTTAACTGGTCTAATGTCCATTCCTTGTGTTCTTTAGCCCAAACAAGTCTCTTCTGCTTGTTGCCTGTCCTTAGCAGTGGTTTCCTAGCAGCTATTTTACCATGAAGGCCTGCTGCACAAAGTCTCCTCTTAACAGTTGTTGAAGAGATGTATCTGCTGCTAGAACTCTGTGTGGCATTGACCTGGTCTCTAATCTGAGCTGCTGTTAACCTGTGATTTCTGAGGCTGGTGACTCGGATAAACTTATCCTCAGAAGCACAGGTGACTCTTGGTCTTCCTTTCCTGGGACGGTCCTCATGTGAGCCAGTTTGTTTGTAGCGCTTGATGGTTTTTGCAACTGCACTTGGGGACACTTTCAAAGTTTTCCCAATTTTTCGCACTGACTGACCTTCATTTCTTAAAGTAATGATGGCCACTCATTTTTCTTTACTTAGCTGCTTTTTTCTTGCCATAATACAAATTCTAACAGTCTATTCAGTAGGACTATCAGCTGTGTATCTACCAGACTTCTGCACAGCACAACTGATGGTCCTATCCCCATTTATAAGGCAAGAAATCCCACTTATTAAACCTGACAGGGCACACCTGTGAAGTGAAAACCCTTTCCGGTGACTACCTCTTGAAACTCGCCAAGAGTGTGCAAAGCAGTCATCAAAGCAAAAGGTGGCTACTTTGAAGAACCTAGAATATAAGACATATTTTCAGTTGTTTCATACTTTTTTTGTTAAGTATATAATTCCACATGTGTTAATTCATAGTTTTGATGCCTTCAGTGTGAATGTACAATTTTCATAGTCATGAAAATACAGAAAAATCTTTAATTGAGAAGGTGTGTCCAAACTTTTAGTCTGTACTGTATATAACACACAACAGATCAGGTTTTCAGGATCTCTTTAGTATTGCACAGGTGAAGGAATTATTATCAAGGCATCAAAAATGCCACAGCTTCTCTCACCTGTTCAATACTAAGGAGATCTTGAAAACATGATCTGTTGGGGGTTCCTGAGGACTGGAGTTGAGAAACACTGCTTTAAGAAGACAGCAGAAAGCTCTCCACTCAACATGGCCTATGGTGAAAACTGGCCACTCAACATGTAGTTGGTTAATTTTTTTTGGGCAACAAACTTTAAGTGTCCGGGCAGGTGTGATCTCCTGCCCAATTTGACAGCAGGCACAACCACGTGCTTTATGTTGGTGTTATGCTCAGTGAGTATCATGCACTTGTCCTATATTGTACTCGCTGAGCACTTTGAGCTGTTCTAAGTCTAGCATTAAGTCTTGTGTTGTTGAGTATAACATAAACTATTCCAAGCAGACATACTATAGATATAATTATAGTTACCTGTTCGTTATAAATTTCCAGCGTACTGAATGTTACCTGCAAAGAGTCAATGATTATATTAATATATCTATATTGCATCATTCCACTATTAAATTTAGAAAATAGTAGCTTTGTCCAGAACACTAAGGCCCCCATTCATCAAAGCTTTAATGCCAGAACACTGGGGTAAAAAGGCTTGAAAAATCTTTTGCTGTTTTCACGCCAGTTTCTCTCTGCCCTTCTGGTGAGGGAAGGGAAAGGGGACATGATAGGGTTTACTTTACACCAGAAATCTTTCTCCAGTGATTGGAGTAAAATTTATGGCAAGCCGCCAGGAGGCGCATGCTATTTGTCAGATGTGCCTGATTGACAAGCGCATGAATAACGCCAGTCTTGAGGAATCGTGGCCATAATTATTTAGTGACAGTGTTACATTGTAACCTGTATAAGCTTGAGAAACAATTGCATACACTTTGCATTACAAACCTAACAAAGCAAAAATATGATGCTGTCCACACAATGTATACAAAAGACATTTGCCTCTCTATAATGATGAACCCAAAGAAAACATAGAAAAATATGTCAGATAGAGAGGTTCCTAGTTGTAGCCAATCAAACATCTTAGGTGTTGTCCAAGAGTATTACAAAATAAAGTAACTGCTTGTAACGGGCTGGGTGGTGGAACCACTATGCTGTGATCCGAGGAGAGCCTGGAGGGGCGTGACAAGGGACCTCGGATGTACAGCAGCTTGAAGATACCATGATCCTAGGAGAGACTAGGGAGGCGGGACCAGGTGCTACTGGAATGACCTCAGCAGATGACAGCTGACCCCCAGGGGACAGGAGGCAGGTACGGCCAGGGATGGTAGATAGTCCGACACCACTGGTATGATGACTGGCATGCCTGACAAATGGCCAGGCAGGTACATACGGTACATACGGTCAAAATTGGAGTATAAGTCGGCTGCTTCAGGTGGAAACGGCTGATAGACAGACAGGCAGGCGGGCACATTTGGTATACAATCAGGCACGTGCGGCTGATAGACAGGCAGGCAGGGGTATACCGTCCATAGTGGCAGCCCACGCAGCTGCTATAGGGCCCGTGAGACAGAGTGGCCCAGTGTGTAACGGCACCGGACCTCTCTATCCCCTCATCAGAATTTCAACAGTATCTGCATCATTAGGATGAAGATACAGTTTAAAACACTCAGGCTTGGTCAGAATCAGCAGAGGATTCGATGGGCCCAGAGTTGGGAGAAAGAGGCTCCCAGAGGACGCCTCACTGCTCTGTTAGAGCAGGAGAGGAGGCTCAGCCCGCCAGCTCTGGCTCCAGCAGAACAGAGAGAGGCTGCTTACAGTATGACCACTGCTCTCCCTGCCCCTCCCAGCTCTGTATAATAATACTCCGCTCTCCCCCTCCTGCCTTCTGCCCCGCAATTACAGCAGGAGAGCTCTGCGGTCGGGACCCAGAAGGAGAGGAAGCTGCACCACAGAGAAGACAGAAGTACAGGATACAGGAAGTCAGGAAGAAGAAGCTGGCAAGTGAGTGTCCCATTGCTTTCCAGGGCAGCATGCATCATCTGCAGAGAGGGTAAGTGCATGTGTAATTTGTGTTCATATATGTGTGTGTCTTTCTAATATGTTTCTATGTGTGTCATTGTAGTAGTGGGGAAGGACGTAGCCTTCCTTTGGCACTAAAGAGTTAAAAGAGAATGTTTCCATAGTTAGATCTCTCTGAGCTGCTGTTAGGTCCAGTTAAGGAGTTAGCTGTGATGATCCAGCCAGTAGAGTAGAGGGGGAACTTAGTGCCATGATCAAGCATAAATTGTGTATAAAGCTTGTTCCTGATATAATTCCTTGTGGGCTGTAGTATTGGTAACCAGCCAAAAGATGCCACTGTCCCAGGCACAGTTGATAGTGCAAGTCTGCTAGCAGGATTACAGACATGTATGACAGTGAAGAGTTAAATGTGTGTGAGGACAGGCCATAGAGGGTGTGCACTTTAGGAAACCTATGGTGAGTTTCCAGAAAGAACTCAGAGAGAGTTTGGACAGAGAACTGTACGGGCGGCATGAGTATAGTGGCTGCTAGGGCAGTGGGATCCCCATACTCCAGACAGTAGAATCACCAGAGCGAAGACTCCCTATGCAAGAGTCCCCTTAGTCAGCTGGAGAAACTCAACAGGTATTGAGGACCTGAGGGCACATTCTGTCTACAGGCTGCAGAAGAAGCTAGGACTCAAGGCTAGGACGTGGGGAGCAATAGGATCCGGATATACTGCCAATGGTGAGAAAGATTATCTAGGGTTAGAGAATAGAGCCAACGAGATGCTTCACTTAAAGAGGGAACCAAGGCTGAAGTTATTTCCAGTACCTGCCAGAGAGATGACAACCCGTTGGGCCTTATCCATTATATCTGCCTGTAAATATTGTACATATTCCTCTTCCCCAAGTAAAGTCCCAGTTATGGTTAACAACCTTGTGTCCTCTAAATTTATTGCTGCCCTGGTTCCAGAAGAGAAATGCCTGGAGACAGCCGCGACCCGATGGTCCGACGTAAGTGGAGAGCACCACATACACTGCAGCAAATCAGAGGGAGGACACGCATTGTCTGTAGGGTGCTAGAGTGAGCGGGGGCCACAGCTTGCCCATGACTACCTCGCTGGGGCACCTTACATCATGTCTCTGTATCTGTGTACATATGTGTATGTAATGCACATGTACTTAGTACATCCATGTATTCACATATGGTCATATGCGGCATTTCAGCTCCATTACAAGTTTTAAGAAAGGCCCTTGTGGTGGGGCTGAAGTGCCACATGTGTACATACAGGTGAATAAATATATTTAAGGCTCGTTTCACACATCCTGATTTTTCCAGTACCGCAAAAGCCAGTACCAGAGATATCCGTTTCCGACTCCACCTGTGTGGCAACCGTGTGCCGCCCATCTGCCACATCAGGAGCACATGTACCGGTGCCGGGAATCAGTTAGCGATGTTCCCAAGTGTTGGGTGCTGAGCGCTGCCTTCATCTTTGTCCAGTGTCGGCGCAGTGATCAGCGCGGCAAGAGACAATGATGAGAGTAGTATTCTGCACCCACTGTGTCCTGGGGTAAAAATAAGAATAAGAATAAAATAAAAAAAATCTTTATACTCACCTGTCCGAAGGTGTCCCCTACTGTAATCTGACCGCTCACGCCGGGGAGAATGAATCGCTCCAGTGCGCCGGCCCCTGACCTGCCCCTGAGGGCTGAGCTCAGTGAGTGTCAGGTCACCACTCAGTGAGCTCAGCGTAGCTCCGGGGCCCGTTTGCTGGAGCCAGTCATTCTCTCCAACTCTTCGGACAGGTGAGTATAAGTCACTGTGGGACGTTTTGTGGCCTGTGCAGCGTGAAAAAAAAATGAACATGTCAGCGTGTTTTGCCCACGGACACACTGTCCGTGCGCAGAACTATAGATTTGAATGGGTCTGCGTGTGTCAGTGTCTCCAGTACGTGTGGAAACTATCACCACACGTACTGGAAACACGGACATGTAAAAGAGGCCTAAAGTGAACCTGACACATGCTGCCCAAACTGTGGGCTCCATTTATCAAGCACCGGCTGTATGATCCCAGCCAGGAATTTCTGACTCCAAAACTGCGGCATTTCAGAGAAAAACATGCTTTATTAGCAGCCGGAGACCAAGCTGTGCTGTAGACTAGTCAGACAGGTGGGTCCCTGGCGGCTTCCCTCCCACCCGCTGTCATTGATTGACAGGTCTCTGCCTATGGCCATGTTCACATGTTCAATATTTGGTAATACAGCTGGTGCCTGATACATGCAGCCCGTGGATCGTAGGTATCAGTTGTTAACCCCTTTACAACCTTGGATGTATAAGTACACCCGCAGCTGTTAACATGTAAAATGCCGCTGTCAAACTCTGACAGCAGCATTTAACACGATTGCGCTCGGAGCACGTCAAAAGACCCGCCCGTGTCACATGACCGCTGGTTGCTGATGGGTTGGTGAGGGTCTACAGGAGATCCCTGCGGCTGTCATTGCCAGGAGGAAGCCCTGCTATGTGTAACACTGGCGATCAGATGATCGCAGCTTCTAGTCTCCAATATATATATAAAAAGTTTAAATCACCCCCTTTCAACCCATTCAAAATAAAGCCATTAAAAAATATATAGTGTGTATATATATATATATATATATATATATATATATATATATATATATAAATATATACAGTACAGACCAAAAGTTTGGACACACCTTCTCATTTAAAGATTTTTCTGTATTTTCATGACTATGAAAATTGTACATTCACACTGAAGGCATCAAAACTATGAATTAACACATCTGGAATTATATACTTAACAAAAAAGTGTGAAACAACTGAAAATATGTCTTATATTCTAGGTTCTTCATAGTAGTCACCTTTTGCTTTGATGACTGCTTTGCACACTCTTGGCATTCTCTTGATGATCTTCAAGAGGTAGTCACCGGAAATGGTTTTCACTTCACAGGTGTGCCCTGTCAGGTTTAATAAGTGGGATTTCTTGCCTTATAAATGGGGTTGGGACCATCAGTTGTGTTGTGCAGAAGTCTGGTGGATACACAGCTGATAGTCCTACTGAATAGACTGTTAGAATTTGTATTATGGCAAGAAAAAAGCAGCTAAGTAAAGAAAAATGAGTGGCCATCATTACTTTAAGAAATGAAAGTCAGTCAGTCCGAAAAATTGGGAAAACTTTGAAAGTGTCCCCAAGTGCAGTTGCAAAAACCATCAAGCGCTACAAAGAAACTGGCTCACATGAGGACCGCCCCAGGAAAGAAGACCAAGAGTCACCTCTGCTTCTGAGGATAAGTTTATCCAAGTCACCAGCCTCAGAAATCGCAGGTTAACAGCAGCTCAGATTAGAGACCAGGTCAATGCCACACAGAGTTCTAGCATCAGACACATCTCTTCAACAACTGTTAAGAGGAGACTTTGTGCAACAGGCCTTTATGCTAAAATAGCTGCTAGGAAACCACTGCTAAGGACAGGCAACAAGCAGAAGAGACTTGTTTGGGCTAAAGAACACAAGGAATGGACATTAGACCAGTGGAAATCTGTGCCTTGGTCTGATGAGTCCAAATTTGTGATCTTTGTTTCCAACCACCGTGTCTTTGTGCGACGCAGAAAAGGTGAACGGATGGACTCTACATGCCTGGTTCCCACCGTGAAGCATGGAGGAGGAGGTGTGATGGTGTGGGGGTGCTTTACTGGTGACACTGTTGGGGATTTATTCAAAATTGAAGGCATACTGAACCAGCATGGCTACCACAGCATCTTGCAGCGGCATGCTATTCTATCCGATTTGGGTTTAGTTGGACCATCATTTATTTTTCAACAGGACAATGACCCCAAACACACCTCCAGGCTGTGTAAGGGCTATTTGACCAAGTAGGAGAGTGATGGGGTGCTACGCCAGATGACCTGGCCTCCACAGTCACCAGACCTGCACCCAATCGAGATGGTTTGGAGTGAGCTGGACCGCAGAGTGAAGGCAAAAGGGCCAACAAATGCTAAGCATTTCTGGGAACGCCTTCAAGATTGTTGGAAGACCATTTCCGGTGACTACCTCTTGAAGCTCATCAAGAGAATGCCAAGAGTGTGCAAAGCAGTCATCAAAGCAAAAGGTGGCTACTTTGAAGAACCTAGAATATAAGACATACTTTCAGTTGTTTCACACTTTTTTGTTAAGCATATAATTTCACATGTGTTAAATCATAGTTTTGATGCCTTCAGTGTGAATGTACAATTTTCATAGTCATGAAAATACAGAAAAATCTTTAAATGAGAAGGTGTGTCCAAACTTTTGGTCTGTACTGTATATACGTTTGGTATCGCCGCTTTCAAAATCACCTGATCTATCAATATAAAAAAATAATTAATCCGATTGGTAAACGGCATAACGAGTAAAAGAAATCAAAATGCCAGAATTACAGTTTTTTGGTTGCCGCAACATTGCAATAATATGCAATAACGGGCTATCAAAACATGATATCCACCCCAAAATGGTACCAATAAAAACGTCCGCCCAGAATGCAAAAAATAAGCCCTCACAAGACCCCAGATCCCGAAAAATGGAGACGCTACGGATCTTGGAAAATGGCCCCCTTTTTTTTTTATTACAAACTTTGTTGTTTTTTTCACCACTTCAATAAAAAAGAACCTATATATGTTTAGTATCTATGAACTTGTAATGACCTGGGGAATCATAATGCCTGGTCAGTTTTAGCATTTAGTGAACATGGTAAAAGAAAACCCAAAAAAACAATTGTGGAAATTAACTTTTTTTGCAATTTCACCGCACTTGGAATTTTTTTCCTTTTTCCAGTACACGATATGGAAAAACCAATGGTGTCGTTCAGAAGTACAACTCTGGGAAGAATTGGAGCAAAGAACGAAAACTCAAAAACGGAAAAACCCAAGGTGGTAAAGGGGTTTCAAAATAATGAAAGCGCTGCACACCAGAAGTAATACATGTATGTTAGATTGTCTGAGCAAAAGGTTCTAATGCGTTTAGATTCTGTAAAAATAACAAAATAAATCATACTCGCCTGCTGTCACTCTTCTGGATCCAGCGCAGATTGATCTGTGGTCTTCGCCAGCATCAATGATGCCACCATTCTACCAGACACAGGAGCACTGCATTGTGTGATAGGCGGCAGCGGTCAGGTGACTTGAACTGTATGCATCACAAGCTGCACCAGTCCTGTGTGTGGTAGAATGGTGGTGTGTCACCCTAGGCCTGGATGCCACAAATATTAAAGGCTGTGTCTGAGAGCAGGAGGGAGGTTCCCTGGTTACGGACAATTAGCATACAGCACCTCCTATCTCAGGCCAGTAGGGGGAGCTGGCTGCCCCTATAAAAGCTGGAACTGGGGGCAGTGTTAGAGAGAACTGGACGACCTAGCTCAGGACTGAGACTAGTCCCAGAGAAGGAGGGACAGTTCAGCTGTAGCTGAGGAGTCCGTGAGGCAGAGGAGAAACTGCAAGCCAGGGACAGAGGCGACGAGAGCCGGTCCTGGCTGAGAGAATCACTCAACCGGACATTGGGGTCCGAGGCTGTCAGGGTTGTAAGCCCAGCAGCAGAGAACCAACCCGCAAGGGATTGCAGGTCCCTTGGCCTAAGAAGCCTGGAGGCTCCGCCACACAGAGGGACCAGTACAGCGAGGAGAAAGCAAAAGGTACCCAAGGCCCGAGTCGCAAGCCATACAGGCAAGAAGTACACGGCCAGCTCAGGGACGTGGGCTATTACACCACGAAGAGGGGGATAGTCAGAAAGAGCATAGAGAGAACGGTAGGCCTACACACTCACCCTGACCAGTGGGGCTTGCCCGAATGCTCTCAGACACCCAGGCCCATTCCTAACCAGTACTACTGTTGGGTCATTAATAATCCCTACAATAAAGACCCTGGACTGTTTGAAGCGGACTCTGAACTCTTACTATTGCGGCCTGCACTATCACCCCCAGCATTCACCTACCCTGCCCTGAGGCTACACTCTTCCCGTGGGGAGTTATCCTACCCCTGTGCTGCACACCAACACCAGCCTCAGTGGTCTGCCTTGCAGCGGCGGTTATCCCTGACCGCAATCCACGGGTGGCATAGTCGGACATTCAAAACACTGATAAATAGACTGCCACAATTTGGTCTGACCACCCTGAGCCACGGGATTGGGTTGCCACTACTACCCCCATCAGCACCGTACACCAGATGGCCCGGTTCCGGGTACCCCACGGCCCAGGGGGCGAGTCATCTTTTTGGCGTAGTAGGCAGGATTGTGACCAACCCGCCACAAATGGGTATTGCGTGCCTGAAAAAGACTTTATACTTACCTGAGTGAAGTTTCCCGCCATTCGGGGCCATTTCCCGCCAATCGGAGCCGTTTCCTGCTATCGGGCGCCATCTTCGGGACGCCGCGCGGGAAGAAGAGGGGCGTGGACATCAAAACCGCGCAAGACCTGAAGCCCCGCCCTGCGTTGAGACGCTGCGCAAGGTCCCGGAAGGAGATCCTGCGGACGCCGACGTCATCACCCCGTGATGCAAGGTCCTCGCCCAGAGCATCGCGAGGGGAGCCGCGGCCTACAGAAGAGGATCGCCGGAAGGTAGGCCACGGTTAACTAGAGGGGAGGAAGATGTCGGAAACGGAGGTACCCTCTACCACCAGCGTAGCCGCTGCAGCTGTGATGCCGTTTTCCATGCCCTATATCCCCGGAGCGGCCTGGCTGCCACAGTATGCCGGCGAGTCACATACCTTGGGCAACTTTAAAGAAAGGCTGTATAGCCTGTTCAAAGTTTATCCCCTGACAGAAGAACAGAAAGTAAGCATACTGATAGGGCAGTTAACTGGTGCGGCCCAGCGGGAGGTAAAGTCTTGGACAGCTGAGGAGAAAAGGACTGTAAGAGGGGTTCTGATCCGTCTACGGGACACCTTTGATACCCGTACCTCAGCAGAAATCAAAATGCGGTTCTATGGATGTAAGCAGCGAGCTCAAGATAGCATCAGAGATTATGCCCTAAATTTACAGGAAGCCTTAGGAGCAATCAATGCAAGACTTGGTGCCCTGGAACAGGGGTGGATGGCGCGGCTATCGAACTATGACTTCACAGTCAAATACCGGACAGGCAGAACCAACGCCAATGCAGATGCCCTATAGAGAATGCCCCACCTACCCGAAGGGGATGAAGACTCGGAAGAGCTGGAGGAAGTAGAGCTCCCTGTGTTCCACCGGTATGGGGCCACTCAGTATTCTCACCGGGTAAGAGACAGAGACCTAACCACCGTCATGTTAGACCCCTTACTCCACCACGGCTGGGCTGAAACGCAAAATAGTGATCTTTCAATTCGCCTGGTGAAAGACCTGTTAACCCAGGCAGACACTAGCCCTGGCCCGGACGCTCCAGAGGAAGCCAAGCAGTTATGGAAGGAGAAAAGCAGGCTATTCCTTTAGGAAGGTAAGCTGTGCAGAAGGCTTGTCAACCACCGGACGCATGAGCTGACCTGGCAGGTAGTGGTCCCAAGACGAGATGCAGCAATGGTCCTGGAGGCCTACCATGACAGAGCGGGACACTTCGGGTGGAAGAAACTGGAGTTCCTACTGAGAGAGCGGTTCTACTGGGTCGGTATGAGAGGGGCCATAGAGAAGTGGTGCAGGGACTGCGGCCCATGTAACCTCAGAAAGAAGGACTGTACCTGTTAGAACTCTCCTGTTAGGTTTTTTTCTATCTTGCTGGTCACATGACCTTTTTTGCCTATTTAGTCCTGCTCCTCCCTCCTGGCCTTGCTGGACTTCATTGTAATTTCTACTCTTAAGCTAGCTTGGTGCTAAGTACCTTTCTCAGTCAGTTTAGCTAGGTCTTCGGACCGTTATGTTCTATGTTGTGTGTTTGTCTTTTACTGCTACAATTTCTGCTAGGAGGTGTCCAACTTTATGCCAGTCCCTAGTTCTTGTAGGGATCCCTCCCTTGCATCTATAGGTCTTCGTACAGACTAGCCGAGGACTTTAGCGGGTCTGATCGCAGGATCAGGTTCCCCGTTACACCGTAGGGATCTAGCTTAGTTCTACTGTAGGGACAGATCTCCTTTCTTTCCTTAGTGTTTGTAGCAGATCATAACAGTAAGTCCAGCCCAAAAATATCTCTAAGGAAAGACTTCCTGTTTCCATCATGGTGTCGGTTCAGGATTTGGCTCAAAGCCTGCAGGGACTCTCTCTGGAGGTAGCCGAGCTCCAACAACACGTGAGTAGCTGTTCTGGAGCACATTTTGTGGAGCCAAAGATACGTTTGCCTGATTTATTTTTTGGTGATCAACAAAAATGCTTGTTTGTTGTATTTTCATTTGATACCCAGATCCTCTGGTGATGAATCACAGCACATAGGGTTCATAATGTCACTTTGGCGCAAAGAACCTCAGGGATGGGCCTTTTCTCTCCAACCTAGTGATCCATGCTTTAGATCAGTGGATAGTTTTTTTTCTGCTTTGGGTTTGTTGTATGATGATCCTGACCGTGTCTCATCAGCTGAGACTGAATTGAGACGTTTGAGGCAGGGATCAGGTAATGTGGAAAAATATTGTTCTCACTTCCGTCGGTGGTCTGCCCAGGTGGGGTGGAACGATTCAGCTTTGAAAAGTTTGTTTCTTGCGGGGCTAGGGGAAAGGGTTAAGGATTTGCTGATTGCTTATCCCACACCTGGAAACTTGCAGGAGGCAATGCAATTAGCTATACGGGTGGACAGGAGACTGCGTGCAAGGGTTAATGAGAGTAAATCCTCTGCCATGTCAGCTCCGAGTCTTGAGAGGGTCTGTACTGACATTGGAGAGCCGATGGAGATTGGGGCGATGGCACCCCGCTCTCAGGAAAAAGACCGCAGATTTTCTGAAGGTTTGTGCTTTTATTGCGGAAAATCTGATCATATCATTAAGAACTGTGTGCTTCGTATGAACAAAGAAAAAAAAAAAGGTCAGTTACGCCCGTATAGCCTGTTTAAATACTAAGGGGGTATTCCTATCTGCTACTACCGCTGCTCAAGAAGAATTAATTGAATTTTGGGTATTTGTGGATTGTAGTTCTACTCTGAATGTGATTGATGGGGGATTCTTGGAAAAACTTAAATTAAAACCCAAACCTTTGTCATCCCCTATTGCTGTGGTTTCTCCCCCTTGAAGAGTGTTACTCACAAGGTCTGTGAATTTCCCCTCACTATTAATGGTGTTCACCAAGAGAATTTGGATTTGGTAGTATTAAATAATTTGCCTTCTCCAGTAGTTTTGGGGTTGCCATGGTTAAAATTGCACAATCCTGTACTGGATTGGTCTACCAATGAAATTATGTCCTGGAGCCCTAAGTGTTATGACAAGTGTTGTAACGGACATATTGCTGCGGTGGAAAAAGGGGAATTACCTGTACCTATTCAGGATTTTTGGAGAGTTTTTTCTGGGGAGGAGTCACAAATTTTGCCTCCCCATAGAGACTATGATTGTACCATTGAATTTGTCCCTGGAGCGACTCTTCCTAAAAGTCGTTTATTTAATCTTACTATTCCTGAGAGAAAGGCTTTGGAGGAATACATACAGACAAGCTTGGCCTCCGGTCACATTAGGCCTTCCAAGTCTCCTGTGGCTGTTGGATTTTTTTTTGTTAAAAAAAGGACGGCGGTTTACGTCCTTGTCTGGATTTTCATGAGATTAACAAAATTACTGTACGCAATCCTTATCCACTGCCATTGATTCCTGATTTGTTTAACCAGTTACTGGGGGCCAAGTGGTTCTCTAAAATTGATCTCCGGGGGGCATACAATTTGTTGCGCATGAAGGAGGGTGATGAATGGAAGACAGCTTTTAACACTCCTGTGGGTCATTTTGAGAATCTGGTTATGCCTTTTGGTCTTACCAATGCTCCAGCATTTTTTCAGAATCTTATTAATGACATCCTTAGACCTTTGATCGGCAAAAATCTGGTTGTGTATTTGGATGACATTTTGATTTATTCGCCTGATCTGGAGTCTCATTGGCGGAGCGTACGTGAGGTATTACAGTTATTAATTGACAATTCGCTTTTTGCTAAGCTGGAGAAATGTGAGTTCGCTGTACAGAGAATTTGTTTTTTGGGCTACATTATCTCCAGCGAGGGCTTTGAGATGGACCCGGTGAAAGTTCAAGCTGTGCAGGAATGGCCTAGGCCTATTGGTTTGAAATCGATACAGAGGTTTTTGGGTTTCGCCAATTATTACAGAAAATTCATTAAAAAATTTTCTATTATTGTCAAACCACTGACCGATCTCACCAGGAAAGGTGCTAATGCGGTTCAGTGGACTACTGAGGCCATTGAAGCTTTTGTGTTTCTAAAGGAGAGGTTCAGCTCTGCTCCTATCCTTATGCAGCCTGATGTGACTAAGCCGTTTTTGGTTGAGGTTGATGCTTCTTCGGTGGGGGTCAGTGCGGTGTTGTCTCAGAAAAACAAGGATGGAGTACATCCCTGTGCTTTTTTTTCAAAAAATTTTTCTGAGACTGAACTTAATTACGATATTGGTAATCGGGAATTGCTGGCTATTAAACTCGCATTAGAACACTGGCGTCATCTCTTGGAAGGTGCTGAATTTCCCATTCAGGTTTTCACTGATCATAAAAATCTGATCTATCTTGATGCTGCCAAGCGCTTGAATGCCCGTCAGGCTAGGTGGGCACTTTTTTTCTCGCGGTTTAATTTTTCCGTTACTTACATCCCGGGTACCAAGAATGTTAAAGCTGATGCTTTGTCTCGCAGCTTTTCTCCCATGGTCGGTGCTGAGGAGGAGGAGAGCATTTTACAAGAAGGTGTTGTGATTGCTGCTTTGGACTCCGTTTTGGAAGATGAGATTCTTAAAGCACAGGAGAATGCCCCATCTTACACTCCCCATGGGAGGTTGTTTGAACCTAGGACCTTTAGGAGAGATTTGTTTGTTGAGTGTCATGAGTCTCGGTTGGCAGGTCATCCAGGAATTTCTGAGACCAAGAGACTTGTGGGTCGCAGTTTTTGGTGGCCTGGATGGCAGAAGGAAGTCATTAAGTGGGTGCGTCAATGTACGGTGTATGCTAGATCTAAGTCTTCACATACTCCTGCAGCGGGCTTGCTTTGCCCTCTGGAGGTTCCTAGTGCACCTTGGACACATCTGGCTATGGACTTTATTACTGACCTTCCCCCCTCTGAGGGTTTCACGGTCATCTGGGTGGTCGTGGACCGTTTTAGCAAGATGTGTCACTTGGATCCTTTCATCAAACTGCCCTGCGCTAAGACACTCGCTAAGGCCTTTGTCAAGGAAATTGTCAGACTACATGGCGTTCCTACTGACATTGTTTCGGATAGGGGACCTCAGTTCGTGGCTCGTTTTTGGCGTGCTTTTTGTGACATGTTGGGAGTTCATTTGTCGTTTTCATCCGGATATCATCCTGAGTCTAATGGCCAGAAAGAAAGGAAGAACCAGGATGTTGAGCAGTTCTTGCGTTGTTTTGTGGCAGACAATCAGGAGGGGTGGTCTGAGTTTCTGCCACTTGCTGAGTTTGCTCTTAACAACCATACATCCTCTTCTGCTGGTTGTTCGCCTTTTTTTTGTTGTTCTGGGAGACATCTGTCTTTTGGGTCATTCTCCAAATTGGTATCGGCTGTGCCTGAGGAGGAGAGTTTTTCTGGTGATTTGGAGAGAGTTTGGACGGATGTGCGTGGTAATCTTCAGGAGGCTAACAAAAAATCTAAGAGGTACTTTGATAGGAAACGGCAAGAGGTTTTGTTTGCTATTGGTGACATGGTTTGGTTGTCCTCTAAGAATCTGCGGTTGAGGATTCCTTCTAAAAAATTGGGTCCCAAGTTTGTAGGGCCCTTTAAGGTGCTTCAGGTAGTTAACCAATCTGCTGTTAGGTTGGAGGTTCCTACTTCCTGGAAGATTAATCCGGTGTTTCATGTTTCTCTGTTGAAAAGAGCTTATGTGTCGGATGGAGACGCCTCTGCCACTGTTCCTCCGGTGGTGGAGGACGGGGAATACGAAATTTCCCGCATCCTAAATTCTAGATGGTATAGAGGGAGTTTGCAGCATCTCGTCGCTTGGAAGGGTTTCGGACCCGAGGATAACTCATGGGTGAGAGCGGATGATGTTTCTGCTTCCAGACTTATCAGAGCGTTTCACAAGAGGTTTCCTGATAAGCCTGGGCCTAGGGGATCCAGAGGATCCTCTTAGTAGAGGGGGTACTGTTAGAACTCTCCTGTTAGGTTTTTTCTATCTTGCTGGTCACATGACCTTTTTTGCCTATTTAGTCCTGCTCCGCCCTCCTGGCCTTGCTGGACTTCATTGTAATTTCTACTCTTTAGCTAGCTTGGTGCTAAGTACCTTTCTCAGTCAGTTTAGTTAGGTCTTCGGACCTTTATGTTCTATGTTGTGTGTTTGTCTTTTACTGCTACAATTTCTGCTAGGAGGTGTCCAACTTTATCCCAGTCCCTAGTTCTTGTAGGGATCCCTCCCTTGCATCTATAGGTCTTCGTACAGACTAGCCGAGGACTTTAGAGGGTCTGATCGCAGGATCAGGTTCCCCGTTACACCGTAGGGATCTAGCTTAGTTCTATTGTAGGGACAGATCTCCTTTCTTTCCTTAGTTTTTGTAGCAGATCATAACAGTACCAGCCAGAAGACATCCTTGAGGCCCATTTTCACCAGGCAGCCTCTTGAGCTGGTAGCTCTGGACCATGTGAAATTGGCTCCAAGCCAGTCGGGCTACGTCTGTGCCCTGACAATAGTGGACCACTACTCCCGGTTCCTGGTGGTGGTTCCCGTTAAAGACCTGACAGCCCAAACAGCGGCCAGAGCCTTCCAACAACACTTCTGCCGTCCACATGGGTATCCGGAACAGGTCTTGACAGATCAAGGTCCAGCGTTCGAGGCAGAAATCTTCCAGGAGTTCTGCAACATCTACGGCTGTAAGAAGATTCGGACAACGCCTTACCACCAGCAAACCAACGGGCTGTGTGAGAAAATGAATAATATCGTCATTGATCTCCTCAAGACGTTGCCCCTGGAAGAACGCAACCTGTGGCCGGAGAAGCTGCCAGACCTGATAGACTTGTACAACCATATCCCGGTGAATGCTACCAATTGCACCCCGGCTTACCTGATGCGAGCAAGACCAGGTAAGCTGCCGATAGACCTGGAGGTGGGAGTCCTGACACCCGAGGACACCTCCCCAGACGCGGACTGGGATACGGAACGGCGGCTACTGTACAAGAAGGTACAGGAGAGTGTGGGGAGGAGTCTGGCTCAAGCGAGAGAAAAGCAAGAGAGGCTCTTCAACCAACACGACCCTGCTGGTCCCCTGGAACCTGGCAAGCAGGTCCTGAAGCGGAAGAGAAAGCTTCACAAGCTGGATGACCAGTGGGAGAGAGACCCGTACACAGTACTGCCGTCCAACCACGACAACTCGAAGGTATGTGTAATTACCAAGTATGGAGGAGAAACCACTAGCACTGTCTCCAGAGACCACCTAAAACGGTGCCCCGAGCAACTACAGAGTGCAGGAGAAGATCAAGTTGACCTTGAGCCCGCAGTGGACAAGGAAGAAATGGTCAGCACCGTTCTCGGAGAGTTCCCCCGGTCCTGGAATCGGATAAACGACGCCATAGTGGTACCCGTCCTACACTTCCTTCAGCCAACCCAGCAGGAACCTACAGGAGAGCAGGAAGAACAAGAGGAACAAGCAGCCCTGGAGACAGAAGAACCCATGCCAGCAGCCCAGGAGAGTCAACCCTCCGCTGACAATGAGCATGCCATGCCTGCGGTAAGCCAAAGGACCCGCAGACAGCTGCCTGCCCTGCCTGTAAACCCAGCTAGTAGCTGTACCCTAAATGCTAGTGCGGAAAGCCAGGTTAGACCACCACCAGACAGTGGGTTACGCAGGTCAACCTCGAGCACTAGGGGTTAAATACCAGCTCGCTGGAAGATCTAAATGCAAAGTATATATTAACCAGTATATAGTTAATGTTTTATATTTGTTACCTGGTTATTAACACTGTTTTTCCAGTTTTTCCTAGTACAATGGACTGACAGGTCATGGACACTGAATGGCCGGAACTGTCTTGTAGATAGTTGCACTTGGCGCCCTCTTGCGAAGATGGCCACAGAAGAAAAACCTGTCCGGCGTGGCTCCCTTGTGGCCCAAAGTAGGTAGCTCAGCCTTGTCGCCACGCCCAAGGCCAGGAACTTGGGGTTTATGGAGACAGGTCCCCGCACCGTTCGAAACTGCACCTTATTGGGTGATACGGACACCCGGTCACGGAAGCGCCGTGACCTTAAGGACAAAATGTACTTGTAAATATGTTATGTTGTCATTTATACCCTGTATTTGTGTTTCCTATTTAGTCCAGAGTACTAAATTTTACTAGGGGGGAATGTGTCACCCCAGGCCTGGATGCCACAAATATTAAAGGCTGTGTCTGAGAGCAGGAGGGAGGTTCCCTGGTTAGGGACAATTAGCATACAGCACCTCCTGTCCCAGGCCAGTAGTGGGAGCTGGCTGCCCCTATAAAAGCTGGAACTGGGGGCAGGGTTAGAGAGAACTGGACGACCTAGCTCAGGACTGAGACTAGTCCCAGAGAAGGAGGGACAGTTCAGCTGTAGCTGAGGAGTCCGTGAGGCAGAGGAGAAACTGCAAGCCAGGGACAGAGGTGACGAGAGCCGGTCCTGGCTGAGAGAATCACACAACCGGACATTGGGGTCCGAGGCTGTCAGGGTTGTAAGCCCAGCAGCAGAGAACCAACCCGCAAGGGATTGCAGGCCCCTTGGCCTAAGAAGCCTGGAGGCTCCGCCACACAGAGGGACCAGTACAGCGAGGAGAAAGCAAAAGGTACCCAAGGCCCGAGTCGCAAGCCATACAGGCGAGAAGTACACGGCCAGCTCAGGGACATGGTCTATTACACCACGAAGAGGGGGATAGTCAGAAAGAGCATAGAGAGAACGGTAGGCCTACACACTCACCCTGACCAGTGGGGCTCACCCGAATGCTCTCAGACACCCAGGCCCATTCCTAACCGGTACTACTGTTGGGTCATTAATAATCCCTACAATAAAGACCCTGGACTGTTTGAAGCGGACTCTGAACTCTTACTATTGCGGCCTGCACTATCACCCCCAGCATTCACCTACCCTGTCCTGAGGCTACACTCTTCCCGTGGGGAGTTATCCTACCCCTGTGCTGCACACCAACACCAGCCTCAGCGGCCTGCCTTGCAGCGGCGGTTATCCCTGACCGCAATCCACGGGTGGCGTAGTCGGACATTCAAAACACTGATAAATAGACTGTCACAATTTGGTCTGACCACCCTGAGCCACGGGATCGGATTGCCACTACTACCCCCATCAGCACCGTACACCAGAAGGCCCGGTTCCGGGTACCCCACGGCCCAGGGGGCGAGTCAGTGGCATCATTGATGCTAATGCAAACCACGAGGCAGACTGCGATGGATCCGGGAAGGGGATAACAGGGGAATATGATTTATTTTGTTATTTTTACAGAATCTGGCCTCCAGGTAATTAGCACCTTTTGTCCGGACAACCATGTAAATAAACTTATAAATGCTCATCTTTCTAGCTTCTGGCATCTCTAGTGTGGCATTCCCTGATACTTCTGTTTACAATGACTGCAGATCACTGGTCTCATGGTCTCGAGCTGAATGCCACTGACAAGCTGCAAAAAATGCATAGTCATCTGCAGCCCATGTGAATAGAAGCATCGGAGACATGGCACTGGAGCTGCCTCCAGCTACAAGGGTGAATATATATTGCTACCTGTGTGCATCATTTAATGTATTTAGGATAACTCCATTAAAGTTTTTTTCTATATAATAAACTTTTAGAACTATAGGACACACTTTTTAGCAAGAAAAAATATCTTGTTTAAAAGTCTGGTGTGACGATACAGCTTGAAATCTTAATAAGCCAGACGTTTAGATTTGTTAATCCAAGAGAAATACCCTATTATATTTGTGTCTGGTCAATAAGAACACACCAGTATTTGTATAACCCTGAAAGCTTTTGCCTAAAGCCCCCACAGCCCCTCCCCACACCTACTCAACCCTCTTCCTCCAAAACCACCTTCTCCACCATTTCTGAAGATCAACTTTCCTCCTTTCTCTCCAAATCACACCTCACCACCTGTAAACTTGACCCAATCCGGTCCCACCTCATCCCAAACCTTACCACTATCTTCATCCCAGCCCTAGCCCACCTCTTCAACCTGTCACTAACAACTGGTGTCTTCCCCTCATGCTTCAAACATGCCTCAATCACACCCATCCTCAAAAAGCCCTCCCTTGACCCATCCTCTGTGTCTAGCTATCGCCCCATATCACTTCTCCCCTATGCCTCAAAACTACTGGAACAGCATGTCCATTCTGAACTGTCCTCCCACCTCTCCTCCTGCTCCCTCTTTGACCGCCTACAATCTGGTTTCCAACCGCACCATTCTACTGAAACTGCACTGACTAAAGTCACCAACGACCTACTAACCGCCAAATCTAAGCGACACTACTCTGTCCTCCTCCTTCAAGACCTGTCATCTGCCTTTGACACAGTGGACCATTCCCTCTTACTACAGACTCTCTCATCTATCGGCATCACAGACTTGGCCCTATCCTGGATCTCCTCATACCTAACAGACAGGACATTCAGTGTCTCCCACTCACACACTACTTCCTCATCTCGCCCCCTATCTGTCGGTGTCCCCCAAGGTTCAGTTCTAGGACAGCTGCTCTTCTCCATCTACACCCTTGGCCTGGGACAGCTAATAGAGTCTCACGGCTTTCATTATCACCTCTATGCTGATGACACACAGATCTACCTCTCTGGACCCAATATCACCTCCTTACTAGCCAAAATCTCACAATGTCTGTCTGCTATTTCATCCTTCTTCTCTGCCAGATTTCTAAAACTTAACATGAACAAAACAGAATTCATCATCTTTCCGCCATCTCACTCAACCCCCCCAACTGAACTATCTATCAACGTCAATGGCTGCCCACTCTCCCCAGTCCCTCAAGCTCGCTGCCTTGGGGTAACCCTGGACTCTGAACTCTCCTTCAAAGCACATATCCAAGCCCTTTCCACTTCCTGCCGACTCCAACTCAAAAATATCTCCCGGATCCGCACATTCCTCAACCATGAATCTGCAAAAACACTACTGCACGCCCTCATCATCTCCAGCCTTGACTACTGCAACCTCCTGCTCTGTGGCCTCCCCTCTAACACTCTCGCACCCCTCCAATCTATCCTAAACTCTGCTGCTCGACTAATCAACCTGTCCCCCCGCTATTCCCCGGCCTCTCCACTCTGTCAATCTCTTCACTGGCTCCCCATCGCTCAGAGACTCCAGTTAAAAACCCTAACCATGACATACAAAGCCATTCACAACCTGTCTCCTCCATATATCTCTGACCTAGTCTCCCGTTACATACCCGCACGCAACCTCCGATCCTCACAAGATCTCCTTCTCTACTCCCCTCTTATCTCCTCCTCCCACAATCGCATACAAGATTTCTCCCGTGCTTCCCCCTTACTCTGGAACTCTCTACCCCAACGTATTAGACTCTCACCTACCGTGGAAACCTTCAAAAGGAACCTGAAGACCCACCTCTTCCGACAAGCCTACAACCTTCAGTAACCACCGCTCCACCATACTGCTGCACGATCAACTCTACCCTCGCCTACTGTATCCTCACCCATCACTTGTAGATTGTGAGTCCTCGCGGGCAGGGTCCTCGCTCCTCCTGTACCATTCGCTGTCAAATTGTGTTCAAGATTATTGTAATTGTTCTTGTATTATACCCCTTTTTAACATGTAAAGCGCCATGTAATAAATGGCGCTATAATAATAAATCATAATAATAATGTTTAATTATATTCCTTTGGAAACAATCATGTTTACTATGCTAATGGAAAATTGTACTAAATGTCAGCTAGATGTTTATTTACAATAGCCCCTGTGATACCAACTATGTAAATAGATTAGCTCAAACAATGATAGCTGAACCCTGCACCTTTACCTCTTACATGTGACTGATGACCTTACACAGATGTAAATATAAAGAGGGATGTCTGTAGTGCTGAAGATAGAATCAAACGAGAATCAAGGAGAGTCAGAAAGCCTTTACAAGGAGAATGAAAGACATCCTTCAGGACAGCAGATGGATTGCATGGCATTACCCAAAGAGACACTGATTTGAATTATATATGATTCTAGCCTTAGGGTACGGCCCTGACTGGAACAATTCGGATCTGCTCCATTGACCATCAGAGAGACATGGATACATTTTGGGGAGACCAGGTTGGGACGAAGAAGTCACCTGGCCATGGATATGTTGTTTGGAGTTGCCAGGAGGGACCCACCGGTCGCCTGGAACTCATAGAGACATTCGAAGAAGCCAGATTGGGACCCACTGGTCATCTGGCTCCATGCAAACTCTCAGAGAGGCTAGTGTGAGACACTTGAGTCTCATGGTCTTGTACCTCGCAGGGCGGTGGAGTTGGTAAACCAAACCTCCGACTCCTCAATTTCCATGACACCGACTCCGACTCCCTCATACATGGCTCATGTTTAAGTGATAAATTTACTGTAGCACAGATTCATCTCAGCTAAAAGTCTAGACCCTTAGATCAGGAATAGGACAGACTTTTATAGGACATTTCATAACTTTCCCAAATTCTTATGAAAAAAATATTCCAAACAAGCTGCATTGAACTGCTGTACCAAATTTATTATATATTTTAGGAGTTGGAGTCTGTCCATTTTATACCGACTCCGATTCTGACTCCGACTCCACCAAAATGGACACAGACTCCAATTCCGACTCCACAGCCCTGGTACCTCGATGGACTGCTAGCTTCCTAAGCTTGCCGCTAGCTTCCTAAGCTTGCGCTACCTTCTCCCAGTGAGGGTCCGCCAGAAGCAGGGGGGCCACTGGTTGAGGTAGTTGGCCCTAGAAGTCTCCAAAGTCGCAGCTGTTCTTTCCCAGGCGGGCGGAGAAAGAAGGGTGAGACTGTGTAATGTTGTACCATCTTGGGTATTATGCTGCGACTCTTCTATGTGTTTATTATCCGCTTTGTGATTCAAGTAATTATTGCCATGCTGTTTTACCCTCACCCTGTATTGTCTGAGTAGCGTTACGCCCACGGAAGACCCCAGGTCTTCACATCTGGATCTTATGGTTCCTGATCAGGGGGGCACAGCATTGCCAACCTCCTTGTTCATTTCTTGGGCAGAGCTCATGAAGCGTTCTGCCTGATCATTTAGCGTACTTTCCAAATGTTCATATTTGCACAATTCTCTTCTGCCTGACACTGATCTGCATGATGAGTGTAGGGCTGCAAGAGAAGCTAAAGTCCATATGTAAAATGTATTTATCTTCCCAACATGGAGGGAGCTCTTGGCCACAAATGGCTCTTCTATTTCCTGCCCCGCAACAATATGTATGAACAGAAGTGGAAGTTTAAAGCAATATGTACTTTGCGTTCCACTTCTAGGGCATTGTTATCATGTACGGCTAAGGTGGGCCCCAGGAATCAATGTCAATGGTGGATGTAAGTGATAGATCATTGGATTCAGCTTCTCTTTGCCTACATCAAGCTGCTCTCAGATGAGGTAGCAAAAATCCTTTTAAGTGGTGTCTACTCCATTAGGAAGTCACAGCACTGCTGCAGCCTGTAATTGGCTGCAGTGGTCAGGTGACTGGAAGGGTACATTGAATGTTTCCCTGATGACACATTCTTCTAGTGTTAAGTCTTCTAAAGGGGCAGACACCTCTTCTGAATCTGGTGGAGACCTCCAGAGCAGTCAGTGCTGAGTCCGCAGGAGTACTGGAAGATGAGTATGCATTTGTTTATAAAAATTGCTGTGGGCAACTGAGAGGAGGACAGTGCATGTGACTAGCCCAGGGGGATGGGGATGACTCGGTACCCGGGCCTTTAGCCTGGCCTTTAGGGATGTCGCGGTGGTCGGCTTCCGGGCCCGTACCCTGGGCCGCTCCTTTAAAAAGGGTTGGCGATTTGTAAAGTTTATAAAAGAAAGAGTTTGTGATGCCACCTGTGGCTTCTGTTGAGAATCACCAGCGCTGCGCAGTCCACTGAGGCTGGTGATAAGGCAGCTGGATGGTATAGCTCCCCACAGGTGGAGCTGTGCCTCAGGGCAGTATAGGAACGGGGATGCCAGACAAAGAGACTCCGCTGGGCCAGAGCAAGAACAGGGACGGACACGATAGTTACTTCAATACCTTTTACTGGTGGAATTTCAGGCACTCCCCGGAGCACTGTAGGGTGAAGGGTGTATGTCCGGATCCTCCCCAATGAGCAGGTTTTGGGCCTCCTGGTTCTGGCTTCTGCGTAGTAAGTTTCTGACCTGCCTGGAGCTAGGCCTAACTTTGTCTCTCTCCTGCGCTGGCTGACCTTGTGGTAGGGCCTCCTCTTGGATTACACGCTCCCGGACTACGGGGCCTATGTGTCTCCTGGCTCTGGTACGTAATAGCACTTTAGCGATCCTGGGACCTATAGTTCTCCAGGGATTCCGGTTTATCTTACTGGGTCGTGGAGATCCCGGCAAGCTTCGGACCCGGTGTCCGGTGACTACTTCTTCTTCGGGGTGAGCTAATTAAGCTCCTCTGCCCCTATGAGCTACCTCTCTACTCTTTTGCCTTCGGCCTACTCGGACCCTCAATAGGCTACTCACACTAACGGCAGCGTGCCGCACTTCACCGATCTTATGGCGCCGGCACACCTAAGCTCACTTCATTAAGCTACAACTGAGTCTAGAACGTGCTCCACTGCAGACTGACCTCTCTCGGGCTTTTACGCTGCAGGAACTCTCTCAACAGGTTTGCTTTCTGTCAACTCCCGTCTAGACTAACTGCTGCCTGGCTCCACCTTCCCTTATAGATCTCCCTAACGGGCTCCATCTGGTGGATTGAGGTGGAAGGTGAAGATCTGTGAATGGTTATGGGGGCCTCTTGTGGAGGAATCCTTCAATACACCCTTCTAGGATCTGTGATACCAAGCACAGCTGGGCGTCACATTCCCCCCTAGTTAAGCTCAGCACTCCCGGGCTGAAGTACATTTTCATAAAACAATAGCAATATGAACAATGCATAAACAATAAGAACAATCTTCCCTTTATGGGAGGCACGAATCTTAAACGTTGCATAACAATAACAAAGCAGAGTGTCCTCAGAATTCGAGTCTCCTATGGTGAGGTTCCCAAGAAGGATGTCCATCTCACAAGGTAGAGTACTTTGGTGGTTTTGAGGGACCTGTCCTAAACCCTCTACGTAAGCACTGGGGTGGCTGCAGGGCATGAAGATCCCGAGTTGGACCTCCAAGAGAGCCACTCCAGACAGGTTTTTCTTCTGAGGTCACTTGAAAGGGGCACTCCAGGGAGAACAATTATATACATCAAGAGTTTTTGGGCTGCACAAAGTTCTCAGCCACGCAGTTCTTTATGTAAAGAATTAATAGGAAAAATCACAAATTAATAAACATATGCATGAAGACACACAGTAATTCAACATTACCAATTAATACTCAATACCCCAGGGGTAACTATATATATATTTTCAGAAACTTTGACTATTTACTGAGCGTACCTAACAGGAGGTTTACCTCTTGTGCTGCGTACTGATCTGCGTAGTGCAATAGGTGGTGAGGTGTCAGTGTCTATATCCTCAGTTACTCTATCAGTTCTACGTGTAACCATGTTGTAAAACTGCCTTAACCTCTCTCTTGGACTGGCAAGTCTACCATTGGCTGGGCCCTCTTGCTCCGCTCCTGCCGGGGATCCTTCATCCGGGGATACTTCTTGAGCTGGCTCTTCTACAGTCCTTACAGGTTCAACTTGCTGTGGAGGGTTTTCTGGCTGTTCATAGAATTGGAGTACTGGAATGATTACTGCACCTCTTATTTGAGGCCAGTCCGCTGGGAAGTCTCCTAGGTCAGTGTGGATCACTGTTTCTTTAGGTTCTTCCTGGGTTGTGAGAGGCACTTCTTCCTGAGTCTTTAGTAGATGTGGACACAATTTTAGATGGTCCCTGGACACTGTAGCAGATGTTCTTCCTCCATCACGACTAATTACCCAGGTCTTTTTGTTGTCAAACCTTGATGGTAACACAGTGTAGGGGTCTTTTTCCCACTGGTCGTCGAGTTTGTGATTGCGTCTTTTCCTTTTTAGTACTGTTTCACCAGGTGTGAAAGGTTCTGCGGGTGCGTTTTTGTTGTATTGAATTTCCTGTTTTTCTCTCACCCGAGTAAGACTGTCCTTGACACAAGCTTGTACCCTTCTGTACTGCTCTTGTCTGGTCTTGTCCCAGTCCTCAGTGGTCATATCAGCTTCAGGTTCAACAACACCAAGCTCCAGGTCCATGGGCAGCTTTCCTGGCCTTGCCCGCATGAGATATGCCGGAGTGTCATTGGTGGAACTTACTGGTATGTGATTATACAGATCCACTAGGTCAGGTAGTAGGTCTGGCCACTGGTTTCTCTCTTCAAGTGGTATGGTCTTCAGTAGGTCGATGATGATGTTGTTCATCTTTTCACAGAGACCGTTAGTTTGTGGGTGGTAAGGTGTAGTCCTGATCTTTTTACACCCGTACAGATGGCAGAACTCTTTGAACAATTCAGCCTCAAAGGCCGGGCACTGGTCCGTCAGCACCTGCTCAGGGTAGCCATGGGGTCTCATGTCATGCAGCATTTCTTTTGCCTTCTGGTAGTGAGCTGGGGGTATAGGCCTATAACGTTCTTTGATTGGGGAATGGTTGCCTGTGGGGATATGATGTTGAACCCCCTTAACCCTCCCGAAGTCAAGTGGATGTTTACTGAACACCTGCAAGTATTCTTGAACCACCCGGTGTACACCCTGTTTTTGATGGGCAGGAGTGGTGTCTGTCCCAACATGGAGCTGTTGACACCAATCCTCCACCTGGGTTGCAGGGTCATTATCCTCTACTTCATCTGGTGAGGTTAAGGACTCCGCCTCATGGATACAGTTGTTGTTGACAGCATGTAACTTGGCAACAGTGGCATAACGTGGCAGTTTAACCTCATCTTCCCCTAAATTGATAAGACGGACGGGCACCCTCTCATTACGTACGTCTACCACTCCTCTGGCGGTTAAGAGCGTGGGTCTGTGCTCGGAACAAAGGGGTTCTACTACCACCTGGTAGCTCTGTCCTCTAAGACCTATGGCAGCTCTACACCAGATGAGCATTTCACTCATTGGGGGAACGACAATGGGTATTGGGTCTGTTACCCTCACGTTACCGATTTCACCATCTGTTAACTTTACTTGCTGTTGATACATCAGGACGCGGATCTCTCTCTGCAGCACCCTCCTCTGTCTCGGTCTGGCAGTGTCAGCGATCTGTTGGAGCAAGAACACAACCTCTCCCAAACAGTTACCAACAACATTAGTGCCTAGTACCATATATGGGTTGCTGTCATAAGGGTTAGTCTCCACTACAATTAGTCCCTGGTCCTTCAGCTCGTCCATGGACCAGAACCTCTTGTAGAGGACTTCAGGCATAATGGTTACCTGAGATCCTGTGTCCAGCAGGGCATGCGTCGGGATCCCGTCCAGTACAATAGACAGGAAAGGTCTTCCTCCGACGAACCTGTTGTACCAGTCTGATGGGCCTGGTGAGTCTACTCCTGGGTGTCGGCCCTCGGACCCAGGGTTTTCTCGTTTAAAGGACACTTCTGGGCGAGGTGTCCGGTCTTGCAGCAGCGGTAGCAGGTAGGTTCCCTCAGTGGACGGCGCTGGTCACTGGTCCTCGGCGAGGGCGGTGTTGGCCTCCTCCTCCTTCGCATCCTGGGGACATCCTCAGCGCTATCGGCTAACAGGATCTTCCCTCCTTCCTCGGGCTCCGTCCGCAGCTGCAGGGCACTCAGCATGGTGGTCAGGGTTTTGCTCAACTGACGCACCTCAGAGCGCAGACTGTCCAGTTCTTTAGGAGACGTTGCTGGGACTTTAGCTTCAGCAGTCACTGGGGAAAAGGTGGGTGTAGCAGGCACTGGAGTAGCCCCACCCTGGTAACGTTGGATGGCATTTGTTTCCAGGGGCTGCAGTCCTTTTATAGCCATGTCCTTGAGATTGTCAAAGGTGGCATCTGGATGATCCAGGGACCACCAACGCACAGTCCTGCTCTCCTCTGGAGACTTCAGTCCCCGGACAAACTGTTCCTTCAGCATTTTGTTCTCATTCTCAAAGCTGGTTGGACTAACCTGGTTCAGAGCCCGCAGGGCCCCCTGCAGACGCCAGGCATAGTCCCAAACATTGTCCTCTGGTTGTTGGGAGCAGCTGTAGAACCTCATCCAGAGGTCCGCCTCAGTAAGGTCCTCAAATACAGTTTGTAGTTTTTGGAATATTGCGGACACTGTCTCCCGGTCTGCGGCCGACCATGTTTCCACTTCCCGTTCCGCAGCACCGGTCAGTTGTCCTAATACAATGGCGGCTCTTTGTTTGCCGGTCATAGAGTACATGTCTAAGATACCACATATCTTCCGTTTGAATCCAGACAGGGTATCTGGTTTGCCGTTGTACTGAGGGAGCCACTTTGCTCCAGGGATGTACGGTAAAGTCATAGGAATGACAGGTGTTACAGGCGCTGCTGGTGGAGCGGCGGCTTCGGCCTGCCCATTATCGGGCGCGGGCTGAACTTCAGGGACGCGGACCGGTAGGTTGGCGTTCTGCTGCTCGACGGACATCTTAGCGCCCCCCTAGTTAACCGTGGCCTACCTTCTGGTTTTTCTTCCGGTAGGCCGCAGCCCCGCAGGTGACGGTTGTCTTCAGGACCTTGCATCGCTTGCGTCCTACGTCAGAGCATTCAGCGATGCTCCTTTCAGGACCTGGCGCTTCCTGATTTGACGTCGAGGCGTGGGGCGTGTCCGGGACTTCGTGCTCTTTTGCAGGTACGCCTCTTATTTTCCCGCGGTTACGCCCTTCTTCTCACTCAACAGCCCAACAATGGCGGCTATCTTCACCACAACTTTACGTACACAGTTCAAAATAAAGGCACACAGTACCCGGTGGAAACGGGCATAACACTTCGTCGTTGCAGCGGGCACGTAATCCTGTTTGTGACACCAGGAAAGAGCTGACTAGCCCAGGGGGATGGGGATGACTCGGTACCCGGGCCGTTAGCCTGGCCTTTAGGGATGTCGCAGTGGTCGGCTCCTGGGCCCGTACCCTGGGCCGCTCCTTTAAAAGGGGTTGGCGATTTGTAAAGTTTATAAAAGAAAGAGTTTGTGACGCCACCTGTGGCTTCTGGTGAGAATCACCAGCGCTGCGCAGTCCACTGAGGCTGGTGATAAGGCAGCTGGATGGCATAGCTCCCCACAGGTGGAGCTGGGCCTCAGGGCAGTATAGGAACGGGGATGCCAGACAAAGAGACTCCGCCGGGCCAGAGCAAGAACAGGGACGGACACGATAGTTACTTCAATACTTTTTACTGGTGAAATTTCAGGCACTCCCCGGAGCACTGTAGGGTGAAGGGTGTATGTCCGGATCCTCCCCAATGAGCAGGTTTTGGGCCTCCTGGTTCTGGCTTCTGCATAGTAAGTTTCTGACCTGCCTGGAGCTAGGTCTAACTTTGTCTCTGTCCTGCGCTGGCTGACCTTGTGGTAGGGCCTCTTCTTGGATTACACGCTCCCGGACTACAGGGCCTATGTGTCTCCTGGCTCTGGTACGTATCAGCACTTTAGCGATCCTGGGACCTATAGTTCTCCAGGGATTCCGGTTTATCTTACTGGGTCGTGGAGATCCCGGCAAGCTTCGGACCCGGTGTCCGGTGACTACTTCTTCTTCGGGGTGAGCTAATTAAGCTCCTCTGCCCCCTATGAGCTAACTCTCTACTCTTTTGCCTTCGGCCTACTCGGACCCTCAATAGGCTACTCACACTAACGGCAGCGTGCCGCACTTCACAGATCTTATGGCGCCAGCACACCTAAGCTCACTTCTCTGAGCTACAACTGAGTCTAGAACGTGCTCCACTGCAGACTGACCTCTCTCAGGCTTTTACACTGCAGGAACTCTCTCAACAGGTTTGCATTCTGTCAACTCCATCTAGACTAACTGCTGCCTGGCTCCACCTTCCCTTATATATCTCCCTAACGGGCTCCCTCTGGTGGATTGAGTTGGAGATGTGTGTATGGTTATGGGGGCCTCTTGTGGAGGAATCTTTCAATACACCCTTCTAGGATCTGTGATACCAAGCACAGCTGGGCGTCACACATGTATGAATTCGCTACCTCTGAATTTAAGCAAGTGTTCTTATTCACTGAGAGCAAACACATCATTTCAAAATGGTGGTAAATTGAAAAACTGGGCATATTAGTTGTATTGTATACATTTATTTAATTGTATAAAATGAATAATGCTAATGAATGATAATAGAGCAGGATAAAAACTAGGGTATTCTTATTAAAGAGGTATTCTCAAGTTGTCTCTTGAGCAGCTCAGAGCTATGCAATTTCCTTACAGGGTTCATACTTCCTAGTGTCTGGCAGGGTGGGCTCTCCTCCTTGAGTAACAGTTCAGGTAAGTAGTAGAACTGTACTATTAGTAGAATTATAACGATCAGCATAAGTTCTGCTATAACATTCAGATGATAGTGGTTTGTTCTGGAATGTACACTGCATTTCACTATATTATCACTGTATTTACATATAGAGATAAAATAAAGTATCTGCGCTGTACTGAGTGGGTTCAAAGGAAATCTAAACAAATAGATTTGTTTTGATTTCCTTTGAGCCCACTCAGTACAGCCCAGATACTTTATTTTATTTCAGCACTAGTGTTGAGCGAGTATGTTCTATTAACCCTTTCGGCAAGTATGCTCGGGCCGAGCTCCGAGTATTTATAGCTGCTCAGTGATATGGTTGAATCGCTCCCGTGTGCATGATTTGCGACTGTTTGACAGTTTTATTACATGTGAGGAATGTCTATTTCTTACACATTCCTCACATGTAATAAAGCTGTCAAACAGTCGTAAATCATACACACGGGAGCGATTCAACCTGATCACTGAGCAGCTGTAAATACTCGGAGCTCGGCCCGAGCATACTCGGCGAAAGGGTTAACAGAACATACTCGCTCATCACTATTCAGCACCTATTTGCCGCAGCCCGTGGTAGCTGCCTTATCCGCTGCAGTTCTGAGTGGTATACTTACCAGCGCCCCTACTCTTACACTACTATTTAATACATATAGAGATGGTTAAAAAATATCAGGCCTGTTTTTTTTTGTTTTTTTTAATACATGTCTTGTCAATACAAAGAACTATCATGTGATTTATTATTTCCTCCAAGGATATTGCAAAGAACGAGGGGACATTCATTAGTAAATTTACACATCTAAATATGAAAAGGTTTTTTTCTACGCTTACAGTAGTCAGAGTGTGGAATGCCCTACCATAAGAAGTATGTAACACATCTACCTTAATATGCTAATTTAAGACCCTTCTCTTAAAATCCACCAATGTTTTCTACCCCTCCATTTGTTGGCAATATGATAGAGACTGGTTGACTCTCTCAGTTCATTAACTAAGCCAACCCCTTATCTCACAGTTGTTGCAGAAAACCACAAAAGGGGTCTCTTTTAGCTACTAAACTGAACCAGACATCTAGTCCTTTTTAAGCACATCATCAACTCAGAGAAAGGGAGTGTTTCTGGAGGGGTCTGAAATCAGGATATTAGTCCAGATTCTATAAGGTCCTGTATATTGGTAGGTTTTAAATATTTACATTTTTAACTTGTTATGTTGTTGGGTAACCCCACATAAACCATTCTAAAAGCTAATTTATAAAAATGAGATCCACAGTTTTGGCTACTTAACACTAGGACTACTGGACTCGTGACCCCGCCTAGAACTACTGAAAGGAGTCATTTTGACTCCTTGCTTGTTTTCGTTTATTTTTAGAGTTTCATTTGTGGTTATTTATTAATAATTATATTTTTTGTAAAGTATTATTATTGTGAGATCCAACAGTAATGCTTTTGATTGCTTTTTTTCTGCTTTTCTTATTTTTCTACAGAAAATAACATTAATTATAATAGACGTTTTTCAAACATTTTTTTTTATTCAAGTGCACACATATAAACAACAACTGAAGAACAAAAAGCAGAGAAAATGTAGGTGGAGGAGCATAAAAATGAAAATATGGCGCAGAATTCACCTTCTAAACATTTGGTGTTTCGCATTTTAGGCATTGCCTTTGATTTATGGCAGTACATTGCCCACACAAAGACTTACCACAAGTCTTACAATTTCCGACAGATCTATTTTTCTTGCACTTTTCTTTGATCTGGCAAAATTTTGTTTGAACCATCACTTCTGAGCATGTAGAAACTTGGGACGTGGAACCCTTTTCCCTATCTGTGACATAAGGACCACTCAACTCTCTCACAAGCGTTTGCAAAAATGCCTTGCGTGACATTTTTTGGTGGGTAATCTCCTTGAATATTATCCATGCATTTATACCCGCAAAGTCTAAGGCATTTTCAAATGCATGAACAGGCCATCTCCTTGTGCATGTTCGTGTGGTATATTTTCGTGCCATCTGATCCACTACATCTACTCCATATTTTGTTTCATTGTAAAACTTTACCGTTTCTGGAGTTTTTTTAGGGGAATCAGACGCAACAACAACATCTGGATGGACGGAACTCAAAATGACAACATTTTTGTTGGGCTTTCCTTGATGTACTGTAAGTGTAAAATTGTCTTCATTTCTAAACACTTTAGTGTTGTACAATTCCTCTTTCATGGATTTTATTTCTTTAGGCACTTCTCGCCTTATCTTGTTCAGTGTTCCCACGATGGTTGTTCCTTTGCTTTTTAGCTGTTTAGCTAATTTTACTGAAGTAAAATAATTATCGGTTGTAACATTGCGACCTTTTTTCAAAAACGGGTCCAATAACTTCATTACCACATGGTCAGCTAAACGGTCCTCAGCACGGCGTGTGTCATCTTTGCCTAGATAAGGGAAGCCATTTGCCATATATTTGCTCCTCTTATCAACAGCTAGCCAATATTTGTGGCCATATTTATCTGGTTTGGAAGGCATGTACTGCGTGAATGGACACCTAGTTTTGCTTGGGAAAAGTTGCTCATCCACCGTTATGTATGGGCCAGGTTTGTAACACGCAATACAATTTTCAATAAACCTGTCCCACACAGTAGAAAATAGAGCAAACTTGTCCGTTTGCAGTCTCTCCGATCGAGTAGATTTCTCATCAAATCTGAGAAACCTCATAATTTCAACAAAGCGGTCCCTAGACATTGTCGCTTTGCAAAACGGTATTCCCCAGTCATTACACCAAATACTGCTAATCAAGTGACGGTTCGTGCCAGATATTCCACGAGCATAGAATATCACAATGAATGCATCTAGCTCCTCATCAGATAGAGTAAACTGTAAATTATTGTTCCTGCATGCTTCTGCAAGCGTACAGTTCTTTATATGTGTCAATATATATGAATCAAAAAATAAACGCCATGCGCTCAAAGGACTATCGATAATGATATTTCTTCTGGCGTATCCTGTAGGGCCAGGTGCTTCTCGAAGAATATTTTGGCTGTCACGCCTACCAGGCAAGTGTTCTCCAATTTCAACAAGTTTCCATTGAATACCATCCGCTGAAACTAGTATTCCTTCAGATTCGCCTTCTCTGGTGTTTGTTGTTGCATTACCTTCGCCGCCATCGTTATCTGTTGTTCTTTCATTTCTGGGACGTTTTGCTGATTTTTTCTGTCCACGACCAGGAGGATGGTCACGAGGCAACATAACTGCATGAGCCCGATCCCCAGTTGATGTGCTTGGAATATCTGTAAAAAAGTTGATGAATATTTAGAATTTTTGTTTTGTAAGGGTCCGTGCACACTGGCTGGATTAGCGGCGGAATATCCGACCGGATATTCTCACCACAATCCGGCCCGTACCTGCCCGCTCAGGTACAGAGCGGAGTTTCATACCTGAAGCTCCGCTCCGAACCCCGGGCTGGAGCCGCTGTCTGGGACGGAGCCGTGTTCGCGCGTAAGCAAGCGCTGCTCTGTCCCTGACAGCGGCTCCAGCCCGGGGTTCGGAGCGGAGCTTCAGGCATGAGCGGGCAGGTACGGCCTGTATTGCGGCAAGAATATCCAGATGGCTATTCAGCCAGAATTCTGCTAGTGTGCACAGGCCCTAACTCAGTGTGTGGAAGAACAAATGAATACACATAACTACTTACCTTCTGGATTTGTTCCTTCTGAGTCTTCAGATTCACTTGATATGTTCTGAGGAATGAAATCTTCATCACTGTCAGAATCAAATACATGTTCCTGCAATTCGGATTCCGATTCATCCTCCGGTATGGATTGCAAAGTAGCCAGAATATCCTGAGGCTTTATCAAACGTCTTCTCTCCATATTCCTCACAAATTCCATAATTCTATATAGTTCCCTGCTGAAAAATAGAAATGAAATGAAAACTAAAAGAAATAATAACTGTTCTGCCACCTTCAAAAGTAGGTGGGCTGAATCAGTTGACAGACAGCTAAACTATTTCATAACAATTCATACCTGTATGAGTCTTCAGAGCTCGTATGTCTGCGTCTGTTCTCTTTGTCTCTTCAGCTGAACTGAAAGTAAAGTTACTATCCAGAATACTGTCTCCTGCTAGGACCTTAGAAAAACACCACCCTTCATTAGCATAAGATAAGAGCCTAGCGTAAACAAGCTATTTTGTTCAGCATTACACAGTAATACAAGCAGGTAAAACACAAGGAAAATGTGAAAAGTTGACATGTAAATTGAACTACATCTATATGAACATCAGGGTAAATAAGACAGAGTGAAAAAATTATGCACAAAACTTTATAGCAACATTTAGTGACAAAAGGACCTCAAAATATAGTAGGGAGTTAAAATGACTCCCTTCAGTAGTTCTTGGTAAATTTTGAAAAAAACGAGCAAATTTTTCACCAAAATTATTTATTCTCACAAAATCTTTTTTCACATCATATTCGAGGAAAAGTCACCGAGTTTCAAGCCGGAATTCTGAAAAATGTAGTCACAGAAGAGAAATAAAAAACAAAAGGAGTCAAAATGACTCCATCAGTAGTTCTAGTGTTAAGTTTACTATTAACATGGGGAATCATACAAAGTTAAATAATTTTCAATACTAGTGGCTTACTGGGGTTTTGGCGTGCCTTGACCATGAACAAGATAGCTAATGTACCGTAATTGTTTTTCAGATAACCAAAAATGTAAGTTTATTCAGGTATAAAGTTGACAACTTTCTTTGCATCCTGAGCCTATGTAACCTATACTGACCTGAAAACTTTTGGCATCATCATTTTTATTTTCAATAACTTGGAACAACTCTTCACAGACAACTGGAATTATGCCACGATTTGCTCCATATCCAATCATAGAATAACTCTTTCCCGAACCTGTCTGGCCATAAGCGAGTAAGGTAGCATTGTAGCCTTGCCAAGAGTTATCGAGCACCCCAAGGCCAAGGTCGCAAAATACTGCTTTCTAAAGAAGGTAAAAAAAAATTAACATGGTTAAATAAGGAGAGCAGAAATGAAAGTTGAAAAACATACAAAAAAGTTAATGTCTGCTCACCACCTCCTGGAGCGCACGGATCCTGCTGTGTGGCAAGTTTTCAGAACTTAGAAAGTAATAAGTCCAGCGCTATAAGTCCAAATAAAATCCATTCTTCATTTATTTCATGGCTTCAAATGGTATAAAATCCATTAAGTCACAGTCCAGACATTAAAAACATACGCGTTTCGACGCAAAGCAGTGCGTCTTAATCATTGACCTCAATCAATGATTAAGACGCACTGCTTTGCGTCGAAACGCATATGTTTTTAATGTCTACACTGTGATTTAATGGATTTTATACCATTTGAAGTTATGAAGTAAATGAAGAATGGATTTTATATGGACTTATAGTGCTGGACTTATTCCTTTCTAAGTTCAGAAATGAAATTCTTACATAAACTCTTACCCCTACTCAGAGTAGAGGTATAATTTATAGGGGGTTGGCCATTTTATTTTATCATTTGTGTTATACACTTGATTTTGTGGCATTTAGTAACATGTAAGTATTACATGTTCTCCTGTACACATCTCCCGTGTTCACAAAATAGCTGCTGGAGGAGAAGCATGTGGCCAAACTAGTCCATCAGCCTCATCCAATTGAAAAATACTGCACATGGCAAAGACATTTTACAATTGCAGGAGGTTGATAAACTGATGTGGTGACACGGTCCTCCATCATTTTGTGGATGGCATAGCTGTGCAGTATGTGAAGAAAGCTACACTAACAGGAGGAGAATCTGTAATACTTATACATTAGCAAGTGCCACAAAATCTTGACACCAACACATTTGTTATATTAAACATAAAACGGCCAACCCTCTTAAAGCCCATGGGCCCTGAGCTACTATGTACTATATGTAAAATATGTTTTAGCAAAGACATCCTTCAATAATTATTATGTTGGACCTCCTTTAATATTCAGAGCTGCAGTAATTTGTTGTGTATTAGATTTCAATAGGTGTTGAAACATTGGCACATCTGGACAGGTTAGCTTTTCACAATGGACACAAAATTAGGTACAGAAATGATCTGAAGAGCTCATTTTAATTTGTCTTCTCTATAAGATTAAGTACTTATAATTACTTTTGCAATATACTTGCCACATAAGTTTACCCATTTGGCAGTCTTATAACCGACTACCATGCAATATATTCTTCTTGGGATATTGTTGGAATAATACATATTAATCTGTATGTGTATTGCAACAACTACTGTGCTGTTTCATATGTTGTGCATATTGTGAGGTTGTTAACAAAGTTTAGTTAAAAAAAAAAAACCTCACACAGACAGGATGCCCCCTCCTTCTCTTCCTGTATTGTTGTTATATGTTTTGATTTCCTCATGCTGCAGTAACACCAGACTCCATGCTGTGCCTATGCTGGATATAAATAAACCTACATTCTGTGTTCTAAACTCTGAATGTCACGCGGATTAATCCTCTGCTAACAGGTTATGGGCCCAGATGTACCAGAGTCCCAGAGTCACAGATCCCCAGAACACAGAGGAAAGAAAAGAAAGAAAGACAGCAAACTGAGAAGAAGCAAAGATGGCCACCACCAGCAGCTCCATGAAATTTACAGTGCCAAGTCTCTCTAACCAGAATTATCAATCCTGGAAATTCAAAGTGAAAATGCTGCTGATAAGAGAAGGTACGTGGAAAAACACACAGGAGCCTAAACCTGACCCAGTGCCACAGGAGTGGACAGAGATGGATCAGAAAGCACAAAGTACCATATCACTCAGTATAGATGATGACCAGATTGTGCATGTGTGTAAATGTAATACTGCAAAGGAAATGTGGGAGCAGTTGCAAAAGGTACATGAGAGGATAAATTTAAGCAATAAGCTCTATCTCATGAGAAACCTGTACCAGTCTAAGCTACAGAAAGGTCAAGATATGCAGGATTACATAAGAAGTGTTCTGGAAGTTGTAGAACGCCTGAGAGGCATTGGGGAAGATCTAAAGGACTTTCATGTGGCCGCATTACTGCTTAGTGGCCTTCCAGAGAGCTATGATACGCTTGTAACCGCACTAGATGCGCGTCCAGATGATGAGCTTACACTGGAGTATGTCAGGGGGAAGCTCATAGATGAATATAAGCGAAAGGCAGAAGGTGTAAACAGTAGGAAATGCAACACAGAATCTGCTTTACAGACACAAAACCTAACTGATAACAGGAAGCACATAAAAGAAACACATGAATGTTTTGTTTGCAAGAAATCAGGACATTTGAAAGCTGACTGCAGAGTCTGGAAAGCTAGAATGAATCAGCTGAAAAAGCAAAGCAGTCATCAAAGGGTTAAAAGTGCTGTATCTGGAGAAAATGATTCTGTGAATACTGAAACTGCATTTACTGTCAGTGCAAATACATCAAAGCATGCATGGTGTATAGACTCTCGAGCAACTAGTCACATAACTAATAACAGAGACTTCTTTTCTAAGCTTGACCAAAGTAAATCAGAGAAAGTGATTATGGCTAATGGTCAGTACATGACTTCAGAAGGCATAGGAGATGGTTATATTGATTGTCAAATCTCACCAAAACAAAGCAGGAAGATCCCAGTAAAGGATGTGCTGTATGTGCCTAGTCTTGAAAGTAATCTACTATCTGTGAAGAAACTCACAAAACAAGGACATAAAGTTACATTTAAGCATGATAGCTGCATCATCTCAAAGGAAGGTCACACACTAGCAGAGGGAAACATCACAGATGAACTTTATCAGCTGAAATGCAAAGAGTGTGTGTATACAGCGCAACAAGAAGAGCATAAAAACTGTATTCATGTGTGGCATAGGCGTCTGGCACACAGAGACCCAGAAGCAATAAGAAAGTTAGTCCAAAAGCAACTAGCTGAGGATATTACAATTGATCTATGTAACCAGACAATGAAGTGTACTAGCTGCATCAAAGGGAAAATGTCTAGGAAAGCTTTTCCTAAGAGAATTAGTACAATAACATCACAGCCACTAGATTTAATACACACAGATGTCTGTGGTCCAATGAGCACTCTGACTCCAGGGAAGAAGAAATATTTTCTCACATTTATTGATGATCATTCAAGATATACAGTTGTCCACCTGCTTCACAGCAAGAAGGAAGTTCCAGAGAAACTTGAAATATACCTAGCTGAAGTATATAATAAATTTGGAAGAATGCCAAAGATTCTACATGCAGATAATGGGACTGAATATACAAGTAATGAGACACAGAGCATTTTAAAGAAAAATGTAATCCTATTTCAGACCACTGTACCATACAACCCAGAGCAAAATGGTGTCGTGGAAAGAAGGAACCGAACACTATGTGAAAGTGGAAGAAGCATGTTATTTGATGCAAATCTGCCCACAGCATATTGGGGAGAAGCAATCATGACAGCTTGCTATCTTCAGAACAGACTACCAGGTAAAGCTAGAGAGAAAACTCCATTTGAGCAATGGAATAGCAGAAAGCCAAAACTACATCACATAAGAATATTCGGAAGTAAAGCATTTGTACATGTTCCCAAAGAAAAGCGAACTAAGTGGGAATCTCACGCTAAGGAAGGTATCCTGGTAGGCTACAGCGAAACCCAGAAAGGTTATAGGATTCTACACCCAGAAACAAACAAGATCACAATAAGTAGAGATGTAGTGATTGATGAGAACTTTGTATCACCCAAGTTTTGTGACATCACGCCAGTAGTCCAGCTGAAGTCACAATTACTAGACAGCAACAAGGAGGATGTAGAGGTCTGGCTGGATTCTTCAACTAATGAAGGAACAACAGAAAAATCAGGTGAATCTGAAATCAGGAGATCGTCAAGATCAAACAAAGGTATACCAGCTAAACGTCTATCCTACATTGTCAAGACACTACCTGAGTCAGAGCCGCAGTCATGGGATGAAATGCAAGCACTACCTGTCCATGAAAGAACAAAGTGGATCGATGCCGCTAATGAGGAAATCAAATCGCTTCATCAACTCCAAACTTGGAAACTCACCAAGCTACCAAAGGGCAAAAAGGCAATCAAGTGCAAGTGGGTCTTCAAAACCAAATATGACTCTGAAGGTAAAGTCCACAGATTCAAAGCAAGGTTGGTCGCAAAAGGATATTCTCAAAAGTATGGCGAAGATTACGATGCTACATTTGCTCCAGTCGCTAAACAGACCACGTTCAGAGCTTTGTTAGCTGTAGCTGCTGTACAAAAGATGTATGTCAGGCATTTGGATATAAAAACTGCCTTTCTAAATGGTGACATTGAGGAGGACTTATACATGACTCAACCTGAAGGTTATGTAAAAAGAGGTGAAGAGAATCTTGTTTGCAAACTACAAAAATCTCTCTATGGTCTTAAGCAATCAGCAAGAGCATGGAACACCAAGATGAATAAAGTCTTGTTGGAAGAAGGATTTAAAAGAGGTCAATCACATCCGTGCTTATGTACGAAATATACAGATGGGAAGTGGATGTATATTCTCTTATATGTGGACGACGTGATTGTTGTTCATCAAGACGACGCAGAAATTGGAAAAATGACTGAAATTCTGAATCAGCACTTTGAAACAAAAGACCTTGGAAGTGTGACATATTATCTAGGAATCCAAATCCAGAGAGAGGAAGATGGAAGTTTTCTTCTAAACCAAAGTGCAAAAATTAATTTGATTCTGAATCAGTTTAAAATGTCAGAGGCCAAAGGTATATCAACCCCAATGGAACCATCCTACCTGAAGCTGGAAGGAGAAGATGACCTGTTGCCTAACAATGAGAAATATCGTCAGGCAGTGGGGGCACTTCTATACATATCAACTATGACTCGACCGGATATCACAACAACAGTTGGAATCCTTTGCAGATATGTGGAAAAACCGCGCCAAAGAGACTGGAATGCTGTTAAGAGACTTTTTCGATATTTGAAAGAAACGCAAGATGTAAATTTAAAACTATCTGCAGCAGGAGATCTAGAACTTACCGGCTATGTAGATGCGGATTGGGCTGGTGATTCGCGTGATCGTAAATCCACAAGTGGATACTTGTTTAAAGTTGGAGAAAGTTCAATCTCCTGGTCTAGTAGGAAACAAGTGTCTGTTGCCTTGTCATCTACAGAAGCGGAGTATGTGTCCGCAGCCTATGCAAGCCAGGAGGTTGTTTGGCTAAGACAATTGATGGACGATCTTGGCAAACCGACAACTCAGCCAACGGTGATTTATGAGAACAACCAAGGATGCATTAAACTTGCATGCAGTGGAAAGATCAGTGCTAGAACCAAGCACATTGACGTCAGACATCATCATCTACGTGATTTGATAGATCGTGGCATAATTCAGTTTGTCTATTGTGAAACTGATAAGATGGTAGCTGACATTATGACAAAGCAATTGCCACGAGCTAGGTTCCAAGAATTGAGAACCACAATGGGACTAAGAGGATAAGTAGTTGTTGAGTGAGGGTGTTGGAATAATACATATTAATCTGTATGTGTATTGCAACAACTACTGTGCTGTTTCATATGTTGTGCATATTGTGAGGTTGTTAACAAAGTTTAGTTTAAAAAAAAAAAACTCACACAGACAGGATGCCCCCTCCTTCTCTTCCTGTATTGTTGTTATATGTTTTGATTTCCTCATGCTGCAGTAACACCAGACTCCATGCTGTGCCTATGCTGGATATGAATAAACCTACATTCTGTGTTCTAAACTCTGGATGTCACGTGGATTAATCCTCTGCTAACAGATATACATTTGGTTATGCTACTTATTGCTACCCTACAACATTATTACAGTCTTCGGTTGTCTTCTCATATACAGTACAGACCAAAAGTTTGGACACACCTTTTCATTTAAAGATTTTTCTGTATTTTCATGACTATGAAAATTGTACATTCACACTGAAGGCATCAAAACTATGAATTAACACATGTGGAATTATATACTTAACAAAAAAGTGTGAAACAACTGAAAATATGTCTTATATTCTAGGTTCTTCAAAGTAGCCACCTTTTGCTTTGATGACTGCTTTGCACACTCTTGGCATTCTCTTGATGAGCTTCAAGAGGTAGTCACCGGAAATGGTTTTCACTTCACAGGTGTGCCCTGTCAGGTTTAATAAGTGGGATTTCTTGCCTTATAAATGTGGTTGGGACCATCAGTTGTGTTGTGCAGAAGTCTGGTGGATACACACCAGCCTCAGAAATCGCAGGTAAACAACAGCTCAGATTAGAGACCAGGTCAATGCCACACAGAGTTCTAGCAGCAGACACATCTCTACAACCACTGTTAAGAGGAGACTTTGTGCAGCAGGCCTTCATAGTAAAATAGCTGCTAGGAAACCACTGCTAAGGACAGGCAACAAGCAGAGAGACTTGTTTGGGCTAAAGAACACAAGGAATGGACATTAGACCAGTGGAAATCTGTGCTTTGGTCTCATGAGTCCAAATTTGAGATCTTTGGTTCCAACCACCGTGTCTTTGTGCGACGCAGAAAAGGTGAATGGATGGACTCTACATGCCTTGTTCCCACCGTGAAGCATGGAGGAGGAGGTGTGATGGTATGGGGGTGCTGTGTTGGTGACACTGTTGGGGATTTATTCAAAATTGAAGGCATACTGAACCAGCATGGCTACCACAGCATCTTGCAGCGGCATGCTATTCCATCCGGTTTGCGTTTAGTTGAACCATCATTTATTATTCAACAGAAAAATGACCTCAAACACACCTCCAGGCTGTGTAAGGGCTATTTGACCAAGAGAGAGAGTGATGGGGTGCTACGCCAGATGACCTGGCTTCCACAGTCACCAGACCTGAACCCAATCGAAACGGTTTGGGGTGAGCTGGACCGCAGAGTGAAGGCAAAAGGGCCAACAAGTGCTAAGCATCTATGGGAACTCCTTCAAGATTGTTGGAAGACCATTTCCGGTGACTACCTCTTGAAGCTCATCAAGAGAATGCCAAGAGTGTGCAAAGCAGTCATCAAAGCAAAAGGTGGCTACTTTGAAGATCCTAGAATATAAGACATATTTTCAGTTGTTTCACACTTTTTTATTAAGTATATAATTCCACATGTTTTAATTCATAGTTTTGATGCCTTCAGCGTGAATGTACAATTTTCATAGTCATGAAAATACAGAAAATCTTTAAATGAGAAGGTGTGTCCAAACTTTTGGTCTGTACTGTATGACTACTTGTGATTTTTACTATGTATGTGTTTTTTGCAGATTGTAATACACTAACTGGTATAATCACGGTTTTCTTTTATAAATTAGCAACCTTAGCATGTCGCATTTTCAATTTCCTTTATTGAAGCTTCTCATCAACTTTTTTTGCCATCATCTAATATGAACTGATTTCATAGAGTAGAATTGGGGCTCACAAGCTACATTCCCTATCAGTATGTCTATGGAGTGTGCAAGGAAGCTCACGCAAACATGGAGAGAATATACAAACTCATTGTAGATGTTGGCCTTGGTGGGATTTGACCCCAGGACCCCAGCACTAGGAAGACTATAGTGCTAACCACTGAGCCATCGTACTGCCTCAACAAATTACCAGTAGGAGTTTTCTCTATTAATTACTTATCAGTGCCATATGTGTGACATGCAGAAGTAGTGCTGTTGCTTTAATTGCATTCAGCAACTATTAGAACTAACACAAGCACAGGAGACAGGGAGTGTTGTGTTCCAGAAGCATCCAGCAACTAGAGGGGTTAACACAGTCACAGGAGAAGAGGAGGGTTTTAGCAGAGGCCCAGGGGGATTGTGGGGAAGTTGTTTACTGTCTGGCCACAGCTAAAAAGAAAGGTGGCTTATGATCTGTATCTCACAGAAGTCAAGGAACAGAGTTCAGGTAAGGAGTGAAGCTAAACAAAGGTCAGTTAGACTCCCTGAGCTAACAGTGTGGAGTATTATTGGCCAGGAAGATAAGGACTGGAAGGAAGATTGTCACAGAGATCATCTCCCTCATCACACCCTTCCCCCCCTCCATCTCCATGCAGGATAAAGAATGCTGTGTACTATTGAGTCCTTGTGAAGGAAAAGCCTGTGGTTGTGTATGCATTAAAACTGTGCTGTACTGTGCTACCGGATAATAGACTGTGTACTGCTGTGCTGCAAAGGAGACTGTACTGTTATTACTGGAGCCTGTTGCTCAAAGAAACATTAGCATTGCACTGGCCATGCCTCATTAAATGTTACTGTTCTACCGTTTATGAAGACTCTTGTCACATGTGTCTGGTCAGCAAGTGAATCTATCGTGTGCCTGAGAGAAACTGCAGCCTATGGTCGCCCTGAGTAATGGTTCCCCCAGGATTCCAACGAATTCATGTAACCGATCTCGCCCCTATCTAAACTTAGGCGGCATGCGTGTAACATATAGATAGGTTGTATTTGGTTTGTTATGCTGCCATGTTCTGTCCACGTATATTATTCACACCTTTGCCCCTGTATCGGGGTCATTTGGATGTTTTTGGTTGTCATTAAGATTTAAAAAGAGAAAACACAGTAGTTTGACAATAAATGGCTTCACACAACCAATAACCATGAGTGGAGAAAAAGTTTTTTTGTTATCATTCATATTCTCTGATACAAGGCCAAGAAAGGAAAAATTCTGCCGGGATATGTAAACTTTTGAGCACAACTGTATGTCCATATTCCATCTATGGGTATTGTTCACTCCTTTGCCCCTTCTTTATATACATTTTCATTCATGTAACACACATGGTGTGACATACATTTGCACTTGTATCACACATATTGAATAACCTATATGGGTTATACTGCCATGCTTCTTCCGTGTGTGTCATTAAAGAAGTTGTCCACTACTATTTGGTAATATTTAAAATGCCCATTTTTATGGTGGAAATAAGATTATTTCTAATTACCTTCTGCTGTCCTTCTTGCCTGTGAGCTGTGCTATCGCTGGCCGCTCACAGGCATCACGTGACCCCTGGCTGCAGCCGCCTTTTGCTTCCGCTGATGTCACGTCAAGTGAGGCATGACATCAGTGACACGCTTCCCTCGGTGGATTCTGGGCTGTGGGTGGGGTTAGCATCCAGCGTGCGTTTTCCCTCTCCTGCATTCATTTGGAAAGTGCGCGGTGTATGATGAGCTGTGACGCGCGGGGTAACCCCACCCACAGCCCAGCATCCATCACGGGGAGCGCAGCACTGAGTCATGACCGGCTGCAGCCAGAAATTGACGTGACATCAGCGGATGTCAGAGCCGGCTGCAGCCGGGGGTCACATGATGCCTGTGAGCGGCCGGCGATAGCGCTGCTCACAGGAAAGAAGGACAGGACAAAGTAATTAGAAATAATCTTATTTCCACTATAAAAATACATTGGGGGCATTATCCATAGTAGTGAACAATCCCTTTAATTTCTTCCCTTTTTATATTTTTTTTATACACTATATCACATAATTACTGTGGTTCTAGTTTATAAAATTCTCTCTCTTATCTAATAGATTTACATCACTTTAGTACATTTATTTATTAAACTTCCCTTTCATATCTCTTTGGATATTACATCATGTGAGTTTGGATAGAATTACATTGATGTTGTGTTTGTGCAATAAAATTATACCATATATTCTTACGGTATGCATTTGCTCCATCCATGAAATTACATATCCTTCAATTTGTGTTAAATAAATAAAAAAATTCATTTAGTCCATATATACAAAAAAACACACCTAAAAAAGGGGCAACAGTGTTTACCTGCCCAGATCTAAGAACTAATGCACTCAGGATGCAGCAAGCCCATACAACAAAGATGCCGGCAACACAGGTGCAAAATACTGACATCACTCACAACCTACCCAGTTCATGGAGGGGGTGATTGCTTAGCGTTAAAATTGCACACAAAAATGGCTTGTATAGGGCGCTGTTCACACATGGGTAGTGCACAGCATCTGGCTTATAGCCTATTAGTGATGCCCATACTATTCGATTAAGCGGGCTGCCCAGTACTATCTTAGTGCAGCCCATGAGAACAGACACCCCAGTTTGCAATGCCAACACTGATGGGCCTGGCTGCACCCTGTAATAAAAAAGTGCAGAAGATACATATTCATAACATATGAGGTATTGGTCAATATTTTGGCCAAAATCCGCAAGTTCGCAATCCATCCATGAATTTACATATCTTTCAATTTGTGTTAAATAGATTCATTTATTCCATATATACAGAAAAGGTGTAGACATAAGCTTTGAAGCTTGTTATCATGCGTGCGCATACTATAACGGGTAACATGACATGATATTTGTATTTTTTGCCTTGTTCATTATGAGAACATTCTATTATGTCTTTTTATATTATGCATGCGCTTATTATCGTATTTGTTAAGGTGTCACTTCATTTATGTAGACCATCATTTTGGAATTGTGTTTAATTTATTTTGTTTTATTCGTTTATTTTTTAATTAAGGTCATGCTCCCTTATTCTTAATACTTGTGTAGGTATCGAGGATGATGGCCCAGCGGCAAGGACCAGGACAACAGGCTATGCTGGACGACAAGCAAGCAAGCAGAGTAGGACAGACTAGAAGTCACAGGAGAATGCAGAGATGATTGCAGCTAAATGTGAATGTAGCATCGGCGTCTCTGCCTCCTGCCGCGCAGAGACCCCGTTCCCCTCACCGCCGCAATCCCGGTCCAGCGTCTTCCTGCTCCCCTCCAGCCGTTGCTCTGGCGCGCACCGCGCGCAGCTTCCCGGGCACTATGCTTAGGGCGCACTCTCTCCCTCTTAAAGGGGCCGCGCGCCGTCCTGAAGAGTCCCCAGCCAATAGCCAGGGTCTTCCCCTTTATAAGGCACCTCTTCCAAAATGGAGGTGCCTGTGCAAGATTGTTGTTTTGTGTGCTAACACTTTCTTCATCCCTCAGGTCCCGCTGCCTGTCAGCCTTGCCCGCCAGTCTGTCTAACAGTCCTGTTCGCCAGTCAGTCTAACAGTGCTGCCCGTCAGTCTGTCTAACAGCCTTCCTACCCAGAGCACCTGCCAGTTACCTGCCGTGCCCGCCAGTCTGCCTGGAGCACCTGCCAGTAACCTGCCGTGCCCGCCAGCCTATGTAGCTTACCACGGGCTTAGGTGGTCTGATATTGGGACCCGGTTCTATTTGTCTACCCTTTTATATGCATTACTTCAACTTTGATATACAGTAAGGTTTTTAATATAGACAGTGTAGGACCGTCCCAATTTAGGGTCACCTTGTCGCTGGTGGGACGGCTTGTATACTTTTTTTGATCAGAAATAGTTCACTAAGTACCCTATATTTCATATGCAACTTTGCTTTACATTTATATATAATGATGGTAGGGTATGAGATATATTTTTTGTCTCTTGTAGGTTTTGCATCTTTTTGCTAGTGTGAACATGCTCCTATTTCTTGCATGTGTACCATCTTAGACCTCAGTTCACATTGCTTGTTTTTTTGTCTTGTTTGCATTCTGTGCAAATTAGGGGTGTGGCATGCCCCTTGTTGAGCTGGTTAGTATATATGTAGCTTACCACGGGCTTAGGTGGTCTGATATTGGGACCCGGTTCTATTTGTCTACCCTTTTATATGCATTACTTCAACTTTGATATACAGTAAGGTTTTTAATATAGACAGTGTAGGACCGTCCCAATTTAGGGTCACCTTGTCGCTGGTGGGACGGCTTGTATACTTTATTTGATCAAAAATAGTTCACTAAGTACCCTATATTTCATATGCAACTTTGCTTTACATTTCTATATAATGATGGTAGGGTATGAGATATATTTTTTGTCTTTTGTAGGTTTTGCATCTTTTTGCTAGTGTGAACATGCTCCTATTTCTTGCACGTGTACCATCTTAGACCTCAGTTCACATTGCTTGTTTTTTTGTCTTGTTTGCATTCTGTGCAAATTAGGGGTGTGGCATGCCCCTTGTTGAGCTGGTTAGTATATATGTAGCTTACCACGGGCTTAGGTGGTCTGATATTGGGACCCGGTTCTATTTGTCTACCCTTTTATATGCATTACTTCAACTTTGATATACAGTAAGTTTTTTAATATAGACAGTATAGGACCGTCCCAATTTAGGGTCACCTTGTCGCTGGTGGGACGGCTTGTATACTTTTTTTGATCAAAAATAGTTCACTAAGTACCCTATATTTGTGTCACCCCAGGCCTGGATGCCACAAACTTGTAAGGCTGTGTCTGAGAGCAGGAGGGAGGTTCTCTGGTCAGGGACCATTAGCATGCAGCACCTCCTGTGCCAGGCCAGTAGAGGGAGCAGGCTGCCCCTATAAAAGCTGGAACTGATGGCAGAGTTAGAGAGACCAGGACCCACTTCTGAAGCATCCAGAAGGGTTCCCAGAAGAGAGGGACAGGTCAGCCGCAGCTGAGGAGTCCAGGAGGCAAGGAGGAACAGCAAGCCAGGGACAGAGGCGACGAGAGCCGGTCCTGGCAGAGAGAGAACTACACAACCGGACACTGGGGTCCGAGGCTGTCAGGGTTGCAAGCCCGGCAGCAGATAACCAACCAGCAAGGGATTTCAGGTCCCTTGGACTAAGAAGCCTGGGGGCTCCGCCACACAGAGGGACCGGTACAGCACAGAGAAGCAACAGGTACCTAAGGCCCGAGTCGCAAGCCATACAGGCATAGTACACGGCCAGCTCAGGGATGTGGGCTATCATACCACTAAAGGGGGAAATAGTCAGCAAGGGCAGAGAGAGAGAACGGTAGGCCTACCCACTCACCCTGACCAGTGGAGCTTGCCCGAATGCCCTCAGACACCCAGGTCCATTCCTACCCTGTACTCCTGGTGGGTCAGTGATAATATCTGCAGTAAAAGACCCTGGACTGCATTATTGGACTCTGTGTGATTTCTGCTGCGCCTGCATAATCACCCCCAGCATCCTATAACACTGCCCTGAGGCTACACTCTTCCCGTGGAGAGTTATCCTATCCCTGCGCTGCATATCTACATCAGCCTCAGCGGTCTGCCTTGCAGCGGCGGTCCTCTCTGACCGCAATCCACGGGTGTCTTAGTCGGACTTTCAAAACCTACAAATACACTGCCACAGCATTTGGTCTGACCACCCTGAGCCACGGGACCGGGTCACCACTACTACTCCCAGCATTGCCCTGAAGTCTGGTTCCGAGTGCCCCACGGCCTAGGGGGTGAATCATATTTCATATGCAACTTTGCTTTTCATTTATATATAATGATGGTAGGGTATGAGATATATTTTTTGTCTTTTGTAGGTTTTGCCCGCCAGTCTGTCTAACAGTCCTGTTCGCCAGTCTGTCTAACAGTCCTGCCCGCCAGTCTGTCTAACAGCCTTCCTACCCAGAGCACCTGCCAGTTACCTGCCGTGCAAGCCAGTCTGCCTGGAGCACCTGCCAGTTACCTGCCGTGCCCGCCAGCCTGCCTACCCAAAGCACCTGCCAGTTACCTGTCATGCCCACTAGTCTGCCTACCTGGAGCACCTGCCAGTTACCTGCCGTGCCCGCCAGCCTGCCTACCCGGAGCACCAGCCAGTTACCTGCCTTGCCCGCCTGCTTGCCTACCAGGAGCACCTGTCTGGCTATCCGTTGTACCCGCCTGCTTGCCTACCCGGAGCACCTGTCTGGCTATCAGCCACGCCTGCCTGCTTTTCTACCCAGATCACCTGACAGCCTTCCTGCCATGCTCATCCGCTGTACCGGTCAGTCCCAGCCATCTGACCCGTGGGAGTCACCCTTTCTCACACAAGGTCGGTCCCAGAGTGGCATCTGGTTCACCTGCCCGGTCCCTCCTGGTGGGTCAGTGATAATATCTGCAGTAAAAGACCATGGACTGCATTATTGGACTCTGTGTGATTTCTGCTGCGCCTGCTTAATCACCCCCAGCATCCTATAACACTGCCCTGAGGCTACACTCTTCCCGTGGGCAGTTATCCTATCCCTGCGCTGCATATCTACATCAGCCCCAGCGGTCTGCCTTGCAGTGGCGGTCCTCTCTGACCGCAATCCACGGGTGGCGTAGTCGGACTTTCAAAACCTACAAATACACTGCCACAGCATTTGGTCTGACCATCCTGAGCCACGGGACCGGGTCGCCACTACTACTCCCAGCATTACCCTGAAGTCCGGTTCCGAGTGCCCCACGGCCCAGGGGGTGAGTCAGCTTTGGCGTAGTCGGCAGGATTGTGACCAACCCGCCACAAACGGGTATTGCGCGCCTGATAAAGACTGTACACGTACCTTAAAAAGAGGTTTACCGCCTTCCGGAGCCGTTTCCCGCCACCCGGAGCCGTCTCCCGCCATCTTCGGTCGTATCCCGCCATCTTCAGTCGTTTCCCGCCATCTTCAGCCTTTTTCCCGCCATCGGACGCCATCTTCAGGACGCCACACGGGAAGAAGAGGGGCGTGGACGTCCAAGCCGCGCGAGACCTGAGGTCCCGCCCTACGTACCGACGCTGCGCAAGGTCCTGGAAGGGAGAGAGGGCGACGCTGACGTCACCAGGACGCGACGCAAGGTCCTCGTCCGGAGCAGCACCAGCGGAGCCGCGGCCTACAGAAGAGGATTGTCGGAAGGTAGGCCACGCTTAACTAGGGGGAAGGAAGATGACGGACGCGGAGGGGCCTTCTACAACCAGCGTGGCTGCAGCAGCGCTGATGCCGTTCTCTATGCCCTACATCCCCGGAGCAGCCTGGCTGCCCCAATACTCAGGGGAATCCCATACCTTAACTGACTTTAGGGAAAGACTGCACAGTTTATTAAAAGTTTATCCCCTGACAGAAGAACAGAAAGTGAGCATTCTGATGGGGCAGCTAACCGGTGCAGCCCAGCGGGAAGTGAAATCATGGTCAGATGAGGAGAAAAGGACTGTAAAGGATATTCTGACCCGGCTGTGGAGTACCTTTGATACCCGTACCTCAGCAGAAATCAAAATGCGGTTCTATGGCTGTAAGCAGCGGGCCCAGGATAGTATCAGAGACTATGCCTTGAACCTGCAAGAAGCCCTGAGAGCTATCAAACAAGCTGACCCTGGTAGCGTGCAGGACACTGATAAACTGTTGACTGACCAGTTCATAGAAGGTCTGCTGTCCAGCGCCCACAGGACTCAGCTGCGCCTCATGGTACTACAGAACCCCGATTTGACTTTTGCGCAGTTCAAGGAAAGGGCCATCCGGGTGCTCAGAGAACCCGCACCAGGTGGCGCTGTAGCTTCCCGGCGCCCTGCCATCACTTACCACCAGGGAGTAGCGCCCTACCCCGCAGACCTTGTGGGGGCTGATGCACAGGCCCTAAATCCATCCCAGCCTGCAGCCCTGCACCATCAGGTCCAGGAGCTAACAAAGAGTGTGGCTGCATTGACCAGGACCGTATAGTCATTGCAGGTGGAACCGTCAAGACCAATCAAGCTGGCTTCCAGTCCGGAGGATGTCCCGTGGCGTCGACAGAGGAGGATTCCGCTGTTCAGAGGGAGGCCCACCGACCGCTACACTGAGGATGGACAGCCGATTTGCCGCCGTTGCAGTCAGCCAGGACACATAGCAAGGTACTGTACTTTAAATGGGTCCGACCTGGGGCAGAGGGCCAACCCTCAGGCATAAGGTCATCAGGCCCGTCTAATTGGCGTGATAAGTACGTGGGAGGACGCCCGGTCTTACCCGTAGTGCTGGACGGTATCCCCATGAGTGCACTGCTGGACACCGGGTCTCAAGTGACTGCCATCCCCTACGTACTTTTCAAGCGGTACTGGAGTGACGCTGACATGGCCCGCTATCCAAATGATGACTTAAGCATCATCGCCAGCAATGACCAACCTGTGCCGCAAGTGGGGTTCAGAGAGATGACCATTAAGATTGATATGGTTGAATTGCCGGCACAGGGAGTGATCATTGTGGACATTGATCGCCGTGAGAGTCACCCTAAAATAACTGTGGGTACTAAGGTGATTGAAAACTGTCTTTCAGAAGTAATTATGATTTTGCAGCAGGTGGCGATGAATGTGAGCTCCAGCCAACAGAGGGTCCTCCAGAAAGAAATTAGAGCCCTGATGAGGCGGCAACAGGTAGAACTGTCTGGTGGTGAGATTGGTAGCGTGAGGATGAGCGACCTGTTCCCCATTGCCATGCCTCCCAAAAGTGAAATGATGATCTGGTGTCGGACTGCAATCGGGTTAAGAGGGAGAGACTACCAAGCCATGGTAGAACCCATGTACTCAGACAGCAGGCCCACCATTTTGACAGCCCGGGGGGTGGTTGATGTCTGTCATGGGAGGGTGCCCGTTCGCATTCTCAACATTGGGGAGAGGGAAGTACACTTACCCAGGTGCGCTACACTTGCCAAACTGTGTGCTGTTGAGCACAAAGCTATCAGGGCCGTGGAGCCGTTGCCTCCATCTCCACAGGCGGAGGGTAATGGCTCCCAGAAACAAAAGGAGGACTGGTGCCAGAAACTCCATGTGGGTGCTGACTCCACTCCCCTGCACCAAAAACAAGGAGTCTACCGGGTGGTTCAGGAGTACGAGAGAATCTTTAGTAAACACCCGCTAGACTTCGGCAGAGTAAGAGGGATGGAACACCATATCCCCACGGGGAGCCACCCACCAATAAAAGAGAGACACAGGCCTGTACCCCCTGCACATTATCAGAATGCCAAGGGTATGCTGAGAGAAATGAAAGAAGCTGGGGTCATTAGAGATAGCTGTAGCCCCTGGGCAGCTCCCTTAGTTTTGGTAAAAAAAAGATGGTACCATGAGAATGTGCGTGGACTATAGACAAATCAATCGTATCACCCATAAAGATGCGTACCCGTTACCTAGGATAGAGGAGTCTTTAGCAGCTCTAAAACCAGCTAATTTCTTCTCTACTTTGGACCTTACTAGCGGGTACTGGCAGGTTCCTGTGGCAGAGACTGACAAGGAGAAGACCGCCTTCACCACCCCGATGGGATTGAGCGAGTTCAACTGTATGCCCTTCGGGCTCTGCAACGCACCAGGGACCTTCCAGAGGCTGATGGAATGCTGTCTAGGGCACCAAAACTTCGAGACGGTCCTCCTTTACCTGGACGACGTGATCGTCTATTCGAAGACTTACAAGGACCATCTAAAGCACCTGGCCAAGGTGTTCGAAGCCCTGGCAGGCTATGGCCTGAAAGTGAAGCCTTCAAAGTGCCACCTGTTAAAACCGAAGGTCCAATACCTCGGACTCGTGGTGAGTGCAGAAGGAGTAGCCCCCGACCCCGACAAAGTTACAGCCATCAAGAGCTGGCCAAGCCCCTCTAACATCAAAGAAGTGAGGCAATTCCTCGGGTTGGTAGCCTACTACCGAAGGTTCATCCCCGGGTTCACTAAGATGGCAGCCCCTATGCAGGACCTCCTGATAGGGCAATCTAAATCCAGAAGTCACAAGCCACCCTTCAAGTGGGACAAGCCAGAAGAGGAGTCCTTCCGCCAGTTGAAGATGGCCCTCACGGGGGATGAGATCCTGGCCTACCCCGATTATGGCCAGCCTTTAATCCTCCACACAGACGCCAGTAATGTGAGGCAGGGAGCCGTACTGTCACAGAACCAACAGGGCAGAGAAAGGATGATCGCGTATGCCAGCCGGAAGCTGAGGCCCACTGAAAGAAACCCGGAGAATTACAGCTCCTTCAAGCTAGAATTCTTGGCAGTGGTGTGGGCCGTCACAGAACGGTTTAAGCATTACCTGGCCTCCGCAAAGTTCACCGTGTACATGGACAACAACCCGTTGACACATCTGGACAATGCAAGACTAGGTGCCCTAGAACAGCGGTGGATGGCCCGGCTATCTAATTATGACTTCACAATCAAATACCGGGCAGGCAGAACCAACGCTGATGCCCTATCAAGAATGCCCCACCTACCTGAAGGAGAAGACGACTCGGAAGAGCTGGAGGAAATAGAGCTCCCTGCGTTCCACCGGTATGGGGCCACTCAGTATTCTCACGGGGTAAGAGACAAAGACTTAACTACCGTCATGTTCAACCCCTTACCCCACCACGGCTGGGCGGAAACGCAAGATAGCGACCCTGCAATATGCCTGGTGAAAGACATGTTAACCCAGGAAGACGCTAGCCCTGGCCCGGACGCTCCAGAGGAAGCCAAGCAGATATGGAAGGAGAAAAGCAGGCTATTCCTCTACGAGGGTAAGCTGTGCAAAAGGCTTGTCAATCACCGGACGCATGAGCTGACCTGGCAGATAGTGGTCCCAAGACGAGATGCAGCAATGGTCCTGGAGGCCTACCATGACAGAGCGGGACACTTCGGGTGGAAGAAACTGGAGTTCCTACTGAGAGAGCGGTTCTACTGGGTTGGCATGAGAAGGGCCATCGAGAAGTGGAGCAGGGACTGTGGCCCATGTCACCTCAGAAGGAAGGACCATTCCAGCCAGCAGACACCCTTGAGGCCCATCGTCACCAGGCAGCCTCTTGAGCTGGTAGCTCTGGACCATGTGAAATTGGCTCCAAGCTGGTCGGGCTACGTCTATGCCCTGACAATTGTGGACCATTACTCCCAGTTCCTGGTAGTGGTTCCTGTTAAAGACCTGACAGCCCAAACAGCGGCCAGAGCCTTCCAGCAACACTTCTGCCGTCCACATGGGTATCCGGAACAAGTCTTGACAGATCAAGGTCCAGCGTTTGAGGCTGAAGTATTCCAGGAGTTCTGCAACCTCTACGGCTGTAGGAAGATTCGGACCACACCTTACCACCCGCAAACCAACGGGCTGTGTGAGAAAATGAACAATATCGTCATCGATCTCCTCAAGACGTTACCCCTGGAAGAACGCGGCCTGTGGCCGGAGAAGCTGCCAGACCTGATTGACTTGTACAACCATATCCCGGTGAATGCTACAAATTGCACCCCGGCTTACCTGATGCAAGCAAGACCAGGTAAGCCACCGATAGACCTGGAGATGGGAGTCCTGACACCCGAGGACACCTCCCCAGACGCGGACTGGGATACGGAACGGCAGCTACAGTACAAGAAGGTACAGGAGAGTGTGGAGAGGAGTATGGCTCAAGCGAGAGAAAAGCAAGAGAGGCTCTTCAACCAACACGCCCCTGCTGGTCCCCTGGAACCTGGTGAGCAGGTCCTGAAGCGGAAGAGAAGGCTTCACAAGCTGGATGACCAGTGGGAGAGAAACCCATACACAGTACTGCAGTCCGACCACAACAACCCGAAGGTATGTGTGATTACCAAGGATGGAGGAGAAACCACTAGCACCGTCTCCAGAGACCACCTAAAACAGTGCCCCGAGCAACTACAGAGTCCAAGTGAAGATCAAGATGACCTTGAACCCGCAGAGGACAAGGAAGAGATGATCAGCACGGTTCTCGGAGAGTTCCCCCGGACCTGGACTCAGATAAATGGCGCAATAGTGGTACCCGTCCTACACTTCCTTCAGCCTACCCAGCAGGAGCCTACAGGAGGGCAGGAAGAACAAGAAGAGCAAGCAGCCCCAGAGGCAGAAGAACCCATGCCAGCAGCCCAGGAGAGTCAACCCTCTGCTGACAGTGAGCCTGCCATGCCTGCGGCAAGCCAAAGAACCTGCGGACAGCTGCCTGCCCTGCCTATGAACCTCGCTAGTAGCGGTACCCTCAATGATAGTGGGGAAAGCCAGGTTGGTTCACCACCAGACAGTGGGTTAAGGAGGTCAACCAGGAGCACTAGGGGACAAACACCAGCTCGCTGGAGGATATAAGTACAAGCTCTAAATGTACCATGTATATATTTAACATGTTTGTTACCTGTAACTAATAGTGTTTTCTCCAGTTTTTCTAGATATATGGACTGACAGGTTATGAACTTTGGATAACCGGAACTACATTGTAAATAGTTGCACTTGGTGCCTCTTGCGAAGACGGCCATGGAAGAAAAACCTGTCTGGCGTGGCCCCGTGTGGTCTAAAGTGGATAGCTTCACCTTGCAGCCACGCCTAGGGCCAATGCTTGGGGTTTGCTTTGGACAGGTCCCCGCACCGTTTAAGACTTCGCCTTATTGGGTGAAATGGACACCCGGTCACAGACCACACTGTGACCTAAAGAACTCAATATGTGGTGTTGTTTGTTATTTCTTTCCCTGTTTTTATGTTATAATTTATACCCTGTATTCGTGTTTCTTGTTTAGTCCCGGAGTACTAAGCTTTACTAGGGGGGAATGTGTCACCCCAGGCCTGGATGCCACAAACTTGTAAGGCTGTGTCTGAGAGCAGGAGGGAGGTTCTCTGGTCAGGGACCATTAGCATGCAGCACTTCCTGTCCCAGGCCAGTAGCGGGAGCAGGCTGCCCCTATAAAAGCTGGAACTGAGGGCAGGGTTAGAGAGACCAGGACCCACTTCTGAAGCATTCAGAAGGGTTCCCAGAAGAGAGGGACAGGTCAGCCGCAGCTGAGGAGTCCAGGAGGCAAGGAGGAACAGCAAGCCAGGGACAGAGGCGACGAGAGCCGGTCCTGGCAGAGAGAGAACTACACAACCGGACACTGGGGTCCGAGGCTGTCAGGGTTGCAAGCCCGGCAGCAGATAACCAACCAGCAAGGGATTTCAGGTCCCTTGGCCTAAGAATCCTGGAGGCTCCGCCACACAGAGGGACCGGTACAGCACAGAGAAGCAACAGGTACCTAAGGCCCGAGTCGCAAGCCATACAGGCGTAGTACACGGCCAGCTCAGGGACGTGGGCTATCATACCACTAAAGGGGGATATAGTCAGCAAGGGCAGAGATAGAACGGTAGGCCTACCCACTCACCCTGACCAGTGGAACTTGCCCGAATGCCCTCAGACACCCAGGTCCATTCCTACCCTGTACTCCTGGTGGGTCAGTGATAATATCTGCAGTAAAAGACCCTGAACTGCATTATTGGACTCTGTGTGATTTCTGCTGCGCCTGCATAATCACCCCCAGCATCCTATAACACAGCCCTGAGGCTACACTCTTCCCGTGGGGAGTTATCCTATCCCTGCGCTGCATATCTACATCAGCCTCAGCGGTCTGCCTTGCAGCGGCGGTCCTCTCTGACCGCAATCCACGGGTGGCTTAGTCGGACTTTCAAAACCTACAAATACACTGCCACAGCATTTGGTCTGACCACCCTGAGCCACGGGACCGGGTCACCACTACTACTCCCAGCATTGCCCTGAAGTCCGGTTCCGAGTGCCCCATGGCCTAGGGGGTGAGTCATATTTCATATGCAACTTTGCTTTACATTTATATATAATGATGGTAGGGTATGAGATATATTTTTTGTCTTTTGTAGGTTTTGCCCGCCAGTCTGTCTAACAGTCCTGCCCGCCAGTCTGTCTAACAGCCTTCCTACCCAGAGCACCTGCCAGTTACCTGCCGTGCAAGCCAGTCTGCCTGGAGCACCTGCCAGTTACCTGCCGTGCCCGCCAGCCTGCCTACCCAAAGCACCTGCCAGTTACCTGCCATGCCCACTAGTCTGCCTACCTGGAGCACCTGCCAGTTACCTGCCGTGCCCGCCAGCCTGCCTACCCGGAGCACCAGCCAATTACCTGCCTTGCCCGCCTGCTTGCCTACCAGGAGCACCTGTCTGGCTATCCGTTGTACCCGCCTGCTTGCCTACCCGGAGCACCTGTCTGGCTATCAGCCACGCCTGCCTGCTTTTCTACCCAGATCACCTGACAGCCTTCCTGCCATGCTCATCCGCTGTACCGGTCAGTCCCAGCCATCTGACCCGTGGGAGTCACCCGCTCTCACACAAGGTCGGTCCCAGAGTGGCATCTGGTTCACCTGCCCGGTCCCTCCCTGGTTCACGGAGTCAACTAAGCTGCCATGTGACCTGGGTCGGTCCGAGTAGGCACTTAGTTACGCCCCTCTGGTCCCTCCTTGCACCGAAGTACAGAGGTTCCACCACCCGGACCCGTAACAGTGAATAGTCTCTAAATAGCAAACAATGAATTAACGAGCAGGTGTGAAGAGCAATAGATGCTAGCTGTAGAAACCACTGGTGACTGTAGAGATAATTTCAGCATTATGTGAATAATCTTTAAATAACAGTTCAAAATGCTGAAAGCAAATATTGGTTAACCAGCAAGTTTGAGAAGTAATATATGCAAGTTTTAAAAATCACCGGAGTTTGAAGAGATGTTGTAGGGAAATGATGATGGCAAACTCCAAGAGAAATGGCAACTGACCACACAGACTGAATACTCAGACACCATATGTGTGTCTATGTGGACCTTAGAAGGCTTTGGATGATGATGTCAGTGAGATACGTCAAGCAACTTGTGCAATTTGGTGTGGAGAACAACAAAGGGAGATGGCCATAGGAAAGGAGAGAAGGGCCTGATACTAGAGTCGAGACAGGTGCATAAAATATATATTGGTGTAACGGGGCCGGGTGGTGGAACCTCTGTGCCCTGGAACAAGGAGGGACCCCGAGGGGCAGGTGTTATACTGAAGACAACCTTGTATTAGAGCAGGTGGCTCCCACGGGTCAGATAGCTGGGACTGACCGGAGTAGCGGGTGGACACAACAGGTAGGTAGCAGTCTCTGGGTGAGCAGGCGGGTGGTCACGGGAAGTGACGGAAGAGCAGGTAAGAGTCTCTCGGCTGGCAGGCAGGTGGTCACGGCATGTGACGTCGGAGCCTCCAGGTAGACTAGCAGGCGGGTGGCAGGTGAGCGCTCCCAGGTGAGCGGGTAAGAGTCTCTTGGCTGGCAGGCAGGTGGTCACGGCAAGTGACGGCGGAGCCTCCAGGTAGGCTAGCAGGCGGGTAGCACGTGAGCGCTCCCAGGTGAGCGGGTAAGAGTCTCTTGGCTGGCAGGCAGGTGGTTACGGCAAGTGATGGCGGAGCCTCCAGGGAGGCTAGCAGGCGGGTAGCAGGTGAGCGCTCCCAGGTGAGCTGGCTAGCAGGTACGGCAGGTAGCAGGCAGGTACTGGCAGGTGCTTCCTGTTCCGCAGGTGGACTTGCCCATAGACAGACTGGCGGATGCAGGAGACAGACTGTCGGGCTGAAGGGAAGACAAGCAGGCAGACAGGACTGGAAGTCAGGCTGGCAACGGGACCTAAGGGCTGAAGCAGAGGTGAGTAAAATTTGCAACAACTTTGCTCGGGCACCTCCATTTTGGAGGAGGTGCCTTATATATGGGAAGTCCTCCGGCTATTGGCCGGGGACTCCTTAGGACGGTGCGCGCGGTCCTTTCAAGAGAGGGGGAGCGGGCGCGCGAGCGCCCTAAGCACAGTGCCCGGGAGGGAGCGCGCGCCGGCAGCAGCGAGGGAAGGAGCGCAGGAGGACGCCGCGCGCTGGGCAGGAAGGTGAGAGGGACGGCGTCTCTGCTTAGCAGGAGGCAGAGACGCCGATGCAACAGTACCCCCCCCTTTAGGCCCCACCTTTTTTAGGCCAGAGAGAAATTTCTCAAGGAGAAGCGGAGCGTTGATGTTCTCCCTGGGTTCCCAAGTTCTTTCCTCAGGACCAAACCCCTTCCAATCCACCAGAAAAAAGGTTCTCCCTCTTACCCTCTGGGTGGCCAGGATACTCTCCACTTCAAAGACATCCTCAGCAGAAACCGGAGTAGGAGGAGTACCTGGATTGTCAGAAAAAGTGTTAAGGACAACGGGTTTGAGGAGGGATAAGTGGAAGGAGTTGGGAATGCGTAGGGTGGCCGGGAGTTTTAATTTGTAGGCCACTGGGTTAATTTGCCTGAGGACTTCGAAGGGTCCGATGAACCGAGGGCCCAACTTGTAGGAGGGTACTTTGAGCCGCACATGTTTGTAAGAGAGCCAAACCTTGTCTCCTGGACAGAATTGAGGTGGATCCAGACGTCTCTTATCAGCATATCTCTTCATCCGCTCGGAGGACAGAAGAAGAGTGGACCTGGTACTCTCTCAAATAGTAGAAAATTCGCTGACAAGAGACTCTGCGGCAGGGTTGTCCACAGAAGCGGAGACAGGAACTGGAATCCGGGGATGTTGGCCACCGACTATAAAGAACGGGGATTTGGAAGAGGATTCGCTCTCATGGTTATTATAAGAGAACTCGGCCCATGGTAAGAGATCCACCCAATCCGAATGGTGGGCATTAACGAAGTGCCAGAGGTAGCTGGTCAGGATCTGATTGATCCGCTCCACTTGACCATTGGACTGTGGGTGGTAAGCGGAGGAGAAATCCAGGGTGCCGTCTAGCAGTTTACATGTGGCTCTCCAGAAGCGTGAGGTGAACTGAACCCCACGATCCGACACGATGTGGAGGGGTAGGCCATGGAGACGGAAGATGTGGCGGATAAAGTCTTTAGCCAGTTCGGGTGCAGATGGGAGACCAGGCAGGGGAATGAAGTGGGCCATTTTAGAAAAGCGGTCAACGACCACCCAAATGACTGTACAACCGGCAGAAACAGGAAGATCGGTGATAAAGTCCATAGCAATGTGCTGCCATGGAGCAGCAGGTACGGGCAGGGGAAGGAGATGGCCAGCTGGTAGATGTCTGGGAACTTTGTTATGGGCACAGGATGAACAGGCCGCGACGAACTCTACAATGTCCTTACGCAGGGTAGGCCACCAGTAATGCCGGGTAATGAGCTGGAAGGTCTTCTTTTGGCCAGCATGGCCAGCTAGTTTAGAAGAATGTCCCCAGCAAAGAACCCTCTCCCGATCTGGTACTGCTACAAACGTCTTACCGGGTGGAAGACGAGTCAGATCCAAGGGGGCCACATTCATCACCTTGGAAGACTCAATGATGTGCGTAGGCTCCTCCTCTTGATCGGAGGACAGGAAGGACCGGGACAAGGCATCAGCTTTGACGTTCTTGTCCGCCGGGTGGAAATGAAGAATGAAGTCGAAACGGGCAAAAAACAACGACCACCGGGCCTGGCGAGGATTGAGTCTCTGGGCATTTTGGAGATATGCCAGGTTTTTGTGATCCATGTAGATGATTACCGGGTAAAGAGCCCCTTCAAGCAGATAGCGCCACTCCCCCAATGCCAATTTGACGGCTAGCAATTCACGATCTCCTATGGAGTAGTTGCGCTCAGACGAGGAGAAGAGTTTGGAGGAGAAGCCGCAGGTTACCATTCTCCCGGTAGAAGATTTTTGGGTGAGTACCGCTCTTGCTCCGGAGGAGGAGGCATCAACCTCCAGGTAGAATTGCTTATTACAGTCCGGACGGTGCAGGACGGGGGCAGAGGCGAAGGCTCTCTTTAAGGAAAGGAAGGCCTCCTCGGCTTCAGGCGACCATACCTTGGGATTTGCCCCCTTACGGGTAAGCGCAGATATGGGAGCAGTCCGGGACGAGAAGTGTGGGATGAAAAGATGATAGTAATTGGCGAAGCCCAGGAATCGCTGTATCGCCTTCAAACCTTCTGGACGGGGCCATTTAAGAACAGAAGAGAGCTTCTCGAGATCCATTTGCAGACCTGTCTGGGAGATAACGTAGCCCAAGAATGGAAGGGAGGTCTGGTCGAAGAGGCACTTCTCATATTTGGCATAGAGGCGGTTCTGCCGAAGCCTAAGCAGGACCTGACGAACATCCCTCCGGTGTGTGGGGAGATCCGGATAGAAGACCAAGATATCGTCCAGGTATACCACTACGCAGGAGTACAGGAGGTCACGGAAGATGTCGTTGACCAGCTCTTGAAAGACAGCGGGGGCATTACAGAGACCAAAGGGCATCACAAGGTATTCATAGTGACTGTCCCGGGTATTGAATGCTGTCTTCCACTCGTCTCCTTGACGGATACGGACCAGGTTATATGCTCCTCGTAAATCCAGCTTGGAGAAGATCCTGGCGCCCTTGAGATGGTCAAACAATTCGGAGATAAGCGGCAGGGGGTATTTGTTTTTTACAGTGATTAGATTGAGTCCTCTGTAGTCTATACAGGGATGTAGCGAGCCGTCTTTCTTTTTGACAAAGAAGAATCCGGCTCCAGCCGGGGAGGTAGATTTTCGGATAAATCCCCTAGCCAGATTTTCTTCAATGTATTCAGACATGGCCCGGGTTTCGGCCACAGACAACGGGTAGATACGCCCACGCGGAGGAGTGGCGCCAGGTACCAGGTCGATCGGGCAGTCATATGGCCTATGGGGTGGCAACGTCTCAGCTTCCTTTTTACCGAAGACGTCCGCATAGGGCCAGTATGGAGCCGGGAGACCGGGTAGATTAGCTGGAGTAGGCGGAGGGCGAGCTGGATGGACCGGAACCAGGCAGGTTTTAAGGCAGTCTGGACCCCACCGGAGTACTTCACCGGATCGCCAGTTCAATACGGGTTCATGTGCCTGGAGCCAAGGTAGACCTAGCAACAGGGAGTGAGAGAGTCCGGATAGCACATGGAAGGAGATCTTCTCAGAGTGCAGCATTCCCACCTGCAGAGTTAAGGGTTCAGTGACAAGCAGGATGGGCACTGGAAGGAGTTTACCATCCACGGAGGCAACTGACAAAGGTTCAGTGAGAGGCTTTGTGGGAATATGGTATCTCTCTACTAAGGACTGGGAGATGAGGTTCCCAGCAGCTCCAGAGTCCAGGTGGGCGATTTCAAAGTGCCGATCCTCTCACCATGAGAGAGAGACAGACAAAGTCAGGAAGGGAGAGGACTTACTTTTGTCTAGGACGACCTCTCCGAGCGATCCTAGACACCGGCGTTTCACGGCCTCTCCGGGCAGGAACGGATCAGGTGCTCCTTGCTGCCACAATAGAAACAGCTCCCCTCGGCCCGGCGTGACTCCTGGCGGGATTTGACCAACTTGGTCTGGTCGACCTGCATGGGCTCGGGTGTGTGCGCCCGGGGAGTGATTGAAGAAGAGACAGGTCTCTGGAAGTTAGGAGCAAGGCGGGGAAACCTTCTCTCACGGGTGGTCTCCTTGGTACGTTCCTGGAACCGGATGTCAATCCAGGTAGCAAGTGACACCAGGTCGTCTAGGGTGGTAGGAATGTCCCGACTGGCAAGTTCATCTTTAATCCGACCGGAAAGACCCTCCCAGAAGACGGACAGCAGGGCCTCGTTATCCCAGGCAAGCTCAGAAGCGAAGGTACGGAACCGTAAGGCATATTAGCCTACGGTGAGACTCCCTTGGCGGAGACATAGCAGAGAGGAGGCTGACGAGGTCTTTCGTCCCGGTTCATCGAAGACTTTCCGGAAAGCAGTGAGGAAAGCTGACAAGTTGGATACCAGGGGATCCCCTCTCTCCCACAGGGGATTTAGCCAAGCCAGTGCTTCCCCAGTGAGATGGGACATGATGAAAGCCACTTTGGCCCGGTCGGTGGTAAAGTGGTGTGCCAAGAGTTCAAAATGCAGGGTGCACTGGTTAATGAAACCTCGAGCCAAGACGGGATCTCCACCAAAACGAGGCGGTGCAGAGAGCCGGGGACCCGGACCGGGTACCATGGCATTGATGGGTAGCGGCGCTGCCGGGGCGTGAGTCGTACGACTGGAGGCAGGTCCAGGTGGAGCAGTCAGTGTGTCCAGGTGGGAGTTGACATTATGCAGGTGGTTCAGGATGTATTCCTGTTGGGATCTCTGACGGAAGACTTCGTAGAACAGGTCAGAGAACGAGGGAGCTTGGGCGCCACAGGATTCCATGGCCCGAGCAAACTGTAACAGGGCCGGGTGGTGGAACCTCTGTGCCCTGGAACAAGAAGGGACCCTGAGGGGCAGGTGTTATACTGAAGACAACCTTGTATTAGAGCAGGTGGCTCCCACGGGTCAAATAGCTGGGACTGACCGGAGTAGCGGGTGGACACAACAGGTAGGTAGCAGTCTCTGGGTGAGCAGGCGGGTGGTCACGGGAAGTGACGGAAGAGCAGGTAAGAGTCTCTCGGCTGGCAGGCAGGTGGTCACGGCAAGTGACGTCGGAGCCTCCAGGTAGGCTAGCAGGCGGGTAGCAGGTGAGCGCTCCCAGGTGAGCGGGTAAGAGTCTCTTGGCATGCAGGCAGGTGGACACGGCAAGTGACGGCGGAGCCTCCAGGTAGGCTAGCAGGCGGGTAGCAGGTGAGCGCTCCCAGGTGAGCGGGTAAGAGTCTCTTGGCTGGCAGGCAGGTGGTCACGGCAAGTGATGGTGGAGCCTCCAGGGAGGCTAGCAGGCGGGTAGCAGGTGAGCGCTCCCAGGTGAGCGGGTAAGAGTCTCTTGGCTGGCAGGCAGGTGGTCACGGCAAGTGACGGCGGAGCCTCCAGGTAGGCTAGCAGGCGGGTAGCAGGTGAGCGCTCCCAGGTGAGCGGGCTAGCAGGTACGGCAGGTAGCAGGCAGGTAACTGGCAGGTGCTTCCTGTTCCGCAGGTGGACTTGCCCATAGACAGACTGGCGGATGCAGGAGACAGACTGTCGGGCTGAAGGGAAGACAAGCAGGCAGACAGGACTGGAAGTCAGGCTGGCAACGCGACCTGAGGGCTGAAGCAGAGGTGAGTATGCTTTGTAACAACTTTGCTTGGGCACCTCCATTTTGGAGGAGGTGCCTTATATATGGGAAGTCCTCCGGCTATTGGCCGGGGACTCCTTAGGACGGCGCGCACGGTCCCTTTAAGAGAGGGGGAGCGCGCGCGCCCTAAGCACAGTGCCCGGGAGGGAGCGCGCGCCGGCAGCAGCGAGGGAAGGAGCGCTGGAGGACGCCGCGCGCTGGGCAGGAAGGTGAGAGGGACGGCGTCTCTGCTTAGCAGGAGGCAGAGACGCCGATGCAACAATTGGTGAAGTAAAAAAGTATTAATTTTTTGTAAAAAACTGTTAAAACGAATGAATTAGCAGTTTTCAAACAGAACACATTTCAGAATGATTACATTTAAAGCATGCAAATGAGCAGAGACTAATAGGTGAATAAAGATGTAGAGGTCAATTTCAAGCCCTGGTGCATGAACATCTCTAAAAGTCCCTCAACCACATAAGAAGACATCAGCATTATAAATGGCATGGTGAGTGGGGCCTTGTTAAAATTTTCCTTTGTTGCCAAGTAATTTTCATTTACGTCTCTGTAAATAAAAAAACCCACAAACCCCATATAACACAACAAAATGTAAGGTCACTATTAAGGATATCATGTGGCTTTTCAGACAAGTCGTTTTACAATCAAATAGTCAAATATACATGAGATGAAACATGCTACTATCTAAAATAAAAAGATATATATAAAATGATAATACCTGGCCAGCGTAACTGCTTTCTTTACCATTTGGAACTAGTGTGCCATCTTGATTCTTCAAAAATCCATTATGGGACCAGTAGGCCAGATCAAATTTAAACGTTTTTTCATGACCTGGATTCCGTGGGTCATGAATGGTTGTGAAGTTGCCTTTCATGGAAATAACACATCTACTTCCTGCTTCCTTCTCTCTCTGGAAGCAAATATTTAATAAAGTAAATTTTATAAAATTAAATGTACAAATAACTTCATGTTAAAGGGATTGTCACATTATTTTAAATGGTAACTAAACATGTAACAGGTTTTTCTATTTTTTATGCACAGTAATTACTTTAAGATCTGTGAGGTTTTGGGTCTTGAGACCCCACTGATTTCTCAAAAGATGGCTGAAAAGTGTGCAGGTAAGGAGGCAAAAGCAAACATCTCCTACCTGAGCAAGTGCACAAAGCGGAGAATGGATCCAATAGAAAGCCTTTGACTATCTATTGGAACCATATTCTTATTTGTGTGCATGTTCCTGACCCCTGAGCTCATGACTTCTCTTTTGAGTGATCATTGGGGGGTCTCATGGCCTATACCGATTTGCAGGCAATAAACAAATAAAATCATATGAACGCTTGTCCATAAAAGACAGCACTGGTTAAGAGGGGGCTAGAAGAATGCAGCTCATCTTTGCAAAATATGTATGCCTACCCCTTTGAAGTTTAGTTTACCCAAAACTAAACCAAGAGATAATGGGAGATAAATGTCTAGCAGAGGCTTAAATGAGTTGTCTGGTCATCTGATAAAAGTCTGAAGTCACTTTACGTGACTGCAGACTTCTGAATTCTGACAGTGTGCGTTCACCGGTATTGCTATTGTGACGCCTCTACTCAGAAAGCCCGTGTTTTACCCTGGGTGTTGGGGGACTCGGTGTCGGGCCCTGCGTTGAAGAGATGGGGTGTAGCCGTGGCCCGGGCCCGACCCGTGCTCAGGACCGTCACATTAGAAAGAGATGGTGTGGGCTAATCCGGGTTGAGTGGCTGATTGTTTACGACTACGCCACCTGTGGTGTCTGGTGAAGGGCCACCAGCGCCGCTAGCAGTCCGCTGAGGCCCGGTGTCATGGCGGCTAAAGTTATTACTGCTCCCCACAGGCGGAGCAAGGCCTCAGGGCAGGCAAACAGGATGAAGGGGGGTAGCAGTAGCGCGGGGAGTACGGGCACCGTGTCGCGTGGTAGGGCGCGTAATGAACAGTCCGGAGGCCATAGGGGTGAACTTCCAAGGCTTTACTCACTCAGAGATGTTAGCGGGAAGGCGACTTCCTGCTCCTCGCGGAGTCCTGCGGCCACCAGGGACAGGGGTCCGACTACCTCCGAGGAAGTCCAGTGTTCGGTAGCGACCCTACACCAGAGTGTTCCTGCACTACAGACTTCACCCTTTCCCGTCTGTGCGTGTGTAGATTGGCCGGGTCTCCCTCTGAGCTCCTCTCAGGTGTAGGGCTCGGGTGGCAATTCCTCTCCATCCGACGCCCGGCGGGATCCTCAGGGCCTAACCGGGCTTTCCCGTCCTGGACGTAGAGTACAAGGTCGGGTGTCGGGGGCCGGTACCCCTCTTGCAGCCGGAATCCCTCTGAATAGATCAGGTAGGCGAGGACAGGTGGCGTACTCCGCTCCGTCTGCATCCTCCCCGGGACCCATTTGCTAGGGGCCACACTCTAAAGCTCCCGGGCCTTCTCGATCCTGGTCCTCGGCCGGGTTGAGACATTCCTTGTCTGCAACCTACCTCTCGTCCCAAAGATCGGGGTACGAGGGCTGTGTCCCATGCCGGTGCAGGCCCACACAGGATCTGCGCTCCCAGAAGGAAGTCACATTACACACAGTATTTTGACAGCACAGTGACAGCCGACAGACTAGCAAAGTCTAGACAATGGACGGACCACTTGACAGACAGACTGCCAGAGACAAAAAGGACAGAAAGGCCAAGATCAAAGATGGCATTCTATTAAATATGAAATTTGAAGTGTCACTAACTAGTGTTCCTCCACCCACACCCACTAACTGGTTCCTACCACTTTGTGTTCCCCAGTCTCCCTGTAACCAGGGGAGCAGCACCTAGTGCATACTAGCTCCCTCTGGTGGAGATGTGGTGTTGGATGCAAAAGGTTAGGTCACAACCATCACACTGGGCTTACCTCACAGGAGGAACACCACACTCCATTGCAGAAGTGCAGCATTCCTGTTGCAGTCGAACCCTCAGGGGCGCCACACTATCGAGAGCAGGCGATCAGGAGTGGTGAATCCTGACACTGTGTGCACCGCACGCTGACAAAGTTCAGAAGACTGCAGTCACTCTTGATTGCAGATTTTATCACAAGCCCTTTAAGGCAAGCATTCATATTGATCTAGTTTTTGCTTAATACACCGATATCCGTCAACAGCTTAATGTGTATGGGCAATTTCAACTCTCCACTCTCCCCCTGACAGATGACGTTGGGGGAGAGAAGGATTCGACTTGTTGGATTTCAACATCCAATCCTATTTTTCTTCTGCAAACATAAACTATCTCATAGAGATCCTCAGAGCACTAGGGTGAGCCTTGCATTCCTATGTATGAGATGTTGGGTGAGATAGCTGTCGACAGCTAACTATCCTATTCAGAAAAGATGCATATTTGGCCAAGAAAGGGGGAAAGGTTTTGGGAGAGTTTGGCCGACAGCTATCTGCTGTCATAGACCATATGCAGCCGTGGGTCTTGTAGTTATCCCTATTGCTAAAATAGGATCCCAGCAATCTTCATTACAACGTCTGTGCCACACATACATTCCAAAAGAAAAAAATGATGTCAAAATAAGATCACACGGTGTTCCTCACCTTGTTGAAAGGCCTCACCCGCACAGCCACTTTCACACTATCGTAAATTGGCATATTTCAGAAGCTGCCAATAACTGCAACTGGATTAAGTAGATTAAAATAAGTGAGAGGTAAAGAAGGGCTGAAACCACTGTAATGAACGCTGTTACTTTTCTCTTCCAGACCTTGTACTGAATTATTTAGCAATGGTTTCATTTAACCAGTGGTATCACTTTATATCTCATGCTGCTGTAACTTTCTTTATTCATGTGAACTCAATTCTACTTACTCCACCATAGGGCAGGGTTACCTGAAAATAGCTGGCTTTAAAATACATGGTGGTACAATGCCCATTACTAATTTTTTAACCAATAAATTAAAATAATCAACAATTACCGCAAAATTTTAATATTATTAGACCAAATGCACCCAGCTCTAGCTGGTCAACTGTGCCCACAAGCCATGACTCAAAAGCTATGCTCCCTCTGTCTCCCAACCAAAAATAAACACCGCAGCCATACTTACGGCCAAATTCTGACTATACAGTCATGGCCAAAAGTTTTGAGAATGACACCAAAATTATATTTTCACATGATCTGCTGGCCTCTGTTTTTTATTAGTGTTTGTCTGATGTTTATATCACATACAGAAATATAATTGCAATCATATTATGAGTACCAATAGGTTATATTGACAGTTAGAATGAGTTAATGCAGCAAGTCAATATTTGCAGTGTTGCCCCTTCTTCTTCAAGACCTCTGTAATTCTCCCTGGCATGCTCTCAATCAACTTTTGGACCAAATCCTGACTGATAGCAGTCCATTCTTGCATAATCAATGCTTGCATTTTGCCAGAATTTGTTGGTTTTTGTTTGTCCACCCGTCTCTTGATGATTGATCACAAGTTCTCAATGGGATTAAGATCTGGGGAGTTTCCAGGCCATGGACCCAAAATCTCTATGTTTTGTTCCATGAGCCATTTAGTTATCACCTTTGCTTTATGGCAAGGTGCTCCATCATGCTGGAAAAGGCATTGTTGGGCACCAAACTGCTCTTGGACGGTTGGGAGAAGTTGCTCTTGGAGGACATTCTGGTACCATTCTTTATTCATGGCTGTGTTTTTAGGCAAGACTGTGAGTGAGCCGATTCCCTTGGCTGAGAAGCAACCCCACACATGAATGGTTTCAGGATGCTTTATAGTTGGCATGAGACAAGACTGGTGGTAGCGCTCACCTCTTCTTCTCCGAATAAGCTGTTTTCCAGATGTCCCAAACAATCGAAAAGGGGATTCATCAGAGAAAATGACTTTGCCCCAGTCCTCAGCAGTCCACTCCCTGTACCTTTTGCAGAATATCAGTCGGTCCCTGATGTTTTTTCTGGAGAGAAGTGGCTTCTTTGCTGCCCTCCTTGAAACCAGCCCTTGCTCAAAGAGTCTCCACCTCACAGTGCGTGCAGAAGCACTCACACCAGCCTGCTGCCATTCCTGAGCAAGCTCGGCACTGCTGGTAGTCCGATCCCGCAGCTGAAACAGTTTTAAGATACGGTCCTGGCGCTTGCTGGTCTTTCTTGGGTGCCCTGGAGCCTTTTTGACAACAATGGAAGCTCTCTCCTTGAAGTTCTTGATGATGCGATAGATTGTTGACTGAGGTGCAATCTTTGTAGCTGCGATACTCTTCCCTGTTAGGCCATTTTTGTGCAGTGCAATGATGGCTGCACGTGTTTCTTTAGAGATAACCATGGTTAACTGAAGAGAAACAATGATACCAAGAACCAGCCTCCTTTTAAAGTGTCCAGTGATGTCATTCTTACTCAATCATGACTGATTGATCGCCAGCCCTGTCCTCATCAACACCCACACCTGTGTTAATGGATCAATCACTAAAACGATGTTAGCTGCTCCTTTTAAGGCAGGACTGCAATGATGTTGAAATGTGTTTTGGGGGTTAAAGTTCATTTTCTGGGCAAATATTGACTTTGCAAGTACAGTAATTGCTGTTAAGCTGATCACTCTTTGACATTCAGGAGTATATGCAAATTGCCATTACAAAAAATGAAGCAGTAAACTTTGGAAAAATTACTATTTGCATATCACATACTTGCGGTCACATGACCACTCGGTCACACTGCCAGCACCGGAGAATTCGCTCAGCGTGAACTGCGAGGATTCACAAGTCTGCAGTAACATAGACTGACTGCAGGCTTTTGTGATAAACCTGGACAACCCCTTTAACATTATAGACTAACAAACTTCTAATTTTTATCCATCTTAATAGAACAATAACTACTCCTAAAAACGCTAAACAAGAGCTAACCATATTTTCTAATGTAAGGGGGACACCAAACAAATCAGCAATATACTGAAACTTAACCCCTTAACGACTGCTGATACGCATTAAAACGGGAATAAGGGAATAGCGTCGCCCTGTGTAAATTATAAACTTGGTGCTAAAGAGTTTTTTAGTGGGAAAAAAATATTTTTTTGTTCTCACATCTAAATGTTATAAAGTTTTGTGAATCACCTATAGGTTAAAATGCTAGATGAATTCCTTGAGGGGTCTAGTTTCCAAAATGGGGTCACTTGTGGGGGGGGGTGCTGTTTTCGCATGTCAGGGGCTCTCAAAATGTGACATAGCATTCACAATTTATTCCAGACAAATAGCGCTCTTTCCTTTCCTAGCCATATGTCCAAACAGAAGTTTTTGACCACCGATAGGGTATCATTGCGTTCAGGAGGAATAGCGTAACACATTATGGGGTCTGTTTTCACCTATTATTCATTGTGAAAATTGCAAATTTGAGGCTAAAACAACATTTTTGTGAAAAAAATGAAAATTTTCCATATGATGACCTAATGTTATCAAATTCTGTGTAGTACCTCTTTGTTCAAAATGCTCACTATACCCTTGGATAAAATCCATGAGGGATGTAATTATCAAAATGGGGTCACTTGTGGGGGGTTTCCACTGTTTAGGCCAAACATGTCAAATCTTGCCCGCAGGGTGGTTTTATTTGGCCCGTGACACCAGAACCACCTCCCCTATGTGGGGCCATTAATCTGTATGGAGGACTTTGTGGAGCCCATTATACTGCATACTGGTTGGCCCGTGAGTTTGTCCAAATTGTTCATTTTGGCCCTGTGTGTGTTTGAGTTTGACATCCTTGGTTTAGGAACATCAATGGCTCTTCAAACGAAACATGGCGTCCTCTCTCGATTCAAGCCATGTTTGCGTCAAATGTCACTCATTCCCTTGCGAGCCCTGTTGATAACCCCTTATGTTCCACTACATATGGGGTATCAGTGTACTCAGGAGATATTGGAAAACTAATTTTGTGGCGCATTTTCTCCTGCTGCCCTTGTGAAAATAAAAATTTTGGGCTAAAAGTACATTTTTGTTGGAAAAATGTGATTTTCTTATTTTCATTGCTCTACTTTATAAACTTCTGTGAAGCACCTGGGGGGTCAAGGTGCTCACCACACATCTAGATACATGGCTTGAGGGGTCTAGTTTCCAAAATGGGGTCACTTGTGAGGGATTTCCACTGTTTAGGCACATCAGGGGCTCTCCAAACGCGATATGGCATTAACTCCCGATTCCAGCCATTTTTGTGCTCCTTCCCTTCAAAGCCCTGCCGTGCGCCCAAAAAATAGTTTTCCCCCACATATGAGGTATCGGCATGCTCAGGAGAAATTGCACAACAAATTTTGATGTCCAATTTTCCCTGTTACCCTTGTGAAAATAAAACATTTTGGGCTAAATTTCAATTTTTGTGGAAAAAAGTAAAATGTTAATTTTTTCCTTCCACATTGCTTTAGTTCCTGTGAAGCACCTGGAGGGTTAATAGCTTCTTGAATGTGGTTTTGAGGACTTTGAGCGGTGCAGTTTTTAGAATGGTGTCTCTTGTGGGTATTTTCTTTTCTATAGGTTCCCCAAAGTCGCTTTAAATGTGATGAGGTCCTTAAAAAATGGTTTTGTAAATTTTATTAGAAAAATTAGAAATTGCTGGTCAACTTTTAAGCCTTCTAACTTCCTAACGAAAAAAAAATTATGTTTGTGCTCCTAAATTAGGAGCACCAGTGACCCCAGTATGTAATGCTATTGCGCGGCAGAGATACACAGGTGAGGGTAAAGATACATTCCTGTTAGGGGTCTGTGGATGCTGAGGATAGGAACCCTGATACGCGTTTCGCATTGGCTTCTTCTACTGGGGTCACTGGTGCTCCTAATTTAGACCTCTAATTTATTTATAATTTCACATGCACTTTGCATATTATTCTCATTCTTGTCTTTTTTGCATCAGCAATTATTTATTTCGTATTTTGAGCTAGTTGGAATCACTACTGCCTCATGTTTTTGATACTGTATACTTGTTCATGTGACCAATCTTTGACGTACATCATACATTATATATTATACCAGCTGTCCTTGTACCTCATCTACTTACTGAATTGTAACTACTTACATGACCACAAGGAGTTTTTGATGTACTTATACTTGTACTGCTGTACTAAATTTTGTTTCATATCTTACAGTACAAACTGTTATTTCACACTTTGGCGACCAGAGATTAATATTGTTCCATGTTACATTTTCATACATTTTGTGGCTGAAGATTAGTTTTCTTTTCCACTCCATATTCATGAATTTCAACTGTGCATTTTATTATTAGAATGTATTTATTCTCATCCACTATTTGCTCTATTTATTATGAGGTTGTGGATAATATAATTTAAGCAATGACATATATTTTTTCTTGCTCTAGAATGCTGGGGATTTTTCTTGCCTTTTTTCTCCCTTCTTACTGTTTTTAACACATTTTCAACTAAAGACTGTCATATTTTACTATTTTGGGTTTCTATCGCTTCCCTTCTTTTGGGTATACATCTTGGAATCAGCATAACAAATAAAAAAATGTCTAAATAATGAACACCACCACCTGACAACTCATATTGCAGAACTTAGTGCAAAAAAAATGGAAAGGGCTTCAAAATAACAGGACAGTGAAAATCCATGGGCAGACATTTATCAAATAAAAACTGTTTTCAAATTGAAATCCCAAATTAATTAAAACCACAAGGTTTAACAGTTAGGAGCTTAAAAGTTGATTTAACTTAACCCTTTAAGGTTCCCATGCCAAATTGCTTCAAGATTGATACTGCCTCATGAAAAGACACATATTCAACCAAGCCCAGTGATTTATCAATTTCATAGTTCAAGGATACTCCTGCCGGAAAAGTAAGAAGCTGTATTAATCTACAAACTAGAGCCTCCCTTTTCAGCACGACACCCACAGGCAAAATTCTGAATCTAGAAAATTGAGTAATATTGAAAGGAACTGCATATCTACAAAGCTTTAATGTCTTAATTATTTTTTCTCTGACTACACTTATATACATATCAACTGAAATCTAGTTATACAATCAACTGTTGCCCAGACCTTTTAATTTTGGAATAAAAACATAACTGAATCCATCTATAAGGAAATTAACTTTCCCCCTGAGAACACTGCAAGCCAGGGGAGCATTTTTATTAGCTTTAGTGCTCTTGTAACAGTAATCCCTCAGACTGAGCTGCTGTTGACCAGATAGACTGGTATTTTTGAAGCATTTGAATAAGGGATGATTGCCTCCACAAAAGGAGTGATGCTTTTAGTACTCATGCCTGTAGCGACAATTATTCATCCATCCAAAAGCAGATTAGTTAAATGAGAAATAGCAGCCCTTTTTACTGCAGACTTTTGAATCCTCACAGTTTTCGCAATGCACACTGTCAAGATTCTCCTTTATCGGTGGTGAGAGCAGGTGGTCATGTGACTGCAAGTATTCTACTTGAATACTTCCGGCCAACTTCCAACTAGACATGTGCGGCTTCACTCAATAAAAGTGAATTGAGAAAGGCCGGCACATCTAGTCAGCACGTGACTGTATGTACAGTATGTGTGGCACCCCTGCGGGTCCAGTTGCCACAGAGGTGCTGCACATCACCCAGAGGTGTGGTACCCCACTCCCAGGTAAGGAAGGAACACTACCCGGTACCCAACCACTCACATCCAACAGTACATCACTCCATAAGGGAAGGTTCAGATAGCTCCTAAGGGAGAGCACAGGCCTGGTCCCTGTCAGGAGGATGGAACTAAGTAGAGGAGGTGGGTGGAGGAAGTAGTTTAGAGGAGCACTGAGGGGAGAGTATAAGAAGAAGGGGAACCTTTTAGAAGGGGTTGAGTTAAGGCTGTAAGCCCAGAAGGGAGGTCCTGCTTGTGACAGGTGCAGACAGGAGGGGGGCCCAGAGTAAGGGGCATAGAAGAAGGAAGAAGAGACAGAGGGGGTCTCAGGGGCACGGGAGCACGGACGCTCTCCGTGGGATCCGCATCCACCCGACTGCCGTCGAGTGGAGGGACCAGGCCGCAAATGGGGACTGGCCTCAGACTAGTGGAGAACAACCAAGCTCAGCTAGCCAACCGGAGGCCGCTGCATTTTCAAGGTGTTGCAGCCGAAAACCACAATTACATTGCCGAAAAGGTGGCCACATAGGGTCCAGGGTACTGAGAGTAAGTCACCCGACAAGGCCCGAGGCCACTGGCTTTGGACACTGATTGTGAGGCACAGGGCAGGAGGGCGAGAGCAAGGACAGGGAGACGGCCAGAGAGGCACATAAGAAGGGGATCCCGACTAAGTGTTCCTGAACTGCCTGGGAGCTGGCTGGATCCCTTCCTTGGAGAACACAGGACGAGTGGAAGGTTATAACCGGCTGCAGCGGTAACCAGGAACTGCCTAAGAACTGTGAGTAAAGCCTGAAGACTGCAACCCACTGTGTCCTTGATTTATTGCTTCGTCACCGGCCCTGCGCTACACTGTGCCTGCCAACAACATCTACCTCATCAAGTCCTATATACTGCCCTGGGGCTTAGCTCTGCTCATGGAGAGCTGCACAATCTCTGCTGCGTCACCATCAGCCCCAGTGGATCTGCACCGCAGCGGCTGCCATCTATAGCTGCATACCACGGATGGCGTCACGAACTTTATCCCCAAAAACTTTATTCCCCAATTGACTCTTCATAATCGACCACCCTGGGCCATGGACCGGGTCACTGCCACCGTGACTACCCCAAAAAGGACCGGCCTGGCTACCGAGTACCCCACAGCCCCAGGGGGCGCATCATATGCAAATCACATACTTGCAGTATTGTGAACACCTATTCTCAATGCAGGTACTGGACAATCCTGACAGTGTGTAGTGCACAAGCTGTGAGTATTCAAAAGAGGATTTTCATCTCAAACCTGGACAACCCCTTTAATTCTACCTTAGAGATCGGTACTTGTGTTTCAGACACATATACAAATGAAGCTCTAACCTCTGGCACTCCAGGGTCAAGGCAACGTGCAGCAGCGTGATGAGGTCAAGGAGAGGATGCAAAGACGTCAGGAAGGTAAGCGATCCCAATCCAATGGAGTCAAAGAAACAAGGGTATTTTATTGAGGGAAGGAACTGAGAGTGTGAGAAGGGAACACAGTATATACTGGGCAGTGTGGGGAGACACAGTGTGGGGGGTCAGTATGCAGAGGGGGAAAAAGTGTGAGGAGAGAGTACAGGATGGAGACTGTGCTGTATGAGGCACAAAATAGAGAGGAGGCAGTATATGGGAAACTATCCAGTGGGGGCAGTGTGAGGAGGGGGCACAGTACAGACTGCATCATTTTTTTGGGGGGGGCACACAGTTAGAGGATGCAGTGTGAAGATTATAAGGGGGGACCCTGAATTTAGGGACATATTAGTGATTATAGCTAATAATGGTGGAAAATGTGGTGGTTATAGTTCTTAAGGGGGACACAGTATCAAGGTTATAGCTAATAAGGGCAAACAGTATGGAAGTTCTAATTCAGAAGGGAGAATAGTGTATCTTGTATAGTTCATAAGAAGAACTTTGTGGTAGTAATAGTCCAAAAGGAAATTAGTGCGGAGGCACTATTTTATCAAAGAGGGCAGTGTGGAGGCCATGTGTCATAAGAGAGACAATGTGGGGTATATATTTTGTGCAGGGAGAACAGTGTGGGGCAATTATTTTTTTCAGAGGCACAGCACAGGGCAGATATTTTTATTCAGGGATATTATAACGTCACTTATTTTAAGGGCACAGTGTTGGGTTATGCTGCAGGATTAGATGAAAGTATGCAAAGGCGAGCCGTAGATGTGAAAAATCATCATGGCGTCTGGACCAGATGGAAATAAAAGGGATGAGAATGACTCAAATCAGAGAAGAGGTCACATATAATGTATCTGGATGTAAACGTTTGTGATATGGACTACCGTCCCATCAGTATTGGGGTTCCTGTCCACAGTGTGATGATGGCTGATAATGGTAAGATGATAGTGGGAGTTAAGATATACTGGGAGTTGTAGGTTTATTTATTTATTTTACTCACCTATACAGCACCATTATTTCCACAGCACTTTACAGACATCATCATCACTGCCCTCACTGGAGCTCACAATCTAAATTCCCTATCATTATGCCTCTAGAGTGTAGGAAGAAACCGGAGTACCCGAAGGAAACCCATGCAAACACAGAGAGAACACACATGCTTTTTGCAGATGATGTACTTGGGATTTTAAACTAGGACCCCAGCGTTACATAAATGTACCGTCCTGGCTGAAAGTGTTGGCACCCTTGACATTATTCCAGAAAATGAAACCAGATAATAAGGGGAGACGTTGACTCAATCTTTGCATTATGTGTTTGTGTGTGCCACACTAAGCATGGAGAACAGAAAGAGGAGAAGAGAACTGTCTGAGGACTTGAGAACCAAAATTGTTGAACAATATTAACAATGTCAAGGTTACACGTCCATCTCCAGAGATCTTGATGTTCCTTTGTCCACAGTGCGCAACATAATCAAGAAGTTTACAACTCATGGCACTATAGCTAATCTCCGTGGATGTGGACGGCAGAGAAAAATTGATGAAAGGTTGCAATGCAGGATAGTCCAGATGGTGAAAGGGCAGTCCCAATCAAGTTTCAAAGAAATTCAAGCTGTTCTGCAGACTCAGGGTGAATCAGTGTCAGCACAAACTATCCGTGGACATTTAAATGAAATGAAACACTATGGCAGGAGACCCAGGAGGACCCCACTGCTGACACAGTGACATAAAAAAGCTAGACTGCAGTTTGCCAAAATGTACATGTGTGGCGCCCCTGAGGGTTCAGTCGCAACAGGGGTACTGCACCTCAGTCCGAGGTGTGGTATCTCCTCCTCTGAGGTAAGGATGGAGCACTTCTCAGGACCATACTTCACCATCCAACACTACACCTCTCCCACCTGAGGGGGGCTTATATGCACCAGGGTGCTGCCCCAGCCGGGATAAGAGGAGATGGGGGAATCAAAGATAGGGGGAACCATGTAGTGGGAGAGGGTGGAGGACACACTTAGAGGTTACACCACAAGTTTCATATTTAATAAACGGCCATCTTGGGCTTATGGTCTTTGATTGTGATCTTCATCACTGAACGTGGCTTTCCGTGTGAACCTGCCGCTGATTGAGGATTCACGGTCCTCGTCCTCTGGCCTTGAGGCGAGGAGCGGGTTAGAGTTAACGGCTGTCTCTACCCGGTCAAGGTCCCTACCTAAGAAAGCCTGGAGGGGAGCAGAGGAGGCAAGCTCTGCAGGCAAAAGGATCCCAAGGGGGATGCAGACGGAGCGGCATACGCGGTCACATAAAAGATTTAATGGGCTTTCAGGGTTGAGTGGTATTTTACGACTACGCTACCTACGGTTTCCGGTGATAGACACCAGCGCTGCTTCAGTCCACTGAGGCCGGTGTTAAGGGGCAGCTTAGATGGGACTGCTCCCCGCAGGCGGAGCAGGCCTCAGGGCAGTGTGATGAGGAATGGTGGGTGCAGTGCCGCGCAGGAAATAACAGGATGAAGCGGGGTGTGAAGTCATCCAGGGTTTTTACTCACATTCAGATGAACTTTAGCCGCAAAGCTTCCCTCTGCTCCTCGCGACGTACTGCGGCCACCGGGAAGGGGGTCCAGCACTTTCCAGGTAGATCAGGAGCACCTGTCGAGAGCCCTCTGGTGTGTGTTCCTCTCCTTGGTGAGTTCTCCCACTAAGTCTTCTCCTGACTGTATGTGTGGTTAGAACTAGGTGTAAGGCCGGGTCCCACTGGATAAACGCAGGTAGAGAGAGTTACAGGTGGTGTATGCCGCTCCGTCCGTATCCCTCCTGGGATCCACTAAGCCTCCGGGCTTTTCTGACTGAGACGTGCAGTAGCAAAGTCAGATATCGGGGGTCGGTCACCCCTCTTGCAGCAGGAGTCCCTCTGACTAGGCCAGAGTGAGAAGTACAGGTGGCGTATGCCGCTTCGTCCGTATCCCCCTGGGATCCTTTTGCCTGTGGAGCTTGTCTTCTCTGCTCCCCTCCAGGCCTTCTTAGGTAGGGACCTTGACCGGGTAGAGACAGTGGTTAACTCTGACCCACTACTCGCCTCAAGGCCAGAGAACGAGGATCGTGTATGTTCAATCGGATGAGGCCTATTACTGAACTCTGGTGGGTGACCACAATCAGAGACGGAGACCACAATCACTGATGAAGATCACAATCAAAGACCATGAACCTAAGATGGCCGTAGATTAAATATGAATTAGTAAGTGTACCCTAAAAGTGTGTCCTCCACCCTCACCCACTACATGGTTCCCCCTATCTTTGGTCCCCCCCATCTCCTCTATCCCGGGCCCTGGTGCATTTAGGCCCCCTTCAGGACAGGAGTGGTGTAGTGTTGAATGGTGAAGTAGGGTCCTGAGAAGTGCTCCATCCTTACCTGGAAGAGGAGATACCACACCTCAAGCTGAGGTGCAGTACCCCTCTGGTGACTGAACCCTCAGGGGTGCCACATCTCCATGGGTTCCTGGTAACCGGAGGGTCCCACCTGGCAACCCTAAACAATATATCCATGGGGCCAGGTGACTTCATAGTCCGAACCTGGTCTCCCCAAATGTATCCATGGGCTCTCTGATGGTCAGTGGAGCAGATCCATATCTTTCCAGTCAGGGCCTCATACCCTTAGGCAGGAATCATGTATAATCCAAATCTGTGTCTCTTTGAATGGAGCCACCATGCTATCCATCTACTGTCCTGAAGGATGTCTCTCATTCTCCTTGTAAAGTCTTTCTGATTCTCCTTGATTCTCCTTGCAGGACTACAGACATCCCTGGTTATATTTACATCTTTGTAAGCTCATCATTCACAGGTTGGGGGGAAAGGGCAGCGCTTAGGTCTCATTGTTTGAGCATTTAATGAATTTGCGTAGTTTGTCCTCCTGTTTTGTGATTCAACAAGAAAGATGGTAGCGGTAATATAACTACACCAGCTCATATGATTGCTGCAGCCAATTACTGGGCTGAGTGGTAATGCCGAGCAGGGTCGGACTGGGGTGTATGCGGCCCACAGGGGGAATGGACCCTAAGGGCCCACCCTAAAGCTATATGCAAATACCTGTTAGTCGTTATCCCTGTTATAGTGGAGCGTCGACTGTAAAACACAGGCGGCTCCTAAACATCTACTGTGCGCACACTATAACTGGGATGTACAATTATGGTAGTATGCATTAAAGAGTTCTTTGATGAAAGCAAGTTATCACCGATCCAGAGGTTAGGTAGGTGTTAACTTATTGATATGTGGAATCCGACCATTGGAAACCGCGCTGATCAGAAGAATGGGGACTCTTACCCCTGACAGGACACCTTTAGCCCCATTTTAAAATGGAGCATCAGGTGGGATGTCTGACTGCAGCTCCATTCATCCTCTGCCATACAAGGTGTGGGAAAGACTTAGTGCAACACAAAGGGAAGAGGAAAAGGGAGCCCAGACTCTAGGGAAAGGGGGGAGTGGAGACCTCCTAGGCTGATCTAGTATCACCCTGTCTTTACTAACGTCCCTATATTTGCTCTTCACCAATAATAATAATAATAATAATTTTTATTTATATAGCGCCAACATATTCCTCAGCACTTTACAATTAAGCGGGGACATGTACAAACAATAAATTCAATACAAGGTGAGACAGTTTAACAGTTACATCAGGAATGAGGTCCCTGCTCGCAAGCTTACATTCTACAAGGAAAAGGGGGGACACAATAGGTGGAAAATGCTTGTTATTTCAGGTCAGGCAATTATAATAAGTCTGGATTATCATATAAAGCTGTATGATCCGGTCATCAGCCTGTATGTTCAAATGCAATACTCAATTACCGAGTGCAGTTATCGTGTGCATGGAGGGTGTAGAAACAGATGAACAGTAGGGGGCAGATTCTGAATTGTATTTAGGAGGGAACAGGGGAAAGTTAGTTTACTGGGTATTTGAGATGGTAGGCTTGTTTAAAGAGATGGGTTTTTAATGCGCGCTTGAAGACATTGGGGCTAGGCATCAATCGGATCGTGTGGGGTAGAGCATTCCAGAGAACTGGTGCAGCACGAGAGAAGTCTTGGAGACGGAGGTGCGAGGTTCGGATTATGGGGGATGTTAGTCTTAGGTCATTTGTGGAACGGAGGGCACGTGTAGGACGATAGATTGAGATGAGAGAGGAGATATAAGGTGGTGCAGAACTGTGGAGAGCTTTGTGGGTGAGAGCAATGAGTTTATATTGGACCCTGTAGCGAATAGGTAACCAGTGTAATGACTGGCACAAGGTGGAGGCATCGGTGAAGCGGCTGGACAGAAATACGACCCTGGCTGCTGCATTCAGGACAGATTGAAGAGGGGAAATTTTGGTAAGAGGGAGACCGATCAGAAGAGAGTTGCAGTAGTCCAGACGAGAGTGAATAAGAGCAACAGTAAGAGTTTTAGCAGTTTCCAAAGTGAGAAAAGATCGGATTCTGGAGATGTTTTTAAGATGCAGGTGACAAGAGCGAGTGAGTGATCGGATATAGGGAGTAAAGGAAAGGTTAGTGTCGAATATGACCCCAAGGCAGCGGGCGTGCTGCTTGGGAGTTATGGTTGACCCCTCCAAGGTAATTTCGATGTTAGGTAGAGTTAGGTTAGTAGAGGGGGGAAACACAAGAAGTTCAGTTTTGGAGAGATTCAGTTTAAGATAGAGGGAGGACATGATGCTAGACACAGCAGACAAGCAATCCTTGGTGTTTTGTATTAGGGTAGGGGTGATGTCAGGGGAAGAAGTGTATAATTGGGTGTCATCAGCATAGAGATGATACTGGAACCCAAATCTGCTGATTGTTTGTCCAATAGGGGCAGTGTATAGAGAGAAGAGGAGGGGGCCTAGGACTGAGCCCTGCGGAACCCTGATAGTAAGGGGATGAGGAGGGGAAGAGGAGCCGGCAAAAGATACAGTGAAGGAGCGGTCAGAGAGGTAGGAGGAGAACCAGGAGAGAACGGTTTCCTTGAGGCCTATAGAGCGGAGCATAGTGAGGAGGAGCTGGTGATCCACAGTTTCAAATGCTGCAGAGAGATCCAGGAGAATCAGCAGGGAGCAGTGACCTTTGGATTTGGCTGTTAGTAGATCATTAGAGACTTTAGTGAGGGCAGTTTCAGTGGAGTGTAAGGAGCGGAAACCAGATTGTAGAGGGTCGAGGAGAGAGTTATCTGTGAGATAGCGGATTAGACGGGAGTGGACCAAGCGTTCCAGGAGTTTAGAGATGAAAGAAAGATTAGAGACAGGTCTGTAGTTAGCAGCGCAGTTCTGGTCCAGGGATGGCTTTTTAAGTAAAGGGGTTATGATGGCGTGTTTAAATGAGGAGGGAAAGATACCTGAAGAAAGAGAGAGGTTAAATAGTTTAGTCAGGTGAGTGGTGACCACCGGTGAGAGGGACTGCAGGAGATGTGAAGGAATGGGGTCACTGTTGCAGGTTGTAGGCCGAGAAGAAGCGAGGAGCTGGGTAACTTCTTCTTCTGTGACAGGCTCAAAGATGGCAAGTGAGCTTGAAGTGCGGCAGGGAAGGGGATCCAGGCACTGAGGAGATTGGGCTGAGATGTCCTGATGGATGTGGTTGATTTTTTCAAAGAAATAAGTGGCCAGATCCTCCCCGCTGAGGTTGGTGGTGGGGGCCTGTGCTTTAGGTTTCAGAAGGGAGTTTAAGGTTTCAAAAAGTCGTTTTGGATTGTTGGACATTGAAGTGATGAGGTTGGTGAAGTAGGATTGTTTGGCCAGATGAAGGGCAGAGTTATAGGTTTTGAGCATGAATTTATAGTGGATGAAGTCCTCAGCACACCTTGAGCAACGTTGAAGAAAACGTGTTTGCGTCGTGTGCCAGGGCTGCCGTTGTCTGTGTCAGGTCTTTCTGCGTTTAGAAGGTGCGGCTTCATCTAGGGCACTCTTCAGTGTATTGTTGTAGTGTGACAATGCTAAGTCTGGACAGGAGAAGGAGGAGATGGGGCCTAAAGATGTGTGGAGATTGTCCATAAGCTGCTGGGTATTAATGGTACGTGTATTCCTATAAGTGTGGTAAGTGGGGGTGTCCCAGGTGAGGAGACAATTCTTAACAGAGAAGGAAAGAAGGTTGTGGTTCGAGAGCGGGAGAGGGGAGTTTGTTAAAGTCATCCAGCAAGCAGAGACTTGAAAAAAACAGGTCCAGAGTATTCCTGTCTTCATGGGTAGGAGAATTAGTAAACTGTGAGAGATGGAATGAAGAGGTTAGAGAAAGTAGATGAGAGGCAGATTGGGAGAGGGGATCATCAATGGGGATGTTAAAGTCGCCCATGATGAGGGTGGGGATGTCACAGGATAGAAAGTGAGGAAGCCAGGTGGCAAAGTGATCCAAGAACTGGCGGGAGGAACCTGGAGGGCGATACACAGCCGCCACTCGCAGGGAAAAGGGTTTAAAGAGTCTGATGGTGTGGACTTCAAAGGAAGGAAACATGAGTGAGGGAAACGGGGGGATGACCTGGAAAGCACATTGTGAGGAAAGGAGCAGACCAACACCTCCACCCTGTCTGTTGCCAGGTCTGGCGGTATGTGAAAATTTCAGCCCACCAAACGAGAGAGCAGCAGCAGCGGTGGTGTCTGGCTGCTGAATCCAGGTTTTTGTGATAGCCAGAAGGTTAAGGGAATTAGAGAGGAAAAAATCATGGATGTAAGTTAGTTTGTTACACATAGACCGTGAGTTCCAGAGAGCACAATGAAAATCGATAGGAGAGGGCATGCACTGAACGTTAATAAGATTAGCAGGGTTTCTATATGCAGCTGGAGGAGAGTGGTGTATGCTAGTGGACGGGGGGCCCAGGGTTGGGGGAGATGTCGCCTGCGACTAGTAAAAGGAGAAAGAGAAAGAGCAGGTGGTCTAATGATTTGTATGAACGTTTTGAGTGCTGTATGGAGGTAGAGGATGGTTTGCAGAGGGTGAGGAATGTCAGTAGAGCCTCAGAGTTATACATGAGAGAGGGGAGAAGGGAGGGGCTGATATAGAGAGAAAGCAGAAGTGAAAACAAATAAAAAGCAGATTGATAAGACTAATGCATAATGCAGTATTAGTGACTGAGAAGCATATTTGTATGAATATCTTATGCATCTTACCTGTCTCCTGCCCTGTCCAACTGCCATGTCTAACTGCACTTGTAATTATTGCACTTAAAATCTATTGCACGCGTGACCCAGCACGCGTGCTATTCCCAGCCAGAGCTGAATATATCACCAATTGCCGCATACGAACCTTGCCCTGTCTTTCACTGGTGTTTGGCCCTGGCTAGGGAGGGGGATGAGTGCTAGTCGATCCCCACTAACCACTAAAGACAACAAGGGGGAACAAACAAGGGAAGATAGCTTAGCTTTTAGTCGACTTCATAGAGATGAACATCCGTCCTCATAGCTCCATAGAGGATGAAGTAATGCACTTGCTCCGAGTCATCACAAAAGGTAATGAGTATCACCGGCACCTCACTCTAGCAGACCCAGGTATTTATTCACCCAGGCCAGGGTGTTAATTAGCCAGAGGAAGGTAGCCGATGGGTCCTAGAGAGACAGCCTCTAAGAAGGTGTCTATAATGCCAAACATAGAGATCTCCTGCAATCAACTGCAGAACAACTGTCTGTCACTGCTGACACACCCGTGGCAGTATCACCTCTTCTACGAGTGGCCTCCGGACACTCAGGACTGAGTTTCTCCAGATAAGAGGTATGGAATGAACGAACCAACCTGGGAGCGTTCACCTCTGATGCTGAAACCCACATCTTCTCCTCTGGACCATAACCCTTCCAGTGCACCAAGTATTGTAGAGAACGACGTTGGAAATGAAAACCTACAATCCTCGAAATCTGGAACTCCAGATTACCATCAACCATTACTGGGGGCGGTAGTAGAGGTGAGGGCTCATACCACATACATACCACCCACATACTTCTTGAGAAAGGACCTGTGGAACACATTGTGGACCTTAAAAGCGTGAGGAAGTTCAAGACGAAACGCTGTTGGGTTAATGACAGCGGTTATTTTATAGGGACCAATAAACCTAGGTCCCAGGTTCCAAGAAGGAACTTTCAATCTTATATTCCTGGTAGACAACCACACAAAGTCATTCACATTCAAGTCCGGATCTGGCAAGTGTTTTCTGTCAGCCATACGTTTTTAACTGTCTGCTATGATCTTTAAATTACTCAGAAAACCCTGTTATACCGAGGAGAGCGATGAAACAAACTGTTCCTCCTCAGGAACTCCTCCCCCACTAAAGGTACCAAACGGTGGGTGATAACCGTATGCACCGAAAAACGGTGACCTGTCAGTGGATTCTTGATGATGATTATTAATGGCAAATTCTGCCAGCAGTAAGTAGGATGCCCAATCCTCCTGATTTTTGGAGATGAAACACCTGAGGTAGGTCTCCAAATTTTGATTGACATGCTCGGTCTGTCCATTTAACTGAGGATGGAAGGCAGAGGAAAAGGACAGCTGCACCCCCAGTCGAGGACAGAATGCCTTCCAGAACTTGGAAACAATCTGGGTCCCCCGATCTGACACCACATCGGAGAAAACCCCATGAAGCTTCATGATCTCATTTATGAACACCTGAGCAAGCGTCTTGACATTTGGAAGTGCCAGTAATGCGACAAAGTGAACCATTTTACTGAACCTATCTACAACCACCAAAACCACCGCTTTGCCTGAAGAAACTGGTAGGTCAGTAATAAACGCCATGGACAAGTGTGTCCATGGCCTACTAGGGATAGGTAGCGAAAGAAGAGTACCAGACGGACGGGTATGCAAAACTTTAGAATGTGCACAAAAACTACAAGCAGATACGTGTTCAATCATATCCCGATGCAACCTCAGCCACCAAAAATGATGAGAGAGAAGGTCCGCGGTTGTCTTACCACCTGGATGCCCAGCAAGCACAGAGTTATGATGTTCCTTAATAACTTTGCAGCGCAGATTAGATGGTACAAATAACCTTCCTGAAGGGCAGGAGGCAGGGGCGTCCCCCTGAGCCTCCAACACCTTACCCTTCAGTTCAGGATACAGTGCCGAAATGACTACCCCTTTCTGTAATATTGGGGCAGGGTTCTCATGGTTCTTGGAGCACCAGGGAAGCTCCGGGACAAAGTATCAGAATTGACATTTTTGACCCCTGGATGAACAGTGACAACAAAATTGAACCTAGTAAAAAACAGGGACCATCTGGCTTGCCTAGGGTTGAGACGTTTAGCTGACTGGAGATATGACAGATTCTTATAGTCAGTAATAACAGTAATAGGATGGAAAACTCCCTCCAACCAATGTAGCCATTCTTCGAACGCAATTTGATCAACAAAAGTTCCTTATTACCCACGTCATAATTTCTCTCAGCCGAAGACAATTTTTTAGAAAAGAAGGCGCATGGACGCCATTTACCAGGGGATGGACCCTGAGGCAGCACAGCCCCAACCCCGACATCCGATGCATCAACCTCCACAATAAAGGGTTGGGAAACATCGGGTTGACTGAGCATAGGTGCAGTGGCAAAATGATTCTTTAAGGAAGAAAAAGCCTGGAGGGAAGCATCCAACCATTTGGAAAAATCAGACCCCCTCTTAGTCATGTCAGTACTGAGTTTCATAATTACAGAGTAATTTTGGATGAATTTCCAGTAAAAATTAGTAAAGCCCTGAAAACGTTGTAGAGTCTTCAGGTTCTCGGGACGGTCCCAATTAAGGACTGCACGGATCTTCTCTGGATCAATCCGAAAACCCGAAGATGACAAGTACCCCAAAAACTGCACCTCGTGAACAGCGAAAACACATTTTTATCAGTTTGGCATAGAGTTTGTTATCCCTTAAATTTTGGAGCACCTGCTATGTGACATCAGCGCGCGGCCTGTCACAGAGCAGATCGCCCTGTCACAGCTGCAGACTGTGTTCATCTTGATGTGCGTTGTCGCCAGAGCCTTTTCCAGGTTTTTGTGGGCACCGGAAAAAGAGTCTCAGTGGGCCACTTTAAGGCTACATTCCCATGATCAGGAAGTAGCTGCGCTTTGGACGCAGCATATATTCGTTACGTCCAAAGTGCTGTGTTGTCATCACGCAGTTAAATCCGCATGTGTTCACTGAACCTTATTTTCTTCTTTCCCTGGGACCCACCGGATATTTCACAGGTATCCCGCCAGGACAGGCCAACCCTGATGCCGAGGTATAGACGAAGACTCGTCTCTTATGACTTGCATTCAATAACTCTAGCCAAATACCATAAACAAGGAAGAATCCCGAGGGGGTTGAGGAGTCATCTCCACCCAATCCTTTTTGCAGATAACCAGGACTACTGCGATAAATTTAAAAGGATTCTTAATAAATGCTCCCTTGACATTATTGTACTAACGATTGATTTCTTGCAGAGGGCAATCAAGGACAGTGAAAAAAATTTCCGCAATCGAGTCACAACATACCGCCAATTTATCCTCCACTGACTGGAGCAACGTCCCGGAGCTCTCCATTACTAACCTAGGTTTGCGCAACATTAGCTCCTTCACTCCACCACATACTAACCACGCAGACGAAACCACCATAGCACTCAAACAGAGGGACATTAAGAACCTACTACATCAATAATGCCTTGGTTTCTTCCCGACCCACCAAAATCTCTCTACCGAAGAGAAACAAGCCCTCACATCACTGCAAAACAATAGAGACATAGTCAACAAGCCTGCCGACAAGGGGGGCGCCACAGTAATTATGGACAAATCCCCCTATATTAGTGAAATCGACCGGCAACTATGAGACACCACCACATATCAACAGAACAATAATGACCCCACTTTTACTATCCAGGCTAAGATCAAAGAGGTACTGACTAGACACCTAAATCTCTGCACCATAGATCCCAAGACTGTATCATTCCTGACCAATCAACACCCCATCACACTAGTTTTTTACATCTTACCAAAGATTCGTAAATCATTGAACAACCCACCAGGCTGACCTATTGTGGCCTCTACCGACTCCATCCTCTCCCCTCTGGCCATTTATCTCGAAAAAATCATGACCCCGCTGGTTAAAAAGACACAAGCCTTTATATTGGACACTAGTGAGTTCCTGAATACTATCAAAAATTTGCCAGCTATCCCACAAGATAGTCTGTTGGCCACAATGGATGTCTATAGTCTCTATACCTCTATCATTCACAGTAAGGGCCTAGAAGCTTCATCTCACCTTCTCACACAATCCAATTTACCTCCTAATTCAGTACAATTCTGTCTCGAACTACTATCCCTAGTCCTCCACGAAAACTTCTTCATGTTCAGGGACGAATTTTTTTGTGCAACAACAGGGGACCGTTCTAATGTAGAGCCAGCTTATGCTAACGCCTACATGCACAAATTTGAAGAGGATTATGTCTACTCTAATGAGCTCTTCATCAATCACTGTACCAGCTACCATCACTATATAGACGATATTTTTCTCATCTGGCAAGGGCCATGCGAGACACTCACTTCATTTGTCTCCACTAGAGATGAGCGGTGTTCGACTCGAACTGTTCGCCAATCTCAAATTCGAGCTGTTTTGGGTGGTGTTCGAGCCATTCGACGAACCCGAACAATTTGAAGAAAATCCGGCAGTTCGAGATTATGTTCGATAACTGTTCATGCACCAAAATCGTAACTGGATTTTTTCACAGTAATGCTGATAATCAATGTTAATACACAGTTTGAGTGTACAGCGGGGCGGGGGGAGGGGCATGGGATGGATCTCTGCAGAAATAATGAAGATCTCCATTTTTTTTCTCTTTCCCGCATTTACAGTGGGGAGGTGCAGTCTGTCAGCGTATCAGCAGCGCACACACGGAGCGAAGTGCTTTTTTTCACACAAGCAAGGGCATGTGTCATTGGCAGTGTATGTCACATGACCTTGCCCTATAAGACCCAGCCATATTCCCCGTCGCCAACATTTTCTCACTGCTGCAGCTGAGTGTTAGACGGCACAGCTGCTGCTGTGTGCGCGCTATACAGTATAACTGTGTGAATTGCCAGCAAATTTTATCTGAAATAGACAGATAGCTTGGGAGTAGGGACTAGTTGTAATTGCAGCCCTTTTGAGGGCTAGGTTACATCAGTTCCTATCACTTTTTGCCAGGCAGGTCTGTTTTAGTGCTGTGCAAGTGTTTTTCACAGCATTTGGCAAAATCTAGCTAAGCAAATCCTTTTGGGCCATTTGCAGTGTGTGTTAGTCAGTGGAGTAGCCTATCTGTGTTGCAAGCTACACCACCTATGTATGTAATACAAATTTTTTACTGCACCTAGCCAAGTAAAACCTTTTGGGCATATTAGCAGTGTGTGTTAGTCAGTGGAGTAGCCTATCTGTGTTGCAAGCTACACCACCTCTGTATGCAATACAAATTTTTTACTGCACCTAGCCAAGTAAAACCTTTTGGGCATATTAGCAGTGTGTGGTACTCATTCTATTAGGCCATCTATACTAAGCTCCACCAGCTTTCAAATTACTAATAATTTTTAGCTGCATCTTGCCTGGAAAATAATTTTGGGCATAGTAGCAGAGTGTGGTACTCATTCTACTGGCCATCTATAATAAGCTCCACCAGCTTTCAAATTAATAATAATTTTTAGCTTCATCTTGCCTGGAAAATAATTTTGGGCCTGTAGCAGTGTGTGGTACTCATTCTATTAGGCCATCTATACTAAGCTCCACCAGCTTTCAAATTACTAATAATTTTTAGCTGAATCTTGCCTGGAAAATAATTTTGGACATAGTAGCAGTGTGTGGTACTCATTCTATTAGGCCATCTATACTAAGCTCCACCAGCTTTCAAATTAATAATAATTTTTAGCTGCATCTTGCCTGGAAAATAATTTTGGGCCTGTAGCAGTGTGTGGTACTCATTCTATTAGGCCATCTATACTAAGCTCCACCAGCTTTCAAATTAATAATAATTTTTAGCTGCATCTTGATTGGAAAATAATTTTGGGCATAGTAGCAGTGTGTGGTACTCATTCTATTAAGCCATCTATACTAAGCTCCACCAGCTTTCAAATTAATAATAATTTTTAGATGCATCTTCCCTGGAAAATAATTTTGGGCCTGTAGCAGTGTGTGGTACTCATTCTATAAGGCCATCTATACTAAGCTCCGCCAGCTTTCAAATTACTAATAATTTTTAGCTGCATCTTGCCTGGAAAATAATTTTGGGCCTGTAGCAGTGTGTGGTACTCATTCTATTAGGCCATCTATACTAAGCTCCACCAGCTTTCAAATTACTAATAATTTTTAGCTGCATCTTGCCTGGAAAATAATTTTGGGCATAGTAGCAGTGTGTGGTACTCATTCTATTAGGCCATCTATACTAAACTCCACCAGCTTTCAAATTACTAATAATTTTTAGCTGCATCTTGCCTGGAAAATAATTTTGGGCCTGTAGCAGTGTGTGGTACTCATTCTATTAGGCCATCTATACCAAGCTCCACCACCTGTGTATCTAATAAAATAGTTTTACTGCTTCTAACCCAGCCAATCCTTTTGGGCTAGTACCACAATTTGGCCACTCAGCTCTGCTCGGTTTCCATCCATCGTTTTTTGTGTAAACAACTCCAGAGTTGTCAATTAATTAACCACCAAAATGAGTGGCAAAAGGCCTGCTGCTGGTGGAAAGGGGAAAAGGAGTGTTAGGAAGGGAAAAAAAGGTTTATGTCCGTGGGGTACGTGTTAAAGCAACAGTAACATCTGCAGAAGAAAGACCATCTTCCAGCCAAACTAAGATGTCTACTTCTTTTAGTGTACAATGTGATACGATCCCTTTCTTACGGCCACGCCCATCGCTACAAATTCCAGATGAAGCACAAAAACAGCAGGTGCTTCAACGGATATCAAGTGCTTCTTTAAGTGGGCTCTCCTCCACCTCATCCTCAACATCACAAATACTCCAGTCCTCAGAGGTGTCACCCCAATCGCACTTGCTTCCTCACAGCTCCCAAGTCTCCAGCTGCCCATCTGAGTATGGGGTAGAACAGATGGTTGAGTCTGCAGAGCTGTTTACTCATACAATAGCCTGGGAATCAGAGGTCGGCTCCAGAGCTTCTGTGAATCCAGACGAGGAAATGATCTGCACTGATGCCCAGAATCTTTATGAGTCGGATCCAGGACCAGATGAAGAAGGTTCTGAGCATAATGTAGACCCTCGTTCCCAAACTGTAACTCCTGTTGGTGGAGACAATGAGGAAGACGATGATGAGACTCAAATACCTGATTGGAGCGACAACTTGAGTTTTTTGTCAGGGCAGGAAGAGGTTGGCTCTGAGGACGACGGGTGTGAGAACACACAGGGTGATGATGACGAGGTTGCAGATCCCACTTACTGTCAACCCACAGGCAGCCAGTCGATGAGGTCAGGAGAGAAGGTGGAGGAGGATGCTAGTGACGACGAGGTCAGGTTGCGCCTTCCTGGACAGAGACGTAATACTGGAAGCACGTCAACAGCTGCATCCTCAAACACAACTATGCCTCTGACCACAAGTCGTGGTGGCTCTTCAGGTCGCATGGGTTCTAAGCCTTGCATAGCCTGGGCATTTTTTCAGATCGATAAGGATGACCCAACTCGTGTTATCTGTAACATTTGTCACCAAAAGCTAAGTAGAGGCCAAAAAATCCATAGTTTGAGTACTTCATGCATGAACCGTCACATGGATATGAAGCATAAGTTGCAGCGGGAAGCTCACTGTGCTACAATGCGGCCTAGTGGGCCGGGCCAACCACCGTCTGCCCCATCTTGTTCATCCGCGGCCTCTTCATCCTCTGTGACTGGGGGGACAGCAGTCACACCTGTTTTGGGACGCAGACCTGCCACCTCTTTACCCGCAACAGCCAACGTGATTGGCAGGTCATCATTTAATTTGGAAGTGGAAACACCAGCTGGTGTTGAGCGCTCTCCGACATCGATAGCACCACCTTTGGATCAAGGCAACCTAACATGTCCGCCTGCATCTTCCTCACAGACCGGCAGTTTGCCGGGGACACCCTTATCAACCCCGTCTAAGCACAACAGCCAGCCCTCGGTCCCTCAGATGTGGACAAGTAAAAGACCATTTCCTTCTAGCCATGAGAAAGCTAAGAGGTTGAATTTCACCATCTGCAAGCTCTTGGCTACAGAAATGCTGCCTTTCCGCCTGGTGGACACAGAGGATTTTTGAGACCTTATGTCTGTCGCAGTGCCCCAGTACCAGATGCCCAGTCGGCACTACTTCTCAAAGAAAGGTGTGCCTACGCTCCACCAGCATGTCGCACACAACATCATCGCTTCTTTGAGAAACTCTGTGTGTGGCAGGGTGCATTTCACCACAGACACTTGGACGAGTAGGCATGGACAGGGGCGTTACATGTCGCTGACTGGGCACTGGGTAACTATGGTGACAGCAGGACAAGGGGCTGCTGTCCAAGTCTTGCCATCCCCACGAGTTGTGTGTCAATCATCTTTATCTCGAAGTTCCTCCACTGCTTGTGCCTCCTCAACCTCCTCTCGGTCCTCCACCTGCACGCAAAGCCTGTCTGGTCATGCCACCCGCTTTCTAACTGCGCAGAAGGGTTCCTGCACACCTCCTTACTATGCTGGCAGCAGGACTCAATGTCATCAGGCGGTTTTTACTTTGAAATGTCTGGGAAATGTGAGTCACACAGCTGAGGAGTTGTGGTCAGCTCTGGAGAACCAGTTTCATAAATGGTTGTCTTCACTGGACCTGCAACCAGGGAAGGCCGTGTGCGACAATGCTGCAAACCTGGGTGCGGCCCTTCGCCGGAGCAATGTCACACACGTGCCTTGTATGGCTCACGTGTTGAACCTGGTTGTCCAGCAATTTTTAGCCCACTATCCCGGACTAGATGGCCTTCTGCAGAGGGCACGGTCGTTGTGTGCTCACTTCCGCCGTTCGCATCCCGCAGCTCAGCGACTTACATCTCTACAGAAGTCGTTGGGCCTGCCACTTCACCGGCTAAAATGCGATGTGCCAACACGGTGGAATTCAATTCTGCACATGTTGCAGCGACTGTGGCAGCACCGACAAGCCCTGGTGCAATACGTTCTGACTTATAGCCTGAGCCAACGAGATCCAGAGGTGGAGCAAATCACGCTGGAGGAGTGGTCTCAGATCAGGGACCTATACACCCTTCTGCACAGTTTTGAAATGGCGACGAAGATGTTTAGTGCTGACGATGCCATTATCAGCATGACTATTCCAGTGATTTACATGCTGTAGCACATGTTAAACAGAATTCGGACTCAGGTGGTGGGACAAGAGGAGGTGCAGGAAGTAGAGGAGGAGAAGTTGTATGCGGAAGGGCTAACATCTGTAAGGTCCAGACGGTCGGCAGCACCAAGGAGGCAGGCATGGGAGGGTGGGTAGAGGGATTAACCAGGGCGTATGGTAGCAGCCAAACTAGTGAGGAAGGTGCAGGAGCCCAGGAAGGAGTGGAGGACGAACTGGCGATGGGCATGGAATGCTCATCAGATGAGGGAGACCTTGATCACATTTCTGTTCTGCGAGGTTGGTGGGAGAGAGCAGAGGAAGGAAGCATGATTCTTACCACGCCACCAACACAACAGGGACTTGGTGCTCCTGGATGCGCAAGACACATGAGTGCCTTCTTGCTGCACTACCTGCAACATGACCCTCGAATTGTCAGAATTCGAAATAATCCTGACTACTGGGTTGCCACACTCTTAGATCCCCGGTACAAAAGTAAATTTGCCGAAATAATTCCTGCCATAGAAAGGGATTCACGCATGCAGGAGTATCAGCAGAGACTCTTGCAGAATCTTACATGTGCTTTTTCACAAAACACCAGTGGTGCACGTAGTGAATCTCACAGTTCTAACTTGCCAACCGTGGGACTGTCGAGTCTTCAGCACTCAAACCATAACAGAAACACAGCATCTGCTGGTAACAGCAATTTTGCGGAATCCTTTCACCACTTTTTTAGCCCATCCTTTGCAAGGCCACAAGAGACAAGAAGTCAGACACATAGTCAACGCCTAGAGACGATGGTACAGGAGTATCTCCAAGTGAACATCGAAGCCATGACTGTGTCACTGGACCCTTGCTCTTTTTGGGCTTCCAATCTGGATAAATGGCCGGAGCTCGTCACTCATGCCTTGGAGATCTTGTCATGCCCCGCAGCCAGCGTTCTCTCTGAACGTGTGTTCAGCGCTGCTGGTGGTGTGCTGACAGATAAGCACACGCGGCTGTCCACTGACAATGTAGACAGACTCACGTTCATAAAGATGAACAAATCATGGATCCGCAAGGACTTTTCTACCCCTGTGTCATCCTGGGGAGAGTAAAAGCTTGAGGATTTGTTAAAATCACCTCACCAACCATTTTAAGCTTTCAAATTAATAATAATTTTTAGCTGCATCTAGCCCGGAAAATAATTTTGGGCCTGTAGCAGTGTGTGGTACTCATTCTATTAGGCCATCTATACTAAGCTCCACCAGCTTTCAAATTACTAATAATTTTAGCTGCATCTTGCCTGGAAAATAATTTTGGGCCTGTAGCAGTGTGTGGTACTCATTCTATTAGGCCATCTATACTAAGCTCCACCAGCTTTCAAATTAATAATAATTTTTAGCTGCATCTTGTCTGGAAAATAATTTTGGGCATAATAGCAGTGTGTGGTACTCATTCTATTAGACCATGTATACTAAGCTCCACCAGCTTTCAAATTAATAATAATTTTTGTTCTCTCTGAACGTGTGTTCAGCGCTGCTGGTGGTGTGCTGACAGATAAGCACACGCGGCTGTCCACTGACAATGTAGACAGACTCACGTTCATAAAGATGAACAAATCATGGCGCCGCAAGGACTTTTCTACCCCTGTGTCATCCTGGGGAGAGTTAAAGCTTGAGGATTTGTTAAAATCACCTCACCAACCGTTTTAAGCAACTCTGGGGCAATTGATGCCACTTAAGTGGTGTCTGTGCCACAAATTTTTGGAAAAAATGGAGACTCTATTTGGAGTCCCCTTGGTGTGTTTTACGTGACGTTGGCATTGTCAATTACAGGTGGGTTGGGTCCCCCCCCCCTTTTAACCGTAAGAAACTACATACACTATGGCTTGGGGTAACACAGATGGTTGAGTCTGAAGAGCTGTTTACTCAGAGGTCTGCTCCAAAGCTTCAATGTCTGCTAGTCAGCGTAGTAACCCAGCTACGAAGCAAGCTGCACCGCCTGTGTATCTAATACTGATTTTTAACTGCATCTAGCCTAGGCAGACTGTGGTGACCCCCAACCAAACCCAGACGCTCAGCCCCCTACTGGCCCCCTTTCATTGACAATACAATCATGTAACTCTTACAACTGGATGGGTGAGGATCGGTCACAGCTTTATTAACTGTTTATACTCATTACATTAGAAAGGCATTTAATTTCTAAAATAATTCAGCTTGTTGCAGCATGCCCTGTGTCTCCAGTCTCCACAACGGCAAGTTGGCCAACAAGTGTAACTCTCCAACATGTCCTTTCTATTTCCAGGCCACGGAGGATCCTGCGTACTCGTATGCAGGACTCTGACCCCCATCCATCACTCTTAACGCTTGTTCCACTCCGTCCTGGAGTCCTGAAAGGAATATGTCCAGTCCAATATCCATTAAGTGAACACAGTCGGGCCGTATGAGGCCTGCTTTATCTCCTTCCAGTTGTCCGCCTCTGTCTTTTATAAATTTTGGCATCCAAATATTTATTAGCCGCCTTGTCCGTTCGATGGCCGTGATGTCTCGGGCACCCTGCCATACCGCGCTCGGCACAATCTCTGACTATTTTTGTGAAAAATTCTCTGAAGCGCTCAGTGTCTAGTTTCATTATTGCCATTCGTTATGCGCTCTTGTGATAACCTAGGTCGTTTCCCCCAGCCTGTATAACTAAGATGACCGGACCTCTTGCCTCTCTCCCTACCTTGATTACCTCCATTAGTACCTGTGGCCATTGCAGGCCTCTAATACCTCTCCAGTTCAAATATGTGTTATTAAACTCTAATTTCCTCCCGCCTGGGCGGACTTTCGCCCTTTTCTCTGCCCAATATATATACGAGTGGAACATCACCCACACTGTTGGCTTAGCGTCACCTGTAAAAGAAACAAACCACGTTAGGATAACAAGTCCGGTCTTATGTATCTCGCCAAACACGTGGCTCGCCATCTCCCTATCCTCTGAACTTCCGTTTGTGACAGTCCTGCTCTTGTTGCTTCCGTTGCCTTGCCTATGCGGAATGAGTGTGTCCCATAATCTTTGGGGTAGTTCCCTGCCGATGTTATGCATTTATTAAATATAGCTTGGAACTGGTATCTCGATAATGGCGTTCCATCAATGTGTGATAGGAAGAAATTACTTTGTGATCTGATGGTTATATATGTTTTTACTATTGTTACCCGACTCAGCGTACCATTTGTGGGTTGTAGAAGTACCCAAGTGCCCCTGCCCGCTGGAACCATTTTCGATTTGCGTACGCGTAGACGTATTGCATTATTGGCTATGACTACGTCCTGGTGTAATAAGCCTCCACTGGTGTTAATTTTGGATTGAGGGACTAATTCGCTTATGCATAGCGCCCCGAAGAAGGTGGTTGCAAATACAGTAGACAGTAGTGTTGCTTCGAATTGTGAGTATCATGTTAATGGTGTTAGGGATATGATGTGAGAAATCAGTTTTAGTGACACGGGACGGGACGTCTACACTCCTGACTTGGCAGACCCCTTTTCCATCCTTTTATGGATTGTCTGATGATGAATCTCTTTGTCACATGTCCCCAATTCAGTAGTTGGAAGTGAAATGCTACTCCGGTCAACCACCGCTGCGCTGACGCCCCTGATATGCCCCTCATCATTAGCTGGTGGAGAAATTCTATGGTGACTTGTAATCTGGCTTGTTCACATTGGTCAACCCGTCTGCCTGCTACTAGTCGTTTCCACTGTTCCCATGCCTTACCGTATGCTTGCCACTAGAGATGAGCGTTGTTCGACTTGAACTGTTTGCCAATCTCAAATTCGAGCTGCATTGGGCGGTGTTCGAGCCGTTCGGCGAACACGAACGATTTGAAAAAAATTCGGCTGTTCGAGGTTATGTTCGATAACTGTTCGTGCACCAAAATCATAACTGGATTTTTTCTCAGTAATGATGAAAATTAATGTTAATACGCAGTTTGAGTGTACAGTGGGGCGGGGGGAGGGACAGGGGATGGATCTCTGCAGGAATAATGAAGATCTCCATTTTTTTCCTCTTTCCCGCATTTACAGTGGGGAGGTGCAATCTGTCAGCCTATCAGCAGAGCACACACGGAGCAAACTGCTTTTTTTCACACAAGCAAGGGCATGTGTCATTGGCAGTGTATGTCACATGTCCTTGCCCTATAAGACCCAGCCATTTTCCCCGTCGCCACCATTTTCTCACTGCTGCAGCTGCGTGTTAGACAGCACCGCTGTTGCTGTATGTGACGCGCCCCTGGGCCTGAGTCGCGCAGCGTTGCGCACGCGGGAGCCTACCCGGAGCCGGATCTGATAGGGGTAGTAGTCTCGTGGCGGTGACCCGGTCCGTGCCCAGGGAGTCAAACTGAGCGGCAGTCTTTAGCAGTAGATGTTAGAATGTTCGACTACGCCACCCGTTGAATGCGGCTATGAAGCCGCCGCTGCAGGACAGTCCGCTGAGGCCGGTGGTACGGATGTGCAGCATGGATGGTATAACCCCCAACGGGAGGGGTATGGCCTCAGGGCAGCAGATGTGGATGATAGTGGTAGTGATGGTGCAGCAAGGAAGCTCAGAGACGTGTGGTGCAGTTTCAAGGCTTTTACTCACAGGTGTTGCTCCGGTCACTTCGGCCAAGAGTGACCACCCGAGCCGTGCTGCGTCCACCAGGTGCGGGACTCGGCCAACTCCCAGGCAGTTCCAGAGCGTGGTCCTGAGCCCCCCTCTCTTCCTTCCTACTGGCCGTCCTCACCAGGGACCCACCTATGTCCGGCTTCCTCGGGCCTTATGGGGCAAAACCTCTCTCCGGTTTTCCTGACCCTATGTGGCGTGCCTTCCGGGTGGATGTGGCGAGGGGTCGTGCCAAAGCTTGACCACGACCTCCGGTTCCTGGCTAAGGATGATTTGCCTCCACCAGCTTGGGATCCGGTACCCTTCTCTGCCAACCCTTCACCCGTTTTAGTTCACTCATGGGATCTCAGGGTTCCCTCTGCTTGTGTCTCTGGGCCTTTCACTGGGTTTTTCCTCTTCTTCCTCTTTCTCTGCGCTTCAGGCCTGGCCCTGGAGCTGGGCCCAGCCGGAGCCACAGCTCCCTGTCAGCCCTCTCTGGCTGAACTCTCCCTCAGAACAGACCCTGTCTTAAGATGGTGCCCACCTCTTATACTCCCTCTGACACCCGAGCCCAGGTGACTAGCACCCAATGGGCTCCTTCCTATGCCCAGAGTCCCTCCCCTGTCTGCTCCTACACTACTGGGATGTTCCTCCCCCCCTCCCACTCCAGCCAGGGACAGACGCTGTCGTACCTGCACATCTACCTAGTGGGAGTACCGTTGTTCTGTCCCCCGGAAATGGGATGAGTGTAGTGCATGCAGCTACTGAGCTCGGTCCCACACTCCATCCTTACCCGGGAGTGGAATACCACACCTCTGGTTTGAGGTGCAATACCCCTGTAGCAGCCGAGTCCTCGGGGTGCTACATATGCACTATACCTTGTTAATTTAAAGCCAATTTTCGCACAAATCTACAGATAGCTTGGGAGTAGGGAATAGTTGTGATTGCAGTCCTTTTAAGGACCAGGTTACAGCATTTCCTACGACTTTTATCAGGCAGGTCTGTGCTCTTAAATAGATAGGTTGGGAGTAAAGACTAATTGTAATTGCAGTCCTTTTCAGGACTAAGTTACATCAGTTCCTATCAGTTTTTGCCAGGCAGGTCTGTGCCAGTGCTGTGCAAGTTTTTTTCACAGCATTTGGCTAAATCTAGCAAAGCTAATCCTTTTTGGCCTATTGCAGAGTGTGTTAGTCAGTGGAGTAGCCTATCTGTGTTGCAAGCTACACCACCTGTGTATAGAATACCAATTTTTTTACTGCACCTAGTGAAGTAAAACCTTTTGGGCATAGCATCATTCTATTAGTCCATCTATACTGACCTCCATAAGGTTGCAAATTGAATATAATTTTTTTCTGCATCTAGCTCTGAAAAAATATTTGGGCTTCTAGCAGTGTGTGGGACTTGTTCTATTATTCCATCTATACTGACCTCCATCAGGTTGCAAATTAAAAATACTTTTTATCTGCATCTAGCTCTGAAAAAATATTTGGGCTTCTAGCAGTGTGTGGGACTTGTTCTATTAGTCCATCTATACTGACCTCCATCAGGTTGCAAATTGAATATAATTTTTTTCTGCATCTAGCTCTTAAAAAATATTTGGGCTTCTAGCAGTGTGTGGGACTTGTTCTATTAGTCCATCTATACTGACCTCCATCAGGTTGCAAATTGAATATAATTTTTTTCTGCATCTAGCTCTGAAAAAATATTTGGGCTTCTAGCAGTGTGTGGGACTTGTTCTATTAGTCCATCTATACTGACCTCTATCAGGTTGCAAATTGAATATAATTTTTTTCTGCATCTAACCCAGACAATAGTTTTGGCCTAATACCACAGTTTGGCCACTCAGCTCTGCTCGGTTCCCATCCATTGTTTTTTTGTGCAAACAACTCCAGAGTTGTGAATTAGTTAACCACCAAAATGAGTGGAAAAAGACCTGCTGCTGGTGGAAAGGGGAATAGGCGTGTTGGGAAGGGTAAAAAAGGTTGTGTCCGTGGGGTAGGTGTTAAAGCAACAGTAACATCTGCAGAAGAAAGACCATCTTCCAGCCAAACTAAATTGTCTACTTCTTTTAGCGGACAATGTGATAAGATCCTTTTCTTACGGCCACGCCAATAGCTACAAATTCTAGATGAGGCACAAAAATAGCAGATGCTTCAACGGATATCAAGTGCTCCTTTAAGTGGGCTCTCCTCCACATCAACTTCAACATCACAAATACTCCAGTCCTCAGAGGAGTCACCCCAATCGCACTTGCTTCCTCACAGCTCCCAAATCTCCAGCTGCCCATCTGAGTATGAGGTAGAACAGATGGTTGAGTCTGCAGAGCTGTTTACTCATACTATAGCCTAGGAATCAGAGGTCGACTCCAGCGATTCTGTGAATCCAGACGAGGAAATGATCTTCACTGATGCCCAGAATCTTTATGAGTCAGATCCAGGACCAGACGCAGAAGGTTCTGACCATAATGTAGACCCTCATTCCCAAACTGTAATACCTGATTGGAGCGACAACTTTAGTTTTTTGTCAGGGCAGGAACAGGTTGGCTCTGAGGACGACGGGTGTGATAACACACAGGGTGATGATGATGAGGTTGGAGATCCCAATTACTGTCAACCCACAGTCAGATAAAGAGGTGAGCTCAGCAGAGGAGGTGGAGGAGGATGCTAGTGACGACGAGGTCAGGTTGCGCCTTCCTGGACAGAGACGTAGTACTGGAAGCACGTCAACAACTGCATCCTCAAACACAACTCTGCCTCTGACCACAAGTCGTGGTGGCTCTTCAGGTCGCATGGGTGCTAAGCCTTGCATAGCCTGGGCATTTTTTCAGATCAATAAAGATGATCCAACTCGTGTTATCTGTAACATTTGTCAACAAAAGCTAAGTAGAGGCCAAAAAATACATAGTTTGAGTACTTCATGCATGAACCGGCACATGGACATGAAGCATAAGATGCAGTGGGAAGCTCACTGTGCTACAATGCGGCCTAGCCGGCCGGGCCGACCACTGTCTGCCACCTCTTGTGCATCCGCGGCCTCTTCATCCTCTGTGACTGGGGGGACAGCAGTCACACCTGTTTTGGGACGCAGACCTGCCACCTCTTTACCCGCAACAGCCAGCATGATTGGCAAGTCATCATTTTCTCTGGAGGTGGTAACACCAGCTGGTGTTGAGCGCTGTCCGACATCGATAGCACCACCTTTGGATCAAGGCAACCTAACATGTCCGCCTGCATCTTCCTCACAGACCGGCAGTTTGCCGGGGACACCCTTATCAACCCCGTCTAAGCACAACAGCCAGCCCTCGGTCCCTCAGATGTGGACAAGTAAAAGACCATTTCCTCCTAGCCATGAGAAAGCTAAGAGGTTGAATTTCACCATCTGCAAGCACTTGGCTACAGAAATGCTGCCTTTCCGCCTGATGGACACAGAGGCTTTTCGAGACCTTATGTCCGTCGCAGTGCCCCAGTACCAGATGCCCAGTCGGCACTACTTCTCAAAGAAAGGTGTGCCTGCGCTCCACCAGCATGTCGCACACAACATCACCGCTTCTTTGAGAAACTCTGTGTGTGACAGGGTGCATTTCACCACAGACACTTGGACGATTAGGCATGGACAGGGGAGTTACATGTCGCTGACTGTACACTTGGTAACTATGGTGACAGCAGGACAAGGGGCTGCTGTCCAAGTCTAGCCGCCCCCACGAGTTGTGCATCAATCCTCTTTATCTCAAAGTTCCTCCACTGCTTCTGCCTCCTCAACCTCCTCTCAGTCCTCCACCTGCACCCAAAGCCTGTCTGGTCATGCCACCCGCTTTCTAACTGCGCAGAAGGGATCCTGCACACCTCCTTACTATGCTGGCAGTAGGGCTCAACTTCATCAGGCGGTTTTTACTTTGAAATGTCTGGGAAATGTGAGTCACACAGCTGAGGAGTTGTGGACAGCTCTGGAGAACCAATTTCATGAATGGTTGTCTCCACTGGACCTGAAACCAGGGAAGGCCGTGTGCGACAATGCTGCAAACCTGGTTGCGGCCCTTCGCCGGGGCAATGTCACACACGTGCCTTGTATGGCTCACGTGTTGAACCTGGTTGTCCAGCAATTTTTAGCCCACTATCCCGGACTAGATGGCCTTCTGCAGAGGGCACGGTCGTTGTGTGCTCACTTCCGCCGTTCTCATCCCGCTGCTCAGCGACTTACATCTCTACAGAAGTCGTTGGGCCTGCCACTTCACCGGCTAAAATGCGATGTGCCTACCCGGTGGAATTCAACTCTGCACAAGTTGCAGCGACTGTGGCAGCACCGACAAGCCCTGGTGCAATACGTTCTGACGTATAGCCTGCGCCAACGAGATCCAGAGGTGGGGCAAATCACGCTGGAGGAGTGGTCTCAGATCAGGGACCTATGCACCCTTCTGCACAGTTTTGAAATGGCGACGAAGATGTTTAGTGCTGGCGATGCCATTATCAGCATGACTATTCCGGTGATTTACATGCTGGAGCACATGTTAAACAGAATTCGGAGTCAGGTGGTGGCACAAGAGGAGGTGGAGGAAGTAAAGGAGGAGGAATTGTATGCGGAAGGCCTAACATCTGCAAGGTCCAGACGGTCGGCAGCACCAAGACGGCAGGCATGTGAGGGTGGGAGAGATGGTTTTACCAGGGCGCATGGTAGCAGCCAAACTAGTGAGGAAGGTGCAGGAGCCCAGGAAGAAGTGGAGGACGAACTGATGGAAGACTCATCAGATGAGGGAGACCTTGATCACATTTCTGTTGTGCGAGGTTGGGGGGAGAGGACTGAGGAAGGAAGCATGATTGTTACCTCGCCACCAACACAACAGGGACTTGGTGCTCCTGGATGCGCAAGACACATGAGTGCCTTCTTGCTGCACTACCTGCAACATGACCCTCGAATTGTGAGAATTAGAAATAATCCTGACTACTGGGTTGCCACACTGTTAGATCCCCGGTACAAAAGTAAATTTGCAGAAATTATCCCTGCCATAGAAAGGGATGCACACATGCAGGAGTATCAGCAGAGACTGTTGCAGAATCTTACATGTGCTTTTCCACAAAACACCAGTGGTGCACGTAGTGAATCTCACAGTTCCAACTTGCCAACCGTGGGACCGTCGAGTGTTCAGCACTCAAACCGTAACAGAAACACAATATCTTCTGGTAACATCAATTTTGCGGAATCATTTCACCACTTTTTAAGCCCATCCTTTGCAAGGAGACAGGAGACAAGAAGTCTGACACATAGTCAACGCCTAGAGACGATGGTACAGGAGTATCTCCAAGTAAACACTGAAGCCATGACTGTGTCACTGGACCCTTGCTCTTTTTGGGCTTCCAATCTGTATAAATGGCCGGAGCTCGCCACTTACGCCTTGGAGATCTTGTCATGCCCCGCAGCCAGCGTTCTGTCTGAACGTGTGTTCAGCGCTGCTGGTGGTGTGCTGACAGATAAGAGCACGCGGCTCTCCACTGATAATGTAGACAGACTCACGTTCATAAAGATGAACAAATCATGGATCCGAAACGACTTTTCTCCCCCTGTGTCATCCTGGGGAGAGTAAAAGCTTGATGATTGGTTAAAATCACCTCACCAACCGTTTTAAGCTTTCAAATTACTAATCATGTTTATCTGTATCTTGGCTGGAAAATTATTTGGGCTTTGTAGCAGTGTGCAGTACTGATTCTATTAGGCCATCTATACTAAGCTCCACCAGATTTAAAATTACTAATCATGTTTATCTGTATCTTGGCTGGAAAATTATTTGGGCTTTGTAGCAGTGTGCAGTAATGATTCTATTAGGCCATCTATACTAAGCTCCACCAGATTTAAAATTACTAATCATGTTTATCTGTATCTTGGCTGTAAAATTATTTGGGCTTTGTAGCAGTGTGCAGTAATGATTCTATTAGGCCATCTATACTAAGCTCCACCAGATTTAAAATTACTAATCATGTTTATCTGTATCTTGGCTGGAAAATTATTTGGGCTTTGTAGCAGTGTGCAGTAATGATTCTATTAGGCCATCTATACTAAGCTCCACCAGATTTAAAATTACTAATCATGTTTATCTGTATCTTGGCTGGAAAATTATTTGGGCTTTGTAGCATTGTGCAGTAATGATTCTATTAGGCCATCTATACTAAGCTCCACCAGATTTAAAATTACTAATCATGTTTATCTGTATCTTGGCTAGAAAATTATTTGGGCTTTGTAGCAGTGTACAGTAATGGTTCTATTAGGCCATCTATACTAAGTTCCACCAGATTTAAAATTACTAATCATGTTTATCTGTATCTTGGCTGGAAAATTATTTGGGCTTTGTAGCAGTGTGCAGTAATGATTCTATTAGGCCATCTATACTAAGCTCCACCAGATTTAAAATTGCTAATCATGTTTATCTGTATCTTGGCTGGAAAATTATTTGGGCTTTGTAGCAGTGTGCAGTAATGATTCTATTAGGCCATCTATACTAAGCTCCACCAGATTTAAAATTAATAATAATTTCTAGCTGCATCTAGCCCGGAAAATAATTTTGGGGCTCCTAGATGCGCAAGACACATGAGTGCCTTCTTGCTGCACTACCTGCAACATGACCCTCAGATTGTCAGAATTCGAAGTAATCCTGACTACTGGGTTGCCACACTCTTAGATCCCCCACACTCTTCGATCAACCTTTTCATTTTAATAAAGACCAAAAAAATGGTCATTTTTGAAATTATAAGCATTAGCAGGTTATTAGAAACTGAAATCAAACAGCTTTCAACTCAAAACTTTATTCTAGGTGATGTTACATTTGCACATAGGACCCCTTGTTCGAAAGGAGCTTCTGAACTCTCTCATCCATTGAATTTGTCAGGTTTTGGATGGTTTCTGCTTCAATTGTTTTGCATGAGGACAGAATACCCTCCCAGAGCTGTTGCTTAGATGTGAACTGCCTCCCGCCATCATAGACACTCCTTTTGATGATGCTCCAGAGCTTCTCAATGGGGTTGAGGTCAGTGGAGCATGGGAGTCAAACCATAAGTTTGTCCCCTTTTATGCCCATATCAGCCAGAGATGCAGATGTGTTATGTGCAGCATGAGACGGTGCATTATCATGCATGAAAATGATGTTGCTGTGGAATACACGGTTCTTCTTCTTGAACCATGGCAGGAAGTGCTGTTTGAGAAACTCCACATACATTATGGAGTTCATCTTTACCCCTTCAGGGATCCTAAAGGGGCCGACAATCTCTCTCCCCATGATTCCAGCCCAAAACATGACTCCACCTCCTCCTTGTTGGCGCTGTAGCCGTGTTTGCGTGGGGTGTCCATCAACTAGCCATCCTCCACTCCATCCATCTGGACCATCGAGCGTTGCACGGCACTCATCCGTGAACAAAACAGTTTTGAAGTCAGTCTTCATGTATTGTTTGGCCCACTGGAGCCGTTTCTGCTTGTGTGCAGTGGATAGAGAAGGTCGACAGGATGGCTTACGCACAGCTGCAAACCTCTGAAGGACCCTGCATCTTGTTGTTCGGGGGACATTGGAGGCACCAGCAGCTTCAAAAATTTGTCTGCTGCTATGACAAGGCTTTTTTGCCGCTGCTCTTTTAACCTGACGTAATTGCCTGTAGGAAAGAGTCCTCAATTTGCCCTTATCAGCACGCACACGTGTGTACTGTGAATCAGCTACATACTTCTTGATTGCCAAGACACTTCATCCTGATCATCGCACAATGTTGATTGTAGTCATGCCATGACCTAAACACTCCACAATTTGTTGCTTCTCAGCAGCCGACACATCCCTTTTCTTTCCCATTTTGGCAGAAAATGTAGGCTGCTTAATAATGTGGGACAGCCTTCTTAAGTAGTCTTGTCTTTCATTGGACACACCTGCCAAACTAATTAGCACAGGTGTCTGCAATTGCTTACAGTGATATAAAGAGCCCTGACACACATCACCATCAATGAGTTTAACAAACAAACCAATTCTTCCCTTATCACTCCTAAACACTTTTTGCATAATAATTTGGAACACAGTGTACATGTGCTTTTCCACAAAACACCAGTGGTTCACGTAGTGAATCTTACAGTTCTAACTTGCCAACCGTGGTCTGTATGGAGTTGTTCAATAAAGGGCCCAAAATTAAGATAACATAGACGGGAGAGGTCTCTATGAATAGGAATTCCTAAGTATTTGATATCCTGTGAGGGCCAGGCAAAGGGAAAGTTGGACTGGATGGAATCCTGTATGGATTTGGGGAGGGAGACATCGAGGGCCTCAGACTTCGCTGCATTGATTTTAAAATTTGACCATGTAACAAAGTGATCTATTTCAGCCATAACAGCAGGGATGGATATATGTGATTGAGTGATATATACTAGGACATCATCAGCAAATGCAGAGCACTTGTACTCGGTGCCTCCCACCTCAATCCACCTAATATTGGGGTATGGCGAATTGATGAGAGCAGGTTCTCCGTCACTAGGATGTATAAGAGAGGGGACAGAGGACATCCCTGCCTTGTCCCATTGGTGATTATGAAAGGTGATGAAAATGTTCTGACGCACCCCCTGGGCTTTGGGACACCCGGAGCCGGACCCTTTTTGGTGGATGCTGGTGGTTGTAGTCTCCGTGGCGGCGACCCGTGGCGGTCAAACCAGTGGCGGAACTATTTATGTGGTTTTGATGTTTAAATGTCCGACTACGCCACCCGTGGATTGCGGTCAGAGTGAACCGCCGCTGCAGGGCAGACCGCTGAGGCTGGTGTTGTGGGTGCAGCAGAGCGTAGCATAACTCCGCATGGGAGGAGTATAGCCTCAGGGCAGTGTATGCGGAGGATGGGGGTGATGGTGCATGGCAGCAGCAGTAACGACACGGAGTCAGTGATGCAGTCCAGGGCCTTTACTCACAGTTCTTATTATCCAGACCACTTCTGCAGGTAACGGCTGCCCACGTCGTACTGTGCTCACCAGGTGAGGGGCTCAGACAACTCCCAGATAACTTTGGAGCACTTCACAGGACCCCCTTTGTGTGTCCTTTGTCTGGCCTTTCTTACCAACCCTTCTGTCCGGCTGCCTCGGGCCTCCTCTTGGTAAACTTGGCGCCAGTTTCCCTGACCCTATGTGGTGCCTTCCTAGCGGGTGTAGCGAGGGGCTGCGCCACATAAAATGTCACAGCCTCCGGTTTCTAGCTGAGGGTCGTTTCCCGCCTCCACTAGTTTCGGGGACCGGTCTCCCCCTTTGGCCTGACCCCTCCACGCAGGTGGATTCGGGCGTGCGGTGGCGACTCGCCCGTCCGCACTCCTGGGATCCCTTCGTTCCTCGTTCCTGGAGCCTTCTCCGCTCCTCTGCCTTCCTTCTCCCTCTTCCAGGCCTGGGCCTCTGTTACTAGACCCGCCTCCGGAGCAGAGCTCATGCAGAGCCCCTGCTCCCTGTCACTTCTGCTCAGACTTCTCTGCATTGAACTAAGATGGTGCCCACCTTTTATACTCCCTTCTCAATGCACCCAGGAACTGCTTCCTCCCTGCTCCTGCACTACAGTGTTCCCCTTCCTCAGTGTTCCCTCCCCCCACTCCAGCCAGGGAAAAGGACTGTCATGCCCATCTCAGGGGCATATTGGTCGCCCTGCCCCACGGCAATGTGGTGTAATGCATGCAGGTGTCGGGTCCTGATCCACACTCCATCCTTACCTGAGAGTGAGATATCACACCTCTGGGTGAGGTGCAATACCTCTGTAGCAACCGAGCCCTCAGGGTGCTACAGTTCCATTTATCTTCAGCCTAGGTGACTTATTGCGATACAGGGCTGTGATTTTGGCTATGAAAGGGTCCCCTAGACCTCTACCCCAAGCTTTTTAAGAGAATAATATATGGCGTGCCAGGAGACTCTATGGAATGCTTTCTCAGCATCCAATGAGAGTATCTAATTACAAATTTTTACCTGCATCTAGCCCAGGAAATACTTTGTGCCTAGTACCAGTGTCTGCTAGTCAGCGGATTATCCCGGCTGTTAAGCAAGCTACACCACCTGTAGTTTGGACACTTAATTTTTTCAAAGGAAATGCTTCGGGACCACGGGATACTCAGTGAAGAGCATCAGGAGGCACCCCAAGGCATAGGGGCTGGGACTGGCGGTAGGACGCCTTACGGTGGACAGCTGAGCTCAATCCTTATAAAAGCTTTTTAACTGCAGCAGCTTTAGTGGACGCTACTGGAGCTGGAATTACGCGGCTGATGGCATGAGACTTGCCCTCCAATAGCTCCTTGTAAAAGGATTTAAAGTGTATTCATTCAAATTAGAGAGACAATTTAAATTAAAAAGCTTAGAGCTGCCTCCACCACAGGGGGGCTCACTCGACCCACCAGCGGACAGGCACCAGTATTGGGAGAGGGGGGTCCACCGCGGCTCTGGCACAAACCCGGCGACACGGAGGTGGCACGGGCAGGAACGGACTGGCCGTGTAGGCTTCTCACTTTTTGGATTTTAGAAGGGCATGACATGCCTATATCTGTGTCTCCCCCTCCTTTTACTCCTCCACCTCTTTTCTTTTTGCATGACTATATGTACTTGTCACTTTTCCATGTGTTAGTTATGTCTTCTGAGCAGTTTGTCAGCTTTTGGACACCTTTGAAGGTGTTTTCTATGTGTTTTTGTTTGCCTGCCATTGGTTTTAACGGTGTTCAAAAGTGTTCGACGAACAGTTCGACGAACAGTTCGGCGAACACACGGGTGTTCGACGAACCGAACCGAACTCGAACACTATGGGGGTGGCTCAACACTACTTGCCACATCGACGGGCAACTGAGGCTCTGATTAATGGCATCAACTATTCTCCACTAGATCCCATAGGGAGGCTTGGCAAATGTTGCCCGATGGGTGGGCGTTGGGGAGGAGCTCTGTGAAAATCTGCCAATTGAATTGTAATAAAGCGTTAGCAGCAGCGTTAGACCCCTCAACATCGTGGCTAGCGCGGACCCATGCATTGTGTTTTAGGCACAGGAATGCTAGCCGGCGTAATAGGCCTAGCACTGGGAGAGATGATGATGCCATATTATTAATGAAGTGCGCTAGGCTGGTGTTTTTTGTTATGAAGAATATATTTTTGTTAGCCAGGCGCGTGCCCCATATTTCTATTGCTACCACTATTGGAAACAATTCCAGGACTGTCTGTTTTTTTGTCAGCACTTGTTCTGCCCAATACGGAGGCCATAAACTTGTGCACCATTGGTTATTTAGTATCGCTGCATATCCGCCTGATTCTGCCGCCCCGGTGAATAATCTTAGTTGAATGTTGGACTGTTCTGCTGACATAAATAACATGTGACCGTTGAATGATTGTAAGAAGGTTTTCCACACCTCTAAGTCCGCCCGTAGCTGCCTGCTGATTCTGATTGTATGACTCGGTTTAGATGCCCCTTTTGTTTCTGGCGATAAATGAAGAGAAAAAACCCTTCCGACTGGCATCACCCGGCTCGCAAACACGAGGAGACCTAGTAATACTTGCATCTGCTGTAGTGTTACTTTCCATACTGCGCAAAAAAACCTAGATCAGGTGTAATGTTTTGGTATTTTTTTCCCATGGGAGGCGGAACAACCTTGCTGTGGTGTCAATTTCGATGCCTAAGAACAGGGCCGGCATCAGCACCCGGCGCACCCGGGCAAGTGCCGGGGCCCTGAGCAGGCAGGGGGGCCCACTGGCGGTCGCGCACCCCGCCAGGCTATGGGCGGAGGAGAGCGGTGTCAGGGCCCGCCCTTCTCCGCCGCTTGCTCAGGGCCCCGGCAGCCGGATACTTACCTCTCCCCGTGCCTCCGCAGATCCGCTGTCTTCCTGCTCTGCGCTCCCTGTGACGTCTCAGGTCAGAGAGCGCGGTGACGTCTTTCCACCGCGCGCTCCCCTGAGCCGTCACAAGGAGCACAGAGCAGGATGACAACCCTGGAGTCCGGACCCGAGCAGCGGGCAGCAGGTGAGGAGGAGGGAGGTGAGTATTTGATTTTTTTTTTTATAATGTATGGAGGCACGGGGCATAATATGGGGGGGTGACATCTTGCATGGGGCATTATAAAGAGAGGGGGGGTGACAGACTGCATGGGGCAGTATAAAGAGAGGGGGGGTGACATCCTGCATGGGGCATTATAAAGAGAGGGGGGGTGGCATGGGGCATAATATGGGGGGGTGACATCTTGCATGGGGCATTATAAAGAGAGGGGGGTGACAGACTGCATGGGGTATTATAAAGAGAAGGGGTGACATCCTGCATGGGGCATTATAAAGAGGGGGGGTGACATCCTGAATGGGGCATTATAAAGAGAGGGGGTGACATCCTGCATGGGGCATTATAAAGAGGGGGGGTGACATCCTGCATGGGGCATTATAAAGAGAGGGGGGTGACATCCTGCATGGGGCATTATAAAGAGGAGGGGTGACAGCCTGCATAGGGCATTATAAGGTGGGGAACAGCCTGCATGGGGCATTATAAGGGGGGATGGGACGGCCTGCATAGTGCATTATGTGGGGGGAACAGCCTGCATGGAGCATTATAAGGTGGGGGCAGCCTATATGGGGCATTATGTGGGGGGTAACAGCCTGCATTGAGCATTAAAAGGGGGGGGACAGCCTGTATGGGGCATTATGTAGGGGGTAACAGCCTGCATGCAGCATTATATGGGGCCAGTATCCTGTATGGAGCGTTATAAGGGAACCAATATCCTGTATGGAGCATTATATGGGGGCCAGTATCCTGTATGGAGCATTATATGGGGGCCAGTATCCTGTATGGAGCATTATATGGGGGCCAGTATCCTGTATGGAGCGTTATATGGGGGCCAGTATCCTATATGGAGCTTTATAAGGGGACCAGTATCCTGTATGGAGCGTTATATGGGGGCCAGTATCCTGTATGGAGCTTTATAAGGGGACCAGTATCCTGTATGGAGCGTTATATGGGGGCCAGTATTCTGTATGGCGCCTTATATGGGGGCCAGTATTCCGTATGGAGCCTTATATGGAGGCCAGTATTCCGTATGGAGCCTTATATGGGGGCCAAGTATTCCGTATGGAGCCTTATATGGGGGCCAGTATTCCGTATGGGGCCTTATATTGGGGCCAGTATTCCGTATGGGGCCTTATATGGGGGCCAGTATTCCGTATGGGTCCTTATATGGGGGCCAGTATTCCATATGGGGCCTTATATGGGGGCCAGTATTCCGTATTGGGCCTTATATGGGGGCCAGTATCCCATATGGGGCCTCATATGGGGGCCAGTATCCTGTATGGAGCATTTTATGGGGGCCAGTATTCTGTGTGGAGCGATTCGCTGGTTTCTGAGCTATTGTAGAATTTACAATAGATATCGCTCATGTAATGTAAGAAGTAAAATCTTTGCATTGTACTATATTCATGTGCATCATGAATCGTGGTATGTATTAAAGGGGCCCACTGAGACTCTTTCGCCCGGGGCCCAGAAAAACCTGGAGCCGGCCCTGCCTAAGAACGATTTTTTTTAGTTGTGGGGCCTATGTTTTTGGTTGGGCATAATGGGACTCCAAACCGATGGGAGATGTTTGTGAATTCGTTGAGTAAGGGGCAGCGAAAGTGGATGACCAATCGCCACATGGCAGAAAAAGAAAGGAAAAAATCAGTTCACCCACCTAGAAGATCAACAGCACGGAGCCAGGAGTGCTACCAGACGAACATGAGGAACCAGGAAGATCCAGCTGAACAAATCGTCTAAAATCCACTTTTTATTGGGCCATACAAAAAATATTTTAAAAGTCCACCTTGAAGAAGAACAGCAAACGCGTTTCGAACTAAAGGTTCTTAATCATTGCATAGCAAAAAAACAGCAAGGAAGTGGTATTTATATGTCATGTCCTACTATGCACCTGTTCAAGGCTGAGTTAATCAGAAATTTAAACACACATACCATGTTAAAATTGTATAGCATAGAAACAATGCATATAAATGTAAATAATCCAAAAGAAAAAGAAAAGAAGAAAAAAGGAACATATATATAATAATAATCTATAAATGATCATTCATAATGATACATCAAATCATGTCTGATGTTTAAACCCGCTGGTACACGTGTATTTAAAGTATAAATCCACCAACTTTCTCTATTAAGGAGCTTTCTCCTATAATCATCCACCAAATCTCCACCAATCGCCACGGCCCACGGAGGGGCCACCACAGTCAGTGAATCCTTCCTTATTTAGTATAGAGTCTACCAATACTTTGGGCGTATTAGCCCAGCTGCGAAGCAAGCTGCACCGCCTGTGTATCTAATAATAATTTTTAACTGCATCTAGCCTAGGCAGACTGTGGGGACCCCCAACCAAACCCAGACGCTCTGCATCTAACCCAGCCAATCATTTGATAGTATTGCTAGTAGCAGAGTCGCATGGGCTCTAAACCTTGCACAGCCTGTGCATTTTTTCAGATCGATAAGGATGACCCAACTCGTGTTATCTGTAACATTTGTCACCAAAACCTAAGTAGAGGCCAAAAAATCCATAGTTTGAGTACTTCATGCATGAACCGGCACATGGATATGAAGCATAAGTTGCAGTGCGAAGCTCACTGTGCTACAATGCGGCCTAGCGGGCCAGGACAGCCACCATCTGCCCCACCTGTGTCATTCTGGGGAGACTAAAAGCTTGAGGATTTTGGAAAATCACCTCACCAACCATTTTAAGCAACTCTGGGACAATTGATGCCACTTAAGTGGTGTCTGTGCCACAATTTTGGGAAAAAATGGAGACTCTTTATGGAGTCCCCTTGCTGTGTTTTACATGACGTTGCCATCGTCAATTCCAGGTGGGTCGGGTCTCTTCCCCCCCCTTTTAACTGTAAGAAACTACATACACTATTGACGCGCCCCTGAGCCTGTGCTGAGTAGCGTTGCGCACGCGGGAGCCTACCCGGAGCCGGATCTGATAGGGGTAGTAGTCTCGTGGCGGTGACCCGGTCCGTGCCCAGGGAGTCAAGCTGAGTGGCAGTCTTTAGCAGAAGATGGTACGGTGTTCGACTACGCCACCCGTTGAATGCGGCTATGAAGCCGCCGCTGCAGGGCAGACCGCTGAGGCCAGTGGTAAGGTCGTGCAGCGTAGCTGGTAGAACCCCCAACGGGAGGGGTATGGCCTCAGGGCAACCGACGTGTTTGAAGGGGGTAGCAGGAACCACTCAGAGACGGTGCGGTGTAGTTCTGGGTCTTTACTGGTGACAAAGTAGACCCTCCCGGAGTACTGGCTAGCGATCGGGGCCTGGTCAGTCCGTGAGCTGATGGGATCTCCCCTGGCCAGGCGGAGTTGTAGGCCTCCCCAACTAATCGTACTCTTCTGGCTACCTTGCTAGAGGCTGATAAAAGTAGCCCACGTCCCTGAGTGTACCGTGTGGTGCTCACCCGTATGGCCGGTGACTCGGGGCCTTTTGGTAGCTTCCGCTCCACGTCGCGGTGCTGGTCCCTTGCGTGTGACCGTGCCTTCGGGTTTCTTGGCCAGAGGACCTGAAATCCCCTGCCGGGCGGTTTCTGCTGCTGGGTAAGGATTAGTCCCCACAGCCTCGGACACCGGGTCCGGTAAGAACTCTTCAATCAGGGCGAGCTCTACAGCTTCCAGCCCCTGACCTCTTTTAGTACAGCTCCCACAGAGCTCCTGATCTTTCTTTCCCTATAGCTGCTCCAGTACAGACCAGACTGTGTCTCTGTCTGTGTTCTCTGCTCTTTCTCTACTCACAAACCCTGCCTCAGCCCCAGCTTTATATAGGGGAAGTTCTTCCCCTCCCAGGACTGGGCAGGAGGTGTGGCATGCATAGGATGTCTGACCAGGAAACATCCCACCTGCTCACAGACGTAATATTGCTATTACTGTGGGAACCAGACCCCTGGGGTGCCACATTCCCCCCTAGTGAAATTTAGTACTCCGGGACTAAACATATTTTTGTAAAACATAACAAGTAAAAACAGAAACAGTATAACAAAGAAAAACACATTATGATGGTCACGGCGTGTCCGCAACCGGGTGCAGTCTTTGAAGAAAACAAAGGTGTCCATTTCACCAAGAGACCGGGAGCCGTAACCAGGTAGGGGTCTGCCCTACCCCGAGTCTTTAACAGTCTTAGTCCTTTCCTGGGTTACGCTCCAAACATATGTACAAAGGATTCCGGATAATCCATAAACGACACCTATAAAATAACTAAAAATACACAATTATTTACAAGTAACAATAAACAGGTAAATACAAATAAACAGTCTAAACACTTAGATCCTCCAACGTACGGGTAACTGGCCTCTAGTGGCTCTAGTGGACCTACGGAGCTGACTGACTGGTCCTGAGCTACGGGGTGTAGGAGCTGTCAAAGATAAACTGGGCAGCTGTCTACGGGCTCTTTGGCTCACTAGGGGTACGGCAGGCTCACTATAAGCAGAGGGTTGATCCTCCTGGTCTGCTTGTGTGGGGTCTCCTGCCTCCTGGACCGGCTGCTCTTCCAGCTCTACCTGTTTCTCCGTAGGCACTTGGGATGCTGGTTGGAGGAAGGTGAGGACAGGTACCACAACAGCGCCATTTACTTGAGTCCAAGACCGAGGGAAGTCTCCGAGTACAGTAATAACCATCTCCTCCCTTTCCTCTACGGGTTGAGGGTCTTCTTGTTCTTCTTCAGGGCTTCGTAGCTGTTCGGGACACTTCTTCAGGTGATCTCGGGATACAATGGCTGTGGTTTCTCCTCCATCCTTACTGATTATGCAGACTTTCGGGTTCTCATGGCTTGAGGGCAGTATGGTGTACGGGTCCTTCTCCCACTGGTCGTCCAACTTGTGGAGGCGTCTCTTCCTCTTCAAGACCTGCTCTCCAGGTACCAGGGGAACAGCGGGAGCATACTGGTTGTAAGTCTTCTCCTGTCTTTCTCTAGCTTGACAGAGACTTCGCTCCACGCTCTCCTGTACTTTCCGGTACTGCTGCTGCCTTTCTGTGTCCCAGTCTGCTTCTGGTAAAGTGTCCTCGGGTGTCAGGACTCCCATCTCCAGATCAACAGGAAGCTTACCAGGTCTTGCTCTCATTAGGTAAGCCGGGGTACAGTTGGTAGAACCTACCGGGATGTGGTTGTATAGGTCCACCAGATCAGGCAGTTTCTCAGGCCACAGACTGCGTTCCTCCAGGGGCAATGTTTTCAGAAGATCTATCACCACCTGGTTCATTTTCTGGCAGAGCCCATTGGTTTGCGGATGATAGGGTGTTGTTCTTATCTTCCGGCAGCCATACAGAGTACAGAACTCCTGGAAGGCTTCCGCTTCAAAGGCAGGTCCCTGGTCCGTCAGCACCTGCTCCGGGTATCCGTGTGGACGGCAGAAGTGCTGCTGGAAGGCTCTAGCTGCTGTTTGAGCTGTTAAGTCCTTGACCGGGACCACCACCAGGAACCGGGAGTAATGATCTACGATTGTGAGGGCGTAGACATACCCAGATCTGCTTGGAGCCAGTTTCACATGGTCCAGGGCTACCAGTTCCAGTGGCTGTCGGGTGATGATGGGCTGCAAGGGAGTCTTCTGGCTGGCACGGTCCTTCCTTCTTAGGTGGCACGGTCCACAGTCTCTGCACCACCTCTCGATGGTTCCCCTAATGCCTACCCAGTGGAACCGCCCGCGCAGCAGGAACTCCAGCTTCTTCCACCCGAAGTGCCCAGCTCCGTCGTGGTATGCCTCCAGTACCATAGCCGCGTCTCTTCTTGGCACCACTACTTGCCAGATCAGTTCATGCGTCCGGGAGTTAACCATTCTGCGGCACAACTTCCCCTTGTAAAGGAACAGTCGACTCTTCTCAGCCCACAGTTGCTTGGTCTCTTCCGGAGCGTCTGGGTCAAGGCGGGCATCTGGCTGAGTCAGCATCTCCTTCACCAGTCGGACGGCGGGGTCACTGTCTTGCGTTTCCGCCCAGTTGTAATGAGGTAAGGGGTTGAACGTAGCGGATTGCTTACCCCTTACACGGTGGGAATACTGGATAGTCCCATGACGGTGGAACGCGGGGAGTTCAACTTCTTCCAGTTCCTCTGGATCTTCCCCTACGTCCGGTAGGTTTGGCATTCTGGACAAGGCATCCGCGTTGGTATTGGAGCGTCCTGCCCGGTATTTGATTGTGAACTCAAAGTTGGACAGGCGGGCCATCCATCTCTGCTCCAGGGCACCGAGTCTTGCTGTGTCCAGGTGTGTCAACGGGTTGTTATCCGTGTACATGGTGAACCGGGAAGAGGCGAGGTAGTGCTTAAAGCGTTCGGTGACTGCCCACACCACTGCCAGGAACTCTAGCTTGAATGAGCTGTAATTCTCAGGGTTTCTTTCGGTGGGTCGCAGTTTTCGGCTGGCGTAAGCAATTACTCGTTCTTTCCCCTGCTGGATTTGGGACAGTACGGCTCCTAGCCCGATGATACTTGCGTCGGTGTAGAGGATAAAGGGCTGGCTGTAATCCGGGTACGCCAGGATTTCATCCCCCGTGAGGGCCATCTTCAGCTGGCGGAAGGACTCTTCTTCCAGCTTCTCCCATCTGAAGGGTGGCTTCTGGTTCTTGGCCTTCCTGGACTGGCCTATCAGGAGGTCCTGCATAGGAGCTGCCTTTTTGGTGAAACCGGGAATGAATCTTCGGTAGTAGCCTACCAACCCGAGGAACTGCCGCACTTCCTTTACGCTGGAGGGGCTTGGCCATTCCTTAATTGCGGTGATCTTATCAGGGTCGGGAGCCACTCCGTCAGCACTCACCACATGTCCCAGGTACTGCACCTTTGGTTTCAGGAGGTGACACTTGGAGGGTTTCACCTTTAGGCCGTAGTTTGCCAGGGCTTCGAACACTTCTGCCAGGTGTTTCAGGTGGTCCTCGTAGGTCTTGGAGTAGACGATGACATCGTTCAGGTATAATAGGACCGTCTCGAAGTTTCGGTGTCCCAGACAGCATTCCATCAACCGTTGGAAGGTTCCTGGTGCGTTGCAGAGTCCGAACGGCATGCAGGTAAACTCGCTAAGTCCCATCGGGGTGGTGAATGCGGTCTTCTCCCGGACCGCCTCTGCTACAGGAACCTGCCAGTACCCGCTAGTGAGATCCAAAGTAGAGAAGAAGTTAGCAGATTTTAAAGCAGCCAAAGACTCCTCTATCCTTGGTAAGGGGTACGCATCTTTGTGTGTGATACGGTTGATTTTCCGGTAATCTACACACATTCTCATGGTGTTGTCTTTCTTTTTAACCAAGACTAGTGGAGCTGCCCAGGGGCTACAGCTATCCCTGATTACCCCAGCCTCCTTCATGTCTCTAAGCATCCCCTTGGCGTGTTGGTAGTGTGCAGGGGGTACGGGTCGGTATCTCTCCTTTATGGGAGGATGGTCTCCCGTGGGGATGTAGTGTTCTACCCCCTTTACTCGCCCGAAGTCTAACGGGTGTTTACTAAACACTCTCTCGTACTCTTGAACCACCCGATAGACTCCCTGTTTCTGGTGTGAGGGAGTGGAGTCAGTACCCAAATGTAGTTGCTGACACCAGTCCTCTATTGTTTTCTTAGAGCCGTTACCTTCCTCTGGTTGAGATGGAGGCAAGGGTTCCACGGCCTGTACAGAATTCTGGTTTATGGTGAACAATTTAGCTAGCGTGGCATACCGGGGCAGGTGTACTTCTCTCTTCCCGATGTTTATTATGCGAACGGGCACCCTCCCATGGCGTACATCAACCACCCCCCGTGCTGTCAAAATGGTGGGCCTACTGTCTGAGTACACGGGTTCTACCATTGCTTGGTAGTCTCTACCTCTTAGACCAATAGCTGCCCGGCACCAAATCATCATTTCACTTTTTGGGGGCATGGCAATTGGGAAAGGGTCACACATTCTCACGCTTCCAATCTCACTAACCGGAGAGTTCCACCTGTTGCCGCCGCATCAGTGCCCGGATCTCTTTTTGGAGCACTCGCTGTTGGCCGGAGCGTTCTTGGCAACCTGCTGTAAAATGAAAATCACCTCTGCAAGACAATTTTCAATCACATTAGTTCCTAGAGTTATCTTTGGGTGACTCTCGCGCTTGTCAATGTCTACAATGATCAGTCCCTGTGCTGCCAGTTCGACTCTACCGATTTTAATGGTCATCTCTTTGAATCCGATCTGTGGCACGGGTTGACCATTGCTGGCGATGATACTCAAGTCGTCGTCAGGGTAGCGGGTTATATCCGAGTCATTCCAGTACTGCTTGAAGAGCACATACGGGATGGTGGTGACCTGTGACCCGGTGTCAAGTAGGGCACTCATAGGAATGCCATCCAGTACCACAGGCAAGACTGGACGTCCTCCCACATATTTGTCACGCCAGTTCGATGGGCCTGGTGATCTTATTCCTGGGGGTTGGCCCTCTACCCCAGGTTGTGCCAGTTTAAAGGACAGTACCTTGCCATATGTCCGGGTTGATTGCAGCGGCGGCAGATGGGTTGTCCGTCCTCGTTGTACCGGTCGCTGGGTCTTCCTCTGGCCGGTGGGGTCCTCCTTGGTCGACGCCACGGGATGTCCTCCGGTCCGGATGCCAGCTGGATCTTCCCTGGAGCAGAAACCTGTAACGACTGCACAGTTCGGGTTAGCGCAGCTACGCTATTAGCTAGCTCTTGGACCTGATGGTGCAGGTCTGGAGCCGGGTCATTGTTCAAAGCCTGCGCATCAGCCCCCACAGGCCCTGCCGACAAGGGCGCCGCCTCCTGGTGGTAAGCGGTAGTAGGGCGCCTGTGGGTCACAACGCCACCCGGTGCCGGTTCTCGGAGCACCCGGATGGCTCTGTCCTTGAACTGTGCAAAGTCCAGATGAGGATCCTGTAAGGCCATTGCCCGCAACTGGGTTCGGTGGGCATTGCAATATAGTCCCTCTATAAATTGTTCGGTCAACAGCCTGTCCTCGTTTCCCACGCTGTCAGGGTCGGCCTGCTTAATGGCTCTCAGGGCCTCTTGTAGGTTTAGTGCATAGTCCCTTATATTCTCATGTGCTCGCTGTTTGCACCCGTAGAATCTAAGCTTAATCTCAGCTGAGGTGCGGGTATCAAAGGTGTCCTTCAGCCGGGTTAATATCCCTGCTACAGTCCTCCTCCCAGGTGGCCAGGACTTTACCTCCCTTTGGGCTGCCCCGGTTAGTTGGGCCACCAGGATGCTCACTTTTTGCTCTTCTGTGAGGGGGTACACCTGGAAGAGGCTATCCAGCTTTTCTCTAAAGTCATTCAGGGTATGTGACTCCCCTGAGTACTGGGGTAGCCAGGCTGCCCCCTGGATATAGGGCATAGCGAAAGGCATGACCGCAGCAGCGGTGGCGCTGGCGGTGGCTGCGGCAGTGAAGCTCTCCTCCGTATCCGACATCCTCCTCCCCCCTAGTGGACCGTGGCCTACCTTGCGATGATCCTCTTCCGTAGGCCGCGGCTCCGCAGTGGATCGTCAGGGTCGAGGACCTTCCGTCGCGCTCCTATGACGTCGGCGTCTGCTGGGCTCCTTCCAGGACCTTACGCAACGTCCGGACGTGAGGCGGGGCTTCAGTTCTCGCGGGCTTTTCGGAGTCCACGCCCCTCTTCTTCCCGCGCGGCGTCTTCAAGATGGCGTCCAACGGCGGGAAAACTCCACGGATGGCGGGAAGAAGGCAGAAGATGGCGTCCAACGGCGGGAAAACTCCACGGATGGCGGGAAGAAGGTAGAAGATGGCGTCGGATGGCGGGAATCTTCACCACAGGTAAGTTGAAAAGTCTCTTTTTCAGGCACGCAGTACCCGGTGGTTGCGGGCACGAAATCCTGCCGACTACGCCAAAGTTGACGCGCCCCTGAGCCTGTGCTGAGTAGCGTTGCGCACGCGGGAGCCTACCCGGAGCCGGATCTGATAGGGGTAGTAGTCTCGTGGCGGTGACCCGGTCCGTGCCCAGGGAGTCAAGCTGAGTGGCAGTCTTTAGCAGAAGATGGTACGGTGTTCGACTACGCCACCCGTTTAATGCGGCTATGAAGCCGCCGCTGCAGGGCAGACCGCTGAGGCCGGTGGTAAGGTCGTGCAGCGTAGCTGGTAGAACCCCCAACGGGAGGGGTATGGCCTCAGGGCAACCGACGTGTTTGAAGGGGGTAGCAGGAACCACTCAGAGACGGTGCGGTGTAGTTCTGGGTCTTTACTGGTGACAAAGTAGACCCTCCCGGAGTACTGGCTAGCGATCGGGGCCTGGTCAGTCCGTGAGCTGATGGGATCTCCCCTGGCCAGGCGGAGTTGTAGGCCTCCCCAACTAATCGTACTCTTCTGGCTACCTTGCTAGAGGCTGATAAAAGTAGCCCACGTCCCTGAGTGTACCGTGTGGTGCTCACCCGTATGGCCGGTGACTCGGGGCCTTTTGGTAGCTTCCGCTCCACGTCGCGGTGCTGGTCCCTTGCGTGTGACCGTGCCTTCGGGTTTCTTGGCCAGAGGACCTGAAATCCCCTGCCGGGCGGTTTCTGCTGCTGGGTAAGGATTAGTCCCCACAGCCTCAGACTCCGGGTCCGGTAAGAACTCTTCAATCAGGGCGAGCTCTACAGCTTCCAGCCCCTGACCTCTTTTAGTACAGCTCCCACAGAGCTCCTGATCTTTCTTTCCCTATAGCTGCTCCAGTACAGACCAGACTGTGTCTCTGTCTGTGTTCTCTGCTCTTTCTCTACTCACTAACCCTGCCTCAGCCCCAGCTTTATATAGGGGAAGTTCTTCCCCTCCCAGGACTGGGCAGGAGGTGTGGCATGCATAGGATGTCTGACCAGGAAACATCCCACCTGCTCACAGACGTAATATTGCTATTACTGTGGGAACCAGACCCCTGGGGTGCCACACTATGGCTTGGGGTAACACAGATGGTTGAGTTTGAAGAGCTGTTTACTCATACTATAGCCTGGGAATCAGAGGTCTGCTCAAAAGCTTCAGTGTCTCCTAGTCAGCGGAGTAGCTGCCGCCTGTGGGTCTAATTACAATTTTTTTTTTCAAATTCAAGTTTTTTTTTATTTTTGTGTTGAAAAAGTACAAGAAAATACAATATACATAGTAAAAGGGGTAGTATAACTATAAATCTATGCATAACGACAGTACACTGGGGGGGTACAGGGAGGGTTTTCCATCAATATCCAGATCAAGCATGTATTTTTCCATATGAAAGATAGAGAGAAAGGGAGCGGACCACGGCAGACCACCAATCAATAGAGTGCGATTATGATCATTGTTGTGCCGACATCACGGATAACTTTTTTTTAAATTAAATATTTTTTATTGTTAAAACTTTTTTTGTAACACAACAGTAAAAAAAATAAAACAACCCAACCAAAGAAGGGACCCAGTCCCTATTCTATCCCTCCCCCCACAACACATTGCCCTTTCAAACAAAACATTTTGAGTTAAATGTTCCACAGTTCTGTCCACAGCAAATTAACAATCTTACAGTATGAATAGTCACAATTGTATTAAGGGGTATCTAGCTCTTGCTTTGGAGCAGTTATATACATGTCTAAAGCAGCCCAATGTAGGATTTTGCACCTGTCAAGTAATCTATACATCAATCATAGCAAGCCAAGTCGAAATCTATGCAGTTCTCTGGATGCTAGGCCGGAGCCGTCAATCCATGGAGCCCATATTTTTTCAAATTTAGAGATGGCCTTCCTTTTAAGATATATACTTTTTTCCAGATTTAATAACCACTTAATCTTATTTATAAATTCCGTCACCGTGGGCGCCTGCTCTAATAACCAATGTTGGGCTATTAGTTTCCTGGCCATGTATAACATGCGTGCCACCGCTATTTTGCCTTGTTCGTCAGTGCTCAGATCTTCTATATATCCCAGTATACATACTAATGGTGAGGGATCTGAATCAACTGAGTATGTTCTATCAATGATCGCTATTACATCCCTCCAGAAGTTTTCCAGAGCAGGGCAGGTCCACATCATATGAAGCATGTTAGCCGGGGATGTTTTACATCTAGCACATAGGGGGTCTGGTCGAAGCCCTATATCGTGGAGAAATTGGGGTGTTCTATATGACTGGTGCAGCACCTGTAAGTGGGAGAATCTATGGGACTCACTCAGATAACTGGGGAACTCTTTCCAGTATTTCAGACCACAGCCCCTCTTCAATAGGGCCTATCAAGCTCTCCCATTTTTCTTTTGATCTTATGGGGTGTTTTGCTAATACCAGGTCCAGCAGACCCCTATAAAGCAATGAGATTAGCCCCCCAGAATTATGCGAGCTAGCCATTCTCTGTATTATAGCATTTTGAGGAACTCCATTATTTAGCACAAGACTCTCTGCCTGATATGAATGTCGTAACTGAAGGAACTTATAAAATTCGGTGTTGGGCAGTCCATATTCATTTTGTATCTGTGAAAACTCCTTGAGTGAATCTCCCGCTAAAACATGAGTGAATCTTTCTAGTCCTTTTAGACTCCAATTTTTAAACCCTTCCAATTTATATAGGTTAGGGAGCCATGGCGTTTCCCACAGTGATGTAAATTGTGAGATCCCTTGTATCCCCTGTAATTTCCTCACTGCCCACCAAAGTTTGTGTATTAACAGCGTAGTTGGGGTTCTACAAGAGGGTGTCTTAAATTTGTGAGCCTCCAATGCTTCATAGAGTCTGAGTGATTTAAAATGTGATTGGAGTAGAAGACGTTGAGCCCCCCTCCCCCTCCAGGGTCATCCCACCTTCGAATATGCTGGAGCTGAGCTGCCATATAATAAACCCACGGATTTGGTACAGCAAGGCCACCCATTGTTTTATCTCTTTGCAAAGTTTCCAGTTTAATTCTTGGATCTTGTTTTCCCCAGATTAAGTCCCTAAATATGCTGTTTGCTTTAAGGAAATATCTCTGGGGAATCCATATTGGAGAATTCTGCAATACATATAGCAATTGTGGCATCCAGATCATCTTGACCAAGTTAGTGCGGCCCACCACTGACAGTGGCAATTTAGACCACGTGTCCAGTTTACACTTGAATCTGGCCAGTATTGGGTTGAAGTTTAGTTTCTCATAGTCAGTGACTTTAGATGTTACATTAATACCCAAATATTTAAATTCATTGACCAGTTGTAAGCCCGAGTCAGTATAGTGAGGTGCATTAATGTTCCCATTATCTATTGGAAGCAATACTGACTTAGTCCAATTAATCGCCAAACCGGAAAATTTCCCAAACTTCTCGATTGTCTCCATAGCTACAGATAATGTTTTGGAGGCTTCCGCTAAAAATAGTAGTGCATCGTCAGCATAAAGCGCAATGTTCTCCTCTATATTCCCTCTGCGAAATCCCATTATGCCAGGGTGCATCCTGATAGCCGCAGCTAGTGGTTCAATGACCAGTGCGAACAGTAAAGGGGACAACGGGCAGCCCTGCCGGGTACCCCTCCCCAATTCAAAGGCGGAAGTAAGACGCCCATTTACCCTTAATCGTGCCAATGGCCTCTGATATAGTAGCTTGATCCATGAAATAAATCCAGCGTCCATACCAAATTTCTCCAAAACTACCCATAGATATTCCCAGTCAAATGCTTTAGCAGCGCCTAGCGAGCAAATAACCCTGTCTCCTGCATTGTCCACTGGCAGCTGAAGATTAAGAAATAGTCTACGGATATTAACGGCTGTAGACCTAGCTGGCATAAAGCCCGATTGATCACTATGTATAACATTAGATATTATGTTATTTAACCTGGAGGCCAGAACTTTTGCTATAATTTTAATGTCCGTAGGTAGCAGGGATATAGGCCTATAGGGTTCAGGGAGCAATGGATCCTTACCCGGTTTGGGTATCACTACGATAACTGCTTCTCTCATTGAAAGGGGCAGAATGCCTTACCTGGCTGCCTCCTGGAAGGTGCACAGCAATTGAGGTAGTAATATATCCCCAAATTTTTTGTATATTTCCATAGGGAACGCGTCCAACCCTGGTGATTTATTATTGGCCATTGAAGCTGTGGCCATTTGTAACTCCTCTAATTGCAGGGGACTATTTAAGTATTTTTTATCTGCTTCAGAAATAGCTGGAAGATCAATCCCCTCCAAATAAGTCAGGATTTGTTCTCTGCTAAATTGTGTTTGGTTCTGAATAAGTCCTGATAAAATTCTCTGAAAGTATTTGATATTTGATCTGGCTGATTAACCATTGCACCTTCCTTATTTATTAAAGCGCCTATAAAGGATGTCCCTATTTGATCCCTTGCAATCATAGCCAGTAAATGCCCTGCCTTTTCCCCTTCTTCATAAAAATGTGTTTGGGAGAATAGTCGCTTATTCTTGGCCTTCTCCCTAATGTGTCTGGAATATGCCTCCTGCGCCTCTTTCCAGGTCATTAGGTCCTCCTCTGTACCTGATTGGACAAATTTATTTTCCGTGAGTCTAACCCTGTCTTGCAAGATTTCCCCAAATTGGTTAGTTTTAGTCTTGGATTTATTGATAGCTTGTATCAGGACTCCCCTCAGACAGGCCTTCATAGCGTCCCATAGTGAGTTCTGCATCACAGAGCCGTTATTTTCTATAAAATAGTTTTGAAGAGCTGATGTAATCAAATTTATGTCTATGATTTGCACCAAAAGGGATTCACGGACCATCTAGTAAGGGTAGCTTCCAATCTAGGCAAAAGGCATAGGCTCATCATCAGGGGTGAGTGGTCCGACAGTACTCTAGGTAAATATTCCACCCTTTCTACTAAAGAGAGAATGTGTTCTGTTCCCAGTACTAAATCTATGCAGGAGAGGGTGTTATGTGAGTTAGAGTAGCAGGAGAATTGTTGTGGTTTGGGATATTTAAGACGCCATATATCAGTCAAGGATAACTCTGATAGGAGCTCACCAGACTTAGTTATGGGGGTAGCCTCTGTAGCTGTGTCTGATCTGAATCTATCCCAGTATGGGTGTACAATATTGTTAAAATCTCCCATGCATAGCACAGGGACCCCCCGTACTTTGTCTATGAGTGACGCAATTTCCTTCATAATATTATTATTATAGGGAGGGGGAATGTAGACTGCCACTAGTAATAATTCTTTGGTGAATATTCTACAATGAATCCCAATGAATCTGCCCTTCTCATCCACCTTAGCGGATATCAATTCAAAAGGGATAGATCTATGTACTAAAATACTGACGCCACTCGAGTAACTTGAAAAGATAGAATGAAAACTATGGCTGATCCATGAACGCTTCAGGGCCGCTATATTACTTTTTTCTAGATACGTTTCCTGCAGACATACCACTGCTGGTGAATTTCCCCGTATATATAAAATGACAGCCGTCCTCTTTAAGGGGTCTCCCAACCCTCTCACGTTCCAAGAAAGGAATTTTACTTGGTTAGCCATTAGGATATAACGCATAGGGGATGGACAGGATACGTATGACAAGCGTTAACATAACTCCGGTTCCCAAATACAAGGTCATGATAATACCCCCTTTTCCATACAAGATCACTGTAATCCATACAGGTGGCAGAACTGCGCAGCACAATCTATAAACATACAACTTACAAAAACATACAAACAGAAAAATACCGATCCATCCAGAAAAATCAGATGGATGGGGATACCAGTCCAACTCGCATCCGCACATGAAGCAAGCGAGCAGCCTACAAAAAGAGAAAAATAAACGTTTCTTGGGAGCCTGCCATTTTAGGATAATAGACAGAATATCCATTTTCCACTGGGCCGTGGGTTACTTGGTAAGAATTATGACTCCAACAGTCAATCAGATATCTTCTGATGGCACATGACTTAAGTTATACGTCTTCATTCAACGTTGTGGGTTCTGGCGAAATTGCTGTTCATTTAGATCAAGCCAGCGGACTGCTTCCTTAGGATTTTCAAAAAAGGAGGTCCCTCTCAGGGCGGCCACTCTGAGTTTCTCTGGGTAAAGCATGGAGTATGGTATTTGTAGCTGGCGTAGCCAGCGTTTCACATCCACAAATTGTGCCCTGCGTTTTGACACTTCAATGGAGTGGTCAGGGAAAAAGGACACCTTTTGGCCGTTGACGGAGATGTCCCCTTTATCACGAGCTGCCCTAAGGATGCCGTCACGGTCCTTATAGTGGAGCAGCTTCATTAGGACTGGCCGCGGCAGGGCTCCGGGTAACAGCCGAGTAGGAACTCTGTGCGCCCTTTCCACAGCAAATAGAGGGGTCAGGTGTTCTGCCCCAAACAGGGAGAGCAGCCATTTCTCAAAATACTCAGTAGGGTTATTGCTCTTGGTTTTTTCAGGGATGCCAATTACCCTTATATTATTCCGCCTGAGTCTGTTCTCCAGATCGTCAGTTTTAGCTAGCAATGCCAGGATCTGTTGGTCATGTCTGTGATTATCACTGATAATTTGAGGCTGTTTATCCTCCAAATCACCAATTCTCCTCTCAGCTGCTGTGGTGCAATCTGTTACTTTCTGCAGACACTATCTCATGTAGGAAAGTTCTTCCTTAATCTCACCCATTTGATTACTAAGTGAGGACAGGACAGATCCATACTGTGTAACAACCATGAAAACATCCTTAATTGTAGGCTCTTCTGTCTGCTGGGTTGAGAGAGTGCTGAAGGGGTTAACCTCTGGCCGAAGCTGCAGGCTGTTATCTGAGGTGTTAGGCTGTGTGCCCACGTAGCATTTTTCAAGCGTATATGCTGCGGAATTTCCGCAGCGTAAACGCTTGAAAAACGCATGTATATCCGCACCCCATGGTCCCCAATGGGATTCCGCAAGTTCTATGCACATGTTGCGGATTTTTCCGCAGCGTTTATGCCGCGTTCAAAAATCCGCAGCATGTCATTTAATTTTGCGTTTCCGCAAGCGGAATTGCCTTAGTCCAATGCATAAAAAACGCAAGGCAATTCCGCATGTGGAAAACGCGTGATAAACGCGTGAAAAATGCGCGATAAACGCGTGCGGAATTCCGCATGCGTTTTTCCGGGAGAGGACTTGCATTTATGCAGCAGAAATTTTCTGCTTCATAAATGCAACGTGGGCACATAGCCTTAGTATTATCTGTATTGTCACAATCTCCTGGGAGAGCAGAGAAGGGATTAGCCATCCCCTTCATCTGTGTCTGCACTTTTTTACTCAAGGGGGCTGCTCTGTTTGTCCTAGCATAACTGGCTAGTTTAACTGCAGCGTTCATGGAAGTAGACTTGCCTTGTGCATCAGGGGATGTGGAAAGCTTCAGTTTCTCAGCGCCATCTTGAGATTGTCTGTCTGCTCCTGCAGTCACCTCACGGAGCCTTCTGCCTGCTTTCCCAGCCATAAAAAACTCCTCTGCTGTGTGATGGTTACAGGAGCTCAGAGGGAGATGTTATCTCTGGTTTTATTACTATTTAGGGCCCAGTGGAGACTTTTACAGGCTATTGCTCCTGGAGCTGATCTGTCCTGCGACTGCTCACATGTCCAGCCAAGCCACGCCCCCCATCACGGATAACTTTAGTTGGGGGCTAGATGATAGGCATCAGAGTTTTGCAAATCAATCCAATCCCTCCAAATCACACAGTATCTATCAACATCAGCCGGTGAGATGGCAATCAGATGCTCCATCCTATTAAGGAGGGAGATCTCCGCAATCCATTCCTCCACAGTGGGTGGGTCTCTGCTTTTCCAGTGTCGTGGAATGACATTCTTAGCCGCCTGTATTAGGTAGCCTATTGATGACCTTTTATAACTACGTTTACTTATTGGTAACATTGATAAAAGGAGGGCTTCTGGCGTATTAGGGATAGTAAAACCAGTTATTTTCTCAATCATGGGAACCACCTTTGCCCAAAATGCATTTATTATAGGGCATGCCCACCATATGTGTGACATTGTCCCTTCCCCCTCCCCACATCTCCAACATCTATCTGAGACCACTGGATACCATCTATGAAGGACTGCTGGTACCCTGTACCATCTAGAGATAATTTTGAAGGAGTTTTCCTGAGCTTTGGACCCTATTGAGGTTTTATGTGTTAGGAAGAAACATTTATCCCATTGTCAGTCAGAGAAGGACTTCCCCAGTTCCCTTTCCCATGCACCGCAGAATCCTGGCCTATTGTCAGTTACCTGGGCAACGAAGAGATTATACAGTAAGGAGATGGAGTGTGTAGGGGGTGACAATGATAGGCTCAATTTTTCAAAGTTTGTGAGATCTCTATGAAGATGTGTGCGCTTCTTCACAGTTGAATAGAAGTGTTGTAACTGGCTATATTCAAAATTAGCCTTCGGGGAAGTGGCTCTTTCCTGTAACAAGTCATTGAGGGGGAGCAGCGAAGTATTGGAGATGACATGAGAAAATAATATCGGATGGGATTTATTTGAACCGAGAAATCTATTTGCAGATAGTCCTGGTGGGAAATCTGGATTATATGAAATTGGGAGCAAGGGGCTCTGGGGGTCGATTGAGGATAAGCTTTTATTTTTGGGGATCTCAAAGCCAAAGCAGTGGCATAGGTACTATATGACATGAGGCCAAGAGAGGGGACAATTAAATGGGCGCACCATGGGAGAGTGGTAAGAGCTTTAGGACAAATGTATTGAGCTATTTTGACCCATAATTTCCCCTCCGAATGTTGGAAGAAGTCCAGAATTCTAGCGTGTACTGCTGCCATGTAATACCTTCTACAATCCAGAAGGCTAAGGCCCCCCTTTTGTTTGTGTCTGATCAGAACGTCCCCCCGAATGCGTGGACGCCCACTTGCCCAGATAAATTTGCAAAAGCTACTGCGTAGTCTTTTCCAAAAATTTGAGGGAATTAGCACGGGAATGGTTTGGAAGAGGTATAAGAGTTTAGGTAGGACGCTCATTTTTAGTATATTTATTCTGCCGAACCAGGAAAGATCCTTCACCGTCCAAGAAGTAAGATCTCTATGGAGTTGTTCAATAAAGGGCCCAAAATTAAGATAAAATAGACGGGAGTGGTTTCTATGAATACGAATTCATAAGTATTTGATACCCTGCGAGGGCCAGGCAAAGGGAAAGTTGGACTGGATGGAATCCTGTATGGATTTGGGGAGGGAGACATCGAGGGCCTCAGACTTCGCTGCATTGATTTTAAAATTTGACCATGTACCAAAGTGATCTATTTCAGCCATAACAGCAGTGATGGATATATGTGGTTGAGTGATATATACTAGGACATCATCAGCAAATGCAGAGCACTTGTACTCGGTGACTCCCACCTCAATCCACCTGATATTGGAGTTATCGTGAATTGATGAGAGCAGGTGCTCCATCACTAGGATGTATAAGAGAGGGGACAGAGGACATCCCTGCCTTGTCCCATTGGTGATTATGAAAGGTGATGATAATGTTCCATTTATCTTCAGCCTAGCTGACGGATTGCGATACTGGGCCATGATTTTGGCTATAAAAGGGTCCCCTACCCCAAGCTTTTTAAGAGAATAATATATGGCGTGCCAGGCGACTCTATGGAATGCTTTCTCAGCATCCAATGAGAGTATCTAATTACAAATTTTTACCTGCATCTAGCCCAAGCAATACTTTGGGCCTAGTAGCAGTATCTGCTAGTCAGCGGATTAACCCAGCTGTTAAGCAAGCTACACCACCTGTAGTTTGGACACTTAATTTTTTCAAAGGAAATGGTTCGGGCCCCCGGGACACTCAGTGAAGAACATCGGGGAGGCACCCCAAGGCACAGGGGCTGGGACTGGCGGTAGGACGCCTTGTGGTGGACCGCCAAGCTCGATCCTTATAAAAGCTTTTTAACTCCAGCAGCTTTAGTGGACGCTACTGGAGCTGGAATTACCGCGGCTGCTGGCATGAGACTTGTCCTCCAATAGATCCTTGTAATAGGATTTAAAGTGTACTCATTCAAATTAGAGAGACAATTTAAATTAAAAAGATTAGACCTGCCTCCACCGCAGGGGGGCTCGCTCGACCCACCAGCGGACAGGCACCAGTATTGGGAGAGGGGGGCTGGCCGTAAGGGTCCAAAGCAGCTCTGGCACAAACCCGGCGACACGGAGCAGGAACGGACTGGCCGTGTCGGCTTCGCACTATTTTGGTTTTAGAAGGGCATGACATGCCTATATTTGTGTCTCCCCCTCCTTTTACTCCTCCACCTCTTTTCTTTTCGCATGACTATATGTACTTGTCACTTTTCCATGTGTTAGTTGTGTCTTCTGAGCAGTTTGTCAGCTTTTGGACACCTTTGAAGTGTTTTCTATGTGTTTTCTATGTGTTTCTATGTGTTTTTGTTTGCCTGCCATTGGTTTTAATGGTGTTCGAAGGTGTTCGACGAACAGTTCGGCGAACATACGGGTGTTCGACGAACCGAACCGAACTCGAACACTACGGGGGTAGCTCAACACTAGTCTCCACACTCAACTCCATTAGACAAGTGCTTCAGTTCACACTGAACTATAACTCAAAACAAATTCCTTTCTTGGATACACTAGTTATCCATGAGGATGATGGCACCCTTACAACAGACCTCTTCTCAAAACCTACTGACTGTAGCAGTTTACTACACTACTCAAGCTGCCACTAAAAATAGTCTTCCCCGCTCCCAATTCCACAGGATCAAACGTATTGTCTCAAATCCCAACCTGATCCCTCGATGTCTAGATGAAATGTCACAGAAATTCCGGGAAAGGAACTACCCCAGCCAAATCCTTGTAAGCGAGAGATCTAGAACACTGTGTAATATCCCTGGCGGCGTGCTTGCATAGTGCACCACCTCCCACCATGCAAGACCGCAATCTTACCCATCAGTCCAGCCTGCAAACTTTGCTCCAGTTCATGCTGTGTGCATGTCTCTTGTCTGACTGCTTAGGGAGGCAGCCCGGTTACTTCCTGGTTCTTATAGCTGCTGTGGGCGCACCCCTAATGCATCTCCAGCCTATTGCTGTGAGTCACTGGATATTTAAACCCCCTCCACCCAGAAGGAGGTGCCTGAGCAACACTATCTATCAGTGTGCTCCTTGCCTCTGAGTTGCCAGGTCTTGTCCTGTATCTTGTTTGTTTCTGCCACCCTGGGGGCTGCATACCCAGGCCTGTTATCTCTGACTTCCAGTCTGTTTCTGCCACCCTGGGGGCTGTATACCCAGGCCTGTTATCTGTGACTTCTAGTCCATTTCCGCCACCCTGGGGGCTGTATACCCAGGCTCGTTCCTGTATCTCGTTGCAGTATCAGTTCCTGTCTGAACTGTCTCCTAGCCTGTTACCTGTTTGTCTCTATGTCCGTACCCTCCCTTTTCCTGCAGTGTCTGAACCTGCACCTAACTCCAACTCGTTGTCTCTGTACTTTTATTTGTGAGTTTTGTGTCCACTCGCTACTTCATTGTAAGTACCTTGTGTGTATCTGGTTCTGCTTGTACCTTTTCCCTTCCTCCGTGTCTACCTCCTGTGTTCTAGCCATCTTCCTGTATTTTCCTATCTGTTCCATGTGAACAGAGCCCTGTCCTCTCTGCCTGTACCGTCAGCCCTATTTTGCTCTGCTTACTCACTGCTCCGGCGGTTCCTCTCTGCTCTCCCTTGTCCACCGCACCTGCGGTTTTGTTCTGCTCTGCTTGCTCACCGCACCAGCGGTTTCTCTCTGCTCTGCCTTGCCCACCGCTCCAGCGGTTCCTCTCTGCTCTGCCTTGTCCACCGCACCTGCGGTTCCTCTCTGCTCTGCCTTGTCCACCGCTCTGGTGGTTCCTCTCTGCTCTGCCTTGTCCACCACTCCGGCGGTTCCTCTCTGCTCTGCCTTGCCTACCGCACCTGCGGTTCCTCTCTGCTCTGCCTTGTCCACCACTTCGGTGGTTCCTCTCTGCTCGGCCTTGTCCACCGCTCCGGCGGTTTCGCTCTGCTCTGCCATGTCCACCGCACCTGCGGTTTCGCTCCGCTCTGCTTGCTCACCGCTCCAGCGGTTTCGCTCTGCTCTGCCTTGTCCTCCGCACCTGCGGTTCCGCTCTGCTTTGTCTTGTCCTCCACTCCGGCGGTTTCGCTTTACTCTGCTTGTCTACCGCATTTGCGGCTCTGTTCCTGTCTCCCAGTCTGTACTGGACCCTATCCAGCCTGCGCTCCAACCTGCTAGTACCTGCCTGTCTGCACTCCAGCCGTGCTTGCCAGTATCTCCCTGTCTGCACTCCAGCCGTGCTTGCCAGTGTCCACCTGTCTGCATGCCAGCCGTGATTGTCAGTACCCACCTGTCTGCATACCAGCTGTGCTTGCCAGCGCCCTCCTGTCTGCATGCCAGCCGTGCTTGTCAGTACCCACCTGTCTGCATACCAGCCGTGCTTGCCAGCACCCACCTGTCTGCATACCAGCCATGCTTGCCACTACCCACCTGTCTGCATACCAGCCGTGCCTGCCAATACCCACCTGTTTGCATGCCAGTCTAACCTGCCTATTCCTGCATTCCCCGGTGTGGGTCAACAGCTGTGACCGGGGTCTGACCTGGAGTGGCACCTGGTCCCTCTGCTCAGTTCCTCCATGGTTCACGGAGTCGACTGAGCCGCCGTGCGACCTTGGTCGGATCGGGTTGATACTTAGTTACGCCCCTCCAGGCACTCCTCGGTTCATGGTACAGTGGGATCACTAATCACGCTCACGACAGTCAGTCCGGGCGCGAGCGTAAAACACTGGAGCCCACCATGACTATTCCCACTACTCCCAAAGTGGAACGCGTGCCCTTTGTTCATACATATCATCCGCTAATGTCTAAGATTCACACTACTATAAGGAAACACTGGCCCCTCCTGACTAAGGCATATCCTGAGATACCAGCCTTCACAACCCCGGCTTTAATGTGCACTTGGAGAGCCCCGAACATCAAGGACAAAATTATCAGAGCTCACGTGTCACTCCATCCCAACGTCTACTCAATGCACGGAAACGTGGCACATTCCCCTTCCTGGGTTGTGCCGCCTGGTCTAATATTATTAAATCAGACAGCATCATGCACCCTAGGACTAGCAAGAGCTATCCCATTAAGGGATTTTTTACATGTGATTCGAACTTTGTCATTTACGTAGTGAAGTGTCCTTGTGGCCTCCTATTTGTAGGCGAAACTATACAGTACATCAGGGACCTCATAGCAAGTCATAAATCCACCATTAGATGTAGCAAAAATTGGTTACCACTACCAGACCATTTTTCCAAAGCCAAACATACTTTGGCACAGCTCCGCTTTCGGATGATTGAACATGTACCCAGACCCAGGAGGGGGGGGGGGATCATGTGAAACTACTCGGACAGCGTGAATCGTACTGGATTTATACCTTGCAGACCCTGTCCTCCAATGGTCTAAACAGAGAAAAAAACTGGGTTCACTAATCTATTTATTCCTTTTGCAGATGTTAGAACCCTCCTGTTTGTTTTTTCCATCTTGTGTTTTGCGGTCACGTGACCGTCTGCCTTTATATTCCAGCTCCGCCCTTTTGGCTGTGCTGGACTTCAGTGTTTGACTGTTTCTCTAGCCAGGTGCTTCTGTGCCTTTCTCTGTCTGTTCGCTTGGTCCTTCTGGGACCTCTAGTACCTTTTTGTCAGTTTGTCTTTTTGTGTTCTGCAACTACTTCTCTGTTTAGGAGGTGTCCCATTTTTTGTCCCAGTCCTTAGTTCTTTTAGGGACCCCTTCCTTTATGCTATAGGTTTTCGTTCAGACTAGCCGAGGACTAAGGTGGGTCTGTTCGCTAGGTACAGGCAGCCCGCTACATCGTAGGGATTCAGCTTAGTCTTACTGTAGGGACAGCTTTCCCCTATCTTTCCTTAGTTCATGTTGCAGATCATAACAGTAAGTCCAGCCCAAAAACTAAAAGGAAAGAAATTCCGGGATCAGTATGGTTTCCGTCCAGGATTTGGCTCAACGCCTGCAGGGATTGTCTCTGGAGGTGGCCGAGCTTCAGCAACACGTGAGTAGCTGTTCTGGAGCGCATTTTGTCGAACCCAAGGTAGGACTGCCTGATGTTTTTTATGGTAAACAGAAATATTTTTTTTCCTTTAAAAATGCTTGTTTGTTATATTTTCGTTTGAGACCAAGGTCCTCTGGGAATGAATCACAGCGCATTGGTTTTATTATGTCACTTTTGCGCAATGAACCACAAGGGTGGGCCTTTTCTCTCCAACCTAATGATCCATTTTTAAGGTCTGTTGAAGAATTTTTTTCTGCTATGGGGCTATTATATGACGATCCTGATCAAATCTCATCTGCTGAGGCAGAACTCAGGTGTTTGAATCAGGGGTCAGGTGATGTTGAAAATTATTGCACACACTTCAGGAGATGGGCCTCAGAAGTTAAATGGAATGATCCTGCGTTGAAATGTTTAAGTCTTGCTGGTGTGAGTGAAAGGGTTAAGGATCTGCTAATTGCATTCCCTGCACCTGAGACTTTGCAGGATGCCATGCAATTAGCTGTTCATGTGGACAGAAGGCTGAGGTTCAGGCTGAATGAGGTAAAGACTCCTGTAATGTCAGTTTCTAGTCTCCAGAAAAACTGCTCAGATGGCGGAGAACCAATGGAGGTTGGGGCAAAGTCGCTCCCCTCTCAGGAAAGAGACCGGAGGTTCGCCGAGGGATTGTGTCTTTATTGTGGTAAAGCTGACCATTTGATTAAGTATTGTGAGCTTTGTTTAAGTAAAGAAAAAAAAAAAGGTCAGTTACGCCCGTATAGCTTGTTTACGCTCTGCAGGAGTATTTCTTTCTTACTACTTTGCAGGGAGATTTGATTGAATTTCAGGTATTTGTGGATTGTGGTTTAACACTTAATGTGATTGATAAAGAGTTTTTGGAAAACCTTAAATTGAAATCCAAACCTTTGTCATCACCTATTTCTGTGATTGCAATTGATAACACTCCCTTGAAATGTATTACTCAAAAGGTTGCTGCATTTCCCCTCACTATCAATGGAGTTCACCAAGAAATTTTGGACTTGGTTGTTTTAGATAATTTACAATCTCCGGTTGTTCTAGGATTGCCTTGGTTAAAACTGCACAATCCTTTACTGGACTGGTCTACTAATGTGAGTAAGTCTTGGAGTCCGAAGTGCTATGATAATGGTCGCATTGGGGCTGTGGAAAAAGGGGAATTACCTATACCTATTCAAGATTTTTGGAGAAATACATACAGACTAACCTGGCTGCTGGTCACATTAGACCTTCTAAGTCGCCTGTGGCAGTTGGATTTTTCTTTGTTAAAAAAAAGGACGGGGATTTACGTCCATGTCTGGATTTTCGTGAAATTAATAAGATTACCGTACGCAATTCCTACCCATTGCCGTTAATTCCTGACTTGATTAACCAGTTAGTGGGGGCCAAGTGGTTCTCTAAAATTGATCTCCGGGGGGCATACAATTTGTTACGAGTGAAGGAGGGTGATGAATGGAAAACTGCTTTAGGTCATTTTGAGAATCTGGTGATGCCTTTTGGTCTTACCAATGCACCTACATTTTTTCAGAACCTTATTAATGACATCCTGAGACCTTCGATTGGTAAGAATGTGGTTGTGTATTTGGATGACATTTTGATTTATTCACCAGATCTAGAGTCCCATTGGCAGAGTGTACGTGAAGGTTTGAAGTTATTGAGTGATAATTCACTCTCTGCTAAGCTGGAGAAATGTGAGTTCGCTGTGCAGAAAATTAGTTTTTTGGGCTACATTGTCTCCAGCGAGGGCTTTGAGATGGACCCTGTGAAGGTTCAGGCTGTGCAGGAATGGCCTAGGCCTATTGGTTTGAAATCTATACAGAGATTTTTGGGTTTTGCCAATTATTACAGGAAATTCATTAAGAATTTTTCTGTAATTGTTAAACCTCTAATCGATCTCACCAGGAAAGGTGCGAATACGGCCCAGTGGACTACTGAGGCCATTGAAGCGTTTGAGTATCTCAAAGAGAGGTTCAGTTTTGCCCCTATCCCTATGCAGCCTGATGAGACCAGGCCTTTTTTGGTCGAGGTCGATGCTTCATCGGTGGGGGTCGGAGCAGTTTTGTCTCAGGAGGACAAGGGTGAAGTACATCCTTGTGCCTTCTTTTAGAAAAAAATTTCGGAAACGGAACTGAATTATGATGTTGGAAATCGGGAGTTGCTGGCTATTAAACTCGCGTTTGAACATTGGCGTCATTTTTTGGAAGGCGCTAGATTTCCTATTCAGGTTTTCACAGATCATAAGAATTTGATCTATCTGGATGCTGCCAAGCGCTTGAATGCCCGTCAATTGTTCGTGCCTAGAGCCTTTAGGAGAGATTTGTTTGTGGAGTGTCATGAGTCTCGGTTGGCTGGTCATCCAGGAATTTCGGAGACTAAGAGACTTATCAGTCGCAGTTTTTGGTGGCCTGGATGGCAGAAGGAAGTCATCAAGTGGGTGCGTCAATGTACTGTGTGTGCTAGGTCAAAGGCTTCACATACTCCTGCTGCGGGGTTGCTTTGCCCTCTGTAGGTTCCTAGTGCGCCTTGGACGCATCTCACAATGGATTTTATTACTGATCTTCCTGTGTCCCAGGGTTTTACTGTCATCTGGGTGGTCGTGGACCGTTTTAGTAAGATGTGTCATTTGGTTCCATTGATTAAGTTGCCCTGCGCCAAGACACTCGCTAAGGCATTTGTTAAGGAGATTGTCAAGCTCCATGGCGTTCCCACGGATATTGTTTTTGATAGAGGACCTCAGTTTGTGGCTCGCTTTTGGCGTGCTTTTTGTGACAGGTTGGGAGTCCATTTGTCATTTTTGTCTGGTTATCATCCTGAGTCTAATGGACAGACTGAAAGAAAGAGCCAGGATGTTGAACAGTTTTTGCGTTGTTTTGTGGTGGACAGTCAAGAGGTGTGGTCTGAGTTTCTGCCTCTCGCAGAATTTGCTCTTAACAATCATGCATCCTCCTCTGCTGGGTGTTCTCCTTTTTTTTGTTGTACTGGGAGACATCCGTCTTTTGGTTCGTTCTCCAAATTGGGGTCAGCTGTGCCAGAGGAGGAGAATTTTTCCGGTGATTTGGAGAGAGTTTGGACTAATGTACGTTGCAACCTTCAAGAGGCTAACAAGAAGTCCAAGAAGTATTTTGACAGGAAACGTAAGGAGGTTTTGTTTACTGTGGGTGACATGGTTTGGTTGTCCTCGAAGAACCTGTGGTTGAGGATTCCCTCTAAAAAACTGGGTCCTATGTTTGTGGGTCCATTTAAAGTGCATTATGTTGTTAACCCGTCTGCTGTTAAGTTGGATGTCCCTACTTCCTGGAAGATTAATCCTGTGTTTCATGTTTCCTTGTTGAAAAAGGCTGATGTATCTGATAGGGACACCACTGTCACAGTTCCTCCTGTGGAGGAAGACGGCGAATATGAAATTTCTTGTATCTTGAATTCTAGATGGCATAGAGGGAGATTACAGTATCTAGTCTCCTGGAAGGGTTTCAGTCCCGAAGACAACTCCTGGGTAAGGACGGATGATGTCTCTGCTCCTAGGCTTGTTAAAGCTTTCCACAAGAGGTTACCAGATAAGCCTGGGCCTGGAGGATCCAGAGGATCCTCATAAAAGAGGGGGTACTGTTAGAACCCTTCTGTTTGTTTTTTCCATCTTGTGTTTTGCGGTCACGTGACCATCTGCCTTTATATTCCAGCTCCGGCCTTTTCGCTGTGCTGGACTTCAGTGTTTGACTGTTTCTCTAGCCAGGTGCTTCTGTGGATTTCTGTCTGTTCGCTTGGTCCTTCTGGGACCTCTAGTACCTTTTTGTCAGTTTATCTTTTTGTGTTCTGCAACTATTTCTCCCAGTCCTTAGTTCTTTTAGAGACCCCTTCCTTTATGCTATAGGTCTTCGTTCAGATTAGCCGAGGACTAAGGCGGGTCTGTTCGCTAGGAACGGGCAGCCCGCTACATCGTAGGGATTCAGCTTAGTCTTACTGTAGGGACAGCTTTCCCCCATCTTTCCTTAGTTCATGTTGCAGATCATAACAGCAGACACACTGACTTCTGTCTACCCTCCTGGTGAGTGCCTGCACCTTTGCATTTATTTAAATTACTAATCATGTTATGCTCTTTTATTACTTTATTCCACCTAACAGTTCCATACTCCCACCCCCTTTTCCCCTATAGTGCTTTTCCATTAAGTTTGCCTACTTTCTATGGCCAGTTACATTGTATATGCACCTTGCACAAGGACACAGTCCTGTTCCCCTGCACATTCGCCTTCTGCAGTCTCCCTGGCAACCCCTCTGTGCAGGCTGCATCCCCAGTCAGCGCTGCCGACAGTACATTTAAAACACAGCCCCTGCACACTGCCACCACTGACGGCTACAGCAAGGCTCGAGAGCGCCGCGTTATCCCCCTATACCACCACCGCTTGGCCCACTACACCAGGGAACGCCACAAGGATACCATACCTGACGCAGGAGCAAGTCAGGCATCCAATGCAAGGTATAGTCCTATCAGTACAGCGTCCCAATGCTAAAAACTTAGCTTAATATGTAACCATAACCAACTGCACTATATTTTATAGATTTCTGTGACCTATTGAAGGTAATCACCCTGTATATAAAACTCCTGGTTATACCAGTGTACCCTGTTACAACATGCACAGCATACCTAATCACACAGCCTTAATATTACAGCCGTACACCTGGAACTTCTTTTCCTTGATCCATACATTAAGCTCTAGCATGCCCTCGAACCGCATAACAAGCAAGACAATCCCTGGTATCATTCTGCTTTTGTGTATTCTGATATCTATGTAAATAACTAGACATGAAATATGTATATATTTTTTGCGCTGTTCTGTGACCCCTTCCCCTCCTTTCCTCTCCCCCTGCCCCTCTTCCTCTATTCCTTTGCCCTTTAGATCCCTTTCCCTACTCCTCCTGCAGTCATGCTTTCCCTATGTTCACCCTGGATTACTACTATTGTATATAATGAACTTTGTTACCTTCCTTGACATCTTGTATATTTTCTCCCTTACAGTAGCGACGTAATGATTAAGGCCGTATGAGAGGCCGAAACGTCTACTGTCGCCCCGAAACTCGATTTGACTGTCTTATTCTGCTTATAATAAATGAACTCTGCATTCATTGGAGTGTGCGATGAAGTAATTATCTATAGTTACTGGGCACCAGCTGCCTATTGCATCAGCACCTCAACCTAGACAGAGTACACGCAAATCCTGCTATTCTAACCTGATGCCGAGGTATTCAGTCCATAAAGGCTGAGCCTAGTGATTAAGTACAGAGCTCATGTGAACCGAGAGTCAAGAAGTCAACATTGCAGCCTGTCTACAAAAATTGAAAGCTAGTGATTGACCTGCAGAGGATGGCTATAAAGGACATTTTTACTTTATGTTTTGAAGCTTATGAAATAAACAAAAAATCTTGGAAAAGCCTCTGTTCTTATGATGTTTGTGACGTATTTTCAACATATAGGCCACTACATACAGGTTAAAAGTTTTTTTTGGACCAGAGCAAGTTTTTTGGCAAGCACTGTAGCATTAACAGTGTGTAATATACTCACTGTCAGGATTCAGCTCTGCTTGCTGATTTTCAACAGTCATCATGTGATCATTCATATGTGTTTTCCATACTTACGGTCACTTGCCAATTATTTTCTCTTCCTGCATCTCTTAATGAAGCAGGGGCTGCAGTTTTTCATTGAGCATTCAGAGAATGAGGAAGAGAAGCTAATTGGCACATAAGTAGACAAATAGCATATGAGCGGTCACAAGACAACTACTGTAACCGCTTAAAGGGGTGTTCTCAAGTTATTCAATTGCTTTAATTAGTTAAGACAGCATGACAGTAAGCAAGATTGCAAGTGGCTTGCTTTTTCTTTCTACTGACATCCTGCTATGGGATCTTTCACAGTATACAGCTTGTGTCCATGGAGCTTGACCACTAATGCCTGCCCAGACCTTAGCTGAGAGTGGGCAGTAGTTACATTCCAGGAGTTAACTCTTAACATCCCAGTCAGCTCTCACAAGTCCATTGATTTTTATATAGCAGTTAGCTGCTCCCCTTCGTCCCTTTCAGCTACTGACCAAGCTACTGTTTTAAATCTTGCTTTTATCAATCCTGTAGAATCACAATCCCAGGCACCCAGCACCATGCTCACTGCCCACAGCTGTGTGCTTGTTCATGTATACAGATGTCTCTATATGCAAATACTGTGATAGCAATGTAGACTCAGAACAACCCACTGATACCTGAATGTGGTACAGCAGAACTTATGCTGAGCTTCATAGTTTTACTAAAGGTATGTGCACATGTTAAGTATTTGCTGCGCCAGCAGACAATTCTGCATAGCAAACATGTCTCTTGGCAGGAAAACTGCTGCATAAAAAAACATGTTTTTGCCTTAAGGAGATTACATGGTTCTGATTGTTCAAGAGACAACTTGAGAGAAACCCTTGCTGTATATAGGAGGTTGCGCCAAACTAAATTTTTGCTCCGCATGCAGGAAAACCTAAATTTGACTCTGCTTAAAGTACAATGTGTCAAAATAAAAATAAAAATCTAGAATTACAGAAATATATGAAAAGGCTTTCTAAAGATAGTTACATAAAGTGACACATGCTAGATTTGAATTTACCAGTGTAAAACCAATTTTTATTCTTTCCAGTTCTGATGATTTGATACAAGATATATATGTAGCACCCCGAGGGCTCGGCTGCTACAGGGGTATTGCACCTCAAACCAGAGGTGTGATATTCCACTCCCGGGTAAGGATGGAGTGTGGACCAGGACTCGGTAGGCTGCATGCACCACACACACCCCATTTCCGAGGGACAGCTCAACGGTGCTCCCACTAGACAGAAGTGCAGGCACGACAGCATCTGTCCCTGGCTGGAGTGGGGAGGGGAAAGTACACCCAGTGGTGTAGGAGCAGATAGGGGTGGGTCTCTGGGCATAGGTAGGAGCCCATTGGTTGCTAGTCACCTGGGCTCACACATAGAGGGAGGTATAAAAGGTGGGCACCATCTTAGAACAGGGTTCAGTTCAGTTGAGAGTCAGAGGAGAAGACAGGAAGCAGAGCCCCTGCAAGGGCTCTGCTCCGCAGGCAGGCCTTGTCAGGAGGCTGGAGCCTGAGAGAGAGAGAAAGGAGAAGGAACAGAAAGGAAAGTAAGGAAGGAAGCAAGGAACAGGAACACAAAGAAAGGCCCAGAGACACGAGTGAAGAAGGAACCCTAAGAACCCACGAGATAACGGGTGAAGGGTTGGCAGAGCAGGGTACCGGAACCCAAATTGGTGGAGGCGACTAATCCTCAGCCAAAACCGGAGGTTGTGACCACATCTTGGTGCGACCCCTCACTACATCCACCAGGAAAGCATACCACATAGGGTCAGGGAAACCAGAGAGAGGTTTCGCCAACAGAAGGCCCAAGGAAGCTGGACAAAGGTGGGTCACTGGTGGGGACGGTCAGAGAAGGGAAGAGAAGGGAGCCCTGTGCCACACTCTGGAATTGCCTGGGAGTTGACCGAGTCCCTCACCTGGTGGACGCAGCACGGCTTGGGCAGTCATCGCCTGCAGCATTAACACGAATAACAACTGTGAGTAAAGCATTGGAAACTGCAATTACAAGTCTCTGTGTTTCATTGCCGCACCAGCACCATTAGTATTGGGACGCTCACACCATCACTCCCATCATCCACACCAGCTGCCCTGAGGCAATACTCCTCCCGTGGGGAGTTACCCCATTCTTGGCTGCGCATACAACATCAGCCTCAGTGGTCTGCAGCGCAGCGGCGGTCCCCACTGACCGCAATCCACGGGTGGCGTAGTCGGACAATTACAATACAAATAGATTGCCACTGGTTTGACCACCCTGAGCCACGGACCGGGTCACCGCCACATGGAGACTACAACCCCCCCAGCATCCTACAAAAAGGCCCGGTTCCGGGTTCCCCGTGCGGCCCAGGGGGCGAGTCATATACAATAGAAACATAAGCCAAGTTCTGCACATATTTCAGTTTTATTCTAAGCAGGTGTGGTATAATTTTCTGTTTGGGTAATACTTTTAGCCACTAACAGTTTAAATGAATTTTTTACAAAAAATCTTTAATTTTGACACAAAATTGCAAGAAAGTGTGTGTGTATAAAGTGCTATTTTCACTATGTACCAAGTTTTTATTTTTTAGAAAATATATTGTTAACGGAGTTTAATACGAATTTTTAATTTTGTAATGTAGATTTTATTTGTACATGTCAAAAAATGTGAAAATTGTTTTGGCTACCAGAGGCGCAAAATATAAAACAAACCCTGGCAGTGAAAGAGTTCAACGTACAGGGGTTAGTTTAACCCTAGAACGCATGACCATAAAAATGGGTATTTTCAAAAAAGAGTTGTTATATCGAAAATGCCTGTAACATAAAAATAAATGAACAACTAAAAATGACAAACAACTATATACCTGAGGAATACCTAAACTTTCAAAATTCTAACTAAAGTAATCTTGCAGAAAATAGAAAACAATTAACCGGGCGGGCCTGCGAGGCCCCAGGTATGCGTTCTAGGGTTTAATGAAATCAACAAATCTTGCTCTTTATGGTTTGTGCGCATGGAGTTTTTTGAAGCAGTCAAAAAACATTTTTTCTACAGGAAACCATTTCAGGAAATGCTCCTGTTTTGAGGAGTTTTTAATTTCCTTAACCCCTTTACCCCCGAGCCGGTTTTCACCTTCCTGATCAGGCCAAATGCTACAATTCTGACCAGTGTCACTTCATGTGGTAATAACTCTGGAACGCTTCTACATATCCCAGTGATTCTGAGATATGATTTGCGTTTATGAAAATATCAAAAATTTGACATAAAAAAGTGAAACTGTCACAATTTTCAAACTTTGAATTTTTATGCCCTTAAACCAGATAGTTTTCGCACACAAAATAGACCATACATAACATTTACCACATGAAATCACATGACACCGAAATCATGGGTGTATAAAGAGACCATAGTATGGGCAGGATTAAAAAAGACCGCACTGGCCTAATACGTCATGAAGTTGATCTGGATAGAGATCAGCAGTCCTCCTCCAATAGACAGAAAATAACTTGATATGGTTTAAATACCAACCTATGAAGTGTTTAAGGTGGAATGTGGCAGGGTCACACAGTATTACATCAAGAAACCCTCTATGCATCAGATAAGGTGCATGCACATGGTCAAAACTAGTCCACAGTATATCTAGGAGCTAAAAAGTCCCTCTGCATAAATAGTACCTGAACAACAGTAAAGGTATAGGTGTGAATGTCAATAGGCATATAGTGGCTACCTGGATAACTCAGCCTACTTGCATGAGATACCAAGGCTGCAGTAAGGATATAAGATGTCACCCATAAGCACAAACACACTACATCCTACAAAACCTGTACATAGTCAGCTGGAGGAGGGGGACCACCCTACGCGTATCGCCACCAATAGGTGTGGCTTCTTCAGGGGAAAATGGTAGATGTCATCTACTCTTACCCCTGAAGAAGCCACACCTATTTGTAATATAGTAGTGTTGATCCTGATCAATTCATGCACACTTCTTCTTCTTGTGCATTGTGTCTAGATTAAGTGTGCTTTTCAGAGATTCCACCAGCACATCGGTAGTGCCTTCAGTTTCTCTTACGATTAGAAGTGAAAAGTAATGTTCACATAGTAATTTTATCCCAGTGTTCAATAGGGTCACAAAAGTCCAAACTTGCTGGCTGATTACTGTAGTGGAAAATCCCCACATATTTCAGACTAATAAGAGCTTACGCATCCTGTAGATTAAAGTGTCCTGGTGCATGTCAGCAGCACCATCAGTGTTTCTTTCAAATCAGGGACCTGTTTTGGATTGTACTGACCTTTATATGTATGGATAAACCATACTTATGGTAGTGATATATATTATGGCGCATTTTTATCTTTCTGGAATAAAAATTAACATTTTATATTTATATTCCCACAATGGACGGTCCTCATTTTTTGCTCGATTTTTGGGGTTAATACTCCATATCTTTGGAGGATCTAACATTTACCACATGTCTACTTTACATCAGTATAATTTTTTAAACTTTTTTTTTTTTTTCGAAATTAGAAGGGTTAAAAGTTTATCAGCAATTTTTTAAACAAAATTTACAAAACCTTTTTTTTAGGGACCACGGCACATTTAAAGTGATTTTGAGGGGTCTATGTGACAAAAAATACCCAAAATTGACACTATTATAAAACTGCACCCCTCAAAGTGCTCAAAACCACATTCAAGTAGTTTATTAACCCTTTAGGTGCCTCACAGGAACTAAAGCAACGTGGAAGGAAAAAATGAACATTTTAATTTTTCCCACAAAAATAATGTTTGCCTCAATTTTTTCATTTTCAAAAGGGTAACAGGAGAAAATGGACTGTACAATTTGTTGTGCAATTTCTCCTGAGTTCGCCAATGCTCAATATGTACAGGAAAACTACTGTTTAGGCACACGGGAGGGCTCAGAACGAAAGGAGCGCCAATTGAACTCTGGAGCTCAATTTTCGCTGGAATAGATTGTGGACGTCATGTCACATTTGAAGAGTCCCTGACATGCCAGAACAACAGTGACCCTATTTTTTGGAAACTACACCTCTTGAGGAATTCATCTATGGGTGTAGTGAGCATTTTCAACCCTCAAGTGATTCACAGAATTGTATAACATTAGGCCGAGTAAATGGAAAATTACCAGTTTTTCCACTAAATTGTTGCTTTGGCTCTAAGTTTTTAATTTTCAATTTTTAATATGTCCCATTTGCAGAGCCCCTGAGGTGCCAGAACAGCAGAACGCTCTATAAGTGACCCCATTTTACAAACTATTTGAATGAAACAGCAGAAAAATCCTCCATTTGACCATGATTAAGGCGTTCTGCCGAAACCTGTCGGTCTGTGTTTCTGGGATGTCGTAGAGATATCTGCATGTTTTTTTTTATCATTCCATGATGGATTAATAAAGATTTGTATTTCTACATATTTTTTCTTCTGTTTCGTTCAAATTGTCTAACAACATTCCAGACTAGAAAGTCTCTGGGCGAAGTTTTCTGAGGAATTCCTGGCTATATGGCTTGAATGTGCTATGGTGAGCTGACTTATCCATTTTCCCTCTTTCCTTACTTTTTACATTTTACAAACTACACCCCCCAATAAATTCATCTAGGGGTTGCAGTGAGCATGTTGACACCACATGTGCCTCACAGAATTTTATACTATTGGGCAGTGAACAAAGAATAATTACATATTTACCACTATAGTGTTGATTTAGCCCCAGGTTTTTAAGATTTATAAGTAGTGTTGAGCCACCCCCGTAGTCTTCGAGTTCGGTTCGGTTCGTCGAACACCCTTGTGTTCGCCGAACTGTTCGTCGAACTGTTCGTCGAACACCTTTGAACACCGTTAAAACCAATGGCAGGCAAACAAAAACACATAGAAACACATAGAAAACACCTTCAAAGGTGTCCAAAAGCTGACAAACTGCTCAGAAGACATAACTAACACATGGAAAAGTGACAAGTACATATAGTCATGCGAAAAGAAAAGAGATGGAGGAGTAAAAGGAGGGGGAGACACAGATATAGGCATGTCATGCCCTTCTAAAATCCAAAAAGTGAGAAGCCTACACGGCCAGTCCGTTCCTGCCCGTGCCACCTCCGTGCCAGAGCCGCGGTGGACCCTGACGGCCAGCCCCCCTCTCCCAATACTGGTGCCTGTCCGCTGGTGGGTCGAGCGAGCCCCCCTGTGGTGGAGGCAGCTCTAAGCTTTTTAATTTAAATTGTCTCTCTAATTTGAATGAATACACTTTAAATCCTTTTACAAGGATCTATTGAAGGGCAAGTCTCATGCCAGCAGCCGCGTAATTCCAGCTCCAATTGCGTCCACTAAAGCTGCTGCAGTTAAAAAGCTTTTATAAGGATCGAGCTCGGCTGTTCACCGCAAGGCGTCCTACCGCCAGTCCCAGCCCCTATGCTTTGGGGTGCCTCCTGATGCTCTTCACTGAGTATCCCGTGGTCCCGAAGCATTTCCTTTGAAAAAATTAAGTGTCCAAACTACAGGTGGTGTAGCTTGCTTAACAGCCGGGATAATCTGCTGACTAGCAGACACTGCTACTAGGCACAAAGTATTTCCTGGGCTAAATGCAGTTAAAAAATTGTAATTAGATACTCTTGTTGGATGCTGAGAAGCATTCCACAGAGTCTACTGGTACGCCATATATTATTCTCTTAAAAATCTTGGGGTAGGGGTCTAGGGGACCCTTTTATAGCCAAAATCACGGCCCTGTATCGCAATACGTCACCTAGGCTGAAGATAAATGGAACTGTAGCACCCTGAGGGCTCGGTTGCTACAGAGGTATTGCACCTCACCCAGAGGTGTGATATCTCACTCTCAGTTAAGGATGGAGTGTGGATCAGGACCCGATACCTGCATGCATTACACCACATTGCCGTGGGGCAGGGCGACCAATATGCCCCTGAGATGGGCATGACAGTCCTTTTCCCTGGCTGGAGTGGGGGGAGGGAACACTGAGGAAGGGGAACCCTGTAGTGCAGTAGCAGGGAGGAAGCAGTTCCTGGGTGCATTGAGAAGGGAGTATAAAAGGTGGGCACCATCTTAGTTCAGTGCAGAGAAGTCTGAGCAGAAGTGACAGGGAGCAGGGGCTCTGCATGAGCTCTGCTCCGGAGGCGGGCCTAGTAACAGAGGCCCAGGCCTGGAAGAGGGAGAAGGAAGGAAGAGGAGAGGAGAAGGCTCCAGGAACGAGGAACGAAGGGATCCCAGGGGTGTGGACGGGCGAGTCGCCACCGCACGCCCGAATCCACCTGTGTGGAGGGGTCAGGCCAAAGGGGGAGACCTGTCCCCGAAACTAGTGGAGGCGGGAAACGACCCTCAGCTAGAAACCGGAGGCTGTGACATTTTATGTGGCGCAGCCCCTCGCTACACCCGCTAGGAGGGCAGCACATAGGGTCAGGGAAACTGGCGCCAAGTTTACCAAGAGGAGGCCCGAGGCAGCCGGACAGAAGTGTTGGTAAGATAGGCCAGACAAAGGACACACAAAGGGGGTCCTGTGAAGCGCTCCAAAGTTATCTGGGAGTTGTCTGAGCCCCTCACCTGGTGAGCACAGTACGGCGTGGGCAGCTGTTACCTGCAGAAGTGGTCTGGATAATAAGAACTGTGAGTAAAGGCCCTGGACTGCATCACTGACTCCGTGTCGTTACTGCTGCTGCCCTGCACCATCACCCCCATCCTCCGCATACACTGCCCTGAGGCTATACTCCTCCCGTGAGGAGTTATGCTACGCACTGCTGCACCCACAACACCAGCCTCAGCGGTCTGCCCTGCAGCGGCGGTTCACTCTGACAGCAATCCACGGGTGGCATAGTTGGACATTTAAACATCAAAACCACATAAATAGTTCCGCCACTGGTTTGACCGCCCTGAGCCACGGAACGGGGTCACCGCCACGGAGACTACAACCACCAGCATCCACCAAAAAGGGTCCGGCTCCGGATGTCCCAAGGCCCAGGGGGCGTGTCAGGACATTTTCATCACCTTTCATAATCACCAAAGGGACAAGGCAGGGATGTCCTCTGTCCCCTCTCTTATACATCCTAGTGACGGAGCACCTGCTCTCATCAATTCGCCATAACCCCAATATTAGGTGGATTGAGGTGGGAGGCACCCAGTACAAGTGCTCTCTATTTGCTGATGATGTCCTAGTATATATCACTCAATCACATATATCCATCCCTGCTGTTATGACTGAAATAGATCACTTTGTTACATGGTCAAATTTTAAAATCAATACAGCGAAGTCTGAGGCCCTCGATGTCTCCCTCACCAAATCCATACAGGATTCCATCCAGTCCAACTTTCCCTTTGCCTGGCCCTCACAGGGTATCAAATTCTTAGGAATTCCTATTCATAGAGACCTCTCCCGTCTATGTTATCTTAATTTTGGGCCCTTTATTGAACAACTCCATACAGACCACGGTTGGCAAGTTAGAACTGTAAGATTCACTACGTGAACCACTGGTGTTTTGTGGAAAAGCACATGTACACTGTGTTCCAAATTATTATGCAAAAAGTGTTTAGGAGTGATAAGGGGAGAATTTGTTTGTTTGTCAGTTAAACTCATTGATGGTGATGTGTGTCAGGGCTCTTTATATCACTGTAAGCAATTGCAGACACCTGTGCTAATTAGTTTGGCAGGTGTGTCCAATGAACGGCAAGACTACTTAAGAAGGCTGTCCCACATTATTAAGCAGCCTACATTTTCAGCCAAAATGGGAAAGAAAAAGGATGTGTCGGCTGCTGAGAAGCAACAAATTGTGGAGTGTTTAGGTCAAGGCATGACTACAATCAACATTGTGCGATGATCAGGATGAAGTGTCTTGGCAATCAAGAAGTATGTAGCTGATTCACATTACACACGTGTGCGTGCTGATAAGGGCAAATTGAGAACTCTTTCCTACAGGCAATTATGTCAGGTTAAAAGAGCAGAGGCAAAAAAGCCTTGTCATAGCAGCAGACAAGTTTTTGAAGCTGCTGGTGCCTCCAACGTCCCCCGAACAACAAGATGCACGGTCCTTCAGAGGTTTGCAGCTGTGCGTACGCCATCCTGTCGACCTCCTCTATCCACTGCACACAAGCAGAAACGGCTCCAGTGGGCCAAACAATACATGAAGACTGACTTCAAAACTGTTTTGTTCACGGATGAGTGCCATGCAACGCTCGATGGTCCAGATGGATGGAGTGGAGGATGGCTGGTTGATGGACACCCCACGCAAACACAGCTACAGCGCCAACAAGGAGGAGGTGGAGTTATGTTTTGGGCTGGAATCATGGGGAGAGAGATTGTCGGCCCCTTTAGGATCCCTGAAGGGGTAAAGATGAACTCCATAATGTATGTGGAGTTTCTCAAACAGCACTTCCTGCCATGGTTCAAGAAGAAGAACCGTGTATTCCACAGCAACATCATTTTCATGCATGATAATGCACCGTCTCATGCTGCACATAACACATCTGCATCTCTGGCTGATATGGGCATAAAAGGGGACAAAATTATGGTGTGACCCCCATGCTCCCCTGACCTCTACCCCATTCAGAACCTCTGGAGCATCATCAAAAGGAGTGTCTATGATGGCGGGAGGCAGTTCACATCTAAGCAACAGCTCTGGGAGGGTATTCTGTCCTCATGCAAAACAATTGAAGCAGAAACCATTCAAAACCTGACAAATTCAATGGATGAGAGAGTTCAGAAGCTCCTTTCGAACAAGGGGTCCTAAGTGCAAATGTAACATAACCTAGAATAAAGTTTTGAGTTGAAAACTGTTTGATTTCAGTTTCTAATAACCTGCTAATGCTTATCATTTCAAAAATGACCATTTTTTTGGTCTTTATTAAAATAAAAAGGTTGATCGAAGAGTGTGGGGAATCTAAGAGTGTGGCAACCCAGTAGTCAGGATTACTTCGAATTCTGAGAATCTGAGGGTCATGTTGCAGGTAGTGCAGCAAGAAGGCACTTATGTGTCTTGCGCATCTCGGAGCCCCAAAATTATTTTCCAGGCTAGATGCAGCTAAAAATTATTATTAATTTTAAATCTGGTGGAGCTTAGTATAGATGGCCTAATAGAATCAGTACTGCACACTGCTACAAAGCCCAAATTATTTTCCAGCCAAGATACAGATAAACATGATTAGTAATTTGAAAGCTTAAAATGGTTGGTGAGGTGATTTTAACCAATCATCAAGCTTTTACTCTCCCCAGGATGACACAGGGGTAGAAAAGTCGTTTCGGATCCATGATTTGTTCATTTTTATGAACGTGAGTCTGTCTACATTATCAGTGGAGAGTCGCGTGCGCTTATCTGTCAGCACACCACCAGCAGCGCTGAACACACGTTCAGACAGAACGCTGGCTGCGGGGCATGACAAGATCTCCAAGGCGTAAGTGGCGAGCTCCGGCCATTTATCCAGATTGGAAGCCCAAAAAGAGCAAGGGTCCAGTGACACAGTCATGGCTTCAATGTTTACTTGGAGATACTCCTGTACCATCGTCTCTAGGCGTTGACTATGTGTCAGACTTCTTGTCTCCTGTGGCCTTGCAAAGGATGGGCTAAAAAAGTGGTGAAATGATTCCGCAAAATTGATGTTACCAGCAGATACTGTGTTTCTGTTACGGTTTGAGTGCTGAACACTCGACGGTCCCACGGTTGGCAAGTTGGAACTGTGAGATTCACTATGTGCACCACTGGTGTTTTGTGGAAAAGCTCATGTAAGATTCTGCAACAGTCTCTGCTGATACTCCTGCATGCGTGCATCCCTTTCTATGGCAGGAATAATTTCTGCAAATTTACTTTTGTACCGGGGATCTAACAGTGTGGCAACCCAGTAGTCAGGATTATTTCTAATTCTCACAATTCGAGGGTCATGTTGCAGGTAGTGCAGCAAGAAGGCACTCATGTGTCTTGCGCATCCAGGAGCACCAAGTCCCTGTTGTGTTGGTGGCGAGGTAAAAATCATGCTTCCTTCCTCTGTCCTCTTCCCTCAACCTCGCACAACAGAAATGTGATCAAGGTCTCCCTCATCTGATGAGTCTTCCATCAGTTCGTCCTCCACTTCTTCCTGGGCTCCTGCACCTTCCTCACTAGTTTGGCTGCTACCATGCGCCCTGGTAAAACCATCTCCCCCACCCTCACATGCCTGCCGCCTTGGTGCTGCCGACCGTCTGAACCTTGCAGATGTTAGCCCTTCCGCATACAACTCCTCCTCCTCTACTTCCTCCACCTCCTCTTGTGCCACCACCTGACTCCGAATTCTGTTTAACATGTGCTCCTGTTATGATCTGCTACAAGCACTAAGGAAAGACAGGAGATCTGTCTCTACAATAGAACTAAACTGGATCCCTATGATGTAACGGGGAAGCTGATCCTGCTCTCAGACCCGCTAAAGTCCTCGGCTAGTCTGTACGAAGTACTATAGATGCAAGGGAGGGATCCCTACAAGAACTAGGGACTGGGATAAAGTTGGACACCTCCTAGCCGAAACTGTAGCAGTAAAAGACAAACACACAACATAGAACATAGAGGTCAGAAGACCTAGCAAAACTAACAGAGAAAGGTAACAGAGTACCAAGCTAGCTCAAGAGTAGAAAATACAATGGAGACCAGCAAGGCCAGAAGGGCGGAGCCGGATTAAATAGGCAAAAATGGTCATGTGACCAGAAAACTAGAAAAAACCTAACAGGAGAGTTCTAACCGCTCCAGCATGTAAATCACCAGAATAGTCATGCTGATAATGGCATCGTCAGCACTAAACATCTTCGTCGCCATTTCAAAACTGTGCAGAAGGGTGCATAGGTCCCTGATCTGAGACCACTCCTCCAGCGTGATTTGCCTCACCTCTGGATCTCGTTGGCCCAGGCTATACGTCAGAGCGTATTGCACCAGGGCTTGTCGGTGCTGCCACAGTCGCTGCAACATGTGCAGAGTTGAATTCCACCGGGTAGGCACATCGTATTTTAGCCGGTGAAGTGGCAGGCCCAACGACTTCTGTAGAGATGTAAGTCGCTGAGCTGCGGGATGCGAACGGCGGAAGTGAGCACACAGCGACCGTGCCCTCTGCAGAAGGCCATCTAGTCCGGGATAGTGGGCTAAAAATTGCTGGACAACCAGGTTCAACACGTGAGCCATACAAGGCACGTGTGTGACATTGCCCCGGCGAAGGGCAGCACCCAGGTGGAGGACCGAGAGGAGGTTGAGAAGGCAGAAGCAGTGGAGGAACTTTGAGATAAAGAGGATTGACGCACAACTCGTGGGGACGGCAAGACTTGGACAGCAGCCCCTTGTCCTGCTGTCACCATAGTTACCCAGTGCCCAGTCAGCGACATGTAACGCCCCTGTCCATGCCTACTCGTCCAAGTGTCTGTGGTGAAATGCACCCTGTCACACACAGAGTTTCTCAAAGAAGCGGTGATGTTGTGTGCGACATGCTGGTGGAGCGCAGGCACACCTTTCTTTGAGAAGTAGTGCCGACTGGGCATCTGGTACTGGGGCACTGCGATGGACATAAGGTCTCGAAAATCCTCTATGTCCACCAGGCGGAAAGGCAGCATTTCTGTAGCCAAGAGCTTGCAGATGGTGAAATTCAACCTCTTAGCTTTCTCATGGCTAGGAGGAAATGGTCTTTCACTTGTCCACATCTGAGGGACCGAGGGCTGGCTGTTGTGCTTAGACGGGGTTGATAAGGGTGCCGGTCTGTGAGGAAGATACAGGCGGACATGTTAGGTTGCCTTGATCCAAAGGTGGTGCTATCGGTGTCGGACAGCGCTCAACACCAGCTGGTGTTACCACCTCCAAAGAAAATGATGACCTGCCAATCACGCTGGCTGTTGCAGGTGAAGAGGTGGCAGGTCTGCGTCCCAAAACAGGTGTGACTGCTGTCCCCCCAGTCACAGAGGATGAAGAGGCCGCAGATGCACAAGATGGGGCAGATGGTGGTTGGCCCGGCCGGCTACGCCGCATTGTAGCACAGTGAGCTTCCCACTGCAACTTATGCTTCATGTCCATGTGCCGGTTCATGCATGAAGTACTCAAACTGTATTTTTTGGCCTCTACTTAGCTTTTGTTGACAAATGTTACAGATAAAACGAGTTGGGTCATCTTTATCGATCTGAAAAAATGCCCAGGCTATGCAAGGCTTAGCACCCATGCGACCTGAAGAGCCACCACGACTTGTGGTCAGAGGCAGAGTTGTGTTTGAGGATGCAGTTGTTGACGTGCTTCCAGTACTACGTCTCTGTCCAGGAAGGCGCAACCTGACCTCGTGGGTTGACAGTAAGTGGGATCTCCAACCTCATCATCATCACCCTGTGTGTTATCACACCCGTCGTCCTCAGAGCCAACTTGTTCCTGCCCTGACAAAAAACTAAAGTTGTCCCTCCAATCAGGTATTTGAGTCTCATCATCATCTTCCTTACTGTCTCCACCAACAGGAGTTGCAGTTTGGGAATGAGGGTCTACATTATGTTCAGAACCTTCTGCGTCTGGTCCTGGATCCGACTCATAAAGATTCTGGGCATCAGTGCAGATCATTTCCTTGTCTGGATTCACAGAAGCGCTGGAGCCGACCTCTGATTCCCAGGCTATAGTATGAGTAAACAGCTCTGCAGACTCAACCATCTGTTCTACTGTGGCACCCCAGGGGTCTGGTTTCCACAGTAATGCAATGTTATGTCTGAGACCAGGTGGGAGGTCTCTTGGTCAGGAATCCTATGCATGCCACACCTCCTGCCCAGTCCTGGGAGGGGAAGGACTTCCCCTATATAAACCTGGGGCTGAGGCAGGGTTAGAGAGTTCAGAGGGAGAGTTCAGCCAGGAGGGCTGACAGGGAGCTGTGGCTCCGGCTGGGCCCAGCTCCTGGGCCATGCCAGAAGTAGAGACAGAGAAGAGAAGCAGCTATGGGAAGAAACAACAGGAGCTCTGTGGGAGCAGTGTTACAAGGAGTCAGGGGCTGGCAGCTGCAGAGCTCGCCCTGACTGAGAAGATTTCTTACCGGACCCGGAGTCCGAGGCTGTGGGGACTAACTCCTACCCAGCAGCAGAATCCGTCAGGCAGGGGATTTCAGGTCCTCTGGCCAAGAAACCCGAAGGCACGGTCACACGCATGGGACCAGCACCGCCGTCGTGGAGCGGAAGCTACTAGAAGGCCCCGAGTCACCGGCCATACGGGTGAGCACCACACGGTACACTCAGGGACGTGGGCTACTTATATCCGCCTCTAGCAAGGTAGCCAGAAGAGTATCGTTAGTTTGGGAGGCCTACAACTCCGCCTGGCCAGGGGAGATCCCATCTGCTCAAGGACTGACCAGGCCCCAACCGCTAGCCAGTACTCCGGGAGGGTCTATCTTTGTCACCAGTAAAGACCCTGAACTACACCGCATCGTCTCTGAGTGGTTCCTGCTACCCCCATCATCCACGTCGGCTGCCCTGAGGCCATACCCCTCCCGTTGGGGGTTATACCATCCACGCTGCACCATCCTTCCACCGGCCTCAGCGGTCTGCCCTGCAGCGGCAGCTCCATAGCTGCATTCAACGGGTGGCGTAGTCGTCCATCATCTACTGCTAATAGACTCGCCACTTAGTTTGACTCCCTGGGCACGGACCGGGTCACCGCCACGAGACTACTACCCCCATCTGATCCGGCTCCGGGTAAGCCCCCGTGCACGCGATGCCGCACGACACAGAAGGCCCAGGGGCGCGTCAACTTTTGGCGTAGTCGGCAGGATCTCGTGCCCGCAACCACCGGGTACTGTGTGCCTGAAAAAGACTGTTCAAACTTACCTGTGGTGAAGATTCCCGCCATCCGGCGCCATCTTCCGCTTCCTTCCCGCCGTCGGTGGAGTTTTCCCGCCATCCGGCGCCATCTTCAGCCTTCTTCCCGCCATACGTGGAGTTTTCCCGCCATTGGACGCCATCTTGAGGACGCCGCGCAGGAAGAAGAGGGGCGTGGACTCCGAAAGCGCGCGAGAACTGAAGCCCCGCCTCACGTCCGGACGTTGCGTAAGGTCCTGGAAGGAGCCCAGCAGACGCCGACGTCACAGGAGCGCGACGGAAGGTCCTCAACCCTGACGATCCACTGCGGAGCCGCGGCCTACGGAAGAGGATCATCGCAAGGTAGGCCACGGTCCACTAGGGGGGAGAAGGATGCCGGATACGGAGGAAAGCTTCACCGCTTCAACCCCCGCCAGCGCCACCGCTGTTGCGGTCATGCCTTTCACCATGCCCTATATCCCGGGGGCAGCCTGGCTACCCCAGTACTCAGGGGAGTCACATACCCTGCATGACTTTAGAGAAAAGCTGGATAGCCTCTTCCAGGTGTACCCCCTCACAGAGGAGCAAAAAGTGAGCATCCTGGTGGCCCAATTAACCGGGGCAGCCCAAAGGGAGGTAAAGTCCTGGCCACCTGGGAGGAGGACTGTCGCAGAGATACTAACCCAGCTAACCGAGGAGGAGCTGCAGTACTACCAATACGAGGAAAGCCAAGAGGACCCGGACGGGTCTGAGGACTACCCTCAGGAGGGAGCACAAAGAGGACATAGCTACTGAAGGGAAGTAGCGTGAATAAAGAGCTGTAAATAGTTACCCGTAAGGGTACAAGGACTGCTGCTAATTAAAATATGGTCCCCGTTGGGATTAGTGAATTGTTCCCCGTGTGTCCCTATCCCTTACCAGGCTGAGGACTGTGAGCAGCCATCCCCTATCCCTTACCAGGCTGAGGACTGTGAGCAGCCAATCCTTATCCCCACTGGCCGAGGACTGAGAGCGGCCATATCCTGTAAATAATTATGTGTTTCTAGTAATTTATGGGAGTCTTTGGTGGATTTGCCGGGAATCCTTTGTACAGTTAGTGGAGCGTAACCCAGGATGGACTAAAAGACTGTTAAGGACTCGGGGCAGGACAGACCCCTACCTGGTTACGTCTCCCTGTTTTGGTGAAATGGACACCTTTGTTTCCTTCAAAGACTGCACCCGGTTGCGGACATGCCGTGACCACCTTTATGTGTTTTTCTTATTGTATTATTATTGTTATACCCTGTTATGTCTTTCTAAAAAAATATGTTTAGTCCCGGAGTACTAAATTTCACTAGGGGGGAATGTGGCACCCCAGGGGTCTGGTTTCCACAGTAATGCAATGTTATGTCTGAGAGCAGGTGGGAGGTCTCTTGGTCAGGAATCCTATGCATGCCACACCTCCTGCCCAGTCCTGGGAGGGGAAGGACTTCCCCTATATAAACCTGGGGCTGAGGCAGGGTTAGAGAGTTCAGAGGGAGAGTTCAGCCAGGAGGGCTGACAGGGAGCTGTGGCTCCGGCTGGGCCCAGCTCCTGGGCCATGCCAGAAGTAGAGACAGAGAAGAGAAGCAGCTATGGGAAGAAACAACAGGAGCTCTGTGGGAGCAGTGTTACAAGGAGTCAGGGGCTGGCAGCTGCAGAGCTCGCCCTGACTGAGAAGATTTCTTACCGGACCCGGAGTCCGAGGCTGTGGGGACTAACTCCTACCCAGCAGCAGAATCCGTCAGGCAGGGGATTTCAGGTCCTCTGGCCAAGAAACCCGAAGGCACGGTCACACGCATGGGACCAGCACCGCCGTCGTGGAGCGGAAGCTACTAGAAGGCCCCGAGTCACCGGCCATACGGATGAGCACCACACGGTACACTCAGGGACGTGGGCTACTTATATCCGCCTCTAGCAAGGTAGCCAGAAGAGTATCGTTAGTTTGGGAGGCCTACAACTCCGCCTGGCCAGGGGAGATCCCATCTGCTCAAGGACTGACCAGGCCCCAACCGCTAGCCAGTACTCCGGGAGGGTCTATCTTTGTCACCAGTAAAGACCCTGAACTACACCGCATCGTCTCTGAGTGGTTCCTGCTACCCCCATCATCCACGTCAGCTGCCCTGAGGCCATACCCCTCCCGTTGGGGGTTATACCATCCACGCTGCACCATCCTTCCACCGGCCTCAGCGGTCTGCCCTGCAGCGGCAGCTCCATAGCTGCATTCAACGGGTGGCGTAGTCGTCCATCATCTACTGCTAATAGACTCGCCACTTAGTTTGACTCCCTGGGCACGGACCGGGTCACCGCCACGAGACTACTACCCCCATCTGATCCGGCTCCGGGTAAGCCCCCGTGCACGCGATGCCTCACGACACAGAAGGCCCAGGGGCGCGTCACTACCTCATACTCAGACGGGCAGCTGGAGATTTGGGAGCTGTGAGGAAGCAAGTGCGATTGGGGTGACACCTCTGAGGACTGGAGTATTTGTGATGTTGAAGTTGATGTGGAGGAGAGCCCACTTAAAGGAGCACTTGATATTCGTTGAAGCACCTGCTGTTTTTGTGCCTCATCTGGAATTTGTAGTGATTGGCGTGGCCGTAAGAAAAGGATCTTATCACATTGTCCGCTAAAAGAAGTAGACATTTTAGTTTGGCTGGAAGATGGTCTTTCTTCTGCAGATGTTACTGTTGCTTTAACACCTACCCCACGGACACAACCTTTTTTCCCCTTCCCAACACGCCTATTCCCCTTTCCACCAGCAGCAGGCCTTTTTCCACTCATTTTGGTGGTTAACTAATTCACAACTCTGGAGTTGTTTGCACAAAAAAACAATGGATGGGAACCGAGCAGAGCTGAGTGGCCAAACTGTGGTATTAGGCCAAAACTATTGTCTGGGTTAGATGCAGAAAAAAATTATATTCAATTTGCAACCTGATAGAGGTCAGTATAGATGGACTAATAGAACAAGTCCCACACACTGCTAGAAGCCCAAATATTTTTTCAGAGCTAGATGCAGAAAAAAATTATATTCAATTTGCAACCTGATGGAGGTCAGTATAGATGGATTAATAGACCAAGTCCCACACACTGCTAGAAGCCCAAATATTTTTTCAGAGCTAGATGCAGAAAAAAATTATATATATAAAAGAAGTAGACATTTTAGTTTGGCTGGAAGATGGTCTTTCTTCTGCAGATGTTACTGTTGCTTTAACACCTACCCCACGGACACAACCTTTTTTCCCCTTCCCAACACGCCTATTCCCCTTTCCACCAGCAGCAGGCCTTTTTCCACTCATTTTGGTGGTTAACTAATTCACAACTCTGGAGTTGTTTGCACAAAAAAAGAATGGATGGGAACCGAGCAGAGCTGAGTGGCCAAACTGTGGTATTAGGCCAAAACTATTGTCTGGGTTAGATGCAGAAAAAAATTATATTCAATTTGCAACCTGATAGAGGTCAGTATAGATGGACTAATAGAACAAGTCCCACACACTGCTAGAAGCCCAAATATTTTTTCAGAGCTAGATGCAGAAAAAAATTATATTCAATTTGCAACCTGATGGAGGTCAGTATAGATGGATTAATAGACCAAGTCCCACACACTGCTAGAAGCCCAAATATTTTTTCAGAGCTAGATGCAGAAAAAAATTATATTCAATTTGCAACCTGATGGAGGTCAGTATAGATGGACTAATAGACCAAGTCCCACACACTGCTGGAAGGGCAAATATTTTTTCAGAGCTAGATGCAGAAAAAAATTATTTTTAATTTGCAACCTGATGGAGGTCAGTATAGATGGACTAATAGAACAAGTCCCACACACTGCTAGAAGCCCAAATATTTTTTCAGAGCTAGATGCAGAAAAAAATTATATTCAATTTGCAACCTGATGGAGGTCAGTATAGATGGATTAATAGACCAAGTCCCACACACTGCTAGAAGCCCAAATATTTTTTCAGAGCTAGATGCAGAAAAAAATTATATTCAATTTGCAACCTGATGGAGGTCAGTATAGATGGACTAATAGACCAAGTCCCACACACTGCTGGAAGGGCAAATATTTTTTCAGAGCTAGATGCAGAAAAAAATTATTTTTAATTTGCAACCTGATGGAGGTCAGTATAGATGGACTAATAGAACAAGTCCCACACACTGCTAGAAGCCCAAATATTTTTTCAGAGCTAGATGCAGAAAAAAATTATATTCAATTTGCAACCTGATGGAGGTCAGTATAGATGGATTAATAGACCAAGTCCCACACACTGCTAGAAGCCCCAATATTTTTTCAGAACTAGATGCAGAAAAAAATTATATTCAATTTGCAACCTGATGGAGGTCAGTATAGATGGACTAATAGACCATGTCCCACACACTGCTAGAAGGGCAAATATTTTTTCAGAGCTAGATGAAGATAAAAATTATTTTTAATTTGCTACCTGATGGAGGTCAGTATAGATGGACTAATAGAACAAGTCCCACACACTGCTAGAAGGGCAAATATTTTTTCAGAGCTAGATGCAGAAAAAAATTATATTCAATTTGCAACCTGATGGAGGTCAGTGTAGATGGACTAATAGACCAAGTCCCACACACTGCTAGAAGCCCAAATATTTTTTCAGAGCTAGATGCAGAAAAAAATTATATTCAATTTGCAACCTGATGGACGTCAGTATAGATGGACTAATAGACCATGTCCCACACACTGCTAGAAGGGCAAATATTTTTTCAGAGCTAGATGCAGATAAAAAATTATTTTTAATTTGCAACCTGATGGAGGTCAGTATAGATGGACTAATAGACTAAGTCCCACACACTGCTAGAAGCCCAAATATTTTTTCAGAGCTAGATGCAGAAAAAAATTATATTCAATTTGCAACCTGATGGAGGTCAATATAGATGGACTAATAGAACAAGTCCCACACACTGCTAGAAGCCCAAATATTTTTTCAGAGCTAGATGCAGAAAAAAATTATATTCAATTTGCAACCTGATGGAGGTCAGTATAGATGGACTAATAGAACAAGTCCCACACACTGCTAGAAGCCCAAATATTTTTTCAGAGCTAGATGCAGAAAAAAATTATATTCTATTTGCAACCTGATGGAGGTCAGTATAGATGGACTAATAGACCAAGTCCCACACACTGCTAGAAGGGCAAATAATTTTTCAGAGCTGGATGAAGATAAAAATTATTTTTAATTTGCAACCTGATGGAGGTCAGTATAGATGGACTAATAGAACAAGTCCCACACACTGCTAGAAGGGCAAATATTTTTTCAGAGCTAGATGCAGATAAAAATTATTTTTAATTTGCAACCTGATGGAGGTCAGTATAGATGGACTAATAGAACAAGTCCCACACACTGCTAGAAGCCCAAATATTTTTTCAGAGCTAGATGCAGAAAAAAATTATATTCAATTTGCAACCTGATGGAGGTCAGTATAGATGGACTAATAGAACAAGTCCCACACACTGCTAGAAGGCCAAATATTTTTTCAGAGCTAGATGCAGATAAAAATTATTTTAAATTTGCAACCTGATGGAGGTCAGTATAGATGGACTAATAGAACAAGTCCCACACACTGCTAGAAGCCCAAATATTTTTTCAGAGCTAGATGCAGAAAAAAATTATATTCAATTTGCAACCTGATGGAGGTCAGTATAGATGGACTAATAGACCAAGTCCCACAAACTGCTAGAAGGGCAAATATTTTTTCAGAGCTAGATGAAGTTAAAAATTATTTTTAATTTGCAACCTGATGGAGGTCAGTTTAGATGGACTAATAGAACAAGTCCCACACACTGCTAGAAGGGCAAATATTTTTTCAGAGCTAGATGCAGACAAAAAATTATTTTTAATTTGCAACCTGATGGAGGTCAGTATAGATGGACTAATAGAACAAGTCCCACACACTGCTAGAAGCCCAAATATTTTTTCAGAGCTAGATGCAGAAAAAAATTATATTCAATTTGCAACCTGATGGAGGTCAGTATAGATGGACTAATAGAACAAGTCCCACACACTGCTAGAAGCCCAAATATTTTTTCAGAGCTAGATGCAGAAAAAAATTATATTCAATTTGCAACCTGATGGAGGTCAGTATAGATGGACTAATAGACCAAGTCCCACACACTGCTAGAAGGGCAAATAATTTTTCAGAGCTGGATGAAGATAAAAATTATTTTTAATTTGCAACCTGATGGAGGTCAGTATAGATGGACTAATAGAACAAGTCCCACACACTGCTAGAAGGGCAAATATTTTTTCAGAGCTAGATGCAGATAAAAATTATTTTTAATTTGCAACCTGATGGAGGTCAGTATAGATGAACTAATAGAACAAGTCCCACACACTGCTAGAAGCCCAAATATTTTTTCAGAGCCAGATGCAGAAAAAAATTATATTCAATTTGCAACCTGATGGAGGTCAGTATAGATGGACTAAAAGAACAAGTCCGACACACTGCTAGAAGCCCAAATATTTTTTCAGAGCTAGATGCAGAAAAAAATTATATTCAATTTTCAACCTGATGGAGGTCAGTATAGATGGACTAATATACCAAGTCCTATACACTGCTAGAAGCCCAAATATTTTTTCAGAGCTAGATGCAGAAAAAAATTATATTCAATTTGCAACCTGATGGAGGTCAGTATAGATGGACTAATAGACCAAGTCCCACGCACTGCTAGAAGGGCAAATATTTTTTCAGAGCTAGATGAAGTTAAAAATTATTTTTAATTTGCAACCTGATGGAGGTCAGTTTAGATGGACTAATAGAACAAGTCCCACACACTGCTAGAAGGGCAAATATTTTTTCAGAGCTAGATGCAGACAAAAAATTATTTTTAATTTGCAACCTGATGGAGGTCAGTATAGATGGATTAATAGACCAAGTCCCACACACTGCTAGAAGGGCAAATATTTTTTCAGAGCTAGATGCAGATAAAAATTAATTTTAATTTGCAACCTGATGGAGATCAGTATAGATGGACTAATAGAACAAGTCCCACACACTGCTAGAAGGGCAAATATTTTTTCCGAGCTAGATGCAGACAAAAAATTATTTTTAATTTGCAACCTGATGGAGGTCAGTATAGATGGATTAATAGAACAAGTCCCACACACTGCTAGAAGTCCAAATATTTTTTCAGAGCTAGATGCAGATAAAAATTATTTTTAATTTTCAACCTGATGGAGGTCAGTATAGATGGACTAATAGACCATGTCCCACACACTGCTAGAAGCCCAAATATTTTTTTCAGAGCTAGGTGCAGAAAAAAATTATATTCAATTTGCAACCTGATGGAGGTCAGTATAGGTGGACTAATAGAACAAGTCCCACACACTGCTAGAAGCCCAAATATTTTTTCAGAGCTAGATGCAGAAAAAAATTATATTCAATTTGCAACCTGATGGAGGTCAGTATAGATGGACTAATAGACCAAGTCCCACACACTGCTAGAAGCCCAAATATTTTTTCAGAGCTAGATGCAGAAAAAAATTATATTCAATTTGCAACCTGATGGAGGTCAGTATAGATGGACTAATAGACCAAGTCCCACACACTGCTAGAAGGGCAAATATTTTTTCAGATCTAGATGAAGATAAAAATTATTTTTAATTTGCAACCTGATGGAGGTCAGTATAGATGGACTAATAGAACAAGTCCCACACACTGCTAGAAGGGCAAATATTTTTTCAGAGCTAGATGCAGATAAAAATTATTTTTAATTTGTAACCTGATGGAGGTCAGTATAGATGGACTAATAGAACAAGTCCCACACACTGCTAGAAGGGCAAATATATTTTCAGAGCTAGATGCAGACAAAAAATTATTTTTAATTTGCAACCTGATGGAGGTCAGTATAGATGGATTAATAGAACAAGTCCCACACACTGCTAGAAGTCAAAATATTTTTTCAGAGCTAGATGCAGATAAAAATTATTTTTAATTTTCAACCTGATGGAGGTCAGTATAGATGGACTAATAGACCATGTCCCACACACTGCTAGAAGCCCAAATATTTTTTCAGAGCTAGATGCAGAAAAAAATTATATTCAATTTGCAACCTGATGGAGGTCAGTATAGGTGGACTAATAGAACAAGTCCCACACACTGCTAGAAGCCCAAATATTTTTTCAGAGCTAGATGCAGAAAAAAATGATATTCAATTTGCAACCTGATGGAGGTCAGTATAGATGGACTAATAGAACAAGTCCCACACACTGCTAGAAGCCAAAATATTTTTTCAGAGCTAGATGCAGAAAAAAATTATATTCAATTTGCAACCTGATGGAGGTCAGTATAGATGGACTAATAGACCAAGTCCCACACACTGCTAGAAGCCCAAATATTTTTTCAGAGCTAGATGCAGAAAAAAATTATATTCAATTTGCAACCTGATGGAGGTCAGTATAGATGGACTAATAGACCAAGTCCCACACACTGCTAGAAGGACAAATCTTTTTTCAGAGCTAGATGCAGATAAAAATTATTTTTAATTTGCAACCTGATGGAGGTCAGTATAGATGGACTAATAGACTAAGTCCCACACACTGCTAGAAGGCCAAATATTTTTTCAGAGCTAAATGCAGAAAAAAATTATATTCAATTTGCAACCTGATGGAGGTTAGTATAGATGGACTAATAGAACAAGTCCCACACACTGCTAGAAGCCCAAATATTTTTTCAGAGCTAGATGCAGAAAACAATTATATTCAATTTGCAACCTGATGGAGGTCAGTATAGATGGACTAATAGACCAAGTCCCACACACTGCTAGAAGCCCAAATATTTTTTCAGAGCTTGATGCAGAAAAAAATTATATTCAATTTGCAAACTGATGGAGGTCAGTATAGATGGACTAATAGAATGATGCTATGCCCAAAAGGTTTTACTTCACTAGGTGCAGTAAAAAAATTGGTATTCTATACACAGGTGGTGTAGCTTGCAACACAGATAGGCTACTCCACTGACTAACACACTCTGCAATAGGCCAAAAAGGATTAGCTTTGCTAGATTTAGCCAAATGCTGTGAAAAAAACTTGCACAGCACTGGCACAGACGTGCCTGTCAAAAACTGATAGGAACTGATGTAACTTAGTCCTGAAAAGGACTGCAATTACAATTAGTCTTTACTCCCAACCTATCTATTTAAGAGCACAGACCTGCCTGATAAAAGTCGTAGGAAATGCTGTAACCTAGTCCTTAAAAGGACTGCAATCACAACTATTCCCTACTCCCAAGCTATCTGTAGATTTGTGCAAAAATTGGCTTTAAATTAACAAGGTATAGCGCACACAGCAACAGCGGTGCCGTCTAACACGCAGCTGCAGCAGTGAGAAAATGGTGGCGACGGGGAAAATGGCTGGGTCTTATAGGGCAAGGACATGTGACATACACTGCCAATGACACATGCCCTTGCTTGTGTGAAAAAAAGCAGTTCGCTCCGTGTGTGCGCTGCTGATAGGCTGACAGATTGCACCTCCCCACTGTAAATGCGGGAAAGAGAAAAAAAAAATGGAGATCTTCATTATTTCTGCAGAGATCCATCCCCTGCCCCTCCCCCCGCCCCGCTGTACACTCAAACTGCGTATTAACATTAATTTTCAGCATTACTGAGAAAAAATCCAGTTATGATTTTGGTGCATGAACAGTTATCGAACATAACCTCGAACAGCCAAATTTTTTTCAAATCGTTCGTGTTCGCCGAACGGCTCGAACACCGCCCAAAACAGCTCGAATTTGAGATTGGTGAACAGTTCGAGTCGAACAACGCTCATCTCTATTTATAAGGGCTAATAGGAGAAACTGCACAACAAACTGAGGTCTATTTTTTCCTGTGTGCGCCAATACCCTACATGTGATCGGGAACTACTTTTGAGGTACAGTCAAAAGCTCCGAAGGGAAGGAGCGTCATATTATAGGGCAGATTTTACTGTTAAGAATTGCAGGTGCCATTACCCACTGGGAGAGTCCCTGAGGTGGTAGAATAGTAGAACCCCCCATAAAAGATCCAATTTTACAAACTACACCTCTCAATGAATTCATCTAGGGGCGCAGTGATCACATTGACACCACATATGTGTCATGGAATTTTATACCACTGGACAGGTGAAGAAAAAATAAACCAACATTTTTACCACAAAAATTTTGTTTAAGCACCCTATTTTACATTTTCACCTGGGAAAATGAGTAAAAATGGCACCACAATTTGCCCCACAATTTCTTCTGAATGCAGAAATACCCAATATGTGGCTGTACAGTACTGCTTAGTCACACGGCAAGACTCGGGAGGGAAGGAGCGCTATTTGGCTGAGAACAAATTATCGTAGAATAGTTTGCAGACTCCATATACAGAGCCCCTAAGTGTCAGAAGAGCAGAATTCCTCCTCAAGTGACCACATTTTGAAAATTACACCCCTCTGGGAATTTATCTACAGATGTAGTGATGATTTTGACTCCAGGGATGTTTTCCAGAAACGAGCAGCAGTGAATGTTGCTCAGTGAAAATTCCACATCTGCTATTATAGTGCCCAGTACGTTATAGTGCCCAGTACGCTATGCCCAGCTCATGCTTCTGGAGACATGCGCACGTAAAATAGGCGGACTCCCATAGCTACAGAAATGTCAAACATGGGGACGCTAAATGTGGTTTAGACACACTGTAGGGCTCAGAAGGGAGGAGGCATTTGTATTTGGGAGCGCAGAATTTGCTGGATTTCTTTTGAGGGGAAAGGAGCCATTTTGCTTTTCCAGAGCCTTTGTACTACCAGTAACGTGGAAGCCCCCTATATTTCCGTTAACAGATGACGGACTTGCTTTTTTTGTGGATTAAGTTGTAGCTTTTATTGGGTACATTTTACATAACATTTTGAATCATATTTATCCTGTGCTCTACGTTGAGCACTTACATCGGGGTTTCCATTTAAATCTCCGAATGACGTGATTCAGATGAAACCCCTGACGGATCTAATCACTATAATGAGGCAGCAGAATTATTCTGTTCTCAGTCTGGCTTCTATTCAAGTGGCATCCTTTAAAGAGGTGCACAAAACTGTGGCCAACCATGCTTTTATGCACACTTAGGCTAGGTTCACACGTTGCGTTTTTGCTGCGTTTTTTTCCTGCTTAAAAAAGCTGGTTTTGCTGCGTTTTTTTGCCCTGCATTTTCATGCTGATACAGTTTAGTGCCTGTTGTTCCTGAGATTTCTGCACCAAAACCTGATAACTGTTTTCTATGGGTGAAAAAACACAGCAAAAAGCTGAACGAAGTGACACACTGCAGCTTTCCAATTAATCAAGAAAACAAACCAATGCGTGTGCATGAGATTTCTGAAATCTTACAGCTTTTGCTCGTACTGTAAAACGCAGCTTTTAATTTGCATAAAAAAATGCAGCAAAAATGCAAATTGTGAACATAGCCGTAAAAAGACGGACACCGTTAAATCGCAGGCCAGTGTCTCCATTTGCCTCATTATAGGGAATCTTCCGCTGGAGGTTCAGTCTGAATCACGTATTTCAGAGATTTACATGGAAACCCTGAAAACCCATAACCAACTCCAGCTTTTTTTTTTAATGTTTTGCCGCCTTTACACATTAAAAACTATTTTATAGAAAAAAAAAAAAAATTGTTTTTGTATCGCTATGTTCTGAGAGATATAACTTATTTCTCTGCTGACGGAGCTGTATGGTGGCTTGTTTTTTAGTGGGAAAAGATTGATTTCTTCAGTGATAAAACATTTATTTACATTCGACTTTTTGATCAGATTTTATTCCATTTTTTTTGGAGGTATGATGAAAAAGCATAGTTCTTTGCCATGTGAGAGTTTTATAGGTCATTTCGGACACAGCGAAACCAAATGTGTATTTTACATACGGTAAATATACGTATTTATGGATAAATAAGAAAAAAGTGCAGCACCAGCAATAGAAAATGGTCGCAGAGCCTCCCAGGCAAAACCAAACCTTTAAAAGTCCAAGTGAAAAGAGGCAGCACTCCATGGTCCAAAAAATGTGCAGATTTTATTAACCCATTCAGATGGCGACGTTTCTTTCCAAATGTGGAACTTTATCAAGCAGTGACATGTGACATATAATCAAATCAATAATAATGCCAATTAATAAATACATCCACTTTCTTAATACAATTTCATAATAAAGTGCATTTTAGTGCAATTCATATAATCATGATAGTACAGAATCAAACGTGCCATCAATGTTTCATAATAGTACATAAAATAAATGCCATATTGTAAAGTGCTTAATTATGTGTAAAGCGACACAGGTGCAAAATATCAATCTTTAATTATGACTCAGCCCACCGCATTGTACAAAGACCATACCCGTCACATATCGGTGTCCCAGAAATGCTACTGCGCGTGTCACCAACGCTTTCACCTTAGGGGTAGCGTTTAACATTTTAGTACGCACGCGTCCGGCCATTTTGTCATAGCCCTGTTTACTGTGCATATCTATGCGCTCAATTTTCAATCAAATCTGTTTTTGTACCATTATAACCAAATGTGACTCCATATTTATGTGCCTAATCCAATGTCTTTTATTGATTAATGTTTAGAAATGATTGATAACAGCAATGTATAGATATTTATATATCAATTCATGCTCTGACATATGTAGCTTATGTTTTAAAGGGACAGTACACATTTTTAATCAATCCTATTCAAATAACCTCAAACAGCAATCAAAACCATTATTATACACAGTGGAGCAACAATTTGTATGAACAGTTCATTTCCTTTTATAGCGCAAATCAAAAGGTGGGATTGAGTCATAATTCTCGTGCATGTGATCTGCAAAAAAGTTAAGAAAAAAATGAGCAATAATTCTTATTATAGCACAGAACAGAAGAGAGCTCTACGTAGGGAGATTAAACCAAAGTATGTAATTTAAAATCTACATTGAGTCCATTTGGTTTTAGGGAATCCAATTTATAAATCCACTCTAATCCTTTTTTCTTCAGTAATTTTTCCCTATCGCCTCCTATCCTAAGTACAGAGACATGATCAATAATACAGAATTTAAGGTCCTTTTCTGTGTGTCCTACTTTCTATGATGATGATTAAGTCTTGCTTTAAAGCGCACCTGTTAGCAGGATTGTGTTCAGTAAACCACATACACTGTCAGGTTGGCGCCGTTACACTGTTTAAAATGATACCTGGGTTGATGAAATCCGTCCTGTGGTTCTTTTTTAATCTTTATTTTCAGTTTTGAGATAATAGGAATAATAATAATAATTTTTATTTTTATAGCGCCAACATATTCTGCAGCACTTTACAATTTTAGGGGGGACTTATACAAACAATACAGAATAAGCATTTCTCAAATCAAAAGGAGTGTGGGCCCTGCTTGCAAGCTTAGAGTCTATGAGGAAATGGGGGAGACACAAAAGGTAAAGTGTACATACATTGTATAATGCAGCCTTGATATACTAAATAGGATAAATAATAATACATGGACTGGTCGCCAGCCAGTATGTGTGCAGTCCTGACCGAGGCTATTAAGTACATGGATGGTATGAACCTGAAATTGAAGATTTTAATATGGGTGAAAACTGGGACGGACAGATAGTGTGTTTAGGCGATACGCCAGTCTAAAGAAATGGGTTTTTAGGGTCCGCTTGAAACTGTGGGTATTGGGAATTAATCAAAATGTCCTGGGTAGTGCACGCGAGAAATCTTGGAGACGGGAGTGGGAAGTTCGGATTATGGAGGATTTTAGTTTTAAGTCATTGGCAGAACGGAGGGCACGTGTAGGGTGGTAGACTGAGACAAGGGAGGAGATGTAGGGGGGTACTGAAGCATGGAGTGCTTTGTGGGTAAGCATGATAAGTTTAAATTGAACTCTATATTGGATGGGTAACCAATGCAATGACTGGCACAGGGAAGAGGCATCGGTGTAGCGGTTGGCGAGGAATATGATCCTTGCTGCTGCGTTAAGGACGGATTGGAGAGGGGAGAGTTTAGTAAGAGGGAGACCGATTAGTAGAGAGTTGCAATAGTCGAGACGAGAATGAATAACAGCTACAGTAAGAGTTTTTGCTGAGTCAAAGGTGAGAAATGTCCTGATTCTTGAGATGTTTTTGAGGTGTAGATGACATGAACGAGCGAGTGATTTGATGTGAGGAGTGAAGGAAAGATCTGAATCAAAAATGACCCCAAGACAGCGGGCTTGTTGCTGGGGAGTAATGGTTAAGCCACAAATGGAAATGGCAATATCGGGCACAGGTAGGTTAGTGGAGGGAGGAAATACGAGTAGTTCAGTTTTTGACAGACTCAGTTTTAGACAGAGGGAGGACATAATGTTAGACACAGCAGAAAGACAATCACTGGTCTTTTGTAGTAATGGAGGGGTGATGTCCGGAGCAGAGGTGTATAATTGGGTGTCATCAGCATAGAAATGGTACTGAAAACCGAATCTGTTGATTGTTTGTCCAATAGGAGGGGTGTATAAGGAGAAAAGAAGGGGGCCTAGGACTGATCCTTGAGGAACCCCGACAGTAAGGGGAAGGAGAGAGAAGGACGAGCCGGCAAAAGACACAGAGGAGGAGCGGTCAGAGAGATAGGAGGAGAACCAGGAGAGAACAGTGTCCTTGAGGCCATTAGTGCGGAGCATAGTGAGTAGTAGCTGGTGATCCACAGTGTCGAATGCTGCAGAGAGATCCAGGAGAATCAGCAGGGAGTAGTGACCATTAGATTTAGCTGTTAGCAGATCATTAGAGACTTTAGTGAGGGCAGTTTCAGTAGAATGTAAAGAGCGTAAACCAGATTGTAGAGGGTCAAGAAGAGAGTTGTCTGAGAGTTAGCGGATTAGACGGGAATGGACCAGGTGTTCCAGGAGTTTAGAGATAAATGGAAACAGGTCTGTAGTTGGCTGTGCAGTTCTGGTCAAGGGATGGTGTTTTAAGTAATGTATGTATGCTGGCGTGTTTAAAAGAAGAGGAAAAGATACCAGATGAGAGGGAGAGGTTGAAAATTTTAGTTAGGTGAGTGGTGACAGCTGGAGAAAGGGACTGAAGGAGATGTGAGGGAATAGGGTCACTGGTGCAGGTAGTAGGGCGAGAAGATGCAAGGAGCCTGATCATTTCATCTTCCGTGACTGGTTTGAAGTCAGAAAGTGAGCAAGGGAGAGCATGCATAATGTTTGGGGATTGGGAGAAAATTTCCTGTCGGATATGGTCAATTTTTTCTTTGAAATAATTGGCCAGATCGTCAGCGCTGAGGTCGGTGGTCGGGGTCTGTGCTGTTTGATTGAGGAGAGAATGAAACGTGTCAAAGAGGCGTTTAGGATTATTGGAAAGTAAGATGATGAGATTGTTAAAGTAGGTTTGTTTGGAGAGGTGAAGGGCTGAGTTATATGTTTTCAGCATACATTTATAATGGAGGAAATTTTCGGCAGATTAGATTTTCTCCACAGCCGTTCAGCGCATCTGGAGCACCTCTGGAGTAGACATGTTTGAGGCGTGTGCCAGGGTTGTCGCCGTCTATGCCGAATTGTTCTTTGTGTAGGAGGTGCGGCTTCATCCAGGGCGCATAGCAATATTTCGTTATAATGCTTCAATGCAGAATCGGGACATGAGAGGGAGGAGATTGGGGCCAATGATGATGGCAACTTTTTCATAAATTTCTGGGTGTTAATGGCGCGTATATTTCTATAGGTGTGGAAAGTGGGGGTTTCTTGAGTAGCCTCACAGTTCTTGACAGAGAATGAAAGAAGATTATGGTCAGAGAGTGGTAGGGGAGAGTTAGTAAAGTCATGTACTGCGCAAAGCCGGGAGAAGATCAGGTCCAATGTGTTCCCGTCTTCATGTGTATGAGAATTAGCAAGCTGTGAAAGGATGAAGGAGGAGGTTAGAGATAAAAGATGAGCGGCAGATTAGGAAAGAAAATCGCCAATTGGGATATTAAAATCTTCCATGAATAGAGTGGGGATATCACAGGATAGAAAATTTGGAAGCCAGGCAGCAAAGTGATCCAGGAACTGATGGGAGGGACCTGGAGGGCGATAGACAACTGCCACTCACAGGGAGAAGGGCCGGTAGAGTCTGACTGTGTGGGCCTCGAAAGAAGGGAAGATAAGGGAGGGTACTGGGGGGGTAACCTGAAAAGTACATTTTGTTGAAAGAAGCAGATCAACACCTCCACCTGATCTGTTGTCAGGTCTTGGGGTATGAGAGAAGTGTAGGCCACCATAGGAGAGAGCTGCAGCGGCGGTGGTGTCTGACTGCTGGATCCAGGTTTCGGTGAGAGCCAGAAGGTTGAGGGAATTAGAGAGGAAAAAGTCATGGATGTAAGAGAGTTTATTACATGCTGAGTTATGAATTATATGAGTTAGGAATTATTCCTACCGTTAATTACATTTCCAGGAGTCCATCATGACAGCACGACAGGAGGCAGTCCTACTTATCCTCTAGGGACAGAAAACACATGAGAGGTTAAAAGCCCACCCAACCTTCACCTCACCCTCAGTGTTTGTACCAATCACCACACCAGGATAGATGCAACTCTATTTTATTAAACTTACACCAGTGTTACACCCACATTAATATTAAGAGCAGGGGAGGGAATATAATGGTGCTGTCATGATGGACGGCCCGTCATCTAGCCTTGGGGGTGGAGCCTTTACTTGCGTTCCATCGCTGGAGCCCACATTCCATATTCAGTGGTCTGCGCACCTCTATGTACATTACTTCCTCTTCCGGCGGTGTGCGCCCTGGTTGTGCGTTCCAGCGGTGGAACGCACTCTCTATGCTTTATGGACCGCACACCCGGATCATGTAATTTCCGGATGGTATGTTCTGGGCATGCGCTCCATGCTGGAAAGCATACTATTTAAAGATATAGGGGTTTAATTATACTCCACTGTCCACCAATGAAATTGATCAATACAAAATGAGTACAGAGCATCCACCTATGAGTGGGCTCTTTCTTGAAGGGATTTGTTATATTCCACCAGTGGCCAGGGGGATATATATAATACCACCCTTTTTTTCACTTACCTTCTACTTCTTGAGAAAGCCATCCGGCGAAACGGCGTTGGAGGTTGTGGGGCCTAATCATATGGTATTTATTCCGGTCTATGTATTTATTTTGGCATATTAAGTATTTAGTTTAGCGCTTCTATTAATATATCCACTGTGATTAATTTATTTGTACTTTTTAGTTGTTGATACACGTATTTATTGCACATATGCACTTTTAACATATAGTCAGGATTTGCCTTCTATTATTTATTAATTCCTATATGCTATGCCCCACATTTAACTATTCTGGGTATATTGGGTATCCCTGAGTCCTTTCCTTGTATCTTATTTTTTTGTTGTTTTTATTCATGTTTATGAATAAAAATTATTAAATACATATTTTAAATGATTTTTATGGTTATTCATTATTTATTGAGTAGGTTTTAAACTTACACCAATGTTACACTCACATTAGTATTAAGAGCAGGGGAGGGAATATAACGGTGCTGTCATGATGGACTTGAAGCGCCCCCTGGGCCTGTGTTGTGGATGCACGGTGCGGGAGTACCCGGAGCCGGATCGCTGGGGGTTGTAGTCTTCCGTGGCAGTGACCCGGTCCGTGCCCAGGGCGGTCAAACCAGTGGCAGTCTTAATGTTGTAACAAGTGTCCGACTACGCCACCCGTGGATTGCGGTCAGTGGGGACCGCCGCTGCGCTGCAGACCGCTGAGGCTGATGTTGTATGCGCAGCCAAGAATGGGATAACTCCCCACGGGAGAAGTATTGCCTCAGGGCAGCTAGTGTGGATGATGGGAGTGATGGTGTGAGCGTCCCAGTACTAATGGTGCTGGTGCGGCGATGAAACACAGAGACGTGTGGTGCAGTTCAGGGTCTTTACTGATGGTATAAAGCAGACCCTCCCGGGAGTACTGGTTAGCAGTAGAGGCCTGGTCAGTCTGTGAGCAAGCAGGATCTCCCCTGGCCAGGCGGAGTTGTAGGCCTCCCCGTCTATCTGCACTCTTTCCTGGCTACCTTGCTGTAAGCGGTTACTAGTAGCCCACGTCCCTGAGTATACCATGTGGTGCTCACCCGTACGGCTGGTGACTTGGGGCCTTCTGTTAGCCTCCGCTCCTGGATGGCGGCGCTGGTCCCTTTCTTGTGACTGAGCCTCCGGGCTTCTATGGCCAGAGGACCTGGAATCCCCTGCCGGCTGGTTTCTGCTGCTGGGTGTATATCAGTCCCCACAGCTTCGGACTCCGGTGTCCGGTTGTAGTGTCCTCAGCCAGGGCGAGCTCTGCTCAGCTCCAGCCCCTGGTCTTCAGCTACTGTTCCTACAGAGCTCCTGCTGTATCTATCTCCAAGCTCTGACTCTCCTAATCCTGCCCCAGACTCAGTTTATAAGGGCAGATTCCTCCCCTCCCAGGTCTGGGCGGGCAGTGTTGCATGCTTAGGGCTCCTGACCAGAGAAACCTCCCACTTGCTCTCAGACATAATATTTCTATTACTGTGGCAACCAGACCCCTGGGGTGCCACAGACTCCTGGAAATGTAATTAACGGTAGGAATAATTCCTATTTTACCAGGCCGTCCATCATGACAGCACGACAGGAGACTACTGATTGAAGGACTTTATGTCCATAAACTAGCTGTTGGCTGGACAGTACATTTAACTTATAGTGTTTACTAAATGTAGATATATTGGACCAAATTGCTGCTTGACAGATCTGGTCCACCGATGCTCCTGCCTTCCCTGCCCAGGATACGGAAATTGCCCTAGTTGAATGGACTCTAATGCTAATTGGTGGTTCTTTTCCCTCTGACTCGTATGTGAGGGCGGTAGTTCTAGTTATCCATCTCGCCAAAGTTGGTTTGGGGGCCTTTTTCCTTGGTTTCTTCCTGAGTACTGTAGGAACAAATTTGAGTCCTGCCTCCAGGGAGCTGTTACTTCCACATAGCTGACCACCGACCTTTTTACATCCAGGGTATGGAATAATTTGTCTTTGTCATTTTTTGGAAACTGGCAAAAAGATGGTAAAATTATTTCCTGATTTAGGTTCGTATTGGATACCACTCTGGGAAGAAAGGAGGGATCTAGTCTGAAAATTAATCTGTCCTCTAAAACTTTCAGATAAGGGTCTAATACTGAAAGCGCCTGAATCTCACCCACTCGCTTTGCCGTGACTGCCACCAAGAAAGCGGACTTAATGGAGAGTAGATCGATACCCACCTGTTCGGGGGGGCTCAAAAGGAGGTTTGCATAGGGCTCCTAGCACTTGAATTAGATCCCATGATGGTACATGGTTACTAATTGTAGGCAGGCTTTAGGGGAGTAACAGCTCTAGTATATCTTGATATCCACGGGTGGTCTACCAGGGAGTAGTCCAGGAAGGCACTTAGGGCAGAGATCTGTACCTTTAATGTGCTTAGTCTCAATCCTTTGTCAAATCCTTGCTTGAGGAATTCCAGGATTTTAGGGAGATGCGGACAAGAAATGTCCAGAACTGACTGTCCTGTGAAAGTACAAATTGTTGACGTTATCAGTTTCCTATTAGCCTGCAGAGTTGTTATTACCCGATCTGAGAGGCTTTTGGAACTTAGGATGCATGCAGTCAATTCAAGGAAGTGAACGTCCTGATGCAATAGGGTTCACTGAGACAGTAGATCCTCTCTGTCCAGAAGTCTGAATAGATAATCCAGAGACATGTGGTGTAAGATCGGGAGCCAGTTCTTCTTGGGCCAGTAGGGAGTTATCAGAATTAAAGTCGCCCGTTCTTCTCGGACTTTTGTCAATACTCTTGAGATAAGCGGAATCGGAGGGAAGGCGTACAGAAGGCCTATTACCCAGGGCTGAGATAGAATGTCCACTTCCTCCGGATTGTCCTTTGGGTTCATAGAAAAAAATTGCTGAAGTTTACTGTTCTTCCTGGTTGCGAATAATTCTATGCAGAGTATGCCCCATCTCTGGACTATTTGCTGGAAGATCTCTGGGTTCAGTTCCCACTTGGAGGACCATATTCTCTCTCTGCTGAGAAAATCTGCTATTCTGTTTTTGGATCCCTGAGATGGACCGCTGACACTGAAAGAACATTTTTCTCTGCCCACCGGAAGATGTGTTCCGCTAATAACAACTTTCCTTTTGGGCCTCCCTGCCGGCTTAGGAAGGAGACGGTATACTGTTGCCTGAGAAGATCTTTATGTGACATCCCTTAACCAAATCCTGGCATTGCTGGATTGTTTCCCAGACTGCATGTAACTCTCTGAAATTGGATGATCTTCTTTGCACCACGGGAGACCATGTGCCCTGAAGATAACGGCCCTCTACATCAGCGCCCCAGCCCTTCTGAATGGCATCTGTAGTGATCCGATTGGAGGGTAAAAGGATCCAATCTACGCCCTTTTTTAGGTTCGACAGGGATGTCCACCAAGAAAGGGAAGATCTTAGTTCTGCCGACAGTCTCATCCCTTTGTCCAGGCCAGACGTCGACAGGATTGCCTTTTGCAAGGGCCTTGAGAGAGCCTGGGCCCATCTTACACTTGGGATACAGGACGTCATTAGCAGGGCCGGCTCCAGGTTTTTCTGGGCCCCGGGCGAAAGAGTCTCAGTGGGCCCCACATACCACGATTCATGATGCACAGATAACGCAGAGAAATATAGGTATAGTACAATGCAAAGATTTCACTTCTTACATTACATGACCGATATCTATTGTAAATTCCACAATAGCTCAGAAACCAGCAAATCGCTCCACACAGTATACTGGCCCCCATAAAATGCTTCATACAGAATACTGGCCCCCATATAACACTCCATACGGAATACTGGCCCCCATATAACGCTACATACAGAATACTGGCCCCCATATAACGCTCCATACAGAATACTGGCCCCCATAAAATGCTCTGTACAGGATACTGGCCCCCAAATAATGCCCTGTACAGGATACTGGTCCCCTTATAACGCTCCATACAGGATACTGGCCCCCATATAATGCTCCATGCAGGCTGTTCCCCCCACATAATGCCCTATGCAGACTGTTCCCCCCTTATAATGCCCCATGCAGGATGTCACCTCCCCATATTATGCCCTATGCAGGATGTCACCCCCCATATAATGCCCCATGCAGGATGTCACTCCCCCCATATAGTGCTCCATGCAGGATGTCACTTCTCCCCCCATATAATGCCCTATGCAGGATGTCCCTCCCCCCATATAATTCCCCATGCAGGATGTCTCTCCCCCCCATATAATGCCCCATGCAGGATGTCACTCCCCCCCATATAATGCCCCATGCAGGATATCACTTCTCCCCCCCATATAATGCTCTATGCAGGATGTCCCTTTCCCCCCATATAATGGCCCATGCAGGATATCACTTGTCCCCCCCATATAATGCCCCATGCAGGATGTCACTCCCCCCATATAATGCCCCATATGCAGGATGTCACTTCCCCCCCATATAGTGCCCCATGCAGGATGTCACCCCCCATATTATGCCCCATGCAGGATATCACCTGCCCCCCATATAATGCCCCATGCAGGATGTCTCTTCCCCCCATATAATGCCCCATGCAGGATGTCACTCCCCCCCATATAATGCCCCATGCAGGATATCACTTCTCCCTCCCATATAATGCCCTATGCAGGATGTCCCTTTCCCCCCATATAATGCCCCAGGCAGGATGTCACTCCCCCCCATATAATGCCCCATGCAGGATGTCACTTCCCCCCCTATAGTGCCCCATGCAGGATGTCACCCCCCATATTATGCCCCATGCAGGATATCACCTCCCCCCCCATATAATGCCCCATGCAGGATGTCTCTTCCCCCCCATATAATGCCCCATGCAGGATGTCACTCCCCCCCATATAATTCCCCATGCAGGATATCACTTCTCCCTCCCATATAATGCCCTATGCAGGATGTCCCTTTCCCCCCATATAATGGCCCATGCAGGATATCACTTGTCCCCACCATATAATGCCCCATGCAGGATGTCACTGCCCCCCATATAATGCCCCATGCAGGATGTCACTCCCCCCCATATAATGCCCCATGCAGGATGTCACACCCCATATAATGCCCCATGCAGGATATCACCTCCCCCTGCCATATAATGCCCCATGTAGGATGTCCCTTTACCCCACCATATAATGCCCCATGCAGGATGTCCCTTTCCCCCACCATATAATGCCCCATGCAGGATGTCACCCCCCCCTCTTTATAATGCTCCATGCAGGTTATCACCCCCCTCTCTTTAAAGGCCCCATGCAGGATGTCACCCCCCTCTTTATACTGCCCCATGCAAGATGTCACCCCCCATATAATGCCCCATGCAGGATGTCATCCCCCAATATAATGCCCCATGCCTCCATACATTAAAAAAAAAAATCAAATACTCACCTCACTCCTCCTCACCTGCTGCCGCTGCTCAGGTCTGGACTCCATCGTCGCCGGCGTCATCCTGCTCTATGCTGCCTGTGACGGCTCAGGGGAGGGCATGGTGGAAAGACGTCACCGCACCCTCTGACCCGAGACGTCACAAGGAGCGCACAGCAGGAAGACAGTGGACCTGCGGAAGCACGGGGAGAGGTAAGCATCCGGCTGCCGGGGCCCTGAGCAAGCAGGGGAGAATGGCGGGCGCTGGCACTGCTCTCCTCCGGCCATAGCCCGGCTGGGTGCCCGACCACGAGTGGGCCCCCCCCGCCTGCTCAGGGCCCTGACACGCCAGGTGCTGACGCCGGCTCTAGTCATTAGGCCTAGGATTCTCATGGAATACCTGACTGAGGTGGAATTCCTTTCCTGGAAATTCCGTATTTTTAGACTGATCTCCTCCTCTTTTGTTAGAGGCAGGGAGGAATTTTGAAGATGAGAATTTAAGAGCAATACTAGGAACACTTTTTGGTGTATGGCTGGAGGTCCAATTTTTCCCAATTGATGCACCACTCTAGGGATTTTAAGGTCTCGATCACCTGTTTTGGCTGTTGGACTAGAAGAGACCTTGATTCGGCCACTAGAAGCTGATCATCCGGGTAAGGAATTATGATCGTACCTTGTTTCCTTAGAAAGGCTGCTACCTCTGTCATTACTTTTGTAAAAATTGGAGGAGCGGATGATAGGCAAATGGTAGAGAGGTGAACTGGAAATGGTACACTGTTTTCCTGTTAGAGAGTGAACTTTAGAAATTGTTGATGATTTGGATGGACAGGAACATGGTAATATGCATCTTTTAGGTCCAGGGGGCACATTACAGAGTTCTTCTCTATTAATGGGATGCTGGATCCTATTGTCTCCATTTTGAATCTCATGTATTCCACCCATTGATTTAGGGGTTTGAGGTTTATGACTGTACGGCGTTTGCCTGAGGGCTTTATTAACGAAAAGAGGGAAGAATAGTGTCCCAGGCCTAGTTCTGAGGGATGCACTGGTTTGACTGCGCCTAGTGTCTCCAGGTTTATTATGTCTTGCCAGAGGCTTTCTGAGGCCAGAACGGAATATTGTCGGGTAAGCTGAAAATGGTGCGGGGGAGGATGGGAAAAGTCTATTTTGTTCCCTTCCTTTATTGTCCATGAAATCCATTGGTTGTTGTGAAGACCCGGGGTCTTCCATGGGCGTAACGCTACTCAGACAACACAGGGTGAGAGTAAAACAGCGTGGCAATACTTTATTGAACCACAAAGCAGACAATAAACACACAGAAGAGTCGCAGCAAACACCCAAGATGGTACAACATTACACAGTCTCACCCTTCCTTCTCCTCCTACCTGGGATAGAACTGCTGCGACTTTGGAGACTTCCAGGGCCGACTAACTCAACCAGTTGCCTAGACGATTTTTGAACAATGGTTAGAGGCTCCTGAGATACTAATGAGATTAGTGGAATGCTGGACACTTTATAAGATAAATTAGTGTACATAAACTGACGAGCAAGCAGAACATTAATAAAACACAGCCAGCAATCTCTAATCAAACACAATAAGGTATTTCTCTTGGATTAACAAATCGAATCGTCTGGCTAATTAAGATTTTAAGTTGTATTGTCACAGTTGTCCGTTATGGACTGCCAACTTTCTAGAAAAAAAACGGAGCAGCACCCCAATCTTTATGGCAGCAGGGTCTGCCTGATGGACCAGACGAAAATTGGGCTGCTCTACCCTTTCCCCCCTTTTGGTAAGACCATCTAACCAACTTACCCTTACCCGTATACTCTCGCCTAGGGGAACGATGGGATTTACAAAAGATTGTGCATGCGTTTTTCCTGCAGAATACATGCGGAATACATGCGGATTCACATGCGTTTCCGCATGCAGATTGACAAGCGCTTTCCAGGCGATTAGCATCACTTGGAAAGTGCTTGACAACTAGGTCACACTATATAAATCCAGCATGGATTTATATAGTGTGACCGTAAAACAATGCTTAAAATAAAGCTATGCTCACCCCCGATTCCCCGGCGTGTGCTGCAGCGCTCGTTACTGTCTGGTTCCCGGCTGCCGGCATATCGCGAGACACAGAGGTGAAGGGCCTGCGGTCACATGACTGTGACGTCACCGAAGGTCCTTCAGCGCTGCTGGCATGCCGAGAGAAGCCGTTGGACAGGTGAATATAAACTTTATTTTTTATTTTATTCTTTTTTTCACAGGTACAATGGTACCCAGGTCTGGATGAGAGTCTTCTCTCCTCCAGAACTGGGTACCATAGAGATGCATAGAATCCGCTTGTACAAATGTACAGACGCGCATTCTATGCGTCTCAATGCAAGTCAATGGCGGCGCTTCCGCAAAATTAATGAACATGCTGCGGATTTATGAGCCCTGCAGAAACGCTGCGGAAGAATCCGCAGCATGTGCATTGACATTGCGGAATGCCATTGGGGACCATGGGGTGCGGATTACCATGCGTTTTTGATGCGTTTCCGCTGCGGAAATTCCGCAGCATAAACGCATGAAAAACGCATCGTGTGCACGCAGCCTTAGTTTTTTTTTTAATGGTTGCTGTGGAGGATTCCCAGCACCTTTTTAGCAGACTCTTGGCTTTCCTGTTCATTGCATCTTTAATGCAGGAGTCTTCAAAGGGAATGGACGTTTACTTTGCAACCTTTGCAATGGGAATGTCTACTTTGGGAATTTCCTCCCAGAATTTAATTTCCTCCGGATCGAATGGAAGGCGGGCTTTAAAATCTCTCGGAATAATCAGCCTTTTTTCTGTGTCTGCCCAATTTTCCAAAATGGCCCTGATGTACTCATTAACAGGAAACACCCTATTTCTCCGTGTCCTCAAACATTTCATCCTGTATGGAATGGGTTATATGAGCGTCCTCTAATTTCATAGTATGCCTCACTGATTTAAGCAAATCATCAGTATGCTCAGCCGGGAACAGATACATTTTATCATTTCTTCTGATGGTAAAAAGGTTCCTCCGCCCCCCTCTCTAGATCCTGGTCTGAGACCGAATCTGGATATTCTTCTTCCCCAGATGACTCCTCCGTCTCCCACCTAGGTCTCTTGTGGCGGGAGAGGGGCTGCACTGCCTGGGGCAATTGAGGCGTCTGGGGCTGGAGACTGTATTCTGGACCTCCTCTCTAATTATAGGACGCATGTCAGTTAGGAACGTTTGCTTTCTCTTCCTTGAGAATCTTGGCAATGCATTCTTTACACAGCTGATTTTTGTAGCAATCTTGGCGCTTAGAGCCACATAAGCATTTTCGGGGTTTCTTCCGTGAGGAAGATCCGGACCTCTGGGTTCCTCTATCTTGTTTTTTTTAGAAGGAGACACGGGAACTTTATTTAAAATTTGTTGTGTGTGTGTTTCAGTAGATTGAGGCACAATAAACAGGGCCTATACTCACACTACCCGGGGACTCTGCTGGTTTCTGAACGTGCAGGATTGGAATCCATCGTATCAGAATGTGCACACTTGTAAGAATACCCTTTTATAGAGTATTACCTGGTCAAGGTGGTTGTGGCACATTCCAACTCGTTATCCCCCACAATACCTTGCAGGGATGTATGCCCTGCTGTCCAGAATCAAGCGACATTTGTGTAAATCCAGAGTGCGTTCCAGTCTGGAACCCACGACTCATGAAAGTGCGTCCCGGAAGCGCGTTACGCCCCCGGAGCGCATGCCGGAATCGAGAAGTTCGTCTGGTGGATATCGCATGACCTCCTTACCGGAACGCACGCGCAGGCCGGAAGACTGCCGGCAGGCATGGCATGCGCTCCACCCCTGGAATACAATCAGGCAAGACCTAGAAGTCTGCTGGCGTACAGCCGAGAGCCCTCTATGAGAGGGAAAGGCGCAGTTGGGAGCCCCCCTGCTTCCACTAACTTGGCTGAGAGACCCCCGCCCAGTGGGGTATCAGCATGGAGCATCTTGACAGGGGGAAAGGAGAAATGGATCCCCCCCAAACTCCCTAGCTCACAGGTACCCTTTTCAATGGTCTTCTACCGTCCTGTCCTGCTAGGGACTGGAAAAACACTGAGGGTGAGGTGAAGGGGGGCTTTTAACCTCTCATGTGTTTCCTGTCCCTAGAGGACCTGGTAAAATTATATTCTCGGGCTTTGGGGCAGCCTTTGGGGAGGGGCTTTATCTGGTGCTCTGCTTATGTATTCCACTGTATGCCTTCTGACAGGTCATTATGCCCTCAGTAACCTGCCTCCTATTTTTAATACTGCATGTGTAATTCTGTGGTTGAAATGTATAAATTGACATGAAGCAAGATGGCCCTGCTGCCCGCGCATGTGCAGTAGCATATCTCGCTTGCCGATAGATGCTACTGCGAAAGTGCAGCACCATAATGCTGCAACTTTTTTTTCCTCCAACAAAATGGCGCCGGCAAGCAGTAGCATTTCTTGTTTGCCGATAGATGCTACTGCACACACATGGGAGCCGTTTTGCTGGAGGAAATTTTTTTTTGCTTGTATCAATATGGCTCCGCCGGCCGCGCTTGCGCAGTAGCATCTATCGGCAAACAAGAAATGCTACTGCGTATACAGCGGGGCCATTTTGCTGCATGTAAATTTCTATATTTCAACCACAGCATTACACACAGGACTTAAAAACTGACTTACTAAATCCTTTTAAGCAACGATGAGCGCCACTGAGCGTTACTCGAGTTTGCCTAGGGTGCTCGGGTATGCACAGAGTATCGCGGGTGCTCGAGTTACATGTTTGAGTCCTCGCAGCTGCATGTTTCGCGGCTGTTGGACAATCACCAAACATGCGGCCGTGGGGACACAAACGTGTCAATCGAGCACCCACGATACTCGGAGCATACCCGAGCACCCTGGCCAAACTTGATTAATGAGCTCTTGTGCTCATCACTACTTTGAACGATTCACTAAGTCAGTTTTTAATCACGTGATGTCGAAGAACTAATGGAAAAGAGAATAATTAGCTGGGTAAAATGAGCAATTGTAAGTACACAGTGCTATACAATATGATTCCAATATATTAAGAGGATAAAAGTTGATGGGAGCACTTCTTCAAAGGGGTTGTCCGCTACTAGGACAACCCCTTCTTAAACTAAATGTATGGCCCAGATAAACAAACAAACCTCGCGGTCCCAGGGCTATGATGCGGTGTAATGACACGTGACGCCCAATCAGCGCTGGTATCTCTGTCCCCGCCTTCGTACAAACTGAACATGAAGCGGAAGTCCGGCTGCAGCTGATCCTGGACTTCCTCTTCATGTTCATTTCGACAGGAGGTGGGGACAGTGACACCAGGCATCACGTGTCATTCCACCACATCACAGCACTGGGACAGAGTACAGATACCACTGGAACAGAGCCAGCATGGGAGGCGAGTAAAGGTTTATTTTATCGGGGCTGAACATTAAGAAGGTGTTGTCCTAGTAGTGGACAACCCCATTAAGCTGAACTTGCGGCGGCGATCGTGCAGGCATAGCTCAAGTCAAGAACCCCTTCCAGACCATGACGTAAACTTACAGCCATTATATAGTACGTAGCAGCATTTGATGTGTCTGACCAAGTAGGAAGATGGTCAGCACATATTACAATTCCTGGCCAAGGAAGGAAGAATAAGCGATTATACAGATGACATAACTATGGTTTGCAGCTGCTGCTTTCTGCGAGGTAAAACATTGCCCCTATGTTTTATCATAGAAGTGAGTGTTTTTGCCCAAATCACTAGTCTCTAGAGTTATTTATTATTATAGCGCCATTTATTCCATGGCGCTTTACATGTGAAAAAGCAGTATAATACAAGAACAATTACAATAAACTTGAACACAATGTGACAGCGACTGGTACAGGAGACGCGAGGACCCTGCCCGCAAGGGCTCACAATCTACAAGGGATGGGTGAGTATACAGTAGGTGAGGGTAGAGCTGGTCGTGCAGCGGTATGGTGGAGCGAGGACCCTGCCCGCGAGGGCTCACAATCTACAAGGGATGGGTGAGGATACAGTAGGTAAGGGTAGAGCTGGTCGTGCAGCGGTATGGTGGAGCGAGGACCCTGCCCGCAAGGGCTCACAATCTACAAGGGATGGGCGAGTATACAGTAGGTGACGGTAGAGCTGGTCGTGCAGCGGTGGTTACTGCAGGTTGTAGGCTTGTCGGAAGAGGTGGGTCTTCAGGTTCCTTTTGAAGGTTTCCATGGTAGGCGAGAGTCTGATACGTTGGGGTAGAGAGTTCCAGAGTAGGGGGGGATGCACAGGAGAAATCTTGTATACGGTTGTGGGAGGAGGAGATCAGAGGGGAGTAGAGAAGGACATCTTGTGAGGATCGGAGGTTGCGTGCGGGTATGTATCGGGAGACTAGGTCAGAGATATATGGAGACAGGTTGTGAATGGCTTTGTATGTCATGGTTATGGTTTTGAACTGGAGTCTCTGAGCAATGGGGAGCCAGTGGAGAGATTGACAGAGAGGAAAGGCCGGGGAATAGCGCGGTGGGGGGGGGAGACGACAGGTGGATTAGTCGGGCAGCAGAGCTTAGGATAGATTGGAGGGGTGCGAGAGTGTTAGAGGGGAGGTCACAGAGTAAGAGGTTGCAGTAGTCAAGGCGGGAGATGAAGAGGGCGTGCACTAGTTTTTTTGCAGATGCATGGTTTATCAATGTGCGGATCCGGGAGATATTTTGGAGTTGGAATCGGCAGGAAGTGGAAAGGGCTTGGATATGTGGTTTGAAGGAGAGTTGAGTCCAGGGTTACCCCAAGGCAGTGAGCTTGAGGGACTGGGGAGAGTGGGCAGCCATTGACGTTGATAGATAGGTCAGTTGGGGGGGTTGAATGAGATGGCGGAAAGATGATGAATTCCATTTTGTCCATGTTAAGTTTTAGAAATCTGGCAGAGAAGAAGGATGAGATAGCAGACAGACATTGTGGGATTTTGGTTAGTAAGGAGGTGATATCGGGTCCAGAGAGGTAGATCTGTGTGTCATCAGCATAGAGGTGATAATGAAAGCCATGAGATTCTATGAGCTGTCCCAGGCCTAAGGTGTAGATGGAGAAGAGCAGCGGTCCTAGAACTGAACCTTGGGGGACACCGACAGATAGGGGGCGAGATAAGGAGGTGGTGTGTGAGTGGGAGACACTGAATGTCCTGTCTGTTAGGTATGAGGAGATCCAGGATAGGGCCAAGTCTGTGATGCCGAGAGATGAGAGAGTGTAGTAATATGGAATGGTCCACTGTGTCAAAGGCAGATGACAGGTCTAGGAGGAGGAGGACAGAGTAGTGTCGCTTAGCTTTGGAGGTTAGTAGGTCATTGGTGACTTTAGTCAGTGCAGTTTCAGTAGAATGGTGCGGTCGGAAACCAGATTGTAGGCGGTCGAACAGGGAGCAGGAGGAGAGGTGGGAGGACAGCTCAGAGTGGACATGTTGTTCCAGTAGTTTTGAGGCATAGGGGAGAAGTGATATGGGGCGATAGCTAGACACAGAGGATGGGTCAAGGGAGGGTTTTTTGAGGATGGGTGAGATTGAGGCATGTTTGAAGCATGAGGGGAAGACACCAGTTGTTAGTGACAGGTTGAAGAGGTGGGCTAGGGTTGGGATGAAGCTAGTGGTAAGGTTTGGGATGAGGTGGGATAGGATTAGGTCAAGTTCACAGGTGGTGAGGTGTGATTTGGAGAGTAAAGAGGAAAGTTTATCTTCAGAAATGGTGGAGAAGGTGGTTTTGGAGGAAGAGGGTTCAGTAGGTGTGGGGAGGGGCTGTCGGGGCTTTAGGCAAGAGCTTTGTCTGATGGTGTCAATCTTCTACTTAAAGAATGAGGCAAAGTCTTTGGCTGAAATAAGAGGAGAGGGAGGAGGCACTGGGGGAGGAGAGAGTTGAAGGTGTTGAATAGTTGTTTAGGGTTGTGAGACAGGGAAGATATGAGAAGTATGTTTGTTTTGCTGCAGTGAATGTGGACTTGAAGGTAGTGAGGGACTGTTTGAATGCGATGAAGTGCTCATTGGACTGGGACCTTTTCCATCTACGTTCAGCAACCCTGGAGGCCCGTCGCAGTTCTTCAGTTAGGCTGGTGTGCCACGGTTGTCTGTTGATTGTGCGAGCCTTGGTATGTGTGAGGGGGGGCGACCGAATCGAGAGCTGCAGCGGTTGTGGTGTTGTATAAAGTGGCAGCAACATCTGCATCATGTAAGGAACTAATGTCTGTAAGAGGGAGGAGGGATTCAGAGAGTGATTGTAGGTCAAGGTGTTTAAGATGTCTGCGAGGGTATGCAACTTTGTGGAGTGGGGATTGTTGCCCTGGAGAGGAGAGAGAAGAGAATGTGAGTAGGTTGTGGTCAGAAAGAGGGAGAGGTGAGCTAGAGAGGTTAGATAGGGAACAGAGGCGGGTGAAGATGAGGTCCAGTGTGTGGCCGTCTTTGTGCGTGGGTGTGGAGTTCATCATAAATCAAGTAAGCTGACATTAGGTGTCACTGACTTGATTTCCAATACGAGTAGAGTGCTAGAGACGCAGCAAAAGAACTGATTCCTGTAATAAAACAGGTAAGGAAATGTTTTGCCTCACAAAAAGAATCCGCTGCAATCCCATGCTGTCCTGTCCGTATACTTTTTTGTATCCTTCCCTAGCAAGGTGCTGTGGTATGATCAGACACAGCCATTTAATAGTATGTAGCATGTGCACATTTATAAGATTATCTCAGCACAGGAACATTTTAACAAATCAAATTGTGGAACTTATTATTATACCAATAGACATTGATTAAAATACACTTTGTTTATGGGACAATCTTGTAAGTATTTTTGTAAGTATTTTTGAAGAGTTATTGAAGTGTTTTGAAAACTTTTTCTTTGTTGCAGCTATTTGATTCACAGTGTCTAGTAGTTTGGATCGGATGTCATCAGAAGCCACTTCAAAAGTAGTGTCATGCACTTTTATTCCACCAAACATTTTTTAAAACCTGAAGCGGAAAAAAACTGCATATAGAAACAGTAAACAGGTTCTACAATAGAAATGAATAGGAAGAGTCTCAAGCATTTAAGTGATATTGCAGGTTTTTTTTAATGGACCAACTTTCAAAAACCGTGTGAATGTTCCTTTAAAATGTAGCAGACTTTCTGTGCACAAAATAACACATCAGAAAAAATGCAACATTTACATTAAGTGGATTTATGGCCTTTGCCTTAAAAAGGTCAAGGATGCAGTAAATTTCAGAGAGTCATTATGGAAAACAATGATTAAGTTAAGAAAATGAAACTGAGTTTTATAATAAAAGTAAAATATTGTTAATTCTCTCATTTATTTAACATATTAAGAAGCTATAGATAAATTTTTTACAAAACGATACAAAATAGAAAAAATGGGAAGAAAATTCTAATGAAATATTAAACTTCAAGCTTTTAAGACCATTTACAATAATTTATATAAATTATTCTTCCCAGTGAGCCGATTTTAATACTTTACACAGTTTATTTTATTTTACACAGCACATTAAAATCAACAACGTTCATCAATCATCTGATGTTCCTGCGATTGACTGGTTTTGATATAATTTTCCTTCTCCTGGTTTTCCTGGACTGCTTTCGATCAGAAGCTTTAGATTTTAAAGATGAAGGCTTTGTACTTTCTGAATCACCAGTTGCCTTTTCTGGGGGTGACAGCAGCTGAATCTTTATAGGAGGGTGATCTTCTGCCCTATAATATTCCAGAAGTAACAAGTTGAAGTGCACAGGAGTAGTAAGTACATTACATGCCTATAGTGAACAACGATGTGTTTACATTTTCTATGTATACAGGTATGGCTCTGCATCACGGATTGCCATAGCAGACACATAGACACAGGACGAATAACTCTGCATGCAGCACTATCAAAAGTGAGGAACACCACAACAGTGCCCATTAGAAATCAACAAGGCCAGTGGGGGGTGCTATTGAGGTCAAATAAATAATCTGACACTGGGTAGTGGTTGCAGTTACTTATGGAAACTGCACCACAGATGTGAAAAAAGTCACATCTGAATATCCTTTACTGTGCCCCTTCTAAAACTTATTAGCCAAAACTTACTATGTTCAATGTGTCTAAAATGCAAATATATACAGAATCATATCAAACGAGCCCTTTGACGTTTCTGGTAAAGACAGCAGAGTAGGTCCATATAGCTCATACATTTGGAGAAAGTAGTGTGGAGGACAGAGAGCAAACCATTTCATTAAGTTCATTAAAGGGGATATCTGGGACATTAAAAATAGGAATGAAGTTGCTGAATCAGGCTACTACCTGCCTGTTGTACCCGGCGCCGGTCATTGACCGCTCCTGCTGGAGAGTCTGCTTCCCCCTGTCAGCAGAGCAGCAGTTTCTCCTCCTGTTGACAGGACGGGACCACTGGTGTCATGCTGATTGACGGCCGGCTTCCCCCAAATAGGCAGCAGAGCGCCAGCTGTCAATCAGCATGACACCAGTGGTCCCGTCCTGTCAACAGGAGGAGAAACTGCTGCTCTGCTGCGGTGACCTCAGTAGAAGCCTGTGACTGCTTTGGGCACAACAGAAAGGTACATCGCAACTACCTGCCTGTCCGTGGTTAGGCACTTTTTTTTTTTCCGAATCCCGTATCCCCTTTGTCATATTGGTGAGCACCATCTCTCAATACTGCGTCAAACTACCAAATTTACATCCAGATGTTAGTTCACTTAGTACATAAGTGTTCCCAAAACTGTAAAATGTTAGTGTATGCATACCGTGAGAGTCTCAGAGCAGAAATCCCACCTTTGTTATTAAACTATTCACATTAGCATATACCACTTAGAATAAATATAGAATAAATGAGAAAAAAAGGGGGAGAAAAGGGTCTGGTAGTAAAGAAAGTGAATAAAATGAAAGTTATTTTGTTAATTAAATAAAATATTAAAATACGGTATTTTTCGGACTATAAGGGTATGTGCCCATGATGCAGACTTTAAGCAGAAATTTCCTGAGCGTTTTTTCCTCTCCCTGGCAGAAAAAGGCATACAGATTTTACATGCGTTTTTTCTGCCAGGGAGAAGCGTTTAAGCGTTTTTACATGCGCTTTTCCAAGCGATTTTAAGCATCACTTGATAGCTATAATATAACACTACAAGTGTCCCTCTGTCTGAAGCCTCGATAGACTGTGCAAGCGCGACACGCCTGTGCAGTCTGGCTCCAGACAGAAGAACGCATCCAGCCGTTACAGGTAAGAGGAGGGTATGGCACCGGAGATCACGGTATGCGTAGACACTGAGCACATACCACGATCTTCAGCGCCATATTTACCTGACCGGGAGGAGCGCTGCTGCGGCGCCTCTCTTGACCCAGAGATCGGGGCAGGAGTGAGGCATCGGAATCGGCACATGCGCATAGAGCAATCCGGCGGCATTTTACTGAAGACACATTTACAGTGTGTCTACAGCAAAATGGCGCCGGACAGCGCGGTATGGGCACGCGCCGCACTCCTCCACCGGCCTCCGGCAGAACAGGACACAGCAGCGCTGGAGCACAAGGAAGAAAGGCGAGTATAAGTGTTTACTTTTTTGTATGCGTACAGCGTGAAACTGATGAGGGGTAACACGAATACAAAGATTGGGGGGGGGTGAGGGGTACCATGCATACAAAGATTGGGGGGGTGAGGGGTACCATGCATACAAAGATTGGGGGGGGGGTGAGGGGTAGAACGCATACAAAGATTGGGGGGCTGAGGGGTACCATGCATACAAAGATTGGGGGGGGGTGAGGGGACCATGCATACCAGGATTGGGGGGCGAGGGGACCATGCATACCAGGATTGGGGGGCGAGGGGACCATGCATACCAGGATTGGGGGGCGAGGGGACCATGCATACCAGGATTGGGGGGCGAGGGGACCATGCATACCAGGATTGGGGGGCGAGGGGACCATGCATACCAGGATTGGGGGGCGAGGGGACCATGCATACCAGGATTGGGGGCGAGGGGACCATGCATACCAGGATTGGGGGGGTGAGGGGTGCCATGCATAACGGGACTGGGGGGCGAGGGGTGCCATGCATAACGGGACTGGGGGGCGAGGGGTGCCATGCATAACAGGACTGGGGGATGAGGGGTGCCATGCATACCAGGACTGGGGGATGAGGGGTGCCATGCATACCAGGACTGGGGGGCGAGGGGTGCCATGCATACCAGGACTGGGGGGCGAGGGGACCATGCATACCAGGATTGGGGGGCGAGGGGACCATGCATACCAGGATTGGGGGGCGAGGGGACCATGCATACCAGGATTGGGGGGGCGAGGGGACCATGCATACCAGGATTGGGGGGGTGAGGGGTACCATACATATATACCAGGATTGGGGGATGAGGGGTGCCATGCATACCAGGATTGGGGGATGAGGGGTGCCATGCATACCAGGACTGGGGGATGAGGGGTGCCATGCATACCAGGACTGGGGGATGAGGGGTGCCATGCATACCAGGACTGGGGGATGAGGGGTGCCATGCATACCAGGACTGGGGGATGAGGGGTGCCATGCATACCAGGACTGGGGGATGAGGGGTGCCATGCATACCAGGACTGGGGGATGAGGGGTGCCATGCATACCAGGACTGGGGGATGAGGGGTGCCATGGATACCAGGACTGGGGGATGAGGGGTGTCATGCATACCAGGACTGGGGGATGAGGGGTGCCATGCATACCAGGACTGGGGGATGAGGGGTGCCATGCATACCAGGACTGGGGGATGAGAGGTGCCATGCATACCAGGACTGGGGGATGAGGGGTGCCATGCATACAAAGATTGGGGGGGGGGGGGGGTGAGGGGTACCATACATACTTACCAGGATAGGAGTGAGGGGTGCCATGCATACCAGGATTGGGGGGGTGAGGGGTGCCATGCATACCAGGATTGGGGGTGAGGAGTGCCATGCATACCAGGATAGGATGGTGGGGACAGGAGGGGGCAGGACATACCAGCATGGGAGACCATATACCAATAAAAATGCTCGCCACCAGGGCGTAGAATGGGTTCAATAGCTAGTGTGTATTGATCCTTTAAAGGATAGCAATATGATTGAGACAGTTATTGAAGTGCCACCCAATAGAGAACAATGTTGCACTTTATTTCCTACAAATTGAAATGTTCAGGAACTTTGATACAGTGTATTATATGGAGAAATCTGTATAAGAAGCATGAGTGAATATATTACAGTATTAATGATATACTATATCCAGACTTTGAACAACAAAATAAGTTTAAGTAGTATAGAGGAAGTCCCCGACTTCCAAACATCCAACTTACGTATGACCCCTAATTACGTATGCCTGTTAAACAAAAACACACATGATTAAAGCTGACCTCTCCGGCTATTGTCTGATCCTCCTCTTTTTGCCATTGCGCGTTGCTTCTAAGGCCTTTTCACTATGGATTAGGACTTCATGACACATCCAGACCGCAGGTCACTGCATGTCATAAGGTCTTGTATGGAATTACTGGTCTATGGTGAAGAGACCGGAGAAACAGCACGCAGCGATGCAGAAAAGTGAATCGGATGGTGGGTGCCGAAGTGGTCAGGTATGACTGAGACTGCAGACTTGTGAATCCTCCCAGGGCACGCACTGTGTGCTGCGAAGATTCGCCGTTCTCTGCTCCGGGAACAGCGGTCAGGTATGTAATATGCATGCTTCCAGGCTGAACCAGTCTAGTGGGCGCGACCTCGCTCAATACAACTGTATTGAGCGAGGTCGCGCCCACTAGATGGGTTTTGCCATGGAGAATGCATGTAGAGTACCTTACCGCCGTTTCCGGGGCAGGAAACGACGAATCCTCACAACACACAGTGCGTGAACTGGGAGGATTCACAAGTCTGCAGTCGCACAGAGTGACTGCACACTTTTCATTTTAAACCAGACAATCCCTTCAATGGAATTAATAAATAGGTGTTCATAAAAAACTGTCAAAATTGAAACATTTATTTTCTGCAAACCTATTCCTTGTATTTTTTCCCTCTTCCCCTTTATTCTATAATCCGTAAATTTTCAGCAATCAGGTCAGACCACCTAGATATTTTGCTCCTATTAAATAGACGTCAATCAGTAATGCCAGATTCTACTGGTAAAGCAGATCCCTAGGTGATATCCTAATAGTCCTTTTTTCTTAGCAGTGGTTTAGTTGCTTTAAGTCCATAATCAGTTTAATAATTTTATTATAACTTTCTATAGACTTCTCTATATAACTTGGTGAAGGGTGATGTTTGAAATGCCAGACATGAACACTGACGGCGCCCAACAGTATAAGGTAATGGACATTGCTCCTAAAGCCACTGACTATAAAAAAAGATGAGGAGTGGAAAAGTAGACTAACACGCAAGACTGCTGTCAATCACCAATGTGCCTTATTGAAGCCATCCCATGGAGGTGGCACAAATATATTTTAGCATCTGCTGTTAAGCATACTTACCCTGTCAGAATAAAGGGCCAGATTCATTAAAACTGGAATTTTGTACACCAGTCTTAATGATGGGTGTGCAGAATTAAAATGTGCAAACCCCTTATGAATTCGGTACACCTCATCACGGACATGCATCTTGCCAAATATGCTACTCCAGCCAGCAATCATGCCAATACGTTCTCATGGATTACTGCGCATTTTATACTGTTTATATACTCAAAGCAGTAATCAATCATTGAAGAAAAGCGTAGGGCTTTATCTCCAGTGCCAATGTTTGAATGTGCTAGTCTGTTCTTACATAGGAAGTGATCAGGGAGTTCATAACTGGATCACTCTCAATGCTACATATTTACTAGCCAACCAATAATGATCCACTGATGAGAGTGCGATATGGGAATAGATGGTCTCACAACTGAGACTGGTTGATTAGATAACGTATAGAATCAAATAATATAGGACCCACTAACTATTAATGGGAACAAACTTTTAAAAAAGGGAGTTAATGTTAGTCGCTCATGGGAGAAGACTTTCATAATTGAGACTAATATTTAATACAGCATTCACAGACTACATTTGGTCCAACATTTCTAGATATTTGTGATTCAGAATCACCTTATTTCTTAATAGAACTAATAATAGTTAGATTTTAATAATATGACTCCAATTGGATTAGATCGCGAATCCAGACAAACTGAAGTAACATTTCTGCTGTAAGGTATGAGCAATTTGTAATAAATTTGTCAAGCAGGTGTTGCAATATTCTGTCTCGCCCCAGTTCCAAGTAATTTGGTGTAGCGGCCAAAACTGCTGTGAAAACTGCAACATCTAAGGTATTTTAAGGCTGAATTCTGGTGGTTACACATTGATGAATCAGGCCCAAAAGTGTGTATATATGTAACAGGTTAGATGATTTTACCGAAATTAAGAAGGAAGGAAAACACTACAACAAATACTTACTGGTCGTCTTCCTTTACTCGGCATTTTGAAGGTCTGCCTCTTGGTCGCTTTAGTTCTGGTGTGTCAGGAACATGAGCTATTTCATGCGACTCCTTAACAGTTACATCCTAAAAATTAGGGAAACGCATAATTAGGGCTTAAGATTTTCTGCAATGTAAAAGGAAAGGAAAGCCCAGCAACATAAAACAATGATATCCGACCTTTTCTTCCAGCATTACACTGGTAGAGAGTTTTGTCCTTGTTGTCCTCCTTGTACTTCGAGATGGTGGAGAAAACAGGTACTCTGAAGCTATTGGTGCTGGCGTCTTAGTGGGAGAAATAAGGAGAGCTGTTTGCTGAGCTGCAGAGGGAACAAACAATTTCATTACGTGAGAAATAGCTGTTCAGTTATTGTTACAAGTATGTCCATGTTTTTTAAAGTACTGGAAAGCTAAAAATGTGCCCATGGAGCACAAAGATTGAAATTTATGAAAACAGCAACACAGCGGCTTTTTTTCTAGTTTATTTGTTGGACCTGAAGACACAAGATTGGAACAAACTGGTTTCTTCCACATCAGGTTTCACAAATTAATGTAGCCAGAAGTGTAGGTTCACCCATTATTGATAACATAAGAAAAGTTTGGTTTGTAAATGCCACTTAATTATCCCGATTATTGATCCAGAGTTACATTCTACATAAATGAGCGGCACTCATATAGCTAGAGTTCTGCTCACATGCAGCAGATATGTAGTAGGTGTCGGAGGCATCAAATCTGCTCCATAAAGCTTCCTGGGGCGGCTTCTCCAGTGTGAACATGGAGTTTTACACACAATTTAGATGAGGCTATGTTCACACATTGCGTTTTTTGCTGCGTGGTTTTTTTTTCTGCAGCAAAACCTGATCTCTTGCCAGGAGGTTTGTTCAGGATTTTCTTGCTTTTTTGCTTGTTTTTTGGTGCGCTTTTTTCACTGTCCTTTTGTCTCTTATGCATGTACATAAAATTCAGTGAAAAAATGACAGCACAGAACTAGCTGAGCCGTTAGTGCGGCTCTGGGTGATGATGCAGAGTAACTGGGAATCAGCACACAAATGTAACATTTATCATTCTAACTGTAAGATAATGTTTAAACAAAACTATGCGAAACCTAAAACTTGGTGCCTTAGATGAACCAGTAAAGTCTCATTCAGACATCTGTTTAACATGGTCTCCATAATCACAAATAGATCATGCAGCCATAAGTGTATGTGCACACGTTCAGTATTTGGGTGCAGATATTTCTGCATCTCTTGGCAGAAAAAAAGCACGGTTTTTGCATGCTCTTTTTTTTACAGCAAGGAATGCCTTTTGGAGCTAAAGATATTTGAAAAAAGATACGTGGGACATCGCTTTAACCCTTCTCTGGTTTTGCGCACCTTATTCCATGAGCCATAACTTTTATTTTTTTTCAACATGTCCATGTGAGGGCTTGTGTTTTGCAAGACGAGTTGCACTTTTGAACGACACCATTGGTTTTACCATATTGTGTACTGAAAAACAGGAAAAAAATTCCAAGTGCGGCGAAATTGCAAAAAAGTGCAACTCCGCCTTTTTTTTTTACCATGTTCACTCAAAGCTAAAACTCACTTGCCATTATGATTCTACAGGTCAATACGAGTTCGTAGATACCAAATATGTATATGTTCTCTTATTTGAGTGGAAAAAAAAATCCAAACTTTGTTATAAAAAAAAAAAAAAAAAAAAAAAAAAAGGCGCCATTTTCCGAGACCAGTCGAGACTTTATTTTTCGTGGTCTGGGCCGGGTGAGGGCTTATTTTTTGTGCATCGAGCTGATGTTTTTATTGATACCACTTTGGTGTAGATACGATCTTTTGATAACCTGTTATTGCATTTTATTGCAATGTTGCGGCGACTAAAAAAAATTTCATTGTGGCATTTGGATTTTTGTTCTCGTTACGCCATTTACCGATCTGATGAACACTTTTTTTATATTGATAGATCGGGCGCTTCTGAAAGCGGGATACCAAATATGTGTATATTTGATTTTTTTATGGTTTTATTTTGAATAGGGCAAAAGTGGGGGTGGGAGTGATTTAAACTTTTAAAAACATTTTTTTTCTACTTTTTACTTGCTTCAATAGTCTCCATCTTCCGATCACCTGTGTTACACATAGCAGGGCATTAGTCCCGCTATGTGTAACAAAACTGCTCATCGGCTGTGAACGCCGACCGCCGCTTATAGCAGATTGGCTATGACAACCACAGAGGTCGCCTGTAGACTCCGGGTTGTCATGACAACCCATCGGAGACCCCCGATCATGTGACACGCTTCCGGCATGATCATGTTAAATGCTTTTGTCAGAATTTGACAGCAGCATTTATCATGTTAACAGCTGCGGGTAGATCGCGATTCCACCTGCGGCTGTTAGGGGCATGTCCAGATCAGCGGTCATTTGCCCGGAAAGGTGCAGGCTCAGCACCGGAGCCCGCACCAAAAGGGGAGACACGACATGCGCTGTACATGTACGGAGCATGTCGTGAAGGGGTTAAAGAAAGTGTTTTATTCTTGGCGTGTGTGTTTATTTCACGGTTTACTTACAAGTTTAGTAATAAGGGTGTCTGGCTGACACCTCTTCATTACTAAACCTTGGGCTTTATGTCAGCGACACCTAATCCCATTACCCTGATGCATCAGGAAGAATCTGGGCTAAGTGCCAGAATTGGAACATTAAATATGAAGTGTCATTTCTGGGGCAGCGGAGGGCTGGTATTTTTTAGCTTAGAAAGAGCTATTAGGCCAATATGTCCCCTGGCTATTAACAGCTCACAGCTGTTTGGTTAAGCCTTTAGGGCACGTCCCCACGATCAGGAACCAGCAGCGCGCTTGGACTACGCCCAAAATGCTGCATTCTAATGCTGCACTTGTTTTGTCAGTACATGTGGATCCACTGCATGTAATGACATTTCAATCGGTCAAAATCTGCAAATTGACATGCTGCGGGTGAGTTTACACAGCGTCAAAAACAAGCAGTGGGCATGGGATTTCTTATGAAATAAAATGAATTAAGTAAAATAAATGGTGTGGGCACCCGCGTCATTTTCATATCCAGCAGAGGGAAACCTGGGGGCTGATATTACTAGCCAGGGAAGGGGCAATTAGCCAAAAATGTTCCCTGCCTATTAACAGCCCACAGCTGTTACCTTCGTGTTTACTGGCTAGATACAAGAGGGACCAATGAAAAAAATTGACATAGGGTCCCCATATAAAATCTGACCAGCAAAGGCTAAACCGACAGCTGTGAGCAGATATTAATAGCCAAGGAAGGGGCCATGGATACTGGCTCCCTCCGAGGCTAATAGTATCAGCCCTCAGCGGCCCTAGAAATTGCGCATCCGTAAGATGCGCCAAATCTGGTGCTTAGTCTCCGCTCTTCCCACTTGCCCTGTGGCGGTGGCAAGTGGGGTAATAATGTTGGGGTTCATGTCAGCCTTGCATTAGCAGCTGGCATGAAGCCCAGGTTAGTAATACCGGGCGTCTATAAGACACCCCCATTACTAACCACATAGTATGGTTTTGAAAAACACACGGACTGAAAAAAATCCTTTATTTGAAATAAAAGTCCACACGGTTTTAATCATTTATTTAAAAATAAACAGTTATATTTACCTAACGCCTAATCCCCTGAAGCCATTGTCATCTGTAAAAGAAACAGAAAATAAAAATACTCACCTAACGTCCAATCCGCTGAAGCCAGTCACCTGAAAAAAATAAAATAAAACCACAACCATATCCCTCATCTGTTCGAGATGATGACATTATCCACAGTGTCCCACGAAGATTTGGGTCAGTTCTAGAGCAGTCACAGCAGGCTATACATGGACACAGGAGTATAAAATCGCTCCTGTGACAGTGCACAGCACTGAGCTGCAGGGAGAGAAGTCACCAGAGTTCAATCAGCTGATAAGCTCTGGTGACCTCACGGCACCACTGCTGCATGAGAATTTTCTGACACAGCAACGGTGCAGTAAGTGAGGTCACTGGAGCTCATCAGCTGATTGAACTCTGGTGACCTCTCTCCCGGCAGATCAGCGCTATACACTGCCGGGAGCGATCACACTCCTGTCAGTGTATCGCTGGCTGCTGGATGATCTGATTGCCGTGGGACACTCGGGATTATGGCAGATATGTGAGTATATAGTGGTTTATTATTGTTTACAAGTGACATGGGCAAAGGGAATTAGGCAAAACCACACAAAGTTGACATGCAGCAGTTCTAAACGCATTGCAAATCCTGACTAGTGTTTTTTGCCCAATTCTTAGCGGAAAAAATGTTGCTAAAACGAACAGTGTGCACACAGCCTAAGGGTATTTGGTGCAGAAAATTCTGTATCTCTTGGCAGGAAAACGCAGCATCAAAAATGTTGCGATTTTGCCTAGTTTTTTCAGTGCATTCAATGGTTGAAAAACGCAGGCAAAAAAGCACAGAGAATTGACATGCTGCAGATTATTTTCTATACTCAACATGTGCATGACAGTTCAGGTTTCTCATTCACTTTGCTAGCACCAGGTTTTATCACAAATTTGCGCACAAAAAAACCCGCAACAAAAAAAAAGCACTAAATCTGCAACATGTGCACACAGCCTAGGGGTATGTGCACACGGTTGGGACTGGCAACACTTTGAAAGCAGCATACTTTATGCTGCGTCCAAATCGCTGCACGCAGGTGAATCCGCATGTGTAAATTGAACCATGCGGATTCACCGCAATCAATAAATTGTAGTGATCTAATTTCTGTTGCGGAGACTAGCCTGCTCTGCAAGAGAAATTAACATGCTGTGGTCTGGAAAGACGCACCGCATGTCCGAGGGTGATCCGCAGGTGCACAGAGACGCATAGTGGGAATGGGATATCTTGAAATCCCATCCACTATACTGTAACATCTGGCCACTCCGGATTGCACGCAGCGCTAGTGCGCTGCTTCCAATCCGCAGCGATTACTGATTGTGCGCACGTACCCTTACACTGAAATAATTGACATGCTGCAGATTTAAAGCTGCACCAAATCTGCAAGTCACAAATAAGCAATGTCTGCATGAGACTTCAGGATTCTCATTCACTTTGCTGGCTTCAGGAAATCCTTCAGGTTGTGACAAATCTGCACTGAAAAACGCAGCAAAAATGGCAACATATGCACATAGCCTAATAGTCTATGGTGAGGATCACGTTTTTGTGTGTCTGATTTTGTTTAAAATCACGGATAAAATCCAATCAATACAAATATATGGATCTGAAAATGCTATCAATATGCAGTTTTTAACATTTGGAAGGTAGAAAAGGCTGTGATTTTTTTAATGCATACAAGAAAATTACTGCTGAAACACTGACTGTAAAAAGGGACATAATGACCAAAAACTGAGGAATGTCAGATTCAAAATGCTGATGAAATAAAACAGACATTTAAAGGGAACCTGTCACCCCCTGGGCGATATCAGCCCTCAACTATGGGCATACCGGGTATAGAAAAATAAATCTATACATACCTGTATGGCCCATAGCAGAGGTCTGATGGGAGTCTGTCACCCCCCCCCCCCCCCCCGGTGATATCAGACCTCTACTATGGGCATGCAGGTGATAGAAAAGTAACTCTATACTACCTGTATGGCCCATAGTAGAGGTCTGATGGGAGTCTGTCACCCCCCCCCCCCGGTGATATCAGACCTCTACTATGGGCATGCAGGTGATAGAAAAGTAACTCTATACTACCTGTATGGCCATAGTAGAGGTCTGATGGGAATCTGTCACCCCCTGGGAGATATCAGACCTCTACTATGGGCATGCAGGTGATAGAAAAGTAACTCTATACTACCTGTATGGCCATAGTAGAGGTCTGATGGGAATCTGTCCCCCCTGGGAGATATGAGACCTCTACTATGGGCATGCAGGTTATAGAAAAGTAACTCTATACTACCTGTATGGCCATAGTAGAGGTCTGATGGGAATCTGTCCCCCCCCGGTGATATCAGACCTCTACTATGGGCATGCAGGGTATAGAAAAGTAACTCTATACTACCTGTATGGCCATAGTAGAGGTCTGATGGGAATCTGTCACCCCCCCCCCCCCCCCGGTGATATCAGACCTCTACTATGGGCATGCAGGGTATAGAAAAGTAACTCTATACTACCTGTATGGCCCATAGTAGAGGTCTGATGGGAACCTGTCACCCCCTGGGCGATATCAGACCTCAACTATGGGCATACAGGGTATAGAAAAATAAATCTATGCATACCTGTATGGCCCATAGCAGAGGTCTGATTGCAAAGGAAACCACTTTAATCAATTCTATTTTGTACAGGCTTGGTGTCTGGGGAACGCCAAGCAATCCCCACCGATCTGCTTATTATTCCCCAAAATCCCCGCCTCTCTGCTTAATTATCATATCCCCCCACTCCCCTGCACGTCACAGGACTCTGTGTGGTGCACTGTGCTCCCTGACTTCCGGGCACGCGCAGAGGGCCGCTCACATAGAGCACGCTTTGCTTCATCCCGGCCTCGACTCTCCGTGCACTGTGCTGCAGGGTTCTATTGCGCAGGGGCCGGGGGTCACTGTCACTTTCCGGCACCTGCGCAATATAAACCTGCGGCGCAGAGCACAGGTAGATGGGGCCGGGATGAAGCAAAGAGTGCTCTATGTGAGCGGCCCTCTGCGCGTGCCCGGAAGTCAGGGAGCACAGTGCACGTCACAGGGTCTGTCACAGGGCCCTGTGACGTGCAGGGGAGGGGGGATATGATAATTAAGCAGAGAGGTGGGGATTTGGGGGAATAATAAGCAGATAGGCGGGGATTGCTTGGTGTCCCCCGGACACCAAGCCTGTGGAAAAAAGAATTTATTAAAGTGCTTTTCTCTGCAATCAGACCTCTGCTATGGGCCATACAGGTATTTATAGATTCACTTTTCTATAACCTGTATGCCCATAGTAGAGGTCTGATATCGCCCAGGGGGGTGACAGGTTCCCTTTAAGGCCTTATACTTCTCTAGCAACTCTAAAACGCAATACATCTTCTGTGGTCAAGTTGCATCTTGTGTCTCGTTTCGTAACTACAGCCATGGATGAAGAGTAGGAGCCCACCAATATCGCAAATGTTCCTCTAGCAAAGCTTTAAATGATTAAATGAATGCAGCGTGTCTATGAAACAATATATGTGTGGGATTTCTGCACCCATGTGTTGTACTACAGGTAGTTCCCACATGCACAGAACTGCTGTAACAGTTAGGAATTGCTATTAGCTGCAAATACACAGTTTTAAAACCTCAACTGAAGGATACAATTTAACAGGCCATACTTTAGTATATATACAAGTAGACAAGCTTTCCCCTACAAATTAACAGTAAACTTTACATCCAATGCTTTGTAAACCATACATGTTTCAGACACCCAAAAGAAAGAAGTGAAACACTAATGGTTTCACTGCATTTTCAGGTGACCTTTCAGAACAAACTGATGAGGGTACAGTACATTAGGAACACTATTTCTAGCCATTATGACTTGCACAGGCATTTTCAGCAGTTTTTACCTCTGAACTAGAAGATGCAGCAATTTCCCATGTGCTTTTCGGCTTTTATTTCCCTACAGTTTCCCTTGCCTGCCCTTTTATAACAGCAAGTGTAATTTGTTATCTCACCACAGACAGATCAGTATTGAGAATACATCAGTGCTGGGAAACAAAGTGGCTGATAAGTGGAGAAAGAATCATTTTTCTCTAATAAGATATATTACAAAAAGTTTCTGATCTCCATTTTTACTTTTGATTCATGAAACAAATAAGTGGTTTTAAAAATCAATGTATTTTCCAAATGGTCCTTTTGGAACGCAATTTTTCCTCCAAGCAAGAGAAGACTCTTTATATGATGTTTTATTACTTTGCCAGAATTCTTTTAATCTATACTTCATTCTATGTTGTTTTTGCACTTGCTATGTGAACACTGTGGTGCAATTATGTTAAGACGATCTTCCTCATTTCCTTTTTTTCCCCCTCTCTTTTTCTTTACTCTTCCTCCCTACCCCATTTTCTCTTTCCCTTTATTTGGTTGCCTTTCCTTTCCCTTCATCCCTTTCCAGACCCCTTGTTCGCTATACTGTAAAAATTTCCTAATAAAAAGAATTTTAAAGAAAAAATGTATTTGTCTAGAAGCCGGATATCATGGAGAATATCAGATGGCTGAAATACTCCTGCACGTTAGGGACTATGTCACAGGTTCAGCACCTATACATAGTATGAGTCTACTAAACCATGATGGTTCTATGGGGATCAGAGTTTTACCCAGTAGTACCATGATCCACATGTTGCGTCAACATTAAAGTTTCTTAGCATGGAACCATTATTTTAACAGGAAACGGAGGTCTAAACAAACCTTTTGGTTTTCTTCCACGTCTTGGTGTAAGTGATGAGAATGCAAATTCAACAGGAGTGGCATCTGGCATTGTAACAATGTTAGCTTTAGTCCTTGTTGAACGGGTTGTTCTCTTCTGCTCTTCATCGACATCAGCAGAAGCCTCTATATCTGTTTTACCAATAGACTTTTTTGCAGTTTTTCTAGAATTGACTGTGATCACCTCTTGTGCTGTGACAATATTGTCATCTGTATCTTTTTTATCAATCTGATTTTCTGATTTGACTCTAGACCATCTTAAGAGTAGCCTTTTAGGAGAATGAGGAGGGCTGGAGTCAGGTTTGTTGGAAGCCTGTGAGGCACCAAGCTCAAAGTGTTTGACCAACTCATTCACAACTTGTTTGTTCCTTAGTCCCCTTGTACGTGTAGAAACAAGTGGTTCAGTCTCAACATTCTCAATGTTTGATTCACTTTCCCTCTCTTGTAGTACTTTGGACGATCTAGTAATTCTAGTAGGTGTTGTCGGCATTACAGTTTTTACATCCACAATATCTCCTGTATTTATGTGGTTATCCAATGCTGCAGCTTTTCCTCTGCGGGTTCTAGCAGGAGAGGCTGGCATCTTTGTTACAATTTCTTCAGTAACAGTGGTTTCCCTTTCTGTGGACTGAGTTTGATCAGAAGCAGAATTTTTAGTTCTTCTAGAAATTCTTGTGGTAGTAATGGATGGTTGGTCCTCTTGTTGGATTGATAATGTTGTACTTAAGTTTTCAGGATTATCCTTGGTTTTTCTACTGCCTCTTTTAGGGGTTGTAGGAAGTGGAAGGGTATTGTTGGTATTGTCAGATACCTTAGTAGTTCTCCTGATACTTCTGCGAGGGGTTGGAGGCTTTATTAGTATAGTAGATTTGCCTTCAGTTGGAGAAGTCTGAAATTCATCCAGATTAAGCTTCTGCTCATCTACTTTTTCAGGGGGTGTTATCCTTAGAACTGTGTTAGAGTTTGTTTGCTTAACCTTGTTTACAGGTGTCCTAGCGATATCGTGTGCATTTCTGAGTTTCCTTTCAGTTTCATTTTCAGAAACTGAATCACTATTAACTTCTTCCGTAAAATCCTTATCCCTATTTTCTTTAAGAGCATCGAGCACGTTTTCTGCAATGGCTGCATTGATAGGTTCAGGCATAAAAGGCAGTGTTTCAGTAACCTTAGTCCCTTCCTCAGTGCCAAGAGCCAAGGCATTATCACAAGTTTCATCACTGCTAACTGTAGCTGTCAAATTGACCTTTTCATCACTGAGATCACATGGATCCATTGACGGTGCTTTTAAGGTTTTTAAGGCAGATTCATAATTGTTGCAATAATAACGGTCAGCATTATTCTCCCCATTAGGGTCTTCAGCGGCTGAACTTATTTGTTGATATGTCACCTCTGGTTCAGGGTCTTTAATATTCACGGTGTAATCCAAATCCTGAGAAAAAAACAACTTATAGTGTTTATAACACATAGTGACAGTTGATAAGTAAAAGAAAAGACAAGTTAGCAGTCATTTTGCTTTGCTGTCTGCAGGAGAGGAACTTGGTGTCATCCGGTTGTCTAGATCAGTGGTCCCCAACCTTTTTTGCACCAGGGACCGGCTTGAAGCAAGATCATTTTTCCATGGCCCAGCAAGGAGGGGGTGGGGTGGGCGGGGCTTTGGTCATATGGGGGCGGGGTAATGGAGGGATTTGGAGTTTAGTGCATACTTATCATATAGTGTAGACCAGGTCCCCGCCAGGAGCTATGCCAGGAGCCCCACATAATGTGCTGTGCCAGGAGCCGCATCACTGAGGCCCCATCACGCCCTGCAGCAGGACAGGGCAGCTGTCCTGACAGCTGCTGTTCAGCTGCATTTACTTCATCCCAGGGGCGGACACAGACTGTAGTGGGCCCCTGTGCAAGAAATTTTTGGGGGCCCCCCCCGCCCTTCATAAGGCAACAAAGTTATGTAAACATAACCCCCCCATGTGCATCTCTCACCCCCCCATGTGCAGCTCACCCCCGTGCATCTCTCATCCCCCTCCGTGCATCTCTCATCTCTCCCCTCCCTCCCATGTGCATCTCTCATCTCTCCCCTCCCCCCATGTGCATCTCTCATCTCTCCCCTCCCCCCATGTGGATCTCTCATCTCTCCCCTCCCCCATGTGCATCTCTCATCTCTCCCCTCCCCCCCCATGTGGATCTCTCATCTCTCCCCTCCCCCCCATGTGCATCTCTCATCTCTCCCCTCCCCCCCATGTGGATCTCTCATCTCTCCCCTCCCCCATGTGCATCTCTCATCTCTCCCCTCCCCCCATGTGCATCGCCCATTCCCCCCACTCCTAGTTAATTGTATTTAAAAAAAAATAAAACTTGTTATACTTACCCCCATGCGATCCCTGCAGAATCCTGGCGCTCGTCCAAATCGCTGACACCAGGTTCTCCTGACTTCCGGCCATGTGACGGCGCCGTCACATGACCGGAAGTCAGGGGAATCATGAAGGTGCTGCCGCAGCAGCGCAGCGCTAAGATGTCCCGGACCCGGCGCTTAGCATGCTGGAGTCAGGGCAGTCATGCCCTGATGGCGGCCCTGCTGGAGGCTGGAGGGGCCCCCTCTCCCCGCGGACCGGCTGAAAAACCCCAACGGCCCGGTCCTGGTCCGCGGACCGGCGGTTGGGGACCTCTGGTCTAGATGACTACTTGCTCTTCCTTATAAGTGGAAATATAATTCAAAGTCAACAAGTATATGAAATTATTCATGCAATACAGAGGCGTAACAGAATATTGGTCTTGGCCACAAAAAAAGTAAAACCATACCTTTATGTCCCCTGATTGCAAAGCATTTTTTTGTTTGCACCTCTGTTAACATTACTCATTCATTTGTCTGATGAATGTAGTGCAGAGTGTCAAAGAAGCATGAAAAAGACGCTGACAATCATCATAGCAGCGCCAGCAGAGTAATATTTTGACATTTAGACTATTTTGTGTCCTCTTAGGACATCAGAACAAAGCAATTTAGCAGAAGACATAGAAGATTTGGATGCCACCAAGGAGAATCAAAAGCTCCAGGTACAGATAAAATAATCTTACGATAACGATTTCACGGGATGACACTACTGAGGCCAGTTGGACAGTCCCCATACTGACGGGTGAAAACTGTCCTGTTGCCAATTCAATCAAAATTATGTCATTAGATCTGCAAACAAATGGGGCTGCAGCAGAAGAACAGAGGCAAGCAAGAGAAAAAATAATGGTCTGCAATCAGAGTAAAGGAATAAAGGTGTGGTGCTAGGTAACAGAAAATAGCAGCTAATATCAGTAACACAATACAACATAAGAACACTATAATAATGGAAACTCTTGTAGATACACTTATGACAACCAGCACTGCACACCAGAAAGCTAGCATTATATGAATACAAGGTCGTTGTAGGTTAAACCACAGCGGTAAGGTTTGATTTTATTTAAATATTATAGTGTTTAAAGGGAAGCGGTCACCAGTGAATCGGGCTCTATGATTGCAGTCAGGTATGTTCTTCCAGTAACTGCTCTGACATTTCAGAGCCGGCTTCTCCTCCTACTGGTTTAGTTGATTGAAAGGCACACAGATGGGAAAGTTCAATCGACGAGAGCAGCGCAAGGAGAAGTCGGCTGGGGCATGGCGTCGTACTAGTCAGGTCTCTCCTTATGGTCCCTGACTGGCTCTTCAAACTAATTGTTCTCTCAAACACCATTGTGTTTAAAAGAATGACATACCTGGCTGTAATACAAACGGAAAGCTCTAGGTAAAATGGTTTTGTTTAATAAAAAATGAACAAAAAAACCCTGTTAGAAACAAATTTTACATAAAAAAAAAACAACAACAAAAAAGATAGACAATGCATCGAAGCCTAACTTTTTCTCACACTTCTACAGTAAGCTTAGAAGCAAACTGTGGTAACCATTATCATTACCTGAATCTCCGCAAAGTGAGAAAATAGGGGTGCGATAGAAGGAATTTCCTTAACAATTAGAACATTCTCCTCCATAATTTGCAGCTCAGATTCATGCGCTTTCTTTTCTTGACCAAGATTTTCAGAATGGGTACTCTCAATTTCTTCACTATCATGAATACTAATCACAGCTGAAGAAAAGAAATATATATAATTTTTATTTTTTTTTTTCAAAAAAAGGGCCGCCATTCAAATACATACAAGCTGTTAATACTGAGAAGTGCAGATACCCCTGTCCATTTTACCATTTTCATTTCCAATCTGGTAGAACAGGGTTCCCCAACTCCAGTCCTTAAGGCCCACCAGCAGATCATGTTTTCAGGATTTCCTTACTATTATTTTGACCGATTGTAGTGTCATTATATGCGGTGGTTTCACATGTACAGACAACAAAAATGCGGTATTAGAACACAGCGTTTTGGACGCAACAAAAATATGCTGCATTCAAAGTGCTGCTGAGTGCTGATCGGAGGGACGTAGCGGCTAATGAACCAGCAGTGAGCTGTTATTTAATGGCCAGGGACCAGGCACCTTCCCAGGCTAAAAATACCAGCTCACAGCAGCCGCATAATTTACATGAATAGAAATGCTAATTAAGACTGGGTGAATGTGACTAGCTTTTGAAGTACAAAAACGTTGTAAAAAACGCATGTAAAACACCAAGGTTACTTATCGGTAGCCGGTTTTTCCTGAACCCATGACAGCACACCTTGAGAGGGTTCCGCCCCACCAAGGACAGGAAACGGTCTGAAATAAAAGGGAGGTACCTCTCTCTCGCTTCAGTTGGTTTCCTGTTCTTGATGGGAACCAGTCTGTGGAAGAAAAGAATGCTGTACCTGGATCTGTTCCGGTGTAAAAGAGTGGGCACCGGCCTGTGCACCGGGTTCCAGGCTTCAGAAGCGCCGTCCAAGGCGCAGTGGTCTGCGGGGAACCGGAGCCCTGCTCACCGCCTGCGCACGCTCGGACACGGCCCCAGGGAACCATGGACGGCGCTTCTGGAGCCTGGAACCCGATGCACAGGCCGGTGCCCGCTCTTTCACACTGGAACAGACCCAGGTACAGCATTCTTTTCTTCCACAGACAGGTTCCCTTCAAGGACAGGAGACCAACTGAAGCGATGGAGAGGTACCGCCCTTTTATTTCAGACAGTTTCCTGTCCTTGGTGGGGCGGATCCCTCTCAAGGTGTGCTGTCATGGGTGAGGGGAAAAAACGCATGTAAAATCTGCATGTAAAATCCGCATGCGATTTATCTGCCAAGGAGAGACAAAAACGCTCAGGAAATTTCAGCTTCAAATCCGCATCGTGCGCAAATACCCTTACACAGGTGATGGAATTACTGCCTGTGCAGGTAATGTAATTATCACCTGAGCAATACTAATGAAATCCTGAAAACGTGACCTGTTGGTGGGCCTTGAGCACTTCAGTTTGGGGAAGACTGTTGTAGAACATAAACCCTGAATCGAGTTTGCACTGCATAGATAGTTGTAGATAAAATAGGCCATACGCTTCAGGTTCTAGATGGCTGGAAAAGCCCATTAAGATTAAACTCCATTTTGATGCCTTTTTATGACAGCTGAAGATTGAATGCAGATATCTTAAGAAAAATGCAAGTAAGTTTTGGATTTTTTGAGGGGATGTTGTTGGGTGCTGGCTGTAGTTGAAAAGTGTTTCGATGGCAGATCTGCATCGCATAAATTTATGCTGACACTAGGCCACAGATAACAGCAGAGAATGCATCATATTTTATAAATACAAATTGCTGATCAATCTTCTAAAACGACCATCTTTACAGTGCAACCATGACAGACGAGCCATTCAGGATATCCCTAATTGTTTGCTTTAGTGTTCTTTGAGGGTCAGCTCGCATATGATCACATGCATTCAAGAAATGGCAAGTGTAAGGGGAAATGACATGGTCTTATCATGCACAGCCACACTTTGCACATTGTATTGACAGGCTGATTTTACAGAGGACCCAGCATATCTGCTTAGTATCGGCAACAAAATGGACATGCTGTGCATTTCATTACTCAAAGACTGTCCTCAAATCAACACCATTCCTCTGCAAAGTGTGAATAGGGCTTTAACCCCTTTACAACCCAAGGTGGTTTGCACATTAATCACCAGGCCAATTTTTACAATTCTGACCACTGTCACTTTATGAGGTAATTACTCTGGAACGCTTCAACGGATCCCACTGATTCTGAGACTGTTTTTTCGTGACATATTGTACTTCATGATAGTGGTAAAAATTCTTCGATATCACTTGCGTTTATTTGTGAAAAAAAATGGAAATTTGGCAAAAATTTTGAAAATTTAGCAGTTTTCAAAATTTGAATTTTTATGCCCTTAAATCAGAGCGATATGTCACACAAAATAGTTAATAAATAACATTTCCCACATGTCTACTTTACATCAGCACAATTTTGGAACCAAAATTTTTTTTATTGGGGAGCTATAAGGGTTAAAAGTTGACCAGCGATTTCTCATTTTTCCAACAAAATTGACAAAATCATTTTTTTAGGGACCACATCATATTTAAAGTCACTTTGAGGGGTCTTTATGACAGAAAATACCCAAAAGTGACACCATTCTAAAAACTGCACCCCTCAAGGTGCTCAAAACCACATTCAAGAACTTTATTAACCCTTCAGGTGCTTCACAGGAATTTTTGGAATGTGGTTGAAAAAAAAAAATTGGTTAGACCCAATTTTTTTTTATTTTCGCAGGGGTAACAGGAAAAAATGGACCCCAAAATTTGTTGTGCAGTTTCTCCTGAGTAAGCAGATACCCCATATGTGGGGGAAAACCACTGTTTGGGCGCACGGCAGGGTTCGGAAGGGAAGGAGCGCCATTTGACTTTTTGAATGTAAAATTTGCTTGAATAATTAGTGGATGCCATGTTGCATTTGGAGAGCCCCTGATGTGCCTAAACAGTGGAAACCCCCCACAAGTGACACCATTTTGGAAACTAGACCCCTCAGGGAACTTATCTAGATGTGTGGTGAGCACCTTGAACCCCCAGGTGCTTCACAGAAGTTTATAACATTGAGCCGTAAAAATAAAATTTTCACATTTTTCCCACAAAAATGTTTTTCAGCCCCAATTTTTGCATTTTCATAAGGGTAACAGAAGAAATTGCACTATGCAGTTTGTTGTGCAATTTCTCCTGAGTTAGCAGATACCCCATATGTGGGGGAAAACCACCGTTTGGGCGCGCGGCAGGGTTCGGAAGGGAAGGAGCGCCATTTGACTTTTTGATTGTAAAATTAGCTTGAATAATTAGCGGATGTGCCCCTGATGTGCCTAAATAGTGGAAACCCCCCACAAGTGACACCATTTTGGAAACTAGACCCCTCAGGGAACTTATCTAGATGTGTGGTGAGCACCTTGAATCCCCAAGTCCTTTACAGAAGTTTATAACATGGAGCCATGAAAATAAAAAAATCAAACTTTTTCCACAAAAAGGATGTTTTAGCCCCAATTTTTTTATTTTCACAAGGGTATGAGGAGAAAATGGACCCCAAAAACTTTTGTGCAATTTCTCCTGAGTACACCAATACCCCATATGTGGGGAAAATACAGTGTTTGGGCGCACGGCAGAGTTCAGAAGGGAAGGAGCACTGTGTGACTTTTTGAACGCAAAATCGGCTGGAATCGAGAGCGGACCCCATGTCGCGTTTGGAGAGCCCCTGATGTGCCTAAATAGTGGAAACCCCCACAAGTGACACCATTTGGGAAACTACACTCCTCAAGGATTTTATCAAGGGGTATAGTGAACATTTTGAACCCAGAGGTACGAGACAGAATTTGATGACATTAGGTCATCATATTGAATAAGTTGTCATTAGTCTTGAGCGCAAGGGCTCGCTGCTTGAGTTTGCATCGGGTACTCGGGTATGCACCATGTATCACGGGTGCTCAAGTGAAATGCTCGAGTCCCTGCCCGCATGTTTCACGGTTATTAGACACCCTCAAAAAAACATGCTGGGATCGCTCGTGCATGGCAGGCAATCCCCACAAGGTTTTTTTGGCCACGAAGTATGTGGGGCGGAGACTCGAGCACCCGCGATACTCAATGCATACCCGAGCACCCAATGCAAACTCAAGTAGCGACCACTTGCGTTCAACACTAGTTGCCATATCGTCATTTTTTTTTTCTTTTGAAAAAAAAAAAAAACCAACCCTAACCTCAACCCCAACTCCAGCGTTTATTTTTCACGCCGTTCCTAGTGCGGTATAAGTGATTAGACGACTTTATTCTTTGGGTCGGTGCGACTACAGAGATACCAGAATCATATCGGGTTTTTATGATTGACAGCTGTCACACACTAAAAGACACATTTTGTAAAATCTAGTTTTTGCATCGCCATATTTTGAGAGCTATAATTTTTCCATATTTTGGTCGGCAGTCATGTGACTGCTTGCTTTTTGCGGGATGAGTTGACGTTTTTTATTGGTACCATTTTCAGGCACGTGCCATTTTTTGATCGCTTTCTATTCCAGCTTTTGGGAGGCAGAATAAACAAAAACCAACAATTCAGGAATTGTTTTTTTTTTTTAATTTTTTTTTATTCTACTCCGGGTGTGGTAAAATTGATAAGGCAGCTTTATTCTTCAGCTCCATACTTACTCCATACTCCATATTTATTCAGCTCCATACATCTAGTGACGCAGCCGTCCAGTGAGCGCAGCCTTGCTTCATACACTTGTATGGAGCGAAGCTGCGCCTCGTGTAGTGACGCAGCTGTCCAGTGGGCGCAGCCTTGCTTCATACACTTGTATGGAGCGAGGCCGCGCCTCGTGTAGTGACGCAGCCGTCCAGTGGGCGCAGCCTTGCTTCATACACTTGTATGGAGCGAGGCCGCGCCTCATCTCGTGACGCAGCAGTCCAGTGGGCGCAGCGTTGCTTCATACACTTGTATGCAGCGAGGCCGCGCCTCATCTAGTGACGCAGCTGTCCAGTGGACGCAGCCTTGCTTCATACACTTGTATGAAGCGAAGCTGCGCCTCGTGTAGTGACGCAGCCGTCCAGTGGGCGCAGCCTTGCTTCATACACTTATATGGAGTGAGGCTGTGCCTCGTCTAGTGACGCAGCCGTTCAGTGGGCGCAGCCTTGCTTCATACACTTATATGGAGTGAGGCTGTGCCTCGTCTAGTGACGCAGCTGTCCAGTGGGCGCAGCCTTGCTTCATACACTTGTATGGAGCGAAGCCGCGCCTCGTCTAGTGACGCAGCCGTCCAGTGGGCGCAGCCTTGCTTCATACACTTGTATGGAGCGAGGCCGCGCCTCGTCTAGTGACGCAGCCGTTCAGTGGGCGCAGCCTTGTTTCATACACTTATATGGAGTGAGGCTGTGCCTCGTCTAGTGACGCAGCTGTCCAGTGGGTGCAGCCTTGCTTCATACACTTGTATGGAGCGAAGCCGCGCCTCGTCTAGTGACGCAGTCTTCCAGTGGGTGCAGCCTTGCTTCATACACTTGTATGGAGCGAAGCCGCGCCTCGTCTAGTGACGCAGTCTTCCAGTGAGTGCAGCCTTGCTTCATACACTTGTATGGAGCGAAGCCGCGCCTCGTCTAGTGACGCAGCTGTCCAGTGGGCGCAGCCTTGCTTCATACACTTGTATGGAGCGAAGCCGCTCCTCGTCTAGTGACGCAGCCGTCCAGTGGGTGCAGCCTTGCTTCATACACTTGTATGGAGCGAAGCCGCGTCTCGTCTAGTGACGCAGCTGTCCAGTGGGCGCAGCCTTGCTTCATACACTTGTATGCAGCGAGGCCGCGCCTCATCTAGTGATGCAGCCGCTCTGACCGTGAGTAAGCATAACACCCATTGTAGTCGATGAGCATGCTGACATCAATTTTTTTGTGGACCGATTGCCTGCAAAAAAAAATTGAAGACAAATATACGAATAGAAACATGTCTGCTTCTGATCTAATTTGTACATCAAATTCGTCCCCTAAATGGATCCATACAAAATAAAAGCGAACCCTCGGATCCATGTGCTCTAAATGGATGAGAATTGAAACAAACTGATATAGTCTGGCTTTTTTTGTGCACAAAAAAAAAAGAGGGGGACTCTAAATTAATTCTTAGTCTTATTTAATGCTCATGCAGAGGTTCTTGAAACTTGGTCTGAGCGCAGACCATAATGCACAAGTTATCTGCGGGTCTCACACCTTGATATGAACAACCTCATAGGCATAAATGTGGCAGAGGAGATATAATTACATTGCTAATTATGGTAAAGATTTCCTCCAAAGCCACATGTCAATCTCTGCCGCCTCTATACAATGGTGTGTGAGTATTTTATGCGCTGCTCTACCTGCAATCAAACATGAGCACACACAGGACATCATGGATGTGACATACCTTTCTCTGGTGTCTCCAGGGCTTCCACAATTGGGTGGTGGACATCTCCAGTTACTAGCACACGGTCCAGCTCAGCATGTGGCTGCTGTTCACTACCTGAAGAATTCACAGTTGTTGAAACCACCTTGTCCTCAGGTGTTGGAGCATCATGATACTCTAGTGTTGTCTGGTTAGACCTTGCAGACACATGGCTTGCGTCTTTGCTAGCCTCCATTTTGCTTGGGCTTCCATCTTGAATTCCAGATGAAGATTCATCCATTTCATCATTGTCTGTATTGGCATCATTTTCGGTAAGCATAGCCACTCTTTCTGCCCACATAGTGTCTCGACCAGACTTCAGAACAGGAGAAATTCTGGGCTCTTCTTGCTCAGTTGACAAAATCTGTTAGTAAAATATTGCTTAGTATTAAAAAAAAATGATGCGACAAAAAAAGAACTAGAGGAAAACTATTTAAGGTGTTAACGAACACAATTTTTTTTTTTAACATGACATAAAAAGGTGCTCAATTCATAAATGTTAAAAACAGTGTAATATACTTACGTTAAGCATGCCCACATCAAATCAGACCACTATGCATAATGCGAGACTTACCCCTTTACTAAATTTCTTGCTAATTTGCTCCATAAAAGAGATTTTTAGTTGTCTGGACCGTAAAGGAGGTGCAATTGATCTTCCAGGGGAAACTGAAGGAGAGGCCAAAGGAGTTGTGTGTGTACTGGACCTCAGAACAGATTGGCGAGTGCGTGCAATATAGTCAGAAGCCCTTGTGCTTGCCATCAAGGCTTTTGCCTTCTAGAGAGAAACACACAAAAAAAACGTTACTACAATAAAATTTGATGAGCAGCATCAACAAATGAACAGACCGTAGAACAAATGTTAGGACTCAAAGCCCGAGTAATTAATGGAGTAGAGCATAAAGCTATTGTGCGATGCATCTCAATCCTTTGCTAAACAAAGTAAAAATGTATGATGCTGAACCCTTACCTTTACCACCAGAGGTGTCTGCAGCAAGCTAAACTCCGATGCTTTGGAAAGGTTTTTTATCGGTGTAGATTTGAGAAGACTTGATTGGACAGGGCTGGAAGTCAGCAGGAAAGATCTGCAAGGTGTTTTGTAACGGACATTTGCAAAATCTGTGCCAAAGGAGGGTTCTGCCAGGACAGGGTGGACGGGAGAGTCCAACAGCCTGTAACATACAAACAACTAGGTTTATAAAAGGCATCACAATTACACATGATAAAAAAATGCTATAACAATTAACAAGGTTGGTCCACACAGGACATAACTGATTACGGACGGGGAGCCCTTCTGTGTGTACAAACCAATCCAAAAGCACAGTAGGCAGCAGCATGGAAAAAAAATGTACCACTAACCTGGAGTCTCTTCTAGTTTTCAATATTGGTTTACCAACAAAAGCATCATGTATTTCCATTTTGGCATCTTGAGAAACTGGACTTGGGCTTTCATCTGTCAAACTGAAGAGCAGAAAAATCACATTCAGCTATTTCCATCTCTAATAGGGTTATGGAATGGAAAAGTAATTAAAGAGTTTTTTCATGAATGGACAACCCATTATTAAATGGTCCCAGAATGGTGCTGCACAAAAGGAAAAAATCTTTTTTTTCTATTTCTATTTTATTATTATTTCCGCTTATTTTTCTACTCCCTTTCTTTTACCTTCTGGTATTTTCTCGGCTTTATTTTACCTTGGCATTCTATCTTTTCATTGCTTCCCCTACACAACTCATTCCACATATCCATATCCACATACACATGCCAGGAAAATATTCTCCATTCTCTCCTGTGGGAGGATCTCACTGCAGGGGGCATCTTCTTAAGTGACCACTTGAGACATAGTGATATGTCACCTCTGGTCACATGATCTCCACCTAATGCTCCATTAAGGCGACACGTGTTGTGCTGGAGCGCAACGTCACATGTCATTAGAGGTCACACGCCTTAAACATGGCGCGGCCCACATTATCAGCTTTCTAGATAAAGCAGCAGATAACACTTTGCGCTCTACGCACTGAAAGTTATGCCATTCCTCAGCGCTGTTGCCACAGACCTTGTGCTATGTCTTTTCTCTCAGTCCTGCAATCTAGTAAAATAATAATAATCTTTACTTATATAGCGCCAACCTATTCTGCAGCGCTTTACAATTCAGAGGTTCACACACAACAGTCATAAGTAACATAGCTAAACATAATACAATAATTAAAGCAAAAATAATAATGACCCTGCTCGTAAGAGCTTACAATCTACAATGAGGTGGGGGGTGACACAAAGTGCAGGGGCCTATTCACAATAATCGTCCAGCCATCTTGAGGGGATGAGCGATAGATAAAGGCTGCATGAGCTCGTCACCAGCCAGAATCTGTAGAGCTTTTGGGTTCGGTGGAGACTTATGTTTGGAGAAATAATGAATGGGCTATAAAAATATAAAAACACTTCGATTAGGGAACGAGATAGGCCACCCTAAACAGGTGTGTTTTTAGGAAGCACCTAAAACCGTGTAAGTTGTGGCTCGTCCTAATTTCTTGGGGTAGAGCATTCCAAAGAATAGGTGCAGCTTGGGAGAAGTCTTGGAGCCGGGAGTGGGACGTATGGATTAGTGCGGATGTTAGTCGATGGTCGCTTGCGGAGCGTAGAGAACGAGTAAGCTGATAAACAGAAATGAGGGAGGAGATGTAGGGGGGTGCTGCACTGTGTAGAGCTTTGCGGGTGAGAATAAGCAATTTAAATTGGATCCTATAATGTATAGGCAGCCAGTGCAATGACTGGCATAGAGCGGAAGAATCTGAGTAACGATTAGCCAGATAGATGACCCTGGCTGCAGCATTAAGGATGGACTGGAGAGGGGAAAGTTGAGTGAGGGGGGGGCCAATTAATAGAGAATTACAGAAGTCAAGGCGGGAGTGGATCAGGGCAAAAGTGAGGGTTTTTGTGGTTTCCAAGGAGAGAAAGGGGCGGATTCTAAAGATGTTCTTCAGGTGCAAGCGACAAGACCGGGCAAGAAATTGTATATGGAAGGTGAAGGAAAGATTGGTGTCAAACACAACGCCCAGACAGCGCGTCTGCTGGCTCAGCGTCATTGTGGTGCCACACACGGAGAGGGATATGTCAGATTTAGGGAGGTGAGTAAAAAGTGGGAGCAGAAGTTGTTCAGTTTTAGAAAGGTTGAGTTTCAGATAAAGAGCGAACATGATGTTGGAAACTGTGGACAGACAGGATGAGGTGTATAGTTGTGTGTCATCAGGATAAAGATGTTACTGAAAGCCAAATTTGCTGAAGGTCTTTCCAATTGGGGCAGTGTAGAGAGAGAAGAGAAGTGGGCCAAGGACTGAACCCTGAGGAACCCAAAAAGCAAGAGGAAGGGGGGGAAGAAGTGGAGCCAGCGAATGATACACAAAGAGCGGTCAGATAGATAAGAGGAGAACCAGGAGAAAGCAGTGTTTTTTTAAGCCAATTCAGTGGAGCATAGAGAGGAGGTGGTGGTCAACGGTGTCGAAAGCTGCAGAAAAGTCAAGAAGAATGAGCAGAGAGTAGTCACCGTTACGTTTTGCTGTCAGAAGGTTCATTGGTTACTTTGAGGAGTGCAGTTTCTGTAGAATGTAGAGGGCAGAAGCCGGTCTGTGATGGGTCTAGAAGAGAGTGAATGGAGAGGTAAAGGGTAAGGCGGGAGTAGACCAGGCGCTCCAAGAGTTTAGAGATAAAGGGGAGATTGGAGACTGGTCTGTAGTAGTTTGTGCAGGAAGGGTCAAGAGAGGGCTCTTTTAATAATGGAGTAATGATGACATGTTTGAAGGAGAAGGGGAAATTACCAGATGAGAGGGAGAGGTTGAAGATTTTAGTTAGGCGAGTAGTGATGACTGAAGAGAGAGACTGGAGTAGGCGAGAGAGAATAGGGTGCATGGACTGGCATGAGAAGAAGAAGAGGAGCCTGGAGACTACTTCTTCTGTGACTGGGTCAAATGTGGAGAGTGATCCAGAGGAGATGTGGGGAGGGATGGGAGTCACGGAACATGGTGGCTGGGAGCTGATTTCCTGATAAATGTTCTCTGCGAAGTAGGAGGCCAGGTCGTCAGCACAAATGTCTGTGATAGGGGCCAGCACTTTAGGACTGAGGAGGGAGTGAAAGGTGTCGAAGAGTTTTTTTGGGTTGTTGGATAGTGAAGAGATCAGGGTGGTGAAGTATGTCTGTTTGGCAACATGAAGAGTTATAGGTTTTTAACAAATTCATAGTGGATAAAGTTTTCTAGTGTGCGAGTTTTCCTCCATAGGCGTTCAGCATTCCTAGAGCATGTAGTGCCGGCGTCCCTGCCCTCTGCTAGGCAGGGACGCTGTTCCCCTCACCGCTCTGCTCCGTGCCCGGCGTCCCTCTCCCGCTCTGCTGGCAGCGCGCGCTCCTTCCCGGCCACTGTGCTTAGGGCGCGCGCGCGCGCCCTCCCTCCCTCTTAAAGGGGCCGCGCGCGCCGTCCTAAGGAGTCCCCGGCCAATGGCCGGAGGACTTTACCATATATAAGGCACCTCCTCCAAAATGGAGGTGCCCGAGCAATGTTGTTTGCACCTGTGTCTCACCTGTGCTTCAGCCCTCAGGTCCCGTTGCCAGTTACCTGCCAGATTCCTGCCAGATTACTTGCTACCTGCCTGCTTGCCTGTGGTCCGACGGTCTGCCTTCCAACTCCTGTCAGTCTGTCTATGGACCAGCTTGCCCGCTCACCTGGGAGCGCACATCTGCTACCTGCCTGCTAGCCTACCTGGAGGCTCCGCCGTCATGTGCTGTGACCACCTGCCTGTCCAGTGACTCCTGCCCGCTCACCTGGGAGCGCTCATCTGCTACCAGTCTGCTTGCCTACCCGGAGGCTCTGCCGTCACGTGCTGTGACCACCCGCCTGTCCAGAGACTTCTGCCCGCTCACCTGGGAGCGCTCATCTGTCGCCTGTCCGCTGGTCTTCCTGGAGGCTCCGCCGTCACATGCTGTGACCACCCGTTCATCCAGAGACTCTCGCCTGCTCACCTGGGAGCTCACGTCTATCTTCAGCCGCCACAGGTCGTACCAACCCTATACCTAGAGACTGCCCCGGTCACTTGCCGTGACCTCCAGCCCGTTCACTCAGAGACTGTCCCGTTCACTCAGAGACTGTCCCGTTCACCTGCTGAGACTTCCAGCCCGTCTTCCCTGGTCGCCACCCGCTCCTTTACAAGGACCGCCCCCTTGTATAGTAGCTCAGAGGTTCCGCCTCCCAGACCCGTTACAGAGCATCGCTGGAGAAATCGGGTTTGCGGTGTCAGCCAGGGCTGTTTTACTTTGTGTTTAGAGGTTCTGAGGGTGAGGGGCGCTTGTTGGTCCAGGGTGCTTCTGAGAGTGTCATTGTAGTGATTTACAGCCAGATAAGGACAGGAAAAAGAGGAGATTGGGGACAGTGATGAGTGAAGGGAGTCTATGAGGGTTAATGGCTTGTAAATTTCTGAATGTGTGATAGGTAGGAGTGTGCTGGGGTGGGCAAGGATTTGTGAGCGTGAAGGAGAGACTGTTATGATCAGAGAGGGGAAGAGGGGAGTTATCTAGGTAGGGGATTGAACAAAGCCGTACAAAGACCAGATCAAGGGAGTTTCCGTTGTTTTGTTTCTCAGAGGATGATATTCAGATGCGATTCCAACTTATTCTTTGATTCATGTGTTTCTGGCAATTCTGGTTGTTCTATATATGCTCTGTTTCTGGATGATGTGACTGGCATAGCTCATAGCAAGCTACAAAAACATTAATCTACAGTGGGTACGGAAAGTATTCAGACCCCTTTACATTTTTCACTCTGTTTCATTGCAGCCATTTGGTAAATTCTAAAAAGTAAATTTTTTTTTTCTCTCATTAACCCCTTAAGCCCCGCGGGTGGTTTGCACGTTAATGACCGGGCCAATTTTTACAATTCTGACCACTGTCACTTTATGAGGTAATTACTCTGGAACGCTTCAACGGATCCCCCTGATTCTGAGATTGTTTTTTTGTGACATATTGTACTTCATGATTGTGGAAAAATTTCTTCGACATCACTTGCGTTTATTTGTGAAAAAAACAGAAATTTGGCGAAAATTTTGAAAATTTTGCAATTTTCAAAATTTGAATTTTTAAGCCCTGAAATCAGAGCGATATGTCACACAAAAGAGTTAATAAATAACATTTCCCACATGTCTACTTTACATCAGCACAATTTTGGAACCAAAATTTTTTTTTGTTAGGGAGCTATAAGGGTTAAAAGTTGACCAGCGATTTCTCATTTTTCCAACAAAATTTACAAAACCATTTTTTTAGGGACCACATCACATTTGAAGTCACTTGGAGAGGTCTTTATGACAGAAAATACCCAAAAGTGACACCATTCTAAAAACTGCACCCCTCAAGGTGCTCAAAACCACATTCAAGAACTTTATTAACCCTTCAGGTGCTTCACAGGAATTTTTTGAATGTGGAAGAAAAAAATGAACATTTAACTTTTTTCACAAAAATGTTACTTTAGACCCAATTTTTTTTATTTTCACAGGGGTAACAAGAAAAAATGGACCCCAAAATTTGTTGTGCAATTTCCCCTGGGCACGCAGATACCCAATATTTGGGGAAAAAACACTGTTTGGGCGCACGGCAGGGCTCGGAAGGGAAGGAGCGCCATTTGACTTTTTGATTGTAAAATTTGATTGAATAATTAGCGGACGCCATGTTGCGTTTGGAGAGCCCCTGTGTGCCCAAACTCTGGAGCTCCCCCACAAGTGACCCCATTTTGGAAACTAGACCCCCCAAGGCACCTATCTAGATTCATAGTGAGCACTTGGAACCCCAGGTGCTTCACAAATTGATTCATAAAAATGAAAAAGTGTTTTTTTTTTTTCACTTTTTCATTTTTACGAATCAATTTGTGAAGCACCTAGGGGTTCCAAGTGCTCACTATGCATCTAGATAGGTGCCTTGGGGGGGTCTAGTTTCCAAAATGGGGTCACTTGTGGGGGAGCTCCAATGTTTGGGCACACAGTGGCTCTCCAAACGCAACATGGCGTCCGCTAACAATTTGAGCCGATTTTCCATTCAATTTGTTACCGGACACCATGTCGCGTTTGGAGAGCCCGTGATGTGCCTAAACAGTGGAGCTCCCCCACAAGTGTCCCCATTTTGGAAACTATACCCCTCAAGGATTTTATTAAGGTGTATAGTGAACATTTTGAACCCAGAGGTACGGCACAGAATTTGTTTACATTAGGTCATCATATCGAATAAGTTGTCATTATTCTTGAGCGCAAGTGCTCGCTACTTGAGTTTGCATCGGGTACTCAGGTATGCACCATGTACAGCGTGTGCTCGAGTGACATGCTCGAGTCCCTGCTCCGCATGTTTCACGGTTATTAGACACCCAAAAAAAACATGCGGGGATCGCTCGTGCATGGCAGGCAATCCCCGTAAAGTTTTTTGGCAGCGAAGCATATGGGGCAGAGACTCGAGCATGTCACTCAAATACCCACGATACTCAATGCATACCAGAGCACCCGATGCAAACTCAAGTAGCGAGCACTTGCTCTCAACACTAGTCGCCATATCGTCATCTTTTTTTCTTACTTTTGAAACAAATCCCAGCCCCAGCACAACCCTAGCCCCAGCACAACCCTAGCCCCAGCACAACCCTAGCCCCAAACCCAGCCCTAACCCTAGCCCAATCCTAACCCAAGAGTTTATTTTTGACGCCGTTCCTTGTGCGGTATAAGTGATTAGACGACTTTATTCTTCGGGTCGGTGTGATTACAGCAATGCCAGAATCATATGGGGTTTTTATGACTGACAGCTGTCACACACTAAAAGACGCATTTTTTGTAAAATCTAGTTTTTGCATCACCATATTTTGAGAGCTATAATTTTTCCAGATTTTGGCAGACAGTCATGTGACGGCTCGTTTTTTGCGGGATGACTTGACGTTGTTATTGGTGCCATTTTCAGGCACGTGACATTTTTTGATCGCTTTCTATTCCGATTTTTGGGAGGCAGAATAAACAAAAACCAACAATTCAGGAATTTTTTTTTTTTTTATTCTGTTCCGCGTGTGGTAAAATTGATGAGGTAGCTTTATTCTTCGGGTCAGTACGTTTACAGCGGTACCACATTTGTATCATTTTTCTATGTTTTGGCGCTTATACACAATAAAAGCTATTTTATAGAAAAAAATATTTTTTAGCATAGCTTTATTCTGAGAGCTATAACTTTTTTATTTTTCGGCTGATGGAGCTGTATGGCGGCTTGTTTTTTGCGAGACGAGATGACATTTTCAGCGGTATCATTTTTATTTATATGCGTCTTTTTGATCGCGTGTTATTCCACTTTTTGTTTGGCGGTATGGTGATAAAGCATTGTTTTTTGCTTCGTTTTTTTTTTTTACCGTGTTCACTTGAAGGGGTTAACTAGTGGGACAGTTTTATAGGTCAGGTTGTTCCGGACGTGGCGATACCAAATATGTGTACTTTTATTGTTTTTTTTTTTGTTTTTTTTTATAATAATATTTATTGATGGGTACATTATATTTTTATTTTTGGTGTATTATTTTTTTTATAATATTTTTGCACATTTTTTTTTTTTTTTTCCACTTTCACACAGTTTATACACTTTATTACTTTGTCCCACTCTGGGACTTTCACTTTTTTTTTTCTGATCGCCTGCATGGCACAGGAATGAAGCACCATCCCTATGCCATGAAGGCTGTCAGAAGTGCACAGTGTGAAGATTGCTTGGAGATGCACTGCGCATGCCCAAGCAATCTTCCTGCTCTCTGGTAACCCGGATGTTGTCATGACGACATTGGGTCGTCATGGCAACACCCGGGAAGCCTTTGCAGACTGCGCTGGAAGCCGGAAGAGGAGGTGAGTATCGCCGATCACCTCCCCTTGCCCCCGCAATGCCGCGATCGACTTCGATCGCAGCATCGCGGGGGTTAATGTGCTGGGAGCGGTGCAGGACCGCTCCCTGCACATAGTACCGGGTGTCAGCTGTGACAATCAGCTGACACCCGGCGGCGATCGCGCCCGCACAACCTGTGTGCGCGCGCGATCGCCATGACGTACTAATACGGGTCTGGCTCTTAAATCCCAGGGCACAGACGCGTATTAGTACGTCAGATGTTATTAAGGGGTTAAAAGTACTCTCTGCACCCCATCTTGACGGAAAAAAAAATCAGAAATTAATAAATTTGCAAAAATTTCTACAAGAAAAACTGAAATATCTCATGGTCATAAGTATTCAGACCCTTTGCTCAGTATTCAGTAGAAGCACCCTTTTGAGCTAGTACAGCCATAAGTCTTCTTGGGAATGATGCAACAAGTTTTCACACCTGGATTTGGGGATCCTCTGCCATTCTTCCTTGCAGATCCTCTCCAGTTCCGTCAGCTTGGATGGTGAACGTTGGTGGACAACCATTTTCAGGTCTCCCCAGAGATGCTCAATTGGGTTTAGGTCAGGGCTCTGGCTGCGCCAGTCAAGAATGGTCACAGAGTTGTTCTGAAGCCACTCCTTTGTTATTTTAGCTGTGTTCTTACGGTCATTGTCTTGTTGGAAGGTGAACCTTCGGCCAAGTCTGAGGTCCAGAGCACTATGGAAGAGGTTTTCATCCAGGATCTCTCTGTACTTGGCCGCATTCATGTTTCCTTTAATTGCAACCAGTCGTCCTGTCCCTGCAGCTGAAAAACACCCCCAAAGCATGATGCTGCCACCACCATGTTTCACTGTTGGGATTGTATTGGGCAGGTGATGAGCAATGTCTGGTTTTCTCCACACGTACCGCTTAGAATTATCACCAAAAAGTGCTATCTTCATCTCATCAGACCAGAGAATCTTATTTCTCATAGCCTGGGAGTCTTTCATGGGTTTTCGAGCAAACTCTATGCAGGCTTTCCTATGTCTTGCACTGAGGAGAGGCTTCCGTCGGGCCACTCTGCCATAAAGGTCCGACTGGTGGAGGGCTGCAGTGATAGTTGACTTTGTGGAACTTTCTCCCATCTTCCTACTGCATCTCTGGAGCTCAGCCACAGTGATCTTGGGGTTATTCTTTACCTCTCTCACCATGGCTCTTCTCCCATGATTGCTCAGTATGGCTGGACGGCCAGGTCTAGGAAGACTTCTGGTGGTCCCAAACTTCTTCCATTTAAGGATTATTGAAACCACTGTACTCTAAGGAACCTTGAGTAATGCAGAAATTCTTTTGTAACCTTGGCCAGATCTGTGACTTGCCACAATTCTGTTTTTGAGCTCCTTGGGTAGTTCCTTTGAGCTCATGATTCTCATTTGGTCTGACATGCACTGTGAGCTGTGAGGTCTTATATAGACAGGCGTGTGCCTTTCCAAATCAAGTCCTATCAGTTTAATTAAACACAGCTGGACTCCAATTAAGGAGTAGAACCATCTCAAGGAGGATCACAAGGAAATGGACAGCATGCGACTTAAATGAGCAAAGGGTCTGAATACTTATCACCATGTGATATTTCAATTTTTCTTTAATAAATTTGCAAAAAATTCTACATTTCTATTTTTTTCAGTCAAGATGTTGTGCAGAGTACTTTAATGAGAAAAAAAATTTACTTTTTAGAATTTACCAAATGGCTGCAATGAAACAAAGTGAAAAATTTAAAGGGGTCTGAATACTTTCCGTACCCACTGTACATGATACACTATAATTTATGGGATTTATACCCTACCATGCTATTAAAATACTCTGCCTCCCTATTTAATAGTCTACTGAGCTACCACTGGGCGATAGTATGTAATAGTAATGTACTTTTTAATTATTATTCTACCGCATCCCAAAGCCAATTGGGAATTATGTTCTTACATTCCTTTGTATCTCATGCATACCAGGTTTATACTTATACTTGTTATGCCTAAATTGTTAAATTTTTGATTATTTTGTTTTCTTTTGTATCTTTCAGTATTGATAAATGTCCAATTTTAGACTGAAGTGTCAATTTTATTTTTTTTTACAGTGGATAGCTTTTCTAAATAAAAAGTATTGTTCATCAGCATTTACCCTGGAGTGCCAAGTTCTTTGTAACACTGTTCACTAAATGTACTTCGCTTTTCTTTTTCCCCCACACTTACTCTACCACCATGCTTGTATATACCCTTACAGTTTTTGTTCCACTAATCCTCACTCCTTTGCTATCCCCAAACCCCAGCATCCTCTATCCAAATAATAATCTCTCAATCCCTCTTACCTCCCACCTGACCTCATCTGCAGACCTGCTCCTCAACCTCAGATCTCGCCTACTAAAACATAAAACAAGCCGGCCTCTTTCCTTTCACCTGCTTTCTTGCACTCTGCTTGTCCTCACTGCTGGCGACATATCTCCCAATCCTGGACCCCCACACAGCTGCTACCTCCCTCTTATGCCCCCTCATATCGCTGCCTACCTAATATGAACTTCCGCAATCTCTCCTACATTAAACACGTCTCGACGTCCTCCCCCCTGCTCCCCCTCTCTGGAGCACTCTGGAATGCCTGCTCTGTCTACAATAAGCTCCATGTGATTCATGACCTCTTTAACTCTCGCAATCTATCCTTCCTGGGCTGACACCCTCCGACACTGCCTCCCCTGCTGCGCTGTGCTACAGCAGCCTCCACTTCACCCATACTCCTCACCCTGGTAACAGGCATGGTGGAGGAGTGGGTCTTCTTTCTACCAACTGGACCTTCAACCCAATATCACCTCTACAGTCCCTAAACCTCCCTTCTTTTAAAGTCCACACTGTCCGCATCTACTCTCTTTCCAACCTCCAAGTGGCCGTCATATACCGACCTCCCGGCCCTGCCACTGCCTTTATTGAACAATTCTCCACCTGGCTTCTTCACTTTTTCTCTGCTGACATTCCCACCATCATCATGGGTAACTTCAACATCCCCACCGACACCCGCCAGTCAGCAGTCTCCAAACTCCTGTCGCTTACTTCATCTTTTGGACTTGGTCCTCCTGAGCCACCCACACAGACGGACACACACTAGACCTCATCTTCACTCGACTCTGCTCCCTATCTAACCTCACAACCTCCCCTCTCCCCTTATCTGGCCACCATCTACTCACGTTCTCATCCCTGTCCTCTTCACCTGTCAGCCATGTCCAGCAACCATAACACCCCCGCAGAAACCTCGCACATCTAGACACTCACACACTCTGACTCTATTCTACCACTAGCATCCATATCTTCACTCCACGACACAGTCAGCGCCACTGCTTTCTACAATGCCACTCTCACATCAGCTATTGTCGCGGTCGCCCTACTCGTGCATGGCAGAGTGCGACAAATCAAAAGAAAACCCTGACACAATAACCTCACTAAAAAGATTCGGCAAGTGTCCAGGGTTGCGGAGCGGTGTTGGAGGAAAACACATTCGAAAGAGGACTTCACTGCATTCAAACACGCAACACTCGCACTCAAATCAGCCCTCACCTCTGCTAAACAGGCCCACTTTACATCCCTTGTATCTTCCTTATTCTACAAACCCAAACAGTTATTCAACACTTAACTCCCCTCCTCCGTCCAGCACTGTCCCCTCCGACCTCCCTAATCGCTGCTGAGGACTTTGCCACACACTGCAAAAATAAGATTGACCAAACAAGGCAAGTCTTTATTGTTCGACCACCACAAACTCCTTTGCATACCAGACTAATGCCCTTATGCCATAACCACCCTCTCGATCATCAATGAAGGTGAACTTCCTCATCTCCTCTCCAAATCACACCTCACTACTTGTGCACTTTACCCCATCGCATTCCACCTCCTCCCCAACCTCACCACCACACTTATTCCATCCCTAACCCATCTCTTCAACCTATCACTAACATCTGCTACCTTCCCCTCTGCTTTCAAACATGCCACAATCACGTCTATCCTCAAATAAACATTGCTCGACCCAACTGCTAAGTCCAGCTATCGCTCCATATTGCTGCTCCCATTCGCCTCCAAACTCCTTGAACAGCAGTTCACGCTGAACTTTCCTCTCATCTAACTCTCTTCGACGACCTACAATCTGGCTTCTGTCCTCACCTTTCTACTGAAACGGCCCTGACCAAAATCACTAACTTACTTATAGCCAAAGCTAACAGACAATTATCAATACTCCTCCTTGATTTGTCATCTGCCTTCGACACAGTTGACCACTGCCATCTACTACAAATCCTCTCTTCCTTTGGCATCAAAGACCTTGCCCTCACCTCATACCTTTCCAACCACACATTTAGAATCTCCCACTCTACCTCCTCATCCGGCCCTCACTCTGTTGAAGTCCCTCAAGGCTCTGTCCTAGGACCCCTACTCTTCTCCATCTATACCCTTGGCTGGAGACCACTCAAATTCCCATGGCTTCCAGTAGCATCTGCATGCTGACGACACTCAGATCCACCTCTGCTGTCCAGAATCCCTGAGTATCTATTTGCCATATCCTCCTCCTCTCGCTTCAAGCTTAATGTGGATAAATCTGAACTCATTATCTTTCCTCCATCTCACATATCTTCCCCACCTGATCTATCTGTAGTAATAAACTACATCAAGCTTCCCCCCGTACCGGAAATCCGCTGCCTCAGAGTAACCCTTGAATCTGCCCTATCCTTCAAACAGCACATCCAAGCTCTCGCCACCTCCTGTCGCCTCCAGCTTAAAAATATTTCCAGAATCCGTCCTTTCCTAAACCCTCAATCTACTACATGCTTGTGCATACCCCATCATCGCCCGCCTCAACTACTGCAACATCCTCCTCTGTGGCCTACCTGCTAACACTCTTGTACCTCTCCAGTCCATCCTTAACTCTGCTGCCTGACTAGTTTATCTCTCTCCTCGCTACTCTTCTGCTTCCCCTCTTTGCAAGTCCCTTTACTGGCTCCCAATTCCCCAGCATATCCAGTTCAAACTTCTACTAACACTGACCTACAAAGGCATCCATAACCTTTCTCCTCCGTACATCTCCAAACTAATATCCCGATATCTTCCCTCACGTAAACTCCAGTCCTCCCAAGACCACCTTCTCTCCTCCACACTCATTAGTTTTTCACCCAATCGCCTAAAAGACTTGTCCCCAATATTCCCCATCCTCTGGAAATCTGGCCCCAACACGTTTGATTAGCCATCACATTCGGATCCTTCAGACAGAACCTGAAAACCCATCTTTTCAAGAAAGCTTACAGGCTGCCATGACCTTGCTGCCACCTCACCAACACCAGAGCTACTGCAACCCCTCAACCTACTGTCTCCTTCCCCATCATCCTGTAGAATGTAAGCCGCAAGGGCAGGGCCCTCTTCCTCCTGTATCAGTCTATCATTGTTAGCTTCTTTACTGTAAGTGATATGTATTTTGCATGTAACCCCTTCTCATGTACAGCACCATGGAATCAATGTTGCTATATAAATATTTAGGGTAGAATCCTACTTGAGCACACACGAAGCAGGACGGACACTCATCTTCATGTCTCCTGAGGTCACATGACTGCCGCAGTCAATCGGTGGCTGCAGACTGACAGCAGCCTTCACATTTCTATCCTGAGGCGAATAAACTTTTTGCAAAGATGTAATTATGAAGATTGTAGTCAATCAGTGGCTTACATGAGTCATGAGACATTATTGTTCATCAAGACACTGGCGGAGTACACAATCTATGAGCAATGCAGATCCAGGAAGTAGAGAATTTTTTAATTTATGGGGCCAGCAATAAAGGAGTCTTTTAATGGGCAACCACTTTAAAAAAAAAACAAAAAAAAACTTTTGTTTTAAACAAGTCAGTTAAAGGGGTTGTCCGGTATTGGAAAAATATATATTTGCAATGCATGTATGCACTTAAAATATGTATTTAAAAAAAAAAGGCATACTCACTTTCCAGCACATTACATGTCCAGTCCAGGCTGACTGCTGCAGTCAGGGGACCAAGAGCACTTCATAAGAGAAACATACTTAAATGATATTTCTATATCAGACAACCCTTTAATGTCTCACTATTCTATTAATTTATACCATTTGAGTTTTACATGACTAAGCAGAACAAGACAAGTCTCTTGACTACAGCTACAGAACTCTACAGAAATGGTCTCCTACCAAAAGCATTTTAATGTCACTGTGCCACAAAAGATACATTGGTTCAAACATAGAAGAGCTTAAGTACTGTGTAGGAATGGGAGTACCATAAATGGATTCTCAGATGAAAGCCCAGGCACATTTCTTACCTTTTATAAGGAGAGAAGTCTCTACTCTCACTAGCTGCAGACACTTCCTTTATTTTCAGCAGCACGTTACGGATAAAGTCAGCTTCGGTAATCACACTCCCTGAGGGAGCCGGTTTTGCAACAGTAGATAAAGGTTTGGGTCTTGTCACTAGAATAAACAAGAAACTGTTGCTTAGTGTTGAATATTTTGGATATGTATTTGTATTTTAACAATGGTAGAGTAGTCAAACCTACAGACATTACAGGCCGCTATCCGGTGACAACTCTGCTGCCCGCTAGAACTATCTGCCGTCACCATGTAACTGAAGACTGCCGAATCATGACTGAGTGCAATCAGCACAAATTAACAATTCTCCTATATTCTAAACAAGAGTGGGTGGTCATGTGCCAACTTCATTGAGAGTAGTGGCCGAGAGAGTCAAACTGGCTGCAACTATGCAAATTGTATAAATACCCAATTGAAAGGGAAATTGTGGCAGTGTGCGCATTGTAAACTTATCACAATTCGGCAGTGTGCAGTCACAGACTGCAGAATTCTTTTTAGCCTGGAAAACTCCTTTAATACTATTTCATCTACACTGACAAATCATCTGAAGAATGATGAATAATGAAGCCTCTTTTCTGGCCTTCATAGGACACCATAGTCAGCAGCTATGACGTCACCAGCTCCTTCCGCCCGTGTGGTTACCAGGGATGCTACCGGACGGAGTGCCCTGGCTCTACATACCACTTAGGAGATTACAGCTCCCTGCTTTACTGTATGGCCCAGGACCTGACAGCAGGTAACTGTGGGCTTCGGAGTACGTACAGGGGAGTAGACACCCCGCACTCTTTACTTACCAGGAATTCACGCCTCTAATCAAGGGACCAGCCCCACTAACTGTATGCTTTTACTAAGCACCGTGTATTCATTCTTACAGACTATGAGCTATTTAGCGGCATAGCAGGCACGTTTCCAATAGCAGCAGCATTTCTTACCATGCAAATGGACGTTAAACAGAGAAACATTATATTTATTAACGCTTTGCCTAAATATCATATATAGCTTGTCTCCTTAGGAATATTATTTTATTGTCCAAGTTAATTTCCATTGTGAAATTTGTTTAATATAAATTCTAGATATTACTTTCTGTTTTGCGTGCTCCTCTTTTCTATTCTCTGCTACCTCCAATCAGTGCGACAGTACCATCTATTTATGACTATTTACGGGCCGTCACACAGGACCCGTGCTTCTGGCTGCAGCCTAGTATTTCTTCCTTACCATCTCCTTTGGCGCTAGTATATGTTGATACTACATTTCTGTTTATTTTATGCATTCATTTTAGTATTAATAGGCAGACGACAATCCATAATGTTCCTGTCTTGGCATTTACACATTGGTCTATGGGCAGAACTTTTGCACATAAGAATTGAACACTATTTATCAAGCTGGAGATCAAGGTCATATGCGCAGTCCCACTATATATCGCTTTCTTTTCACTGAATACGCATTGCTCTTACCTGTACATTATACATTTACATTTGGTACTTCCATTAGTCATCTCTGACACATGCATATTGTTTTTATTTGTACGTCACACGTCGGTGCCCCTAACAGACCCATGTGGTGTATTGATCGGTCATTTCTTACAGAGCTCAGATCAGACCTGGAGCGAGGGGTGGAACATTTGAGGCTTTATATTACTTATGTGCATCAGTGCAGAGCCAGATGTCAGTCAAAGTGCTGTGAGCGGTGACTGGCCGGGCACACCTGTCTGTATGGCTTAAAGTCAGCGACTCCCTGGAGTAATATAGTTCATTTTCTCTAAGAAGCTGCACTTTCAGAACAAAGTAGCTTTAAAGGGGTTATCCACTACTTTACATTGATGCCCTATCCGTAGGATAGAGCATCAATGTATGATTGGCTGGGGTCCCGCACGCGGCACCCCTGCCGATCGGCTGTTATCGGTGTCAGGTGTCGCCAGCCGGAAGTCTCTACCTGCAGTGCCCGCCGCTTGTAACTGAACATCGGCCTCCCGATGAATGGGAGGAGGATGTGCAGTTACAAGCGGCGGCCACTACAGACAGACAGCCAAGCACCGCAGGCAAGGACTTCCGGCCGGCGGCCGCTGCACCGATAACAGCTGGTCGGTGGGGATGCCGCGGGCGGGACCCTGGCCGATCATACATTCATGCCCTATCCTATGGATAGGGCATCAATGTTAAAGCAGTGGGCAACTCCTTTAAGTCCTGCCCAGCCTAACTTGCAGATTAACGCTATATTGCCAGGTTTGTACCATTATTAAACGTGACAGTATCCCTTTAAATGTTTTTTAAACAGCTGTAATAGAAAGTAAGCAAAGTAACCTCAAGTTCATCTGACTTGAAAACTATGAATTTCCAGCAAATGCCAAAGCAATTCCAATATCTGTCCCCTCAAAATTAATGAAGGTGAAGTTAATAAGATATTACATACAGCCGAAAGCTACAACTTTCAGTTACCTTTCTTCCAAACAATAGAAGGATAGGATCTGGCCAGAGTTTGCTGCACACTTGGGAGTATTTTGACATAGTGATCCACTATAGAGTTTCTGGCAGCTCCTCTTTCCAGCTGGCATCTGTCAAAATCATTCTGCACAGAAAAGAAAAAGTATAAAAATACATCCATAGCTGAACACATTTTTCAGATACTCTCCTCACGAAATGCAACGTAATCTTTACATAGCAAAATGACTATGGGGGATTGCTTTAGCCAACAATTATTACATAATTAATAACCTGCTGATTGCCAAAATTGTCTGTGAGGTCTGCATATGACTCTGCAATTTAGTTTTGGAACATCCTTGCAGAATCAGCAGCTGCATGGAGATGTGCAGCAGCAGGAATGGAGAACTGCCCGTAAAGAAGGCAGAAATTACACGATCGCTGTATACATTGCTGAAAAAAGCAATGTATACAGATCAAACAAAAAGTTTATAAATTAAATGAAAAAAAGGGGTGATACGAGCGTTGCAGAGTATGACAGGCAGATAAAGTCATCAACAGAAATTATTAAAGGAATACAAGGCTACATGTTTCAACATTGGACTGATTTCTTACTCAAGTCAGGGATGTATGCCATTTAGGAAGCCGTAATATCCCATTACACTTTGATCCCAGCGATTATATGACCAATTAGTGTCAGGAAGGAGCCAGACCAGATCGAGATGAGCTTTACAATGCATTGATGCGATAGATTTGCTCTGTAATGGGGGATAATATGCCAAGCCAACAATTAAAAAAAGAAAATCTTTTTTAATGATGTTAAAAAAATGTGTGAAACACAAAATAAAAAGATATTTTACATAATTACATAGGTTGCAAAAAAGACCTAGGTCCATCAACCTTCTTCCACCAATTGTACATTTTGTCACTAAATTAACTATAACCCACAAAGTTACGTGCATCAAGGAAATCATCCAGCCTTGTATAAAAGCTGTTATAGTGTCTGCCATTACTACCTCTTGTGGTCGGGCATTCCACAGTCTGACTGCTCTGACTGTAAAGAACCCTTTCCTATGTTTCCTGAAAACAGACACCTCCAACTGGGGGTGAAGCTGCAAGCATCTATATACTGTATTTAAAAGGGGCATTATAAGGCATGTATTCGGCGCTGGCACCTCACCATCTCAGTGTTCAGACAGAACAGTCAGAGAAACTATTTTTGAAAAGGAGAGATAGCCCTTCCAGTCCTTAAAAGACAGAACTATGGAATCACTTTCACTTATTGTTATTACTTACATATATATTCATGATACTCTTTAAAATGAAACAGAGGACTTACTAGGTGATAATTGTTCAGTGACTGGTTTAGCCGCAAAGCTGGTATGTAATTTGCTCTCTGTAAATGATGTACCAACAAGATCTCTTGATTTTGAATACCTCCGTTTGTGCGCAAATATGTATGCAAGTAATCCTATAATAAAAATAAAGATTTATTAAAGCATAAGGCAAAAGGAAACCTTCACGTTCTGTCTGAATCACTGTTCCTACCGGAACAAAAGTGACAATTCTAAAAGAAACGTCGTATAATCGCACAGGAAAATGTCCTACAATTTGTGGCTGTTAACGTTTTCCTGTCACTGCCAGTTTTAGCATTTCTGAATAGGCCATATAAAGGGTTTTTCGTGACACTGTGCTTTATTTCAGGGGTAAATTTAGGTGGATATGTCTTGAAAACAGCTGAAACTTTAACCCCTTAACGACTGCCGATACGTATTAGAACGGCAGTTGTAAAGGGGCCTTATTCCTGATTTGTTTTAAAACGGCGATTGGGAATAAGATTGTAGCGCTGCCCGTTGGCTGTATGCGACAGCTGACACCCTGCTATAATCGGCCCTGGCCGCTTTTGTAACTGATTGGGCAAATTAACCCCTCAAATACTGCTGTCAATCGCAACAGAGCTATTTAACTGGTTGTAAGGGGGTTGCAAGATCCCCTTTGTAACCATGGGACCCACAAAATGAAAACTGCGGGTACCGATGGTTATCATGGTACCTAGAGGTCATCTGATGACCCCAGGGTACGATGGTCCGTAAGATCTAGCTATAAGCCTGGTCTCACAAGCACACTCCGTGACTCACTGACCGTCTCATGCACTGCAGTACACGAAAAATGTCCCACAGTGGGACGAAGTACAAAGAAAAGTGAAAAAGTAAAATAAAATATGTAAAAAACACACCCAAAAAAGCACACCCAAATCACAAAAAGTCATTTTGCCACTCAAAAAGCAGTGTTTGTGAAAAAAAACAACCCAAAACCCCCCACAATTGTTAACACCGTATCCAGAACGACCCACTTTATAAAACTGGTCCGTTATTTATTCCTTACGGCTAACGGCGTTAAGAAAATAAAAAAAACACCAAAAATGACACTTTTTCATCAGACTGACTCACAAAAATTTTTAATAAAAAGCTTTCAAAAAGTTATATGAAGAAAAAAAGAATGGTATAAATTAAAATCGCCAAACCGTCCCGCAAAACAAAAACTGCAATATGGCTCATTCAGCAAAAAAAAAAAAAGTTACAGTTCTCAGAATATGGCAATGTAAAAACTAATTCATTTTTATAAAACATTGTTTTTAGTGTGTAAAAATAGCAAAGCATAAAAAAAACAATATAAATCTGGTATCTCTGTAATCGTACCGACCCAATGGACAAATCAGTCTTATCACTTACCACACAGTGAACGGCGCAAAAAATAAAAAACATAAATAACTAAATTACTGTTTTTTGTTCATTGTGTCTGAATATCTGAATAAAAAGCAATCATAAAACATTATGTGCCCCAAAATGGCAACAAAAAAATCTGTAACTCGTCCCGCAAAAGAGGGATTTTTGGTACTCACCGTAAAAGCTCTTTCTTTGAGCCTTTATTGGTGGACACAGGTAGCCATGAGTGTATGCATCTGTCGCTGGGAGGCCGCTAGGCAAAAAAAGAATTAGCTCCTCCTCAGCAGTATACACCCATCGACTGGCACAAAGCTCGTCAGTTAGTGAACAAGCAGTAAGAGAAGCAACAAACAACCGAACTATATACAGGCCCAACAGAGGCACATAGGCCCAACATAGGCATAAACCAGGGAGGATGCTGTGTCCCCCAGTGAAGGCTCTAAGAAAGATTTTACAGTGAGTACAAAAAATCCTTCTTTCGTTATTGCTTCATTGGGGGACACAGGTAACCATGGGATGTCCTAAATCAGTCCCAAGGAGGGAATAGAATAACTGCCAAATCAGCTTGGACGGCAGGCGACCACCGCTTGCAGAATCTTCATACCTAGGCCAGCATAGACCGAGGCGTAGATATCTACTCTGTAGAACCTTGTGAAAGTGTAACGAGATGACCAGGTATCAGCTTTGCAAATCTGGGTTGCAGAGGCCTGTTGGCAAACAGTCCAAGAAGCCCCCAACGCTTGGGTGGAGAGCGCTCTTACTCCCGGAAGGGGTAGCCTGTGTGTAGCGCGATATGCCTCCAGTATAGCCGAGCGAATTCAGCGATGGTTAGATTTTGTAGCAGGGAGATCCTTGCGATGACCCTCAGATGACAAACAAGGTGTCAGAACATCTGAATGAAGCGGTCCTTGATAGGTAGACACAGAGCTCTGCTCAGGTCCAGCTTGTGAAGGGATCTTTCAAGGGGATGAACCAGAGATGACCAGAAAGAAGGCAGAACAATGTCCTCGTTGATGTGGAATGAGGAGACTACCTTAAGAAAGGAGGAACTGGTCTGAAAACTACCTTGTCCTGATGGAGAATGAGAAAAGGAGAGCGACTAGAGAGCTGCCAGCTCAAACTCTTCTGAAGGACGTGATGGCTACCAAAAAGGCAACCTTCCAGGAAAGGAATGACGACAAGATGTCATGGATAGGTTCGAAGGGGGCTTGCTGAAGGATGCTTAGACCAGATTAAGGTCCCAAGAGCCTACAGGAGGGCAATATGGCAAAGCCAGGCGAGCAACTCCATGGAGGAAGGTCTTGAGCTTGGGACGAGAAGCCAAATTCCGTTGAAAAAGAATTGAGAGTGCAGAGATCTGAACCTTGAGAGTACTGATAGAAAGCCCAGAGTCGAGTCCCAACTGGAGAAAAGCCAAGATGGATGGAAGAGAAAAAGACATGTGAGCAGAAAAGGTTGTTTTCACACCATCAAAAAAAAAAAAAAAAAGAAAAAAAAAAGGCCTTCCAAGTCCGATGTTAAATGCGTGAGGACGCGGGCTTTCTTGCTCTGACCATGGTCTGTATGACCTGGGATGAAAAACATGCTTCTCTCAAAACCAATGCCATTAAATTCAGAGACAGAGAATTCTGGTGGAAGAGGGGACCCTGAGAGAGAGAGAGTAGGTCCCTTCTGGGCCAGTCTACAGCCACCATGATTACTGGGACTCCCTCTGCCTTGGTCTTCTTGATGACTCTCGGGATCAGTGGCAGAGGCGGAAAGAGGTAAGGAAGATGAAAATGAAATCATGGAATGAGGAGGGTGTCATAACCGACTGCCAGAGGGGTAGCGAGACCTGGCTACGAAGTGAGGCACCATTAGATAGACGTCGGTGGTGCCCCATCTGTGACAGATCTTATCGAACACGATGGGGTTGAGTGTCCACTCGCCCGAGGAGAGTCTGATGACTAAGGAAGTCGGCGGCCCAATTGTCCACCCCCAGAATGTGTACTGACGATATTGCTGGCACGTGTCACTCGGCCCAGACCAGAATCCATGAGACCGCCGTGATAACGGATTTGCGGCTTGTTAAGCCCTGTCGGTGTATGTATGCCACGGCTGTGGCGTTGTCTGATTGAATGCATACTGGATAACCAGCTAGGAGATTCTACCAGTGGAGAAGGGAGATGTAGAAGACTCCATCAGCCAAAAAATAAAAAAAGTTATAGGTCACAGAAAAAAGCGATACAAAATTTTTTTTTCAATAAAACACTCTTTATTGTGTAAAAGCGCCAAAACATAAAAAAAATATATAAATGTGGCACTGATGTAAACGTACTGACCCAAAGAATAACGCTGCCTTATCAATTTTACCACATGCGGAAATGCATTAAAAAAAACAAACAAACAAACAAAAAAAAAAACCAATTCCTGAATTGTTGGTTTTTGTTTATTCTGCCTCCTAAAAATCGGAAGAAAAAAGCGATCACAAAATGTCACGTGCCCAAAAATGGTACCAATAAAAACATTCACTTGTCCCATAAAAAACAAGCCATCACATGACTGTCGGCCAAAATATGGAAAAATAATAGCTCTCAAAATATGGCGATGCTAAAACTAGTCTATGCAAAAAAAAAAAAAAAAAGCACCTTTTCGTGTGTGACAGCTGTCAATCATAAAAATCTGATATGGATCTGGTATCGCTGAAATCGCACCGACCCGAAGAATAAGGTCGTCTAATCACTTATACCGCACGAGGAACGGTGTAAAAAATAAACGCTAGGGTTAGGGTTGGGATTTTTTTAAAAGTGAAAAAAAAAAAAAAAAAGATGATATGGTGACTAGTGTTGAGCGGAAGTGCTCACTACTTGAGTCTGCATCGGGTGCTCAGGTATGCGCTGAGTATCGCGGATGCTCGAGTGACATGCTCAAGTCTCCGCCCCATATGATTCGTTGCCAAAAAAAAAAAGTTGCGTGGATTGCCTGCCATGCACAAGTGGTCCAAGCATGTTTTTTTTTTTTTTGGGTGTCTAACAACCATGAAACATGCGAGTGGAGACTCGAACATGTCACTCGAGCACCCGCGATACATGGTGCATACCCGAGTACTCAAGTAGCGAGCACTTGCACTCAAGACTAATGACAACTTGATGACCTAATGTTATCAAATTCTGTGTCGTACCTCTAAGTTCAAAATGTTCACTATACCCCTTGATAAAATCCTTGAGGGGTCTAGTTTTTAAAATGGGGTCACTTGTGGGGGGTTTCCACTATTTAGGCACATCAGGGGCTCTCCAAACGCGACATGGCTTCCACTCTTAATTCCAGACAATTTTGTGTTCCTTCCTTTCTGAACCATGCCGTGCGCCAAAACAGTCTATTTTCCCCACATATGGGGTATCGGTGCACTCAGGAGAAATTGCACAACACTTTCTGGGGTCAATTTTCACCTCTTACCTTTGTGAAAATGAAAAATTTGGGGCTAAAAGATCATTTTTGTGGAAAAAGTTAGCTTTTTTTATTTTCACGGCTCCATGTTCTAAACTACTGTGAAGCACCTTGGGGTTCAGGGTGCTCACCACACATCTAGATAAGTTCCCTGAGGGGTCTAGTTTCCAAAATTGTGTCACTTGTGGGAAGTTTCCACTGTTTAGGCACATCAGGGGCTCTCCAAACACGACATGGCGTCTGCTAATTATTCAAGCAAATTTTACATTCAAAAACTCAAATGGCGCTCCTTTCTTTCTGAATCCTGCCGTGCGCCCAAACAGTGGTTTTCCCCCACATAATGGGTATCGGCGTGCTGAGGAGAAAATTGCACAACAAATTTTGGGCTTTATTTTTTCTGTTACACTTGCGAAAATAAAAATTGTGGTCTAAAGTAAAATTTTTGTGAAAAAAAAATAAAAATGTTCATTTTTTTCTTCCACATTCCAAAAATTTGTGTGAAGCACCTGAAGGGTTAATAAACTTCTTGAATGTGGTTTTGAGCACGTTGAGGGGTGCAGTTTTTAGAACGGTGTCCCTTTTGAGTATTTTCTGTCATAAAGGCCCTTCAAAGTCACTTCAAATGTGATGTGGTCCCTAAAAAAATGGTTCTGTAAATTTTGTTGGAAAAAAGAGAAATCACTGGTCAACTTTTAACCCTTATAACTTCCTAACAAAAAAAAAAATTGGTTCTAAAATTGTGCTGATGTAAAAGTCGACACGTGGGAAATGTAAAAGTAGACACGTGGGAAATGTAAAAGTAGACACGTGGGAAATGTAAAAGTCGACACGTGGGAAATGTAAAAGTCGACACGTGGGAAATGTAAAAGTAGACATGTGGGAAATGTAAAAGTAGAAACGTGGGAAATGTAAAAGTAGAAACGTGGGAAATGTTATTTATTAACTATATTGTGCTACATATCGCTCTGATTTAAGGGCATGAAAATTCAAAGTTTGAAAATGTCTTTTTTTTTTACAAATAAATGCAAGTCATACTGAAGAAATTTTACCACAATCATGAAGTACAATATGTCATGAAAAAACATTCTCAGAATCAGGGGGATCCGTTGAAGCGTTCCAGAGTTATTACCTCATAAAGTGACAGTGGTCAGAATTGTAAAAACTGGCCTGGTCATTAATGAGCCGACCACCCTCTGGGGGTTAAAGAATCTGTCACCAAATTTTTGCTATGTAATCTGAGAGCAGCATGACTTAGAATTTGGAAAATTAGAAATTTTGAAACTCAGAATTTACTGTCATGGAGCCAGATAGCTAGGTCACAAAAAAATAGTTAAGCATTTAAGACGTTAACATAATTTTTCCAACATTTCTTTATTTTGCTTGGCTGTTAGAAGGCTTAAAAGTTAAGCAGCAATTTTTTATAGACATTTACAAAATCTATTTTTGAAGTGACTGAGGGGCATTTATATTGGAAACCCTCAAAAAGTCATGGTGTCCCCTTCCTGACCAGGCAACATTTTTCAATTCTGACCGATGTGTGGCAATAATTCTGGAATGCGACATCATATCTCAGTAATTATGACACATATTAGTGGTAAATTTAGGTCAATATGCTTTGTGTTTATGAAAAGATTGGAAATTTGACAAGTTAAAAAAAAAGTCAAACTTTTCATTTTTATGCCTTTAAAAAAAGATGGTCATACCACTAAAAATAAATAAACTAATATTTGCCACATGTCTACTTTACATAAGCAACTTTTTTTTAAAACAATTTTTTTGTTACGTTACAATTGTTAAAAGTTTATCAGCAATTTTTCATTTTTCCAACAAAATAAAAAATGTTGGTTTTGTAAATTAAGTGACTTTGAGGTGCCTATGTGACAGAAAATACCCAAAAGTAACACCTTTTAAAAACTGCACCCCTCAAAGTCTTCAAAGCCACATTCAAGAAGTTTATTAACTCTTTAGGTGCTTCGCCGGAATTAAAGCAATATGGAAGAAAGAATAAATACAATTTTACATTTTTCCCACAAAAATGTTGCTGTGGTCCCAAATGTTTCATTTAAATCGAGAAAAAGGAAAGAATGTACCCCAAAATTTGTTGCAATTTCTCCCAAGTACACAGATACTCCATATGTGGAGGAAAACTACTATTTGGGCGCACGGCAGGGCTTGGAAGGGATAGAGCACCATTTGACTACAAAATTGCCTTCAATAGATAGTTAACTCCATGTCGTGTTTGCAGAGCCCCTATGTGCCTAAACAGTGGAATCCCCCTGACAAGTGACCCAAGTTTGGAAATTACACACCTCAATGAATATTTCTAGAGGTTTGGTGAGCACCTTGAACCCAGAAGTGCTTCACAGAATTTTATAAAGCTAACCCGTGAAAATGAAAGATCACATTTTTCCATCAAATATGTTGGTTTTGCCCCAAACTTTTCATTTTCACAAGAGAAGCAGGAGTAATTGGGCAACAAAATTTGTTGTGCAATTTCTCCCGAGTACGTCGATAACCCATATTTAGGGAAAAACTACAGGCAGTGCTCGGAAGTAAAGGAGACATATTTGAATTTTGGTGTGCCATTTTGACTGGAATTTATTGGAGAAACCCCCCACAAGTGACCCCATTTTGGAAACTACACCACTTGAGAAATTCATCTAGGGGTGAAATGAGCATTTTTAACCCTCAGGTGACTCACAGAATTGTATAATATTGGACTGAGTAAATTGAAGAAATTGATTAACAAATTGGATAAATTTTTCGAGTTTGCCAATACCCCATATGTGGTTGAAAGCTAGTTTTAAGGCAGAGTGCAAGGCTCAGAAGGGAAGGAGCACCATAGGAGTGCAGATTTGCTGGAATGGTTTGAGGGTGCCATGTTTCATTGGCAGTGTCCCTTACATTGCCAGTTAAACAGACACCACCAATAAATTTCCACACATTACAAACTACACCCCTCAATAAATTCATGCAAGGGTGCAGTTAACATGTGGACATCACATGTGTCTCACAGCATTTTATACCATTGGGTGGTGAAGAAACAATTATCACATTTTTAACACTATAATGTTGTTTTAGCCTTAAATTTTACATTTTTATAAGAATTAATAGGAAAAATTGCACAACTACCTGTGAGGTCCATTTTTCCCCCAGAGCACCAATACCCAACATGTAGCAGGAACTACATTTCAGGCACAGTGGAAAGCTCAGAAGGGAAAGAGCACCATATTGTAGTACAGATTTTACTGTTATGATTTACGGGTGCCATGACCCACTGGAAGAGCCCCTGAGGTGCCAGAACAGCAGAACCTTACCAATAGTGACCCACATTTTACAAACTACACTTCAGTGAATTCACCCTACACCACGGGTGTGTCACAGAATTTTATACCATTGAGCAGTGAAGAAAAATAATTTAATTTTCCATTTTCACACAGGAAAATGGGTAAAAATGGTACCAAAATTTGCCACACAATTTCTTCTGAATGTGGCAATACAGCACTGCTTAGCCATACAGCGAGACTCAGGATGGAAGGAGCATTATTTGTCTCTCTGTGAACAAGTTATAGTAGAATGTGTCACAGAATAATACCTGATGAAGACACCCGAGCAGTCTCAAAAGATTGCTATTTGTTACCATCTTTTCAGTTAGCAATTAAAAGGCATCAACCACTGAGGACTCTTAAATTTGAATATTTTTCTATCTACTGTCTAACACAGTAAAAAGATATTTTTTATCCTGTATTCATACCACAAAAATGTTGTTTTACGAGGGAAAATGGGTAGAAATGGTACCAAAGTTTATCACACAATTTCTGCTGACCAAGCAATACCTCATATGTGGCTATACAGTACTGCTTACCCACATGGTGAGACTCGGGGGGAGGAAGCGCTAGGACTCTTTGAGAATAAATTATTGTAGAATAGTTTGTGGACTCCACATACAGAGCCCAACGTACCAGAAGGGCAGAACCTCCCCCTCGAGTAACCCTATTTTGGAAATTACACCCAATTGGGAATTTATTTACAGGTGTAGTGACAATTTTAATGGATGATGCAGAGTTAAAAATGCAAACCTGCCATTGTAGTGCCCATACATTATGCCCAACCTGTGCTTCCGGAAACATGTACCCCGTAATTTAAGCGGGCCCTCAACGCTACAGAAGTGCCAAATTTGTGGACGCTAAACGTGGTTTAGGCACATTGTGCAGCTTAGACGGAGGGGGGCATTTGGATCTGGGAGTGCAGAATTTGCTGGATTTCTTTTGCGGTGAGCAATTTCACTTTTCCAGAGCCTTTGTGCAACCAGTAAGGTGGAAACCCTCTATATTTCCACTGACAGGTGACGGACCTGAGTGGGGACTTGTTTTTTTGTGAATTAAATCAAAGCTTTTATTGGGAACATTTTACATAACATTTGGGATCACATCTATACTGTGCTCTACGTTGAGCACTTACATTGGGGTTTCCATCTAAATCTCCGAATGATGTGATTCAGATGAAACCCCTGAGGGATCCATTCTCCTCTATGATGATGCAACAGAGTTCCTCTGTACTCGGTCTGGTCTCTCATCATAGAGAGCAGGATAAATGTGAGCTGAGCCTTACTTAAATCTTTAGGAGGCAAAGTGAACAAATCAACAGAATTGGTTTTATTTTTAACGCCTTCACTGTGGGTCAGCATGATTACAGAGACACCAGGTTTATTACTTTTTTTGTGTTTGGCCACTTTTGCGCCCTAAACCCCCCCCCTTTTATTAAAAAAAACACAACAGTTTTTGCATCCCCATATTTTGAGAACTATAATGTTTGTATATTTCTGCTGACAGTCATGTGAGGACTATAGCTTTTTTTTTTTTTTATTTCTCCACTGATGAAGCTGTATGGCGTCTTTTTTTTGAGGGAGAAGATGACGACGTTACCAGCTATTTAAATACGTCTTTTTTATTGCATTTTGTTCCACTTTTTTCAATGGTATGATGAAAAAGCATAGTTTGCCATTTTATGGTGTTCACTGAAGGGGTTAAATAGTGAGTTTTATAGTTCGGGTCGTTTTGGATGTGGTAATACAAAATGAGCACTTTTTCGTTTCTCTTTACAGACATATACATATTTATTGAATTATTTTTAATTTTTTGTTCTTATTTAAAAATATTTTTTAAATTTTTTAGTTTTTTTACTTTACTTCATTCCTTTATGGGATTTTACCTTTTATTACTCTGATCACTGGGATAATGCATTACACCTGTCAGTGTTACACAAACAAAAGACTTTTAGGCCATCCTTCTTGCATGGTCTAACAGGCCACTGTAGCTGGCAGACGGAGGTCATTATTTGACCTCAGATTGCCATGACTGCCATCAGGAGCCCGTGTTTGTGTCGCAGGGGTGCTGATTGGGTGGGAGAGGGCTTCTAAAAGCTGCGATAGCGAGAACGAGACAGACAGAGTAAAGAAACTTTCTACAGTCATGGTTATGCTGGCTTTATGGCCTCTTACTTGTTCAGAATCTGTGAAGGCAAGCTTCAGCAAATCTTCCACAAGCCCCATTTCTTGACATGTTTCATACATATGTTTCAGCAGCTCTTCAACATTCAATCGGCTGGAGTGGAGCTTTTGCAGATTCCAGGCCTCAAAAATGTGCCTACAAATTGTGATAGGTCATTAAATATACAGCCAGTGGATACCATAAACCTATCGCTGTGCCCCAATTCATCATGATTCTTTAATTGTCTAAAGACAACTAGAAATTAACATGTGACAAAGGCAACAAAACTTACCTGTTTTCTAAAAATACAGTCATGTGACGTTTGACCTCTGCACTGTTGAATATTGGAGGCTTCATAGCTAGAATATAGCGTAGGGCCAGTCTGTGGTCTCCATGGCACATTAAGGTCTCTATAATCAGATTGTGCTGCCATGGCATTACCTTACTTGTGGCAGGATGGAGCAGACAGTCCACTGAATTCTAGAAGTGGAAAAAAGATCTGTTATTCTTTCTTAAAGGGAACCTATCACCTCCAAAAAACATATTTCTCTGCAAAATGAGTGGTAATAATGGCCCTCTGCAGACTGACTGGCTGCTCTGCAGAGCGTCAACTGCAGGGACAGTGATTCCAGTCACGCTCACTGTATGGACTAGCAGCTCCCTGCACCATCCTATGGAAGAGAGCAAAGAAAAAGGAAAAAAATCTACAATAAAACTTAACCCTTTCAGGGCATGGTGATTTTTTTATTTTTGCAGTCATTTTTTTTACCTTTCGCCATCAAAAAATGTATGAGGGCTTATTTTTTACAGGACAAATTTTAATTTTGAATAGTGCCAATCATTTTACCACACAATATACTGAATAATGGTAAAACAAGCTTCAAGTGGGTTCAAATGGAGGAAAAAAAATGCATCCCAATCCTCCATTATTGGATTTTATTTTTTTTGAGGGTGTTCATTTGGCGGTTGACGGCAGTCCGATTACAGTGATACCAAACATGCAGCAATTTCTCTATATTTAACTAGAGACTTTGAGAACATGTTTCATGTGTAACTGGACACAATGGTTGCAGTGAGGAATAAATATGTTTTTTTTCTCATTTTGGCTCTGTTGCGATGATATTAGCAATGTATTTTGCACCTAACAAGTTAACAATTGTTAAGTGCAAGGGGGTGTTCTTGTTTCCACAGGGGGTTGTGCACTTTTCCTCCAATCATAAGCAGGCAGCAACAAAGCATATAAAGAACACCCCCCACCATAGCTTAGAGCAGGTTTCTCAGTGTGCGATGTACCTCTTCTAGCCTAACCTCCTGCATGAGTGGCAGTGTGCAGGGAGGGGCAGTACAGCGGAGTTTAAAGGGAATCTGCCACCCCCTGGGAGATAGCAGACCTCTAATATGGCCATACAGGGGATAGAAAACGTGCTTTTATAAAAACACATATCTCTGCAATCAGACCTCTACTATGGGCCATACAGGTAGTATAGAGTTACTTTTCTATAACCTGCATGCCCATAGTAGAGGTCTGATATCACCGGGGGGGTGACAGATTCCCTTCAGACCTCTACTATGGGCCATACAGGTAGTATAGAGTTACTTTTCTATAACCTGCATGCCCATAGTAGAGGTCTGATATCACCGGGGGGGTGACAGATTCCCATCAGACCTCTACTATGGGCCATACAGGTAGTATGGAGTTACTTTTCTATAACCTGCATGCCCATAGTAGAGGTCTGATATCACCGGTGGGGGTGACAGATTCCCATCAGACCTCTACTATGGGCCATACAGGTAGTATAGAGTTACTTTTCTATACCCTGCATGCCCATAGTAGAGGTCTGATATCACCGGGGGGGTGACAGATTCCCATCAGACCTCTACTATGGGCCATACAGGTAGTATAGAGTTACTTTTCTATAACCTGCATGCCCATAGTAGAGGTCTGATATCACCGGGGGGGTGACAGGTTCCCATCAGACCTCTACTATGGGCCATACAGGTAGGTATAGAGTTACATTTCTATCACCTGTATGCCCATAGTAGAGGTCTGATATCACCAGGGGGGGTGGGTGTGTGACAGGTTCCCATCAGACCTCTACTATGGGCCATACAGGTAGTATAGAGTTACTTTTCTATAACCTGCATGCCCATAGTAGAGGTCTGATATCACCGGGGGGGTGACAGATTCCCATCAGACCTCTACTATGGGCCATACAGGTAGGTATAGAGTTACATTTCTATCACCTGTATGCCCATAGTAGAGGTCTGATATCACCAGGGGGGGTGGGTGTGTGACAGGTTCCCATCAGACCTCTACTATGGGCCATACAGGTAGTATAGAGTTACTTTTCTATAACCTGCATGCCCATAGTAGAGGTCTGATATCACCGGGGGGGGTGACAGATTCCCATCAGACCTCTACTATGGGCCATACAGGTAGTATGGAGTTACTTTTCTATAACCTGCATGCCCATAGTAGAGGTCTGATATCACCGGGGGGGTGACAGATTCCCATCAGACCTCTACTATGGGCCATACAGGTAGTATAGAGTTACTTTTCTATACCCTGCATGCCCATAGTAGAGGTCTGATATCACCGGGGGGGGGGTTGCCGGATTTCCCATCAGACCTCTACTATGGGCCATACAGGTAGTATAGAGTTACTTTTCTATAACCTGCATGCCCATAGTAGAGGTCTGATATCACCGGGGGGGTGACCGTTTCCCATCAGACCTCTACTATGGGCCATACAGGTAGGTATAGAGTTACATTTCTATCACCTGTATGCCCATAGTAGAGGTCTGATATCACCGGGGGGGGTGACAGGTTCCCATCAGACCTCTACTATGGGCCATACAGGTAGTATAGAGTTACTTTTCTATCACCTGCATGCCCATAGTAGAGGTCTGATATCACCGGGGGGGGTGACAGATTCCCATCAGACCTCTACTATGGGCCATACAGGTAGTATAGAGTTACTTTTCTATAACCTGCATGCCCATAGTAGAGGTCTGATATCACCGGGGGGGGTGACAGATTCCCATCAGACCTCTACTATGGGCCATACAGGTAGTATAGAGTTACTTTTCTATCACCTGCATGCCCATAGTAGAGGTCTGATATCACCGGGGGGGGTGACCGGTTCCCTTTAAATGTGTCCCATAAACCCTTCTGTCAGCTCTTTTCTAATCACTGATCGCACTGCAGACATAAACGGGATTACATCCTACTCACTGACAAACCTGCTCTACGCTATGGTGGGGCGTGTTTGCTATGTTGCTGCCGGCTTATGGATTGGTCAGCATCATACAGGTGTAAGAACCATACGTCACCAGTGACATCTCTGTGATAACTCATTAGGGGTAAAATTTAAGAAAAAAAAAAAAAGAGGAAAAAAAACACAAAACAAACATTTTATACTGCTGTGCAACCATTATTATATCCAGTTGAACATGGAAAATTTGGTGACCGGTCCTCTAAGTGGTCTTAGAAAGCAAAACATTATTTTGTGTTGCCATTTTCCTAGACTCTTGAGTGCTATCCTGACATTTTTATTGAAACCAATTTTGTGTACATATAATGCACGGTTTGCTTATTAATTACTTTTTTCCAGGTTGGTGAGGTGACCCAAAAAAATGAAATTCTAGCTTTTTTTTTTTATGGAGTTCACTAATGGGTTAATTCGTTACGTATTTTAATGGACTGTACTTTTATGAATGCAGCAACAACAAATGTTTTTGTTCCTTTATTTTTAAACTGAGGAAAAGGGGGCGATTTTAATTTATTCAACTTTTAAAAACTTTTTATTCACATTTTTGTGAAACCGGTGATCGTTTATAGCACATACAGTAATGCAGTATATACAGTGGGGAAAAAGTATTTAGTCACCAATTGTGCAAGTTCTCCCACTTAATAAGATGAGAGGCCTGTAACTGACATCATAGGTCGACCTCAACTATGAGAGACAACATGACAAAACAAATCCTGAAAATCACATTGTCTGATTTGGAAAGATTTTTTTTTTCACATTTTGGTGGAAAATAAGTATTTGGTCAATTACAAACAAGCAAGATTTCTGGCTCTCACAGACCTGTAACTTCTTCTTTAAGAGGCTCCTCTGTCCTCCACTCATTACCTGTAGTACTGGCTCCTGTTTGAACTTGCTATCATTATAAAAGACACCTGTCCATAACCTCAAACAGTCACACTCCAAACTTCACTACGGTGAAGACGAAAGAGCTGGCGAAGGACACCAGAAACAAAATTGTAGCCCTGCACTAGGCTGGGAAGACTGAATCTGCAATAGGCAAGCAGCTTGGTGTGAAGAAATCAACTGTGGGAGCAATAATCAGAAAATGGAACACATACAAAGACCACGGATATTCTCCCTCCATCTGGGGCTCCACACAAGATCTCACCCCGTGGGGTTAAAATGATCTCCAGAATGGTGAGCAAAAATCCCAGAACCACACGGGGGGACCTAGTGAATGACCTGCAGATAGCTGGGACCAACTTTACAGGCTACCATCAGTAACACACTACGCCACCAGGGACTCAGATCCTGAAGTGCCAGACGTGTCCCCCTGCATAAGCCATTACATGTCCGGGCCCGTCTGAAGTTTGCTAGAGAGCATTTGGATGATCCAGAAGAGTATTGGGAGAATGTCATATGGTCATCTGAAACCAAAGTAGAACTGTTTGGTAGAAGCACAACTCAGCGTGTTTGGAGGAGAAAGAATGTGGAGTTGCATCCAAAGAACACCATACCTACTGTGAAGCATGGGGGTTGCAACGTCATGCTTTGGGGCTGTTTCTCTGCCAAGGGACCAGGGCGACTGATCCGTGTACAAGAAAGAATGAATGGGGCCAAGTATCATGAGATTTTGAGTGAAAACCTCCTTCCATCAGCAAGGGCATTGAAGATGAAACGTGGCTGGGTCTTTCAGCATGACCATGATACTAAGCACACCGCCAGGGCAAAGAAGAAGTTTCTTCGTAAGAAGCATTTTTAAAGGTCCTGGAGTGGCCTAGCCAGTCTCCAGATCTAAACTCTATAGAAAATCTTTGGAGGGAGTTGAAAGTCCGTGTTGCCCAGCGACAGCCCCAAAACATCACTGCTCTAGAGGAGATCTGCATGGAGGAAAGGGCCAACATACCAGCAACAGTGTGTGCCAACCTTGTGAAGACTTACAGAAAACGTTTGACCTCTGTCATTGCCAACAAAGGATATATAACAAAGTATTGAGATGAACTTTTGTTATTGACCAAATATTTATTTTCCACCAAAATTTAAAAAAAAAATCTTTCCAAATCAGACAATGTGATTTTCAGGATTTGTTTTCTCATTTTGTCTCTCATAGTTGAGGTCTACCTATGATGACAATTACAGGCCTCTCGCATCTTTTTAAGTGGGAGAACTTGCACAATTGGTGGCTGACTAAATACTTTTTTTCCCCACTGTAGTTGAGATCGTGGTATTAAGAGGACAATGACAGAATCTTCAGCATACCACCGGCTGTCATAGTAACTAATCGGTCCCCACCAGATTGGCAGCAGTGTTTAAATTGGTAACCATCGCAACGGAAACTTCTCTCCGGCAGCGGCTGTTAGAGACTGATGTCAGCTATGTCTTACAGCCAGCATTAGCCAAGTGTGGAAGACGCTCAGCTCCTAAGTCCCCTCCACACATGCGGACCCCTTCCTAGGATGTGAATTCATGTCCTAATTCTGGAAAATTAACTTTTTTTCATCCCTTTCTCCAGTAAGCTTTCCAGACATGATTCCATAGCCACTTACCTGCAGATTACCACTATATATGCAGATAAATAGCATATTTTTTTGGAGGTGACAGGTTACCTTAAAGATGTGCAGAAGCCGGCAGCTCAGAGAAATGAGTAATAAAATCCTTAAAAGCAGTTGTCTGGGACTTTGCTAGTGACGGATTATCGTTACGATAGGTCATCAATATCTGAATGCTGGGGGTGTGACATTTAACTCCCCCCCCACCAATCAGATGCTTTAAGTGTCAGCTGTGGAGCTGCACAGCGCCATCAACTATAAAGTGGCCACAACCTGGTACTACACATTTGCCGCCTGTACAGTACACGGAAGACTACTGTGCAGTTGTCGGACTGTGTAATTCCGCTTCACAACTGAGTACGTCTGGCTGCCACTGGCAACTGGAAGAGCTGATAAGTGGGGGTGTGGAGAGTCTCACCCCCAATGATTGGAAACTGGTGACCTATCCTAAAGATTGTGAATCAATATTAAAGTCCCAAACCCTTTAACATACATAATATCAATTATAGACTATATATACATAGACACACACTGTATATTCAATTGCCGCAGCGCCTTGAGCAATGACGATGCTGTAGTTCCCAGCGGGTGACAGGTTGATGTGGACACAAGACAAGAATCGCAGACGTCTGCTCTGACAAAATAGTAAAGGCTGCAGTCAATACGCTGCGGATTTGCTGCGGCAGTCATGTGAAACAACAATGTCACCTGCCAGGAATAGCAGCGCCTATCTCGCTTGACTGCCAACCGTTGCGGAAGACTAATATACATTACTTTTCATTTCTAGGGGGAATGGAGTTAAGGGTTTGTCGGTAGTGGACAACCCCTGTAAATGAAGTGTGTATCTGAAGTAAAATGGTATGGATTGTGTGGAAGGACAAAACTCTAAATTCTCCGTTTTCTATTAGAGCCAGATCAGCTACATATCAGCATTTCTGAAGGGGTTTCTTCTTTATAAAGCAAAGTGAAAAGGTATTTTTACTGAACCGGTTGAGTTCAGTAGAATTACCAGGATGATATTACCAGCCCAGATATCTACACAACCTTAAGGGTACTATAATAATTAAAAATACAAGTAAACAGTAAAAACAATACCTGATAATCATTGTGATCCAGAAGCCAAAAGCCTTGAGTAAGTTTTATTAGACCACAAGGGATGGAAAAAGCTGCGGGAAATGATTCTATGGAAGAATCCGGCTTATCTGAGAACGAGTACATGACATCCAACAAAAAATAGACCATCTGGTATACAAGTGGTTAAGGTTATTTGCAATACATAGTCTTGTAAATAATTATAAATGTTTTGCACAAAACTATATGTTTTGGTTTAGACAAGAGAACTCTAGCTTAATTTGTGAAAGAAATTGGTGAACTTTTGGCCCACAGTGTTGCACTTTAAGCCAGGCCTTTTCCACTAAACCATACGCCTTTGTCTGGCATAAATCACAAATATGGTGGAAATCATGAGACCTTTTTGTTTTAGGTCATCTGGTAAACGGAAAAAGGATACAATTGTGTTTGTTTATTTCATCTGTATCTTCTAGTAGATACACGTCTAGAAGTGCCTGCAACACACAGTGTTAAAGATCAGTTAGCAAGAACGAAAAAAGTTAAAAAGGGGTATTCCCATCTCAAAGATCAAGCAGTAGTTATAATATTAGCAAATACCTCCAATTAAAAATTAAGTATAGTTCTTCAGATTCACTATGTCGCTTACCTCATGTGCATCCATGGATAATACCACTAGCAACTAACTCACTATATGATTTATCATAACCATAGATACCCAAGTTACTGGAATGACAACTGACAACGTGCAGGGATGGTCAGCTGTAAGAGACAGCAGCCATCGTGATTCAGCGCAGTGACAGGACCTCGCAGCGGCGTACATGAACAGCAGTTTGCGGGAATGCACTACCCTAAGTGCCGTACATATATGGCAGATGTTGTGAAGGGGTAAATAATACCATATCGTATATCATTCTTCTTCCGAGTTAAGTTGTATGACTATCATATTTTCTGTGCATGATTATAGGGGCAGCCATCCGATATGATGCTCCATTTCTAATCGGGGATAAATGTTCCTCTTTGGGAATGAAAGTTCCACGTTGGTGTGGGTCCCAACACCCAGACACCAACCGATTAGCAAGTCATCACCCATACTGCAAATAAGTGATAAAGGGGCTGTCCGGTTAAAACTAGTTGAGAGAGATGCTTTAGGGAGATAAAAAGTAGCATAGGACTATTATGAAGAAATTGAACATTTGTAAGTTTCAGCTTTACTTTTTTTTTAAATTTTTCATACTACTATATTGAAAGAATAAGAAAAAAAATCAAAAAAGATGTTCAACATACCATATAAAGTACTGAAAAATGGGAAGACAACAGCAATGTGACCCAGTATATTCAATGAGAAAGGGATTTTACAGTAAGAAAAATGCAATTTTCACAATTCTATAATTGCGAGTTACAGGACCGTGAGCATCCCAGAGAACGCCCAATGGTTGGGGAAAAACAACAAATAACAAACCGCATACCAGACTGCAGCACCATATATCACAAGTTGGCAGAAGCCATAGTGTAAATCTTGTAAAATTTTACAAAAAGTGTGGACAGAGGCCAGATAGCAGCCAACCAGACTGCCCAGGAGGCTCCGACCAACCTTGTGGAATCAGCAGTAATCTTGAACAGTGGAGATTTACCCTTGGTCTTGTTAGCTTGCATAATAGCGAAACTGATCAATATGGGAATGGTTGTCTTGGAGGTTGACCAGCCTAGTGTGACCCATCAGGGATCACAAAAAGAGAATTGGATCTCTGGAAGATTTCCATAAGAAAGATAGGCCCTAATGGCTCTGACCATATCTAGACAGAGGGAAAACACTCACAGGGACCAGCAGGAGGATAGGCACAAGGAGGGGAGAACAATGTTATCATTAATGGGGAATGACTTGATCAACTTTTGGAAAACAATGTAGCACAGAGAACAAGAACAGCTTGTCCTGATAGGGAACAAAATAAGAGAGCCCCGCAGGAAAGGGAAGTGTGCTCAGGCACGCTATCAATGGAGGTTATTGCCACAAGAAATCACACCTTTTGTAAAGAAATACGAGACACGCCACAGAAGCATGACATCAACTTGCTGCCACTTTTTAGAGTCCTGAACTTTTATCTGAGGGATACTGAATGAGAGAAGAGCAAGGTAGTGGCTCTAGACACTAGCTACCTGGGCTTCAACAGAGGGAGGTATAGAAAATTTGACAACTAATTACTCTGCAAGGAGAAAATTACCTCAAACCTCCTAGAGGAAGGCACGAGTCAGTCCGTACTGCCATTCTTTGGTAAGAGCATCACCAAGTCTTCATGGTTGGAAAAGAGAATGGTTGCCGGACTTGACGGAAGGAAACTACTTTTTGGGAAGGAGAGGAGGACACTACTTACTTGACTTCGAGGGTGGCCCTCATTGCCCAGCAAAGGTCATGCAATGCAGAGGCTAGCTTAGTATTCTGCTCAGACTCAGAATCACTCAGAGGTAACCCCTGGAGAATCAGACTAGGCAGGGGCAGACGCAATCTCATCCGCGGTGGCACTGTCCGAGGAATGCCAGAGGATGTGTGGGAAGAAATCCTATGTCTTGTGAAAGCATCTGTGCATAGGGAAGTATGCGCCTCAATTTCTATGTGAGACAGGGCAGAATTACTCGACTTAGGAAAGAAAACATTGACACGCAAGTTGGGCTAGCAAGCGATCTAGAGAAATCAACTGTGGACTGGGAGAGGGTGGCCAGGTTACTTTGAGCCAAAGTCAAAGATCTGGCACATGCTGCTCAGTTCTTTAGGGGAATCTAAGGGGTTGTGAGTAGGCGAAGCGTTAAGGCAGCCTCACTGACCACATGATAAACATTTGTCACAGAGCAAACAAACAAAATAGGTGACCAGTGCAACAGGGGGAAAGCTTCCTAAAATAAGTTCTCCCTTGGAAAAGGACATGGCACATAGAAAAAAATTAAATAGGACCAGGACGACGCCTAAAAGTACCAGGGAGAGGTTCAAGAGCCGTAAAATCACAGAACTGCGTCCCAAAATTATGTTGGCAGCAGAAAGGTGGCTGGAGCTGTAGAAAGGAGGTGTAGACGAACAGGAAGATCAGATGGAGGCAAAGGAGAAGCCCAGGACTGAAAGCCAGTAAAAAAAAAAAGTGACCGTCCCACAAACAGCGTGAAAAGTGCCCATTGACAACAAAAAGTCAAGCCTCAGATTATCCCGAGCAGGGAGAGCGAGATAAAATAGTTTTATGATATAGCACTACAAATTAGATTTTGAAAATTAGGAAATAAAAAGGAGACAATCCCCAAACAAACCCAGGAGGAAGCCCCTAAGGCAGAGGTTTGGAGGAGCAATTCAGTAGGCAACAGTGCGATTTGGGGGAGGGTGGGTTATAATACTCATCCTTCCAATTTTTTTTTGGAAGTCCACAGGCTAAACCCTTCAGGAACCTCTACGGATTAGGGGCTCAATAGCACTCCACTGCAGCATCAGCCTTGGTGGATCGATGACCGGCGGAGATGGATGAGGAATAAAAGTTATTTCATTGAGTTGCTGGACAACCTTCTGTTGCCCGCTAAGCATTAGGAACTTTACATCAACTTCAGAGGCAGACATTTGAAATAGTAGCGATATATCCAATAACTTTTGTTAAAGCTACCGGATAAAGTATAAAGGTCTAAAACTGCAATGGAAAAAAGGAGGGAAAAATGTTCCAGCTTCTAACATCCAAGAATTTATTGAAGTAATCGATAAAAAGATGGTATGAAAATGTTTTCAAACGCTTAAAGAGGACCACACACCAGAACCTTTACTGATCATAATGAAGAGTCCACAGCAGAAACAGATCAGATACTTTCCATGCTGTTTTACACTGAACATGCATTTCAATGAGGTTCAGTTGTAAGTTCCACTTCAGCACCCAATTAGCATTAACACTTTGGAAGAGAAAGAACTTGGCCTGTGATGTATAGTTAAATGGGTTTGAAGTGATTGGAACAGTACTAAACAGTTATGGCATAAACATAAGATTGCCTTATTGGTTTTTCTTACATGCAAGGTAGCAGGTGGATATTTGCCTGAGCCACCGTCTCTCTTCCATAAATGCTCAACTCTTTCTCCAAGCCAAGAAATCAGGTTATCGATCATCAAGGTAGAATTCCATTTACCTCTGTAACATAGGAAACATAAAAAGTGTTACCTTTATACCCCTAAAAGCAATAAAAAAAATGTTGCGCAATATTATTAATCAGTTTGTATAACTCCTTAAAGGCAAGGGTCACGTTTGGCCTTCAGAACAATTTTTTAATTTTGTAATCTCTGCCTTCCGAAAATGTCTGAGAAGTTTTATTCATCTGTTATCATGGCCATATACATTTACAAATTTAAAATGTTTTCTTATATTTAATTAAATGTTACTTTTTTTCTCCCCCTTAACAGTCTCAGATTTGGATGTTGTCAATAAGTATTCAGCCCAGAGTCATTTATATACGGTCAGACCTGGACACTCCAGCGCTTCTAGAACCTTGTAATTGTGGCTTTCCAGCAGCACAAAGTAACATGTAGGTCGGACAGCAATTAACAGCCTCTGATCTATACAGAAGAACCTAATCCAATCCGGTCCCAATGATGGCATTTACACCAAAAGCTCTCTGCTCCAACTAAAACGTGTGCACTTTCATGCGGCAGAAATGGGGTGATGGAGAAGGATGAATGTGTTACCTAGCATGCAATTTTTGGGGAATAAATCCAATAAAAGGAGCAAGACTCTTTCCTTTAGATTTTTCAATTTTGTGTCAAGGGAAAAAAAAAAAAAACCACCATCAGCAAAGGGCTTATTCAGACGTCTAAGCACAGACGCTAATGCACAGACTGGCTGCGGGTCTCCAGACCCAAGCGTGACAGCTTCATGTATTTCTATGAGCCGGTCACTCTCGAGTCTGGAGAGCAGAGGCCAGAATGTGCATTGCAGTTCCATCTCAGACAGTTTTTATGGACGTCTGAATGAGCTCCAATAGGGATTTCTGACAAACTGACTAGAAAAAGTGGTAGGGAACTGAAGTCCGTATTACAGAAAACAGAGCAACATTTTCACTACCTAGACAAATGCTCCAGCTTTTTCCGACGCTCAGCATAGTAGTGCTGAACCAGTTGATAATTGTAGTATGGCCTGGTCAACTGCACGGCTCCATCTGACCGAATGAACAAGGAAAAAAAAGGGAGAATAAACACAAGTATATAGCAAAATGAAAAACAAAAAGTACATTCATTTTGTTTTGGTCAAGAAAATCGTGACAATTGCAGCAAAACATTTATTAGTTAAGGGGGTTGTTCGGTCACAACAAATTTGATGACCTATCCAACAAGGCCATTGGCTAATTTAAAAAAAAAATTCTTGCTCTAGATCAAAAGTGCATAATCTGTGGCCCAGGATACCCTTCAGTGTGCCCTCAACCATGTGCTTGGTCATATGTATTTTATATGTCATGGAGAAGACCAGCGAGGCATAGCACTGAAAGGGAAGGTAATTATGGTGTGCTGTGGGGTCATTTCTGGGGGAGCCGTATTGTGGCAGAATGTGCGAATCCTGATTCCTGTAGCACAGAAAGGAGTAGATCAGATGAAGAAATGTCACATGCGTGACTGGCCCTTATATGCATTGTAGATGATGGGAGAAGGGAAACACTCGACTGTTTCAGTGTCCTACACACAGTACAGACAAAAAGTTTGGACACACCTTCTCATTGAAAGATTTTTCTGTATTTTCATGACTATGAAAATTGTCCATTCACACTGAAGGCATCAACAGGACAATGACCCCAAACACATCTCCAGGCTGTGTAAGGGCTATTTGACCAAGAGAGAGAGTGATGGGGTGCTACGCCAGATGACCTGGCCTCCACATTCACCAGACCTGAACCCAATCGAGATGGTTTGGGGTGAGCTGGACTGCAGAGTGAAGGCAAAAGGACCAACAAGTGCTAAGCATCTCTGGGAACTCCTTCAAGATTGTTGGAAGACCATTTCCGGTGACTACCTCTTGAAGCTCATCAAGAGAATGTCAAGAGTGTGCAAAGCAGTCATCAAAGCAAAAGGTGGCTACTTTGAAGAACCTAGAATATAAGACATATTTTCAGTTGTTTCACACTTTTTTGTTAAGTATATAATTCCACATGTGTTAATTCATAGTTTTGATGCCTTCAGTGTGAATGTACAATTTTCATAGTCATGAAAATACAGAAAAATCTTTAAATGAGAAGGTGTGTCCAAACTTTTGGTCTGTACTGTATACTACAATGTATAGAGCTGAATGCATTGTCTCTTACTTTCTGGTCAGCAAACCAATTAGAATGGTACCTCTATTTTCCTCACGAGTGGGAGCTCTATAAATTGATCCAGCAACTAGTTGTTATTTATGGCACATACTTTCAATATAAAGTAAATGTCTCAGAAGGTAAGTCTTTAGTACTATTGCAGGCCATGGAGTTGGTTCGATCAGACCATGTTGTTCTCGGACCCAAAAAGGCTGTGCATTGGAGATGTTTTCTGCCCTGAAGGTTTATGCCGGGGTCCCACTAGCTTATGGCATCAGAAATGCTAATGAGTGTGGGCTCCTGCTCTGCTGGGAGCGTTAGCTGAGTGTCAGTGCCCGGATTCTCTCGCATGAGGGGATCGCAGCACAGCTGGAGAGGGGACGGAGAAAGTCATTTCTCCATCTCCTGTTGCCGGCGGGAATCGCACTGCACTCGGGTGATATCCAAGTGCAGTGTGATGTTTCACACGCACCCATAGACTTATATGGGCGCGTACAATCCAATTCTCGGGTACAATCGTTTTCGCATGAGAAAATAATCGCAGATGTGAGCTACACCATAGGGTAACATTGGGGTGAGTGCAATCTGATTTTTTTATTGGATTGAACAGCAAGTGGGAGCAAGCCCTTACCTGGGTTATCTGGCAGAAGACCACAACGACAAAACCAAAGGACTACAGAGGCATAGTGACTTAAGAGCTTGGTCACTGAAAGCTTATTGGTTAAGTTAACTAATCCTAATGAAGGAAAATAGGAAATGTTCAAGTCAAATAATGTAGGAAATACGTTAAAATATTTTGCTGTATTTGATACACATTACTTATTTGATGATACTGCCTAGGGCAAAAATCCGCTGACAAATGAAAACTGCATTAGACTGGGTAGAAGCCAAGAAGAATAATTGTCAACTTGATTTCCTTAACTTCTGGGTACTAGAAAAACTCAATGAAATGCACCCCATGGTGAGGGAAAGGGTCTATGTAGAAAAAGTTACGTTTTTGTAGGGTTCTTAGCATTTTGTCCTAATCACAAACTAATTCAAATGTTGATACTGATTGAGAAACCTGCTGACATGTAAGAAGTTTGGATCTGAAAGGATGGTGGCAGCTCAGCACTTGTAGCACTTCAGCTGTGACTGCCCGGCCTCTGACTCCACTTGCAAATCCAGCAACAGACACTCACTGCTGAGTGGTCACTGCTCTCAAAACCGAACAAATTCCCATTTGTTTCATCCGTCGATAGTTTTTATAAGTTTTAGATTTCGTGATGATAGGCAAACTTAAAATTCTAGCTTGTTTATATTATTATAATTAGAGTTGTTATGAAAAAACAAAGAAAAACAAAACACAGATGCGTTAGGTAGACCTTTGTGTACCTTGTTTTGTAAGCTCTTTGGCCTCTTTCCTAAAACAGTTCAAGACAATTGTAAGGTTACTGAGGCGGAGCTGACAGTGGTGTAGAGACTGGAGTGTCTGAGAATCAATGAAATGGCATGAACCATCAAAAAGCTGTGCACCTGCGGGAGAGAGAACACGTTAGCTGATGATCGGCCTTATGAATGTTTACCATAGAAGGCTTATTCCAGTTCTGCACTACGATCACACACGGGCTTAGTTTGATACAATAGAAATATCACAGCTTTGGCATATGTGCTCAGTGTGAACCTGCTTTCATCTGTGAAGAGCACAGGGCGCCAGTGGCCACTTTGCTAATCCTGGTGTTCTGTGGCAAATGCCAAGCGTCCTGCACGGTGTTGGGCTGTGAGCACAACCCCCATCTGTGCATGTCGGGCCCTCATACCACCCTCATGGAGTTGGTTTCTGACCGTTTGTGCAGACACATGCACATTTGTGGCCTGCTGGAGGTCATTTTGCAGGGCTCTGGCAGTGCTCCTCCTGTTCCTTCTTGCACAAAGGCGGAGGTAGCGGTCTTGCTGCTGGGTTGTTGCCCTCCTACGGCTCCCTCCACATCTCCTGGTGTACTGGCCTGTCTCCTGGTAGCGCCTCCAGCCTCTGGCCACTACGCTGACAGACACAGCAAACCTTCTTGCCACAGCTTGTATTGATGTGCCATCCTGGATGAGCTGCACTACCTGAGCAACTTCTGTGGGTTATAGAGTACGTCTCATGCTACAATGAGTGTGAAAGCACAACCAACATTCAAAAGTGACCAAAACATCAGCCAGAAAGCATTGGTACTGAGATGTGGTCTGTGGTCCCCACCTGCAGAACCACTCCTTTATTGAGTGTGTCTTGATAATTGGCAATAATTTCCATCTATTGTCTATTCCATTTGCACAACAGCATGTGAAATTGATTGTCAATCAGTGTGGCTTCATAAGTGGACAGTTTGATTTCACAGAAGTTTGATTTACTTGGCGTTATATTCTGTTCTTTAAGTGTTCCCTTTATTTTTTTGAGAAGTGTGTGTGTGTGTGCGCGTGTGTGTGTGAGAGTGAGAGTGTGTGTGAGAGTGAGAGTGTGTGTGTATGTGTGTACATACACACATACACATGCTGTGCTCCCCGTCAACCTGCTCAGAGCACAGCAGGGAGATCATCAAGCTGTTGTGCTCTGATCAAAACACACAGAACAGGAAGCCGTGCTGCATGGGCGCACAGGGAAGGTAAACACAAGTGTTTTTTTTCTATATGCATTGTATAGATGGGGGCCATTTACACCAGGATGGAGGGGCACTATGTGGGGACATCACCCTGTAGGGAGGGGCACTATGTGGGGCCATTATACTGTATGGAGCACTATATGGACCATTATTGTAAATAAGCCCCTGTACTTTGTGTTACCCACACCTCATTGTAGATTGTAAGCTCTTACGAGCAGGGTCGTCATTATTTTTGCTTTAATTATTGTATTATCTTTAACCATGTTACTTATGACTGTTGTATATGTCCCTCTGAATTGTAAAGCGCTGCGGAATATGTTGGCGCTATATAAAGCTTATTATTATTATATGGGGCCATTAAACTGTATGGAGCACTATGTGACTGATGAGCGGTGTAGTTACATCACCGCTCATCACAGCCGCCGGGTCTCGTGGAGCACATGGGGACCTGGAGTGGCTGCTGCTACAGCCTATGGAGCGTTGCCATGGACTACGTCGGACCTGCATGGGAACTTTTTTTTTTAAATAAATTGGTGAACGAGGGCTAATGTCTTATCTATTTCTCTCTTTATTTTCTTCAGGTTTCCATTTGTGGACTACGGAGGATTACCTGGACTACAGCGGACCAGCATGGAGTCCCCCCCCACCACCCCAAAATAGATTGGTGAACCAGAGAAAGTGCCGGGGAATGTTTTTTTCAAATTAAATGTACTTCTCTGCCTGTGTTTTTGTCTTTCTGGGTTAGTAGTGGGGGTGTCTGATAGACACGTCTCCATTACTAACACCAGGGCTTGATGCCAGATGTGATTTTTGACAAATCACAGCTGTCAAACTCAACTACCATAACCCTGATTGCCACCGCACCAGGGCAGTCGGGAAGAGCTGGGCAAACCACTATAATTGGCGCATCTAATGTGATGCAACACTTTTAGGGCGGCTGTGGGCTGGTATTTTTAGGCTGGGAAGGGCCCAATAACCAGGAACCTTCCCAGGCTGATAATATCAGCACGCAGCTGCCTGCTTTACCTTGGCTGGTTACCAATAATAAGAGGAACCCCACGTCGTTTTCTTCATTTATTAGGGTAAACACCCTTTAGTGCCAAACGAAAGGCACTAAAGGGTGTAAGTTTATTATATGTAGAGAGCTTGTGAAATTATATATTTACAGGACATTTATCCATTCTATTACACCACTGCTCCCATAGATGTGGACAGAGCAGGGGTACACATTTCTAAGGGAGTAGAGGTGTAATGTGTGACCGTGCTCCGTCCGCTTCTATAGGAGCAGTGGTTTAATGTGTGACCCTGCTCCATTCACTATATTACTGCTCCCATGCAAGTAAATAGAGCAGGGTCACACATTACACCATTGCTCATATAGAAGTGGATGGAGCAGGTTCACACATTTCTAAGGGAGCAGTGGTGTAATACAAGACCCCGCTCCGTCCACTTCTATGGCAGCAGTGGTGGCAAGCGTGACCCCGCTCCGTCCACTTCTATGGCAAAAGGGTCACATATCTATCTCCAGCTTATGATACAGCGAGCAGCACCAACTAACAGAATCGGAGCTGCCGGCCATCCTCGGTGACAGTCTACTTGTCAGTATCACTGACAGTGAGCAACAAAATGTGAGATACGCTCCAGACATGCACAATACACCCCAGACCGGTGTATCCAATCCCATCATGCGCAATACGCCCCACAGTGATGCATCCAATCCCATCATGAACAATACACTCCGGTGTATCTAATCCTATCATGCACAGTACACCCCAGACCTGTGTATCCAATTCAATCATGCGCAATACGCCCCAGACTGGTGTATCTAATCCCATCATGCATCCTTGTACTTTTTAATGACACCATTCTACCACATAGTGTACTGGAAAACGAGTCAAAAACTGCAAATACGGAGAAACTGCAAAAAAAAAGTACAATTCCACAATTGTTTTTTTTATTTACCATGTTCCCTATATATTGTAAAACTGACCTAGCAATATGATTCCCCAGATCAATACAAGTACGCAGCTACCAAACATGCAGGTTTTTTTTTTTTCCTAAACTGGAAATTTTTTTTAAAAAAAAACAAAAATAATATCACTTGTCGCCATTTTCAGAGACTTGTAATGTTTTCTTCATTTTTCGGGATCTGGGTGTTGGCTTATTTTTGCGCTCTGGGCTGATGTTTTCATTGATACCATTTTGGGTTAGACGCGATGCTTTGATTGCCTCTTATTGCATATTTTTGCAGTGCTCCAGCATGTATTGCGGAAATGATGATTCTCCTATGAGTGATGGCCACGAGACAATGGTCACAGGATATTCACACTGTCAGGCACGTGGGTCAGCAGACCCCCGGCTGTCATGGCAACCCATTGGCACCTCGCGATCACATGACATGCTTGTGGTGGGCAAGTGTTAAATCCCACTATCAGCGATTGTCGGCGGGATTTAACAGGTTAACAGCCGCGGGTGGAGAACAGCTGCATCTGCGGAGGCACTTGATGGCTGATTAAATCAGCCATCAAGTGCAGGGAAAGATGAGAGCTCAGCATGCGATCTCACATTAAAGGCAGGGACACTACCATTGACATATATATAAGAGCCATTACCTCATGTACAGTATATACTTACAAAAAAACAATACAAAAACTTACCAATTCTGTCAAAATTGGTTTTCGTAAGGACCACTTTATCCCACGTCCATTCAAGCACAAAGCGAAGGTTTGGAGCTGACCTGGGTTTCTCTTCAAAGTGAATTACACAAGTCAGAACCAGGTGAGAAAAGTCAAAATAGTGTATTTTGCACAAATAGAAATGTGAATACATTTTTTGTTGTTTACACTTACCTTCTACAATCCATTGCTTGATACAACGAGTTAAAAGACTGATGGAGCTAGTTTCAATGGCAGCTGATAACACAGCTTGTAGCTGTTCTTCCTAGGTATCAGATAAAAGCTGTAAAGGCTGAATTTTATAGGAAGTGAAATACAACATGGCAGTAAGGGGAGCTTACCCGAGTCAGGCTGGAAGGCTGAACATCAGCAAGGCTTGGAGACAGGAGACCAGCTACTAAGCATCTGGTATAACCATCTGCAATCTCTTCATTCAAAGATGATCCAATATTCTTTAAGTAGTGCAGAGTCTTAAAACAAATAATGCAGTATGATATCTTCACCGCTAGGACAACCAACATTGTAACTAAGTATATACCTAGAGTTCACCATCACTTTATATTGGAAATGAATCTACATGAAGCATTAAAAGCACCAATTCATTAAGACGGGCGTTTTTCACGCTTGTCTTGATGGAACACCATAAGCTCATCATAAAATTTACAAACAGGGGGGGGGGTTGCCAAACTCCGTCTCTCCAACCTTTTGTAGCTGGTAGATTTGGGTGTGAAAATGACAAAAGTTGCTAAATTTTTGAGCAGCCTCGTGTTGTACAAAAATGTTGCGACTTTTCAAGGCTTTTTACACCAGACTTAGAGTGAAGGTTTAGTTACTCATTATAGGGACCCTGTCAACAGGTTTTTACCATATGAGGTAAGACCACCACCTTCCAGCCCTGATATACAGCAGTATAACAATGCTGTATACATGCCCCTAACTCAGCCTGCAAGACAAGTAGGCATTAGTCCTACCGGTAATAGTGTTGTCATGATGGACTCCTGGAAAACCTATCAGGAGGTCGTCCTTCGTATCCTTGATAGGGACAGGAACACACAAGAGGATAAAAGGCTCTCCCTCCACCCAAACCCCAGTAATTTTCCAAGTACCACACCATGACGGACGCACTCTATTTTATTTAGTTTCCTTCTATCTATGTTACCTTCACAGACGCAGACTGGAATGTTAGGGAGGGAATGTAATAGGTGCTGTCATGATGGACTCCTGGAAAACCTATTACCGGTGGACTAATGCTTACTTTCCAGAATGTCCCTCCTGACATCACCATCAGGAGAATACCAGAGTATACATTCAGGGTGGGACAACTACTTTGAGGACTTTCTTCTGAAGGCCATTTTTTAGCCTGATAGAATGTCCAGTTTATAGTGTCTGCAAAAGATGTTCAGGCTTGTCCATGTTGCAGCTCTGCAAATCTGGTCCACCGAGGCCCCTGCTCGTTCTGCCCGTGATGTGGCTACTGCTTTAGCCAAATGGGCCCTGATGTTATCCAGAGAGGATCTTCCTTCAGACGAACAGGTCAGACTTCTCACTGACCTAACCCACCTTGCCAGCACTGTTTTTGATGTCTTTTTCCCCTGGTTTTTGCCTGCAAACTGTACGAACAGGTTAGGGTCTACTCGCCAGTCCTTTGTTGTCTCCAAGTAATGGAGGACTACTCTCCTGACATCCAGGGAGTGAAGTCAGTTCTTGATTATTTTTATGGCCTTGGCAAAAAGAGGGTAAGACTATTTCCTTGCTCATATGAAAAGTTACTACTTTTGGTAAAAAAAAGCTGGATCTAGCCTGACGGTAATGCAGTCGTCTAGAGCCTTAGGTATGGATCGTTGACGATGCTTGTATTTCTCCCATCCGCCTTGGTGTTATTGGTGGTTTAATAAAGTATTGCCACACTGTTTTACTCTCACCCTGTGTTGTCTGAGTAGTATTATGCCCATGAAAGACCCAGTGTCTCCACAGGCTGCAATTTGCACTTTTAGGGTGCTAGCTCTTAGGCCTTTATGAAATCCAGTCTGTAGAATCTCTAGTATATTTAGAATGTTAGGACTAGAAATCTGTCAGTTTCTTGATACTGTGCACAATTTTTTCCACAGATTTTCGTGTATATTGCTGATGTTACTGGCTTTCTACTATTTTGCATAGTTGATTTGACGGAATCTGAACGATCTTTAGATCTCAAGATCTGCCTCTCAGGATGCAGGTTGGAGGAACTTTACGTTGGGATGGTATATCAGCCCCTGGATCAGCAGATCCAGTCTCTCTGGAAGAACGATTGGATCTTTTAGGGACATTTTTTCAGTAAAGGAAACCAGCTTCTCCTGGGCCAAAAAGGGTAATATTACTATTACCTTGGCTTGGTCTTCCAGTATCTTCCTTAGCACTGCTGGAATTAAGAGCAAGTGAGGAAAGGCATATGCCAAGTCCATGTCCCATTTCTGGGACAAAGCATCTACCCCTGTTAGCCTGTCTTTTGGATCGAGGAAGAAGAATTTGGCTGTTTGTGCGTTTTTCCTTGTGATGAACAGATACCACTGAGTATCCCATCGATGTATTATGCGATGGAATTCTTCCCACTTTAGTTCCCATTCTGACTGCTGCACTGTTTCCCGACTGAGGAAATCTGTCACGGAGTTCTGAGACCCCTTCAGGTGTATTGCACTTACTGATAGTACTGTTTCTTCTACCCACTAAAAAATCTTTCCTGCTAAATCTTGCAGATGGTGAGGTCTTGATTCCCCTTAATGTCTGAGAAAGGCCACTGTTGTGATATTGTCTGACAGGATTCTGATGTATTGGTTCTTTAGGTCTGCCCGACATCTTTTTAATGTTTCCCAGACTGCCTGGAGTTGAGGTTTGATGATCTGGGAAGGTTTCGCCCCTACCAGGTACCTTGTAGGTACTGATCGTTTATATGGACCCCACCAGCCACTGTTGCTTGCGTCAGTGGTGACGGTTACAAATGGAGACAACTTCCACATAATCCCCTTCTGTAGGTTGGCCCTGGAAGTCCACCATGTTAATGACTTCCTGGTTATCACAGACAAGCTTATTTTCTTGTCTAGACCGTCCATCTTCCTGTTTCAGGTTGTTAGAATCTGATGTAGTTGTCTCGAGTGGAATTGGCTCCACTGAACTCTGGGTATAGAAGCTGTCATTAATCCTAAAATTTTCATGCTTTCCCAGATGGAGATTTGTGATTTCCTTCCGAAAGAGAGGACTCTGTCTCTAAGTTTGTTTTTATGACTGGTAAAAGGGATATTTTTAGTTTTGAGTCTAGGAGGATTCCTAGGAAGATGTTTCTTCTTCTTCCTGGTATAAGATCTGATTTCTTCCAGTTTACAATCCATCCCAGATTTTTTTTTATAATCAAGACGGTTGAAGTTAGGCTGAGTTCACACGATGCGTTTTTCATGCGTTTCCGCGGCGTTTTTGCAGTTGCGGAAACGCATGAAAAACGCATGGTAGAAGGGCAGCAATGTTCCCCAATGGAAATCCGCATGTGCTGTGCCCATGATGCGGATTTTTCCGCAGCGTAAACGCTGCGGTCAAAAATCCGCAGCATGTCAATTAATTTTGCGGAAACGCTGCTCTTTTGCCGCCATTGACTTGCATTAGACCGCATGGAATCCGCATCACTGTATATGTTGATGCGCTTTTCATGCGGTCTAATGTGCGGATGGTACCCGGGTGTGGATGAGAGGACTCTCATCCAGACCCAGGTACCATTAAAAAAAAAAGAATAAAATAAAAAATATATATATTCTCACCTTCTGACGGCCCGCGCTGCGTCCTGCTGGCTTCCCGGGCACTTCGCGGTTGAATGAAGGACCTTCGCTGACGTCAGAGTCATGTGACGGGTCACGTGACGCTGACGTCGGAAGGTCCTAAAGTCTTCACTGCCGGCAGCCGGGACCGATGAAGCAGGACACCGGGGGCCATCAGAGGGTAAAGTATAGATTTATTTTTTATTTTTTGACATTCACACACTATATAAATCCATGCCGGTTGCATGGATTTATATAGTGTAAAGTTGACAAGCACTTTCCAAGTGATGCTAAAATCGCTTGGGAAGCGCTTGTCAACCCGCATGCGGAAATGAAAGTGAAGACCGCTTCATTTCCGCATGTCCCTGGCAGGAAACCGCATGTACAATCCGCATGCGTTTTTTCCTGCCAGAGAGATGCAGAAACGCTCAGGAAAAAATCCTGAGCATTTCTGCATCGTGTGCACATACCCTTATACTGGCTTTTAGTCGCTGGGGTGACTCTGCAATTAATAGGAAATGGTCCAAATACTGGACAATTAATACTCCCTGCTCTCTCAGGAAAGCCATAACTTCTGCCACTAGTTTGGTGAAGATACGTGGGGCTGAGGATAGACCAAATAGGAGGCATCTGAACTGATAATGCAGAATGTTCTCCCCCTTTTTCAGTGCAAATCTTAGATATTTTTGACTGTGAGGGTGAATGGGTACATGATAATAGATCTATCGTACACATTATCATGTTTTATTAGTGGAATCGTTGATCTTATCGACTCCATCTTGAATTTATTGTATGCCACTGACATGTTTAGAGAATTTATATTTATAAATCGCCCCCGTTTTTTTTTTTTATTGAAAATAGGTTTGAATAGTATTCCACAAGCCATTCTGCTTCTGGCACTAGTATTACTACTCTGAATCCACCAATTTTTCCACATCCGTCATTAGCTTTCTGGAGACCTGTGGGGACTGCGTAGATAGGTGGAATCTTCCCTACGAAAGCTCTTCTGCATCCCTCTGCAATTGATTGGAGTATCCATGGATTGTTGGATACTTCTGTCCATGCTTTAAGTATTGGAGTCTCCCAACTACTCTCTTCGCATCATTGTCTACACGTGCCATTTCCTGCACTGGCAAAGATATTCCTTCTATTACCTCCCTTCGGGTAGCTCCATCTTCCCAGTATATTCTGGTCTTTGATAGGAACGAGGCCTCAGAAAGGATGATACTTTAGGTTTTTCTTCTGGAAACCCCTTTTTTTCCTCTGAGGCTTTTTATACCATATCGCCCAGAACTGGACCGAATACTCAAAGGCCAGAAAAGGGGATGGAACACAGTTTGTTCTTTGAATGGCTATCACCTGACCAAGTTTTTAGCCATATTGCTCGCCTAGCCATGGTGGAAAGTGCCCCATTCCTTGCGGCAAATCTAATTGACTCGGCTGAGGAGTCAGCCATAAATCACATTGCCATTTTTAGTAATGAAATGGATTCTAGGACCTCATCTCTGGAAGTCTTCTTCCTCAGATGACCTTCTGATTGCTTTAACTATATATTCATGTACCTTGCTACCGAGGTAGCTGCTATTTAAGCTTTTATTATTGTAGCAGAGGTCTCCCAGGTCTTTTTGAGAAGACAGTCTGCTTTCCTGTCCATAGGGTCTTTCAAACATGATGAGTTCTCAAATAGGGTGGATGCTTTCTTTTCTACTCTGGATATCGGGATATCAATTTTAGTGATTTGTTTCCATAATTTTAATTGCCTCTGGTTCAAACGGTAGACGTGATTTGAAACTTCTGGGAATAAATTAGTGTATTTTTCATGTCTTTCCACTCCTCTAGTATCATGGCTTTAATATGATTATTAACGGGGAATACTCTGTTCATACGGCTTCTCAAACCTCGATCGTTTTATCCTGTACCGGGGAGGGCTGGTGAGTGTCCTCGACTTTCATGGTGTTTCTCACGGCTGATAGAAGTACATCAGTATCTTCCCAGGAAAAAAGATTTATTTTTATCCTTTGGGGAAACGGAGATAGATCCTTCTCTTTCCTCTTGTTCAGGATCAGAGTAACCTGACAATTCTTCCTCCTCAGAACTAGATTCTTCCCACATTATGGTGCTTATATCAGTCATAAAAGAGGAATGTTCCTCCTTAACCATCTTGGCAATACAGTCAGTGCATAATTGTTTCCCATATGTATCCGGTAGCTTTGTGTTACAGATGGAAAATCATTTCCCTCTTTTCTTAGTGGCCAAAGGCATCACAGATCTTTCAGGGATCACCTTGTCCTATAAGAACAAGGGATCATAGAATAAAAATACTAAAGAAGACAGATGGAATCAGTAAGTGAAACAGAAAGGGAGTAATCCCCAGATAACTGACTTGTACTGGTGGTTCAGCAGGTGTATCAGAGCGACCAGTGGTTTGTCCTTCCATAGCGGTCATTCTGGATGCACTGGTAACCTCAGCTCCCCTCTAACAATACTTAAATAGTATTATCACACCCGTTTTCCATCAGAATCATCAAAAAGGCATTTCACCTTAAATTTAGGATTTGGCACCATTTAAAAAAAAAAAAAAAAAAAAAAGAAGCAGTGCGTTCCACGGTGGAACGCTCACCAGGCACTAGAGGTCTGCATGTCGCTACCTTTATAACCGGAAGTGCTGCAAATTCAATCTTCAGGACGCATAGGAGTTGCACGCAGGGCTTGAGCAGCGTGAACTGAGAGCCCCCCGAGGGGGAAGCAGTTTTCCTCGGGAGCATTGGCTCAACCGGACAGGCTGAGGGACCCCTTGATCAGCAAGATGTCGGCCTCCGGACCACGGCAAAAGGAAAGAGGAATGCGAAGAATCCCGATCCTCTCGAGCCCGACATCAGGAGGTCCTGATCACTGGAAAATTTGTGGAGGGGTGTCGCTCGTCTTGGTTCGGTGCCTCCCTTCTTGCGATGTCATCCTCCTCCTTGCTTTGCGTGGATGACGCGTCCCGTATGTCATCTATACAGTCCCCTGCCATTGCGCTCCTGTGCACGCCTACTTCTCTGCCCTGTCGAGGGCAGAGCAAAGTACTGCAGTGCATGTGCCAGAACAGGTCAAAGAGCCCAGGCGCATGCGCACTGCACTACTGTACTCTGCCCTCATCAGGACAGAGAAGTACGCCTGTGTAGGAGCACGATGCCGGGAGAATCTGTGGATGACGTACGGGACGAGTCATCCACACAAAGCAAGGAGGACAACGACGCTGGACAAGGACGGGCGACACCCCTCGGACCAGACTCGACCGCCACGCAGGGAAGTATAATAAAACATCTTTTTATTGTCTTGCAGGCCGGCTTGGGGGCATATACCCTGCATTATAGAATGCTGTATATCAGGGCTGAACGGTGGTGGCCATATCTTATATGGGACAAACCTTGTGACAGGTTCACTTTAATGATTTCCATTGACAAGCAGAAACATAAATGTTCAGACATTGCATTTTTGCTGCAAATGCTTCTGCCCCAAAACAAAGCGTTGGAAAAAAAAACACTGCGTACAAACGTGCATTTTGTTGTATGTATGTATGTATGTATGTATGTATGTATGTATGTATGTATGCATGCATGCATGTATGCATGCATGCATGTATGTATGGTGTATGTATGTATGTATGGTGTATGTATGTATGTACGTATGTATGTATGTACGTACGTATGTATGTACGTACGTATGTATGTATGTATGTAAAACGTTATTTTTCCCATTCATTTGAGTAGGTGAAAAGTGTTGCAAAAACAAAGTGCATCTACTGTATATAAACTGTTCTAAGAAGATTTAATGATCAAAGGGAATCTCTCAGCAGATTATTGCTACCTCCTCTAAGCAGCATGATGTAGGCAAAGAGACCCTGAATCCAACGATGTACCACTTTGATTACTGGGCGCAGTAGTAGGGACACAATTTTTAGGTTTAGCAATGCAGCAGAGATGAGAAAGCTGCCCCTGCCCACACCAGGCTCTCTACAGACAGTGAGGTGCTTATCACAGAAGGGGGCTGAGTTGGACGATTGCCGGCCTGCCGGATCCTCACAGCAATGTTAATCAAGGTGATTAAAGTGTAACACCACCACACAGCGTGGACATATGACACCATTGAGTTTAGTGCTTTATCCCCGTCATGCTGTCCTTAATTTACATAGCAAAAACATGCTGACAGATTCCTTTTAAAGAAAAAAATTATAATTTTCAATAAATAAAAATCTCAAGCAAATTTGTCAATTTTAGATAGGAAAGATTTCATTTTTCTTTTACCTCTTTATGAAAGCCAGTGCATGTGATGTGGATAACTCCGGAATTCAACAAGCAAGTAGCATCTTCAATATGACAGAAAACAAAAAAAATATCGTCAGAAAACTCATTAAACCTAAATTAGTTTTTAATTTTTTTAAAAAGTTTAAAATATCCAAGAAATTTCGTTCCACTTCATGATTGTGTTCCACTGGTTGTTGGTTCTTCCCCAAAAAAGTAGAATTTTATATCTTCATGTTTGAAGCCAGAAATGTGGCAAAAGGTAGAAAAGTTCAAGGGGGCCAAATACTTTCACAATGCACTGTGTGTCCTGCTAATAAGGCGTGGGATGGAGAGATGGCACATCATTCCTACTGATCACAGGTGAGGATGGGAGAGGGACACACAAGGGGTGCATCATTCCTGATGACAGGTGGGATGGAGAAGTGGCATTTTTTCTTGGTGATCTATAGGGATGAGATGTGGAATGGACAGATGGCACATTATTGCTGCTGAAAGGGTGAGGAGGAGATGGGTGAGGTGGAACACTGTACCTGTTTATGACAGGGAATCAACTTACAGTGTCCATTTTAGGACATGATCAGACATCAAAGTCAAACATCAGAATTATGCCAGTTTGAGGCTAAATACCTTGTCTGAGAACTGACTGACATGTGATAAAAAAAAAGTCACTATTCGCTGGGACTTGAACCCAAAACTTTGTCCAGAAGCCAGTGCACTTACCATTGAGCTATTCACTCAATTGATGAAAGAAGTTTTTCTTGGCTTATGAGATCAACCATGAAAATACCCGAGGTGTCTAAAAGTCACTGTGATTCTGATGTTTGAAGAAAGTCAGATATCAGAATCACATATCAAAGTCACACATCATTTATATTTGGCTTGGAGGAGGTATGTGCGAAAGTCCCAATGAGTTGCAGACTGGTTTGCACTGAAAATCATATAACCAAATAGAACGCCTAGATTTATTCAGTGTATAGCTCAATGGCTACTGCACTGGCTTCTAGACAGCTTTCAGTTCAAATCCCAGAAGCGAACAATGACTAATAATGGCACAAAATCAGGGTGCCGTAATAATGCCAGAGCATGTACTATCACAGGGTCAAACTGTAGCAGGAGGGGTACATAAACATTATTATATTAAAATAGGTCTAATTTATATAGGAAAAAATATATATAAATTAATTTACTATTCAAGGCCATCAATAATAATTAAAAATAATCATTACCAAAATTATAGGTGCTTGGAAAGTAGAACTGTTCTGGTGGTGGATATGCAGGCGGAACACCTCTACTCAAACTACGTTCATGTACAAGAACATCAAAGATGGTGTCATCAGTCATGTTTGTCAAGGCTTCAAGAGACCAAAATGCAACATATGAACAGTTTCTAAGAAACTGACCAGGCCTGTGAGAGAAAGAAAATAATTGGAGTATACAATGAAAGGAATGCCATTACTCTCCTCTCCCACAAAAAAAAAAATCTTACCTTAAAGAATCCGGCATCTGTGCTTGAGACCAACGATTTATATCAAACACTCCCATGTAAATTGAAGGCTTATTTTGTCCATACGTATTAACTTGCCAGCTAAATATTGACACGCTGGTATCAGGCGATGTAACTGAAAAGAAATCATATTGCTAGAAATATGTACAAAAACATTATTTGCAGTCTATAATAATACCCTAGAGGGCTTTCCATTTCATTGACAAATCTTGAAATAAGTTTTAACCTGCAGGTCACAATTTTTATTAGAAGATTTTAAAACTCCACAAAGTACATGCATATAAAGTACTGCATTTTCAGACAGACACCGTCTTTAAATGGGTTGTCCACTACTTGGACAACCCCATCTCAATCCTTGTTTGGCCCAGTAAAATAACACCCATAGGGCAGAGTGAAGCAAGCGCTGATTGGCCGCAAGGATCGTATGACAATGTTATGCGAGCCCTGGGAGACCCCGTGTCGACACCTCGGGAACAGCACCGGCAACAGAGGTGAGTATATGTATTATTTTACAAGGGGAAAACATAGGGATTGAGGAGGGGGTTTCCCCGAGTGGTGAACAATCCTTTTAACTGCAGTATAAAAGTAATACATTTTAACTGGATTGGAAACCTTGTGTGTTAGTATCACAAAACCTATTTAGATGTTCTATTGCATGTGTTTTTAATGACGTAGAAGTGAATCTTACATAAAATATTACATATGTTGCATTTGATAAAATACATAATCACTGTTGCAGTTACTTTTCATTAAAATTTGCATCTGTTCTCCTGATATTAAAGGGAACCTGTCACCATGAAAATGCAGTCCTATCTGCAGGCATCATGTTATTGAGAAGGAAAATCAAATTAGATTGATCTATAGTTTACTGAAAAAAAGGTCCGTATAACCCGTATTTTCATCACAAACCTCTGCCTTTTGAGATTTTCTGTCCAGTTGGCGGTCCTATCAGTGATTGACAACTTTCTCTGTACAAGTGTACTTACAGTGATAGATGTCAATCATTGACAGGACTGCCCACTGGACTGAAAGTCTCAGAAAGAACAGATTTAGGTGATGAAAACAGCTTATACTGAATTTTTTTTTTTCCACAAAACTATATATCAATCTAATCTGTTCCTCCTCAATAACATGATGCCTGCAGATAGGACTGCATTTTCATGGCGACAGGTTACTTAAAAATTTTCTTTTTTTATTGTTTACAGCTTATTGCCAAAGGAACCGGCCACAAATGCAGTCTAGCAGCAGTAGCCGAACACACACAGTACGTGCAAGCGCTTTACAGTGAACCTGACATCTGACACTTCATGCCCAATCCACTAACTGATCTCAGCCACTGCCTGAATCATGCCACCCTCAGATTGGGCAGCAAGTATCAGATGTCAGATTCCCTTTAATAGCAGGTCATAAGCACTTAATTGAAGCGGTTGGAAAAAATCTAAACATCTTATTCTGAATCATAAAAGGGCGAATCCCAATAAATAAAAAAAAAAACGCAAACCCACATTGGGTAGAGATGAAACTTCTAGATAAAGATGGGTCTGGCTCTGAAGGGTCGTGCTTAAGGGTCGTGCTTAAGGGTCTTAATCTGAAATAAGCCGGAAATAGGCCAGAAGGTAGGAGTAACTATTTACTAATTGTGCTTAGTTTCTCTCTCTCATTCACACTTAAACCTTCATTATGCTTACATACGCCCTTGCTGTCTTTGCACCACTAATCCTTACTCTCCTTCGCTATCCCCCAAACCTCAGCACTCTCTAACCAAATAATAATCTCTCCTTCCCGCTTACCCCCTCACCTGACCTCATCTGCACACCTGCTCCTCAACCTCAGATCTATCTATAAACATAAAACAAGCCGGACACTCTCCTTCTCCCAATCCTGGAGCCCCATAATTCACAACTCCCACCAATTCCTCCTCCTATCGCTTCCAACCAACTGCAAACTACCGCAACCTCTCCCAAATAAAACCCGTGCCCCTAACGCCCACCCCCCTGCTCCCTCTCTCTGGAGCACTTTGGAACGCCCACTCTGTCTGCAACAAGCTCTATTTTGTCCACGACCTCTTTACCTCTCAGAGAGGCCCATCTCTCCTTCCTGGGCATCACAGAGACATGGTTGACACACGCCAACACTGTCTCCCCTGCTGCGCTGTGTTATAGTGGGCTCCACTTCACCCACACTCCTCGCCCTGGTAAACAGACATGGTGGAGGAGTAGGTCTTTTCCCTTCTACCAACTACACCTTTATCCCTATCCCACCTCTACCCTCCCTTCTTTTGAAGTCCACTCTGTCCGCATCTACTCTCCCTCCAAGTGGCTGTCATACCGACCTGAGAGCCCGGTCACTGCCTTTATTGACCAATTCTCCTCTTGGCTTCTTTACTTTCTCTCTGCTGACATTCCCACAATCAACATGGGTGATTTCAACATCCCCACTGACATTCGCCAGTCAACAGCATCTAAACTCCTGTCGCTTACTTCATCCTTTGGACTTCGTCCTCCTGAGCTACCCACACAGACGGACACACACTAGACCTCACCTTCATCCGACTCTGCTCCCGATCTAACCTCAAAACCTCCCCCTTACCCTTATCTGACCACCATATACGCTCTCATCCCAGTTCTCCTCACCTGCCACCCATGCCCAGCAACTAGCACACCCCCGCAGAAACCTTGCACATCTAGACACTCGTACACTCTCTGACTCTATTCTACCACTGATATCCATATCCTCACTCCACGACACCGTCAACGCCACTGCTTTCTACAATGCCATTCTCACATCAGCTATTGACTCGGTCACCCTCGACACTCATTCCCCACACTCATCCCATCCCTTACCCATCTCTTCAGCCAATCACTAACTTCTGGTACCTTCCCCGCTGCCTTCATGCATTCCACAATCATGCCCATCCTCAAAAAGCCATCCCTCGACCCAACCGCCTTGTCTAGCTACCGCCCTATATCGTTGCTCCCATTTGACTCCAAAAGCCTTGTGCAACACGTTCACGCTGAACTTTCCTCTCACTTCTCATCTAACCCTCTTCGACAACTAACAATCTGGCTTCCACCCACACTATTCCACCGAAACTGCCCTTACCAAAATTACTAATTACTTACAGCCAAAGCTGACAATTCTGTTCTCCTTCTTGACCTGTCCTCAGCCTTTGACACAGTAGACCACTGCCAGTCCTACTACAGATCCTCTTTTCCTTTGGCATCAAAAACTTGCCCTATCTTGGATCTCCTCATACCTTTTTAACCGCACATTTAGCATCTCCCACGCTACCTCCTCATCCCGCCCCCACTCTGGGAGTCTCTCAAGGCTCTGTCCTAGGACCACTACGCTTCTCAATCTATACCCTTGGCCTGGGACAGCTCAAAATCTCACTGCTTCCAATACCATTTGTACGCTGATGACACCCAGATCTACCTCTCTGGCACAGATGTCACCGCTCTGCTGTCCAGAATTCCAGCATGTCTATCAGCCATATCCTCCTTTTCTCCTCTTGCTTCCTAAAGCTCAATGTGGACAAAACTGAACTCATCTTTCACCCATCTTGCGTATCTTCCCCACCTGATATTTCTATCACAATAAATGACGCCACACTTTCCCCAGTACCGGCAATCCGCTGCCTCGGAGTAACCCTTGAATCTTCCCTGTCCTTCAAACCCCATATCCAAGCTCTCGCCACCTCTTGTTGCCTGCAGCTCAAAAATTTCCAGAATCCCTCCATCTACTAAACTGGTTGTGCATGCCCTCATCATCTCCCGCCTCGACAACAACAGCATGCTCCTCTGTGGCCTACCTGCTACCACTCTCACACCCCTCCAGTCCATCCTCAACTCTGCTGCGTGACTGGTTCATCTCTCGCATCGCTACTCCTCCGCTACCCCCCTTTGCAAATCTCTTCACTGGCCCCCAATTGCGCAGAATATCCAGTTCAAACTACAAACACTGACCTACAAAGCCATCCATAACCTTTCCTCTCTGTACATCTCTGAACTAATCTCCCGATAGATTTCCTCACGTAATCTCCAGTCCTCCAAAGGCCACCTCCTCTCCTACACACTAATTCGTTCCTCACCCAATCGCCTCCAAGATTTCTCCCCATCCTATGGAATTCTGTGCCTCAACACGTCTGATTAGCCTCCACATTTGGATCCTTCAGACGGAACCTGAAAACCCATCTCTTCAAACAAGCTTACAGCCTGCCATGACCTTGCTTGCTGCAAACTCAACACCAAAGCTACTGCAACCACCCCCAACCTACTGTCTCCTTCCCCGTTCCTGTAGAATGTCAAGAAATCCCTGCCTATGTGCTTATTATTCCCCTAAATCCCCGCCTCTGTTTAGTTATCATATCCCCCCCTCCCCTGCACATCACAGGGCCCTGTGACAAATATACATATGGATAGAGATATAGATATATATATACATACACACATACATATATTATATATACAGTACAGACCAAACGTTTGGACACACCTTCTCATTTAATGATTTTTATGTATTTTCATGACTATGAAAATTGTACATTCACACTGAAGGCATCAAAACTATGAATTAACACATGTGGAATTATATACTTAACAAAAAAGTGTGAAACAACTGAAAATATGTCTTATATTCTAGGTTCTTCAAAGTAGCCACCTTTTGCTATGATGACTGCTTTGCACACTCTTGGCATTCTCTTGATGAGCTTCAAGAGGTAGTCACCGGAAATGGTTTTCAATTCACAGGTGTGCCCTGTCAGGTTTAATAAGTGGGATTTCTTGCCTTATTAATGGGGTTGGGACCATCAGTTGTGTTGTGCAGAAGTCTGGTGGATACACAGCTGATAGTCCTACTGAATAGACTATTAGAATTTGTATTATGGCAAGAAAAAAGCAGCGAAGAAAAACGAGTGGCCATCATTACTTTAAGAAATGAAGGTCAGTCAGTGCGAAAAATTGGGAAAACTTTGAAAGTGTCCCCAAGTGCAGTTGCAAAAACCATCAAGCGCTACAAAGAAACTGGCTCACATGAGGACTGCCCCAGTAAAGGAAGACCAAGAGTCACCTCTGCTTCTGAGGATCAGTTTATCTGAGTCACCAGCCTCAGAAATCGCATGTTAACAGCAGCTCAGATTAGAGACCAGGTCAATGCCACACAGAGTTCTAGCAGCAGATACATCTCTTCAACAACTGTTAAGAGGAGACTTTGTGCAGCAGGCCTTCATAGTAAAATAGCTGCTAGGAAACCACTGCTAAGGACAGGCAACAAGCAGAAGAGACTTGTTTGGGCTAAAGAACACAAGGAATGGACATTAGACCAGTGGAAATCTGTGCTTGGTCTGAGGAGTCCAAATTTGAGATCTTTGGTTCCAACCACCGTGTCTTTGTGCGACGCAGAAAAGGTGAACGAATGGACTCTACATGCCTGGTTCCCACCGTGAAGCATGGAGGTGGTGTGACGGTGTGGGGGTGCTTTGCTGGTGACACTGTTGGGGATTTATTCAAAATTGAAGGCATACTGAACCAGCATGGCTACCACAGCATCTTGCAGCGGCATGCTATTCCATCCGGTTTGCATTTAGTTGGACAATCATTTATTTTGTCAACAGGACAATGACCCCAAACACACCTCCAGGCTGTGTAAGGGCTATTTGACCAAGAAGGAGAGTGATGGGGTGCTACGCCAGATGACCTGGCCTCCACATTCACCAGACCTGAACCCAATCGAGATGGTTTGGGGTGAGCTGGACCGCAGAGTGAAGGCAAAAGGGCCAACAAGTGCTAAGCATCTCTGGGAACTCCTTCAAGATTGTTGGAAGACCATTTCCGGTGACTACCTCTTGAAGCTCATCAAGAGAATGCCAAGAGTGTGCAAAGCAGTCATCAAAGCAAAAGGTGGCTACTTTGAAGAACCTAGAATATAAGACATATTTTCAGTTGTTTCACACTTTTTTGTTAAGTATATAATTCCACATGTGTTAATTTATATACACACACACATACATACACACAAATATATCTATCCATCAAACTATACACTGTAGCTCACAAATCAGTTATATGGATGTCTGGCACAAAAATACCACTGCTAAGTGCCACATTGCGTAACTGCAGGGCAGTTTGATTAGCACATATGCATATATAGTAGCTCTATACAGCTACTCCACTGACGTCTCAACCTCAGTCACCTTACTGATTTAATAAATGTAACCAGGGCTGTGGAGTCGGTCTCCATTTAGGTGGAGTCGGTATAAAATGGACCGACTCTGAAAATATATAATAAATTGGGTACAGTAGTATAATGCAGGATGTGCTGTAAATGTTTTCCTAAGAATTTGGGAAAGTTATGAAATGTCCTATAAATGTCTTTTCTATTCCTGATCTAAGGATCTGGGCTTTTAGTTGAGATAAATCTGTGCTGCACTTTATGTACACGCTCAGTAGTGAGGCCGTGCTGTGGAGTCGGAGGTTTAGCTTACCATGTTGGATTTACCAATCTGTCGGCGTTGCACCTCTGCCCTCAGCCCTGTGTACTCTGCCGATCTCCTGGCATGAACAAATGTCACATGACCACGGCAGCAATTATGGGATATTTGTATGTTAAGAGACAAGCGGGGAACAGAAGGCTAAAAACAGAAGAGCAACATCATATTGCTTTTTTTCACCATTATTAATTTAGATAGCAACTTGGTCCATTATTAAAGGGAATCTGTCACCCCCTGGCCCTTACCTGACCTCTAATATTGGCATACAGGTGATAGAAATGTAAATGTATACCTACCGCTATGGCCCAGAGTAGAGGTCTAGTTGATTTAAAATGTCTTTTTATTCAATCCGTATACTGATGCTTGGGGTGAAGAAATCCCCGCCTACTTTGTGAATTACAATGTTACCCAACCCCACTCCCCTGCATGTGACGTGCAGTCTCATCTTCCAGGTCCCGCGCACGCTCACCTCACCTTTAAAGGGAATGTGTCACCCCCCTGGGCGATATCAGACCTCTGGGCATAAAGGACTTTAATCAATTCTTTTTTCCATAGGCTTGGTGTCCGGGAGACGCCTAGCAATCCCCGCCTGTGTGCTTATTATTCCTTCAAATCCCCGCCTCTCTGCTTAATTATCATATCCCCCCTCCCCTGCACGTCACAGGGCCCTGTGACAGACCCTGTGACGTGCACTGTGCTCCCTGACTTCCGGGCATGCGCAGAGGGCCGCTCACATAGAGCGCGCTTTGCTTCATCCAGGCCTGTCTACCTGTGCTCTGCGCTGCAGGTTTCTATTGCGCAGGTGCCGGAAAGTGACGGTGACTCCCGGCGCCTGCGCAATAGAACCCTGCAGCACAGTGCACGGAGAGTCGAGGCCGGGATGAAGCAAAGCGCGCTCTATGTGAGCGGCCCTCTGCGCATGCCCGGAAGTCAGGGAGCACAGTGCACCACACAGGGTCCTGTGACATGCAGGGGAGTGGGGGGATATGATAATTACGCAGAGAGGCGGGGATTTAGGGGAATAATAAGCACATAAGCGGGGTTTGCTTCAAGCCTGTGGAAAAAATAATTAATTAAAGTGCTTTTCTCTGCAATCAGACCTCAGCTATGGGCCATGCAGGTATGTATAGATTAAGGCTGCGTGCCCACTATGCGTTTTTCAAGAGCTTTTGCCGTGGAATTTCCGCAGCGAAAACGCTTAAAAAACGCTTGGTAATATGTGCCCCATGATCCCCAATGATAATCCGCATGTGCTGTGCGGAAATTTCCGCTGCGGATTATCAATGCGGAAAAATACGCAGCATGTCCATTAATTTTGCGGACACGCAGCGTAATTGTAAAATGGTACCTGTAAAAAAAAAGAATTTAAAATAAAAAAATAAAGATTATACTTACCTTCTGATGTCCTCCCGGTCTCCTCAGCGATGCGTGCGGTGTGTTGGGCGGCTCGCGGTGGTGTGAGGACCTGACATGACGTAATTGAGTCATGAGACAGGTCACGCGACCACTGACGTCGGCGGTCGCGTGACCTGTCACATGACTCAATGACGTCATCGCAGGTCCTTCACACCACCACGAGACACAGGGGAAACTGGACACATCAGAGAAGAAGACCACGGGCCATCGGAAGGCAAGTACAATCTTTATTTTTTACTTTTCACCATTCTTATTTTATTCATTTATTTTTATTTTCCTTTTTAACTATTACTTGGTCACACTATATATGCCGGTTGCATGGATTTATATAGTGTGACCAAGTTGTCAAGCACTTTCCAAGTGATGCTAAAATTGCTTTGAAAAGCGCTTAATAACCCGCATGTAGAAATGCATGCAAAAACGCTTGACAAACGCTTCTACCTGGCGGGAAAAACGCATGTAAAATCCGCATGCATTTCTGCATCGTGGGCACATAGCCTTACTTTTCTATAACCTGTATGGCCATAGTAGTGGTATGATATCACCCGGGGGGGCCACAGATTCCCTTTAACACGAGTCACACTTTTTTCTCCCGGTTATGTTTCCAGCAGTGATCTTGTGAGCAGACGCCAGGGAGTCACATAGCTAGGAGAAAAAAAAAGTGCGCCTTGTGTTAAAGGTGATGTGAGCAGGAGCGGGACTTGGAAGACTAGACTGCATGTCACAGGGCAAGGGAGTGGGTGTGGGGGACATTGTAATTCATAAAGTAGGCGGGGATTTCTTCCCGTCCCCCAAGGATCAGTAAACAGATTGAATAAAAAGACATTTCAACCCAACCAGACCTCTAATATGAGGCATACAGGTATGTATAGATTTACATTTCTATCACCTGTATGCCCATATTAGAGGTCTGAAAAGTCCCAGGGGGTGACAGTTTCCCTTTAAGAGGTTGTCCAGCAGTGGTCACCCCCTTTAATTTCATCTAATGCACAGCATCTAGTGCTCTGAAAGAGTAAATCTACTAAACAGCAGAAAAGGTTTAAACATTTAGATTTTTTTTTCATGCTTTTGCGGAATATAGTTACATACAGTTAGGTCCATATATATATTTGGACAGAGACAACATTTTTCTAATTTTGGTTCTAGACATTACCACAATGAATTTTAAACAAAACAATTCAGATGCAGTGGAAGTTCAGACTTTCAGCTTTCATTTGAGGGTGTCCACATTAAAATTGGATGAAGGGTTTAGGAGTTTCAGCTCCTTAACATGTGCCACCCTGTTTTTAAAGGGACCAAAAGTAATTGGACAGATTAAATAATTGTAAATAAAATGTTCATTTCTAGTACTTGGTTGAAAACCCTTTGTTGGCAATGACTGCCTGAAGTCTTGAACTCATGGACATCACCAGACGCTGTGTTTCCTCCTTTTTGATGCTCTGCCAGGCCTTCACTCCGGTGGTTTTCAGTTGCTGTTTGTTTGTGGGCCTTTCTGTCTGAAGTTTAGTCTTTAACCAGTGAAATGCATGCTCAATTGGGTTGAGTTCAGGTGACTAACTTGGCCATTCAAGAATATTCCACTTCTTTGCTTTAATAAACTCCTTGGTTGCTTTGGCTTTATGTTTTGGGTCATTGTCCATCTGTAGTATGAAACGACGACCAATCAGTTTGGCTGCATTTGGCTGGATCTGAGCACACAGTATGGCTCTGAATACATCAGAATTCATTCGGCTACTTCTGTCCTGTGTCACATCATCAATAAACACTAGTGACCCAGTGCCACTGGCAGCCATGCATGCCCAAGCCATCACACTGCCTCCGCCGTGTTTTACAGATGATGCGGTATGCTTTGGATCATGAGCTGTACCACGCCTTCACCATACTTTTCTCTTTCCATCATTCTGGTAGAGGTTGATCTTGGTTTCATCTGTCCAAAGAATGTTCTTCCAGAACTGTGCTGGCTTTTTTAGATGTTTTTAGCAAAGTCCAGTCTAGCCTTTTTATTCTTGATGCTTATGAGTGGCTTGCACCGTGCAGTGAACCCTCTGTATTTACTTTCATGCAGTCTTCTCTTTATGGTAGATTTGGATATTGATACGCCTACCTCCTGGAGAGTGTTGTTCACTTGGTTGGCTGTTGTGAAGGGGTTTCTCTTCACCATGGAGATTATTCTAAGATCATCCACCACTGTTGTCTTCCGTGGGCGCCCAGGTCTTTTTTGCATTGATGAGTTCACCAGTGCTTTTTTCTTTCTCAGGATGTACCAAACTGTCGATTTTGCCACTCCTAATATTGTAGCAATTTCTTGGATGTTTTTTTTTCCTGTTTTTGCAGCTTAAGGATGGCTTGTTTCACCTGCATGGAGAGCACCTTTGACCGCATGTTTACTTCACAGCAAAACCTTCCAAATGCAAGCACTACACCTCAAATCAACTCCAGGCCTTTTATCTGCTTAATTGAGAATGACATAACGAAGGGATTGCCCACACCTGTCCATGAAATAGCCTTGGAGTCAATTGTCCAATTACTTTTGGTCCCTTTAAAAACAGGGTGGCACATGTTAAGGAGCTGAAACTCCTAAACCCTTCATCCAATTTTAATGTGGACACCCTCAAATGAAAGCTGAAAGTCTGAACTTCAACTGCATCAGAATTGTTTTGTTTAAAATTCATTGTGGTAATGTCTAGAACCAAAATTAGAAAAATGTCGTCTCTGTCCAAATATATATGGACCTAACTGTAGATTCAATTATGTAGAAAAAAGTACTTCTGGGGATTGAAAACATTCTCTCCTTAACTCAAACTGATGTATAAAACCGTCATGATCAGGTCACTTTGTGCACTGCTTGAGGGATCTGTACGGTACAGCCTCTGCATCGGAGCAGCAGGAGCTCAATTGATATACACAGCCAGGATTCTGATGTGTTCTCACCAGGTTTAGCAGTTCAATCTGATATGCCGATAGTGACAACAGCACACAAAGAATCTGACCAAAAAAAAAAGAGCGCTCCCTTTGTCAGACCATCATCAGCACCTCTAATGTGCGCAGCGGTGCCAATGGACTATGGCAACCAAGAGCCCGAAAATGGCCTTTTGGTCTGCCATACAGTACAGTTTAACAGATACTGCCAGAGTCGGGGTTTGATAGGTTGACGGGGATAAATTAGGTAATCCACTGTAGCGATGTGCGTTAACAATATGATCATGAGATTTTATGTTCAAGTTCCCTTAGGGTACTAATATTGTAGTGTAAAAAATATATATATATCCTTTGAAAAACATTCCATATCTCTGATTACTATAATGATATCAACATTTATGCGAAGCTGCATGGTGAACAATGCAAAGTGTATGTATATATGTGTGTTTTATATACACACATACATACACATATATACATACATTTGTAATTTTTTCTATTTCCACCTATAAATACAATTCATTCCACAAAAGACAAGCCCTCATTCAGCTATATCTTCAAAAAATGTGATGAAAAAAATATATATTTGTCCTAAAGACCCCAAAATTAAGGGGTTAAAGGGATTTTCCAATTTTTGAAAGTGATCGTATACAATAGCGTGTACAGACAGATCAGGATGGTCCAAATATTTTACATTTGAAGAAACTTAATCTAGTCGGCTTCTGATTAACAATGATGTATGAGATAAGACTTTGTTGTACTCTACATAGTCAAATTTCAGATCAGTTTCTGTATATGCCTTGCAAACATAATAAAAGACATGAAAGAGAAAAATACAGAAAAACAAACCATCATGGAGACCGTCTTCTCTTTCGCTATGAGCATGGAATTTTTCTATAGTCTGACAGCCCAGTAACTTCATGCTGTTTGTTTGACCTCTTAAAAATAGGGTATTCGCTGAAAGATCCAGGTTATACCTTTCCTCACAGTATTCCAAGTTCTGTAAAAAAAAATAAAGAAAGAATAATTGACATATAGATAGATAGATTTATATTATAGGAATAGATATACCTAGTCTAGCCTCTCCCTGCCCCACTCCAGGTGGTTGACAGGTCTGTACCATGTGTGTGTACATAGGAGGAGACCTGTCAAAATCAATCAACTGGAGCGGGCAGGAACAAGTGAGCCAAGGACCATGCCGGATTTGTCAGGTCTATTTCTATAGTCCATGGCTGGCTTTTCAAACAAATTTTTCTCTGAAATGCTGCGGGGTTCCAGTGAAAAGTGTACACGGCTGTAATCGTACAACAACAATGTTTCATGCCGTCTGTAATTCAGGCAGTGTGAATCTAGTGGCAGCTCATCAAGCCTCACATTTGAATCAATTTGAAGCCCTATAGGCTCTGTTTTGGCAGATGGTGCAAAGGGTTAAAACTTAGCCCTACAGATTCTGATGAAGTGCACCTGGATTTCTCTGCATATAGCCAGGCTAGGTGTTCACCTTAGTCAGTCAGCTGGGGAAGACTAAGCAGAGTGGGTTGTGTTGGAGATGTTAGAGAGAGACAAGCCAGAATTCCACTCTGAGAAGAGACTGCACAGGCCATGTGCGCCAAACTGCAAATATGAGTGGTTGCTTTGGACAATAGCAGTTTTGTTTGACCAAACTTGGACTAGCTGAGTCGTGTATGAGTAGCCAAGGTCTATTTTGTTCAGTTAGTGCCTGGACAAGGCTAGGGATTTTGTGTTTATGGTTTTGTTTTCTTTAAAAAATAAAATCCAGTGCCTGTGTAAAAGCCGTCTACTGCCGAGCATGAATCCCTACACAATATATGCAAGGACTTAAACATAACCAAAGACAGCAAGGGACACAGGAGAGATGTAGTGGAAAGTGAACAGTGACCACCAGCTGGAGGTGGGTGAAGATCCTAAAGCAGTCAAATGTGTATACATCCATAATGTAAATAAAGTGGTAACAGAACAAACAATGACAGTGTGAATGTTGTAATAAAACAAAGCTCCTGACCAGAAGTGTCACTCGAGGAGGAGCACTCACCACCCCCCCCCAAGCCACCGGGAAGTAAGGAGGGTTCAGAGCTGTGAGGTGCTCTACAGACAACTTGAGAATGCCCCCTTTACATTACAAACCATACAGAATAAAAATATACAGACATCTTACCTCATACATAATTTGTCCTGATGGTAAACGTTTTCTGTCCCCAAAAGCCAACTGCAGCAAATGAAAGCTTAAATCTCTACCACTATAGTAGAAAAGATTAAAAGGTTATGATGAGAACATAACTGGAGAGCTAAAGAAATGACAACATACAGAACTCTTAATTTTGAAATGTAAAATAATTTGGGGAAAGGATGCAATGTTAGTAATTGGATTTTAACAATTACCTTTGACTTGTTTGAACAGCCCAAAGGTAACAGCAGTTTCGGGGGTCATTCTCAGGTTCTTGAAAAGTGACGGAGAAAACAGGAACTCTGCCCCCTTCAATTTGAACATGGTATCTGAAAAAATATATATATATATACACACACATTAAGTCATTAAAATGTCCTACACAAAGCGACATACAATTATGATTTATCCCAGATGATAACTGCATGCAGAGCTGCTATAATAACACATCACGGCTTCTGGATATCCGGCCTGTACAAACATGATGCAGCCCACCACACTAAGCGCCGGCAAGCACGTTTCACACCGGTTAAAGAGAACCTGCCAGCAGATTTTAGTCCTATAAACTAAAGGCATGGCCATAATAGCACGGCGATGCTGATTAATATGATACCTGGTGTGAAGGGATGCGCTCAGTGGCTGCTGATTACTCATCTTATAAAGTTTTCATAAAATGGTGTCTTGTGCTTCAGGACAGGGCGTGGGGGCTGGGTTGTCTTCTGGTTCTCCACCCCTCCACACCAGACTCCTCTATTTCTGGAGCAGGTAACAGATTATTCAGGGACCCGCATACTTTATAAAATTCCACAACGCAGCCATCACTGCATATGCAGCGCCTCTGACGCACACAAGACGTCATTTTCTGAAAACGTCATAAAGGTGAGTATTCAACAGCCACTGAGCGGATCCCTTCACATCAGGTATCAGTAATCAGCACCACAGTGCTATTATCGCCATGCCTTTAATTTAAAGGGCTAAATCCTGCTGACAGGTTCGCTTTAATCATTGTGGTCCGATGTTTGATTGAGTCTGTAGCAAAATATCAAAGTGCTCTACATAGCGCCTGCAGTGAAAATCATTTTTGGTGCTCATTCTGGTTTTTCCAAATTCTCAAAATCATTACATTAAAATGTTCAGATTTTTTAACCCCTTTCTAACATTGTGCGTAATAATACGTCCCTGTGCCCTGGACCTTATGGACCAGGTAAGTGTTATTACTTCTCGGCGATCGCGCCCACACAAGTTGTGCAGCCGCGGTTGCCGGCGGGTGCCAGCTGATACCTGGAACCCAGAGTCAGGAGCAGTGTCCGCACCGCTCCCAGCACTTTAACCCCTTAAATGCTGCGATCGCAGCATTTAGCGAGCGAGCAGAAAAACAAATGCCGCTCTGCTCTTGAATCGGAGACCCAGTGACATCATTGCCATGGTGTGGAAAGAAGGAGAAAGAGCCACAGGTACAAAGAGCCAGGCACCCAAATATTTGTATTACAAAAATATATAACATTTTATTGAACAGAAGTTTGACAAAAAGACATTAGACCACACAAAAAACATTAAAAGCATTTAAAAAAGGAAAGCAAAACCATGTGAGGGCGTAATATCCCACACATGCACCAACAGGTTAACTAGAATAGAAAAATCAGTCATCATTCAAGACATGTGTCATAGTGACCATAAAGAAAGTCATAAATAGCCCAAGATAGAAAAGTACATGATCATAAGGTTCAATAGTGAATGACTATAAAGTGCAGTAGTATATAGAATATTGATACAATACAAGATGCATAAATAGGATCAATCAAAAGAGAGGAGGACATCTAATAATATCGCCTAAACATCCTGATCATAATGTTAATCATAAACCATCTACTATGCAGGCACTCATAGAGTTCAAAAGTATACAGAGTGTAATATAATAACTGTATGCGCTATTAAGAGGTCAAAGTTAGTATACCTGTTGTGGTCACCCACGCGTATCGCTGCCCACTAGCAGCTTCGTCAGGGGTCACATGACTGTCGGCTAAAATATGGAAAACTTATAGCTCTCAAAATATAGTGATGCAAAAAAACAAAAATGTTTTTTAGTGTGTGACAGCTACCAAACATAAAAACCCGATCTAATCACTCACACCGCATGAGGAACGGCGTAAAAAATTAAAACAATTCTTCATCTGCTGCTTTGTTCATTCTGCCTCCCAAAGATCGCAGTATGGCTCGGCTCACATTTATCCTGCGCTCTGTGCTGAGCGCTTACGCTAGGGCTTCCTTGTAAGTATGCGATTCAGAAGGAACCCCCAGCGGAAGATTCCCTGTAATGAGGCAGATGGAGGCACCGTGGACGCCGTCTGGCCTGTGATCCAACATTGTCAGTCTTTTTATTAGGCGTGCATAAAAGTGCTGTCGGGCACAGTTTTGTTAACGACTGAAAAACAGGACACAGCTAAAGAGAGGCCAGACTGAGTCCAGAGTAAGGCCGGTTTCACGCGTCTTGATATTTCCGGTAAAGGAAATACTGGTACCGGAGATAACCGTGTCCGTGTGTACCTGTGTGACATACGTGTGGCAACTGTGTGCCGCATCAGGAGCACACGAACTGGCACCTGGGAATCAGTGGTAAAGTTAACGCTGTTCCCAAGCGCTGGGTGATCAATGCTGCCCTCATCATTATCCCATGCCGATGCATCAGCACGAGCAAGGAACAATGTTGACAGTAGTATTCTGCTTCCGGTGTGTCCTGGTGTAAAAATAAAATTTTACATTCAAATAGCCAAGTCAGGGCCCCTTCCCTTCCGAGCCCCACCATGCCCCTAAACAGTGGTTTTCCCTCACATTTGGGGTATCTGCGTGCTCAGGAGAAAGTGCACAACAAACTTTGGGATCCATTTTATCCTGTTACGCTTGCAAAAATGAAAAAAAAAAAATTGGGTCTAAAGTAGAATGTTCAGTGTTTTCTTCCACATTCCAACAATTCCTATGAAGCACCTGAAGGGTTAATAAATCTATTGAATGTGGTTTTGAGCACCTTGAGGGGTACAATGTTTAGAATGGTGTCCCTTTTGGGTATTTTCGGTCATAAAGGCCCCTCAAGGTCACTTCAAATGTGATGTGGTCCCTAAACAAATAGTTTTGTAAATTTTGTTGTAAAAATGAGAAAACACTGGTCAACTTTTAACCCTTCTAACAAAGAAAAATGTTGGTTTTAAAATTGTGCTGATGTAAAGTAGACATGTGGGAAATGTTATGTATTAACTATTTTGTGTGACACATCTCTCTGATTTAAGGGCATAAAAATTCAAAGTTTGAAAATTGCAAAATTTTCTAAGTTATCGCCAAATTTCGAATTTTTTCACAAATAAACGTAAATCATATCAAATAAATGTTACCACTATCACAAATTGCAATATGTCATGAAAAAAAACAAATCTCAGAATCAGTGGGATCCGTTGAAGCGTTTCAGAGTTATTGCATGAAAGGGAGACTGGTCAGAGTTGTAAAAATTGCGCTGGTGATTAACGTTCAAACAAACTTCGGGGGTAAAGGGGTTAAGCATTTCCCACCTCCCATTGGCTTTCAATGCAACTTGGACAGAATAAAAAAATATATATATATATATATAAGTCTTGAAGTTTACCACAAAAAACTGGGAAAATGTATTGACTTGGATATAAGCCTAGGGTGGGAAATGCAGCAGCTACTGGTAAATTTCCCCATCCTGGTGTGCATATCATCCTCATCCCCAATCCTGGTATGCATGGCCCCCCATCAATGCACACATGAAAAAAAATAACACACTTCTACTCACCTTCCCTCTGCTCCAGTGCTGCGTCCTGTTCTTCCAGCAGCTGATGAGCGCATGACGCCACTGCCATGCGCCCTCAGACGCTGAGGTGAGCTGCCGGGATATTCACTTCTCTCCACGCCGGGACAATGGGCGTGGAGTGGAGTGAATATTCATTTTCTTTAATAGCGCAGTGTCAGTCGCAGCAGTCTGTTTCCTGCAGCAGCTCAGCGATACTGTGTGCTCCAATAGCATGCACAGAGGATAACGGAGCCAGTGGCTGCGACTGACAGTGTGCGCTATTAAAGAAAATGAATATTCACTCCTCTCCACCCCCATGGGCGTGGAGAAGAGTGAATATTAATTTTCTTTAGCAGCAGGCACACATGGTAGCTGCAGCAGCCGGCTACCGACTGTGCACCGCTCTTCCGCCGCAACCTCTCCCACCCCACAGCCAGAATGTAAGTATATACTCGAGTATAAGCCGAGGGTTTTTTTTTTTTCAGCATAAAAAAAAATGTGCTGAAAAAGTCAGCTTATACACGAGTATATGCAGTAGCTTTGAAAAAAATCATTATATACACACATTTTAATCAAAGTTATATATTAAATTACTATGTACAATAATGTGTGGCCAGAAAAAATACCAATTTTCCCTAATAAAACAAGCTTAATACAGCCACGTGAGGGAAAATCTTGAAATGTATCTAAGAATGAAGTAATGCATTTGAATATGGAAAAATAAACAAAACTTTACTTACTCTCGTCTTAAAGTTTTCATGTTCCATAAAGAGAGGTATCCATCAGAGAATCCTACAGCCAGGTGATTAGTTCTAGCTATATAGCTGACTGTGGTGACCATGGCTCCAGAAGGTGCAAGCAGCTGAAGACCTATGTGTCGTCTCTCTCGATTAGCCGCTTTTCGGAGTTTAGGGATTTCTGCAGGTATCCCACTAATGACTTCAAGGTCTATAAATAAATTGACAGAAACAAGCATTTCAACATTAAAAGGGGTTGTCACATCTGTGATGCGGTGGAATGACCTGTGATGCCCGGCGCCCAATCAGTGCTGGCGTCAGAGTCCCGGCCTTCAGACAAACTAAACATGAAGAAGAAATCTGGGATCCTCCATGTTCAGTTTGTACGAAGGCGCAGACTGACGCCAGCACTGATTGGGCGCCGGGCATCACAGGTCATTCCACCGCATCACAGACCCGGGACCGCGAGTGCGGACACCGCTGGAACGGAGCCGGCACGGGATGTGAATATAGGGTTTTTTTTATTGGGGGGCCGAACATTTCGTTTAAGGGGTTGTCCCAGTAGTGGACAACCCCTTTAAGTCTATTTGCCTGTAATTACATAAGCTGTCGTGTTTGTACATGAGAAACAAACATTTGTTACATTTCCTCTCTGATTTTCAGTGGAATAAGTTGTTAAGTAAAGACTAGCTATGATGTCTCCTATACAGACATGAGGGGCTCCTGCTCTCCTGCCCCTATGCAGAACACAGAGAAAAGTAGCAGTACAACCAGCAGTAAGGTGATATAAAACACATTTTAGCTGTGGTTTTTTTTTTCAGAGGGAATGGCGAGTTTTGGAAAAAAAAATCTCATCACTCTCAGATCTCACTTCCAGCATTTACAGTCATTACAAGGGCCAGGAACCCCCTGGAAAACCCCTAGGAGAAGAGCTACGCTGTCATGTCATTACATCCAACACAACCTATCCCAGGTACAGGGGAATAATACCAACAGCCGCAGAACGTTTGTTAAAAGGGAAAATAAAAAAAACTACATTTTAGTCAGCTCTTCAGCCACTTTATCAGGAGGCAGCAAGTTAAACATGCAAAAAGCGATGAGCGGTTTGTAGTATTGATTTCAGCGTTGGTTATAGAATCAGTGACCACTTAAAAGGAGTTTTGAATAACAATTGGGAATCTGAAAAAGGTCTGTCCGTATTAAGAACATTGGAGTAAAGCTCGCTCCTAGATACCCATTTTGTTCTGGACATTTTAAAATGCCCAAACTGAAGCAAAACCGAAGTCCACCCTCGCCACCTCCCTGCACCATCTTGATTTGTGCTTCTCCTTACACCAAGTCTCATTATGTCCTACCAAAAGACAGATCCTGCAACAAATATAAGGACAGGAGGGAGGAGCGGAGGGTAGAAAAACAAATAGGAATATTTGACACATTTTACATCGTGCAGTCTGTCCTATCCATTTTGGGTCTTCTCTATGCTGATGTCTGACTAATTCCCAAACTAAGTGAGCAAGTGCTATAATGTGTAAATGAAAGATACCACTGCAGCAAATCCCTCGCCTCTCTTTACTGTTTTACACTAGATTAAATTTACTTCTTCCCTTAAATATATTACGGTTTCTTTAAATACAAGTTATACAATATTTTAATAGACTTTCTACATTAATTCTCTACAGTTTTCAATACCTCCATTTGATGTAATTGAATAGAAACCTTTAATTTGCCTAGTGAAAGTCAGTCTTTGTAATACAAGACACATACGGGCATAGCTCATAACTACAGGTGCTTCTCACAAAATTACAATATCATCAAAAAGTTAATTTATTTCAGTTCTTCAAAACAGAAAGTGAAACTTATATATTATATAGAGTCATTACACACAGAGGGATCTATTATATAGAGTCATTACAGACAGAGTGATCTATTATATAGAGTCATTACAGACAGAGGGATCTATTATATAGAGTCATTACACACAGAGGGATCTATTATATAGAGTCATTACACACAGAGGGATCTATTATATAGAGTCATTACAGACAGAGGGATCTATTATATAGAGTCATTACACACAGAGTGATCTATTATATAGAGTCATTACACACAGAGGGATCTATTATATAGAGTCATTACACACAGAGGGATCTATTATATAGAGTCATTACACACAGAGGGATCTATTATATAGAGTCATTACACACAGAGGGATCTATTATATAGAGTCATTACACACAGAGGGATCTATTATATAGAGTCATTACAGACAGAGGGATCTATTATATAGAGTCATTACACACAGATTGATCTATTATATAGAGTCATTACAGAGTGATCTATTATATAGAGTCATTACACACAGAGGGATCTATTATATAGAGTCATTACACACAGAGTGATCTATTAGAGTCATTACACACAGAGTGATCTATTATATAGAGTCATTACAAACAGAGTGATCTATTAGAGTCATTACACACAGAGTGATCTATTATATAGAGTTATTACACACAGAGTGATCTATTAGAGTCATTACACACAGAGTGATCTATTATATAGAGTCATTACAAACAGAGTGATTATATAGAGTCATTACAAACAGAGTGATCTATTATATAGAGTCATTACAAACAGAGTGATTATATAGTCATTACAAACAGAGTGATCTATTATATAGTCATTACAGACAGAGGGATCTATTATGTAGAGTCATTACAGACAGAGTGATCTATTATATAGAGTCATTACAGACAGAGGGATCTATTATATAGTCATTACACACAGAGTGATCTATTTCAAGTGTTTATTTCTGTTAATGTTGATGATTATGACTTACAGCCAATGAAAACACAAAAGTCAGTATCTCAGTATATTAGAATACTTTATAACAGCTTGAAAAATGAAATAAAATCCGAAATGTTGGCCTATTGAAATGTATGTTCAGTAAATGCACTCAGTACTTGGTCGGGGCTCCTTTTGCATCAATTACTGCATCAATGTGGCGTGGCATGGAGGCGATCAGCCTGTGGCACTGCTGAGGTGTTATGGAAGTCCAGGTTGCTTTGATAGCAGCCTTCAGCTCGTCTGCATTGTTGGGTCTGGTGTCTCTCATCTTCCTCTTGACAATACCCCATAAATTCTCTATGGGGTTAAGGTCGGGCGAGTTTGCTGGCCAATCAAGCACAGTCATACTATGGCTTTTAAACCAGGTATTGGTACTTTTGGCAGTGTGGACAGGTGCCAAGTCCTGCTGAAGAATGAAATTTCCATCTCCAAAAAACTTGTCCGCAGAGGGAAGCATGAAGTGCTGTAAAATGTCCTGGTAGACGGCTGCGCTGACTTTGGTCTTGATAAAACACAGTGGACCTACACCAGCAGATGACATGGCTCCCCAAACCATCACTGATTGTGGAAACCTCACACTAGACCTCCAGCAGCTTGGATTGTGGCCTCTCCACTCTTCCTACAGACTCTCAGACCTTGATTTCCAAATGAAATGCAAAATTTACTTTCATCTGAAAACACCACCTTGGACCACTGAGCATCAGTCCAGGTCTTTTTCTCCTTGCCCAGGTAAGACTCTTCTGGCATTGTCTATTGGTCATAAGTGGCTTGACACAAGGAATGTGGCACTTGTAGCCCATGTCCTGGATACGTCCGTGCGGTGGCAGCTCTTGAAGCAATGACTCCAGCAGCAGTCCACTCCATGTGAATCTCCCCCTATTTTTTTGAACGGCCTTTTCTTAGCAATCCTTTCAAGGCTGTGGTTATCTCGGTTGCTTGTGCACCTTTTCCTACCACACTTTTTCCTTCTGCTCAACTTTCCATTAATATGCTTTGATACAGCACTCTGAACAGCCAGCTTCCTTAGCAATGACCTTATGTGGCTTACCCTCCTTGTGGAGTGTGTCAATGACTGCCTTCTGGACATCTGTCAAGTCAGCAGTCTTCCCCATGATTGTGGAGCCTACTGAAACAGACTAAAGGGACCTTTTTAAATGCTTAGGAAGCCTTTGCAGGTGTTTTTTAATTCTAATTTACTGAGATAATGACTTTTGTGCTTTCATTGGCTGGAGGCCATAATCATCAACATTAACAGAAATAAACACTTGAAATAGATCACTGTTTGTAATGACTCTATATAATATATGAGTTTCACTTTTTGTATTGAAGAACTGAAATACAATTTTTGATGATATTCTAATTTAGTGAGAAGCACGTGTGTACACAGCGCTGTAGCTATGTGCCCATCACATGACCAGTGCAAAATGTTTATCCACCAGAAGCAAACAATGAATATTACTAATAAAGGACAGCAAGCAGACATCTTAAAAACCACGAGGAATGAATACAGACAGTATATCGCAAAGGCACTAAAGAGGTTAATGGCATTATGTTGTTTTGTGAAATCATAAAGGGAATTCCAAATCAAGTAAATAGCATAATGCTGATATGTGATATGCCATCACTTGATCTCTGGGGCCCCAAACCAATTTGGGTGGGGGGGGGGGGCGCATTTCAGGCTCTTAATTTTTTTTCTGCACAAAGGTGGTCGTGATATCTGAACTGTGCTGGGAAAGGCAAAGAGCCCCATCCACTTGAATGAAGAAGTGCCGCAGCAGGTGGCCTCACACCAATGTTCAGAAGGGAAAGGTTATTCCTAGGATTGTTGGGTGCTCTAGAGGTCAGACCCCTTGTGTTTATTGTGTGCTGACAAATCCTAGTAATATGCCATCAATTACTAAAATGTGGTCACCCCTTTAACACAACTTGATTTAGTTTTGTTAAAATACATTTTAAAAATCCTGATTTATTAAGAAAAATACCTGACGCTTCCAACTCATCTTGATTGCAAGAGATATCATCTAAACATAGATCAATAAGAAGAACATGCCCAACATCTGTAACCACAGCTGCCACGCCAAAGAACCATCTTAGACTCTGGTGTAAATGCTGAGTACTGGCATTGGCTCCGCCATCATTCACTAAGGGTTCAACAGCCGTTACCTGAAAGCACAAGAAAATATATAAATTATAACAGTTTCCCAAAAAGGATCGAGCAAATCAATCAAGTTTAGAAGTGCTTACCGAGCCAGGGAGCGCCACTGCTTTAACAACTTTTGAAATGCCGACATCATACAAGCAAAGAACACTGCCTTCTGCTTCAAGCAGACCCACAAGAAGTCCTGTCTTCTTCTGCCATGAAAACTCTTTGACAGCGACAACAGTGGGAGGTCTCTCAGTCACTGAGCTAAAACAGTATGCAGAAAGTCTTTCACCCGTTACTGAATTGGTAACTTCAAGCTGGGGTCCACATGCGAGCCAAGCAAGCCCAGCTCTCCCTTTACAGAAAAGAGAAATAAATTACACACATGCACTGCCAACCTTTTCTGAGCCTATAACTTCATATTTGTAAAAACAGATTAAAGATATAAGTTTTTACAAGAAACACTGGGCATATGCCCCCACAACAGAGAGTTAGCTGCATAGTATAGGGGATAACTGTTAGATCGGTGTAAGGCAGGGCTCGCACAACTGTATTTCACAGTCCGTATATGAAGCACAAGGTCCAAAACGTACCGCTTCAGACCCGAGGCTGTAAGCTAAGGTTGGGAAGCCGGCCACGAGGTCAGGCGATGCAGCCCGTATACGGATCACAAGATACGCTTGTATGAACTCCACTTTAGTCCTACTTTTACCCCACCAATCTAACAATCATCACTTATCAGAAAAGATTAAAGAAGACTGGAAAAAAAAACCTTTACCATTCATTTGGTAAAATAATGAGCAAACAGACCATCGTTCTATTAGATGTTACATATCTCTTACCTGGGGTAAACTTTGCACGCAAGACAGATTCCAGGTTAATTTCACCCTCCTGGAGAGCTTCTATTGTGATCTCTGGAAATTGCAGCAAGCTGCTAGTTACTTGGGCCTCAAGATTCGGCATCTTATTTTTCTTTCAGAGGAAAAACAAGAATTTGAAATTAAACAAAGTAAATGAAAACACAGTAATATTACACCAGTATATTATATATATAAGCACAGAAAGGACACTCCAGTCATATGCACCCATACACAATACAGGTGCTTACATGGCCAATAAAAACATGCTAGATTATTTCCCATAATGGGCCACTTTGCACTGAAAGGTATAGTCACCATATACCCACTGAACGTATGCCAAGCAGGGCTGTGGAGTCAGTAAGCCAAACCTTCGCCCCCTTGATGTCCGTCTTCACAGCACGGCCTCACTGCTGAGCGTGTACATAAAGTGCAGCACAGATTCATCTCACCTAAGCAGAGACCCTTACATCAGGAACAGAACAGACATTTATAGGACATTTCACAACTTTCCCAAATTCTTATGAAAACATTTACAGCACATCCTGCATTGTACTACTGTACCCAATTTATTATATATTTTAGGAATCGGTCCATTTTATACCGACTCCGACTCCACAGCCCTGAGGCCAAGACAACAAACTTGGTAACAACCTATGGATTTATTTTGTCCATACGCTTGGTGTATTTGCAGTACATGCAAAATATACAGTGTTACAAACTTAAGGAAAAGTCTTTACATATGCCACCTATTCAAGGCTTCGTTGACCTTTAGCCATGATTATAACTGGATACAATTTTGATTTTACAAAAATCTTTGCCGAATAGGCATAAAGGGCGAATTCTGAAAACCTGCGCACTTGATCTTAGCAATCAGACTCAATTTCTCAGAAATGACAAATGGTAAGGTTTTTAATATTAGAGTTAGGACTGTCCCATAAGGGTTGCCGTGAAGTGGCGGGATGGCTTTCACATTATTTTGATCAAAATTATGTTAACTAAATACCCTTTATTATTTATTATTATTTTTGCACTGTGCGATTTATACATCTACTTTCAGTTATTTGGGTATTTTTCTTGTTCTTGGTTTCTCTAAATTTCTCAGAAGCCCATATGATAATTAAGGAAGCAAACTAGTTGCTATAGCAATTATTCCATTGCACCAGTTTTCCTAAATCTCTGTCATCTCTGAATCCGGCGGTCTTACTTTCCATTACTAGGTACAACATTTCTTTTAAAAGGGAGAAAGAAAATGCAAATCTGAAACTCCCTGCTGCGCTGCGGGGGGCACAAGCCACATTCTTCTGCCAGGTGCAGCAGCTGAACTCAGATTACTGTACCGTGTCTCCCATCAGTAATGTGCTATTTCATCTATTTATGGAGATCCTGTACATTACAACATAGATCAGAGACGTCAAACACACAGAGGGCCAAAATGAAAAACGTGGACAATGTCGCAGGCCAACCAGTATACAATATGGGGCCCACACAGTCCTCCGCACAGTACAATGGGGGCCCACACAGTCCTCCGCACAGTACAATGGGGGCCCACACAGTCCTCCGCACAGTACAATGGGGGCCCACACAGTCCTCCGCACAGTACAATGGGGGCCCACACAGTCCTCCGCACAGTACAATGGGGGCCCACACAGTCCTCCGCACAGTACAATGGGGGCCCACACAGTCCTCCACACAGTACAATGGGGGCCCACACAGTCCTCCACACAGTACAATGGGGGCCCACACAGTCCTCCACACAGTACAATGGGGGCCCACACAGTCCTCCACACAGTACAATGGGGGCCCACACAGTCCTCCACACAGTACAATGGGGGCCCACACAGTCCTCCACACAGTACAATGGGGGCCCACACAGTCCTCCACACAGTACAATGGGGGCCCACACAGTCCTCCACACAGTACAATGGGGGCCCACACAGTCCTCCACACAGTACAATGGGGGCCCACACAGTCCTCCACACAGTACAATGGGGGCCCACACAGTCCTCCACACAGTACAATGGGGGCCCACACAGTCCTCCACACAGTACAATGGGGGCCCACACAGTCCTCCACACAGTACAATGGGGGCCCACACAGTCCTCCACACAGTACAATGGGGGCCCACACAGTCCTCCACACAGTACAATGGGGGCCCACACAGTCCTCCACACAGTACAATGGGGGCCCACACAGTCCTCCACACAGTACAATGGGGGCCCACACAGTCCTCCACACAGTACAATGGGGGCCCACACAGTCCTCCACACAGTACAATGGGGGCCCACACAGTCCTCCACACAGTACAATGGGGGCCCACACAGTCCTCCACACAGTACAATGGGGGCCCACACAGTCCTCCACACAGTACAATGGGGGCCCACACAGTCCTCCACACAGTACAATGGGGGCCCACACAGTCCTCCACACAGTACAATGGGGGCCCACACAGTCCTCCACACAGTACAATGGGGGCCCACACAGTCCTCCACACAGTACAATGGGGGCCCACACAGTCCTCCACACAGTACAATGGGGGCCCACACAGTCCTCCACACAGTACAATGGGGGCCCACACAGTCCTCCACACAGTACAATGGGGGCCCACACAGTCCTCCACACAGTACAATGGGGCCCCACACAGTCCTCCACACAGTATAATGGGGCCCACACAGTCCTCCACACAGTATAATGGGGCCCCACACAGTCCTCCACACAGTATAATGGGGCCCACACAGTCCTCCACACAGTATAATGGGGCCCACACAGTCCTCCATACAGTATAATGGGGCCCACACAGTCCTCCATACAGTATAATGGGGCCCACACAGTCCTCCATACAGTATAATGGGGCCCTCACAGTCCTCCATACAGTATAATGGGGCCCACACAGTCCTCCATACAGTATAATGGGGCCCACACAGTCCTCCATACAGTATAATGGGGCCCACACAGTCCTCCATACAGTATAATGGGGCCCACACAGTCCTCCATACAGTATAATGGGGCCCACACAGTCCTCCATACAGTATAATGGGGCCCACACAGTCCTCCATACAGTATAATGGGGCCCACACAGTCCTCCATACAGTATAATGGGGCCCACACAGTCCTCCATACAGTATAATGGGGCCCACACAGTCCTCCATACAGTATAATGGGGCCCACACAGTCCTCCATACAGTATAATGGGGCCCACACAGTCCTCCATACAGTATAATGGGGCCCACACAGTCCTCCATACAGTATAATGGGGCCCACACAGTCCTCCATACAGTATAATGGGGCCCACACAGTCCTCCATACAGTATAATGGGGCCCACACAGTCCTCCATACAGTATAATGGGGCCCACACAGTCCTCCATACAGTATAATGGGGCCCACACAGTCCTCCATACAGTATAATGGGGCCCACACAGTCCTCCATACAGTATAATGGGGCCCACACAGTCCTCCATACAGTATAATGGGGCCCACACAGTCCTCCATACAGTATAATGGGGCCCACACAGTCCTCCATACAGTATAATGGGGCCCACACAGTCCTCCATACAGTATAATGGGGCCCACACAGTCCTCCATACAGTATAATGGGGCCCACACAGTCCTCCATACAGTATAATGGGGCCCACACAGTCCTCCATACAGTATAATGGGGCCCACACAGTCCTCCATACAGTATAATGGGGCCCACACAGTCCTCCATACAGTATAATGGGGCCCACATAGTCCTCCATACAGTATAATGGGGCCCACATAGTCCTCCATACAGTATAATGGGGCCCACATAGTCCTCCATACAGTATAATGGGGCCCACATAGTCCTCCATACAGTATAATGGGGCCCACATAGTCCTCCATACAGTATAATGGGGCCCACATAGTCCTCCATACAGTATAATGGGGCCCACATAGTCCTCCATACAGTATAATGGGGCCCACATAGTCCTCCATACAGTATAATGGGGCCCACATAGTCCTCCATACAGTATAATGGGGCCCACATAGTCCTCCATACAGTATAATGGGGCCCACATAGGGGTGGTGGTTCTGATGTCACGGGCCAAATAAAATCACCCTGAGGGCCAGATTTCGCCCACAGGACAGAGTTTGACACGTATGACAGATATTCAGCCACCTGTACGGATTACAGCTTTTGGAGTCACTCACAGCACAGCTACTACTAACAATCTAGAGATGATGGGGAATCCACCATTCCTTCTCACTACACAATGTCAGGGAGGAGGAGTTAGAAGGAAGAGCATGCCCATTGCTTCTCCATTCACGGACTAGAGTACAGCACTCTGGCCATTTCTTTCAGCTCCACAGACATGACCATTCCAATGGCAAGGGTCCCAGACTACTTAAAAAATCTATAAAATGAAGGCTATTTTCTCCTCCGTTAAGTTATGTGATCTTATGATCATTGCTGAGAAGTACCATGTTATCTAATGGAGGTCACCATTTCAGTCACCAGACCATGCTGCATAATGAGTCTAATGTAACCTTTTCCAAAAGGTAGAAACAAACTCCTATCATAGTAATGATGATGGCTACACAGCTCCAGTTAGCCAGCTACAATAAAGATGATGACCATTCAGACTCCTGACTGTAAACTGATAATCTATTTGGTCACTGATGAGAATAGTGTATGAGATGATAAGTTATTACAGAAGGCAGAAGTGGTACTAGTTCTAGCTGATTACATGATGCACAGAATGAATGGCTAGGTTTACAAAGTTTATTTCTGGAGGATTTTGAAACAGATCTGCTCCAAATTCTTCCTTAAAGAATGGAATTCTTTACATGTAGCGCAGACAATGAAATAATCAGGTGTTGGTGAATTTATAAAGAAAAACAACTACAGTAATTCTTCAGAGAAGATGCCGAGTTTTAGAATTCGGTACATGCAAGTCTGTTCCTAAGGGTAAAGTCCCACGATGTGCTGCCACATGTGACAAAAACCCATACCCACCTCAGGGGCCACTGTGAACGGGTTTATCAGTAATACCTCATATGTTACTGCAAACTTATGAATTCAATCGCCCCACAGGTAGGTCTGGCTAGTGTCCGCAGTATGTGCAAAACCTCATGGATCCGCACCGACTAAGGTCAGTCAGGCAGTGAAATAATCGCTGTCAATCACAGTCAAATAAATGATGGCAGTAATGTCCAGGCAGGAGCCTACTACAGCCATCACTACCTGCCACAATGATGAGCACGCGGTGCTGTCAGTCAGTAGAGCACACGGTGCTGTCAGTCAAGGCAAGGCAATGGCCCCACTTACAGGTCAGTCGGCAGGGGACGCGGTGCCGTCAGTCGGCAGGGGACGCGGTGCCGTCAGTCGGCAGGGGACGCGGTGCCGTCAGTCGGCAGGGGACGCGGTGCCGTCAGTCGGCAGGGGACGCGGTGCCGTCAGTCGGCAGGGGACGCGGTGCCGTCAGTCGGCAGGGGACGCGGTGCCGTCAGTCGGCAGGGGACGCGGTGCCGTCAGTCGGCAGGGGACGCGGTGCCGTCAGTCGGCAGGGGACGCGGTGCCGTCAGTCGGCAGGGGACGCGGTGCCGTCAGTCGGCAGGGGACGCGGTGCCGTCAGTCGGCAGGGGACGCGGTGCCGTCAGTCGGCAGGGGACGCGGTGCCGTCAGTCGGCAGGGGACGCGGTGCCGTCAGTCGGCAGGGGACGCGGTGCCGTCAGTCGGCAGGGGACGCGGTGCCGTCAGTCGGCAGGGGACGCGGTGCCGTCAGTCGGCAGGGGACGCGGTGCCGTCAGTCGGCAGGGGACGCGGTGCCGTCAGTCGGCAGGGGACGCGGTGCCGTCAGTCGGCAGGGGACGCGGTGCCGTCAGTCGGCAGAGGACGCGGTGCCGTCAGTCAGCAGGGGACGCGGTGCCGTCAGTCAGCAGGGGACGCGGTGCCGTCAGTCAGCAGGGGACGCGGTGCCGTCAGTCAGTAGGGGACGCGGTGCCGTCAGTCAGTAGGGGACGCGGTGCCGTCAGTCAGTAGGGGACGCGGTGCCGTCAGTCAGTAGGGGACGCGGTGCCGTCAGTCAGTAGGGGACGCGGTGCCGTCAGTCAGTAGGGGACGCGGTGCTGTCAGTCAGTAGGGGACGCGGTGCTGTCAGTCAGTAGGGGACGCGGTGCTGTCAGTCAGTAGGGGACGCGGTGCTGTCAGTCAGTAGGGGACGCGGTGCTGTCAGTCAGTAGGGGACGCGGTGCTGTCAGTCAGTCAGTAGAGGACGCGGTGCTGTCAGTCAGTAGGGGACGCGGTGCTGTCAGTCAGTAGAGGACGCGGTGCTGTCAGTCAGTAGAGGACGCGGTGCTGTCAGTCAGTAGAGGACGCGGTGCTGTCAGTCAGTAGAGGACGCGGTGCTGTCAGTCAGTAGAGGACGCGGTGCTGTCAGTCAGTAGAGGACGCGGTGCTGTCAGTCAGTAGAGGACGCGGTGCTGTCAGTCAGTAGAGGACGCGGTGCTGTCAGTCAGTAGAGGACGCGGTGCTGTCAGTCAGTAGAGGACGCGGTGCTGTCAGTCAGTAGAGGACGCGGTGCTGTCAGTCAGTAGAGGACGCGGTGCTGTCAGTCAGTAGAGGACGCGGTGCTGTCAGTCAGTAGAGGACGCGGTGCTGTCAGTCAGTAGAGGACGCGGTGCTGTCAGTCAGTAGGGGACGCGGTGCTGTCAGTCAGTAGGGGACGCGGTGCTGTCAGTCAGTAGGGGACGCGGTGCTGTCAGTCAGTAGGGGACGCGGTGCTGTCAGTCAGTAGGGGACGCGGTGCTGTCAGTCAGTAGGGTACGCGTGCTGTCAGTCAGTAGAGTACGCGGTGCTGTCAGTCAGTAGAGTACGCGGTGCTGTCAGTCAGTAGAGTACGCGGTGCTGTCAGTCAGTAGAGTACGCGGTGCTGTCAGTCAGTAGAGTACGCGGTGCTGTCAGTCAGTAGAGTACGCGGTGCTGTCAGTCAGTAGGGGACGCGGTGCTGTCAGTCAGTAGGGGACGCGGTGCTGTCAGTCAGTAGGGGACGCGGTGCTGTCAGTCAGTAGAGTACGCGGTGCTGTCAGTCAGTAGAGTACGCGGTGCTGTCAGTCAGTAGAGTACGCGGTGCTGTCAGTCAGTAGAGTACGCGGTGCTGTCAGTCAGTAGAGTACGCGGTGCTGTCAGTCAGTAGAGTACGCGGTGCTGTCAGTCAGTAGAGTACGCGGTGCTGTCAGTCAGTAGAGTACGCGGTGCTGTCAGTCAGGGCAATGGCCCCATGTACAGGACAGTCAGCAGCGGGTGATGCCAGCCCTGCACTCATAGCGGTGGTGTCTGGCACTCCCCCTACAGGGCGGATATAGAATGCAGAGTCCGGGACCCCCGTGGCCGGGGAGATGTGACAGCTTTCACTGTGGTCTTTCCCGTCTGGAGAGCAGACCTCGCAGTGAGCAGCCTGCCATGACTGAGCCAGTGCACGGCCCCGGCCAGCAGCGCGCACGCTGCCTACACGGCCAGTCAGGCTCCGCTCTTTTTCCAGGCAGTGACACGCACGATAAAGCGGGCACGATGTTCCGTCTGCTCACCGTGAAGACCATCGCAGTCGCCGGGCTCAGCTTCTCTCCCCAGCGTCACACTGCGAGCAGGCCTGCGGGATCATCACGGCCACCATCTCTGATCACCAAGCGCCACCGGTTCCTCTTCCTTCCCACTGAGTACGTCACAGAGCCGTGCGTGCGCCGTAACAAAGGGGCGTGAGTTCTGTTCTGTCATTGGTTGGTTTGTGTTTAGGGGCGGTTCCCTTTTGCGGACGTCACAGATTGCGTGTTCCCGTCACGTTACGTCACACTTCTCAGTTATAGGCTATGTGCCCACGATGCAGAAATGAAGCAGAAAATTTCTGCATCTCCCTGGCAGAAAAAACGCATGCAGATTGTGCATGCGTTTTCCCTGCAGAATACATGCGGATCCACATGCGTTTCCGCATGCAGATTGACAAGCACTTTCCAGGCGATAGCATCACTTGGAAAGTGCTTGACAACTAGGTCACACTATATAAATCCATGCAAACGGCATGGATTAAGGCTGCGTGCCCACGTTGCATTTATGAAGCAGAAAATTTCTGCTGCATAAATGCAAGTCCTCTCCCGGAAAAACGCATGCGGAATTCCGCACGCGTTTATCGCGCATTTTTCGTGCGTTTATCACGCGTTTTCCACATGCGGAATTGCCTTGCGTTTTTTATGCATTGGACTAAGGCAATTCCGCTTGCGGAAACGCAAAATTAAATGACATGCTGCGGATTTTTGAACGCGGCATAAACGCTGCGGAAAAATCCACAGCATGTGCATAGAACTTGCGGAATCCCATTGGGGACCATGGGGTGCGGATATACATGCGTTTTTCAAGCGTTTACGCTGCGGAAATTCCGCAGCATATACGCTTGAAAAATGCTACGTGGGCACACAGCCTAAGGCTGTGTGCCCACATAGCGTTTTTCAAGCGTTTATGCTGCGGAATTTCCGCAGTGGAAACGCTTGTTAAACGCTAGGTAATCCGCACCCCATGGTCCCCAAGGGGATTCCGCATGTTCTATGCACATGCTGTGGATTTTTCCGCAGCGTTTATGCTGCGTACAAAAATCCGCAGCATGTCATTTAATTTTGCGGAAGTGCAGCGGAACTCCCGCCATTGACTTGCATTGAGACGCACAGAAACCGCGACTGTACATTTGTACAAGCGGCTTCTATGCGTCTCTATGTGCGGATGGTACCCAGTTCTGGAGGAGAGGAGACTCTCATCCAGACCTGGGTACCATTGTACCTGTAAAAAAAGAATAAAATAACAAATAAAGTTATACTCACCTGTCCGAAGGTTTCTCTCTGAAAGCCGGCATCACTTGAGGACCTGCGGTGACGTCACAATCATGTGACCGCAGGCCCTTCACCGCTCTGTCTCGCGATATGCCGGCAGCCGGGAACCAGACAGGAAGCAGCGCTGCAGCCACGCCGGGGCATCGGGGGTGAGTATAGCTTTATTTGTTTTAATTTTTACGGTCACACTATATAAATCCATGCTGTTTGCATGGATTTATACAGTGTGACCTAGTTGTCAAGCACTTTCCAAGTTACCTGCCAGATCTCTGCTTGATTCCTACCTGATTTCTGTCTATCTGCTTGCATTCCTGCGGTCCGACAGTCTGCCTTCCAACACCTGTCAGTCTGTCTATGGATCTGCCCGCCCGCTCACCTGGGAGCGCTCACCTGCTACCTGCCTGCTAGCCTACCTGGAGGCTCTGCCGTCACTTGCCGTGACCACCTGCCTGTCCAGAGACTATTGCCTGCTCACCTGGGAGCGCTCACCTGCTACCTGCCTGCTAGCCTACCTGGAGGCTCTGCCGTCACTTGCCGTGACCACCTGCCAGTCCAGAGACTTTTGCCCGCTCACCTGGGAGCGCTCACCTGCTACCTGCCTGCTAGCCTACCTGGAGGCTCTGCCGTCACTTGCCGTGACCACCTGCCCGTCCAGAGACTATTGCCTGCTCACCTGGGAGCGCTCACCTGCTACCTGCCTGCTAGCCTACCTGGAGGCTCTGCCGTCACTTGCAGTGACCACGTGCCTGTCCAGAGACTTTTGCCCGCTCACCTGGGAGCGCTCACCTGCTACCTGCCTGCTAGCCTACCTGGAGGCTCTGCCGTCACTTGCCGTGACCACCTGCCAGTCCAGAGACTCTTGCCCGCTCACCTGGGAGCGCTCACCTGCTACCTGCCTGCTAGCCTACCTGGAGGCTCTGCCGTCACTTGCCGTGAGCACCTGCCTGTCTAGAGACTCTTATCCTGCTGTCACTTGCCGTGACCACCTGCCTGTCTAGAGACTCTTATCCTGCTGTCACTTGCCGTGACCACCTGCCTGTCTAGAGACTCTTACCCTGCTGTCACTTGCCGTGACCATCCGCCTGTCAAGAGACTGTCCCCGTCACTTGCCGTGACCTCCTGCCCTTCTACCCAGAGACTGTCCCTGTCACTTGCCGTGACTACCTGCCCCTCTACCCAGAGACTGTCCCTGTCACTGGCCGTGACTACCTGCCCGCCTTCCCTGGGAGCCACCCGCTTCCTTACAAGGACTGCCCTTTGTATAGTTGCTCTGAGGTTCCACCTCCCAGACCCGTTACACCTACTATGAGGGGCCCCTCAGATTTGGGCATTTTCCTTGTCCTCACAAGCTCCAGAACAGCCTTCTGTTGATGCCTTCTTTGACACCTGAAGGTTGACATATGATAAACCTGAGAGGATCCAGGTCGCAGAGGCAAAGATTATGAACTGACACGGGGTCCGCTCTGCAGAGGACTATAGTTGAGTTCTAGCAATGGTCCAATTCCACAGAAGCGTGTCTGATACACTGGCTTTGCATACTTTTCCCTTTGGAGAGGTTATGATCCAGGCCATTCGGATGGATCGCAGGATTCGGGAGAAACATGAAGAGCGACAGTAGGTTTCGGCCATTATTGCCGAATTGGTCGACTTATGTAAAGCAGAACCAATGTAGGTTGGAGCTACCAGTTCTCGGACCAGTGAGAGAAGATGGCGGTGCGATCTCGCAGTCTGCTTCTACTGTGGTCACGCTGGACATATTCTTAAGAACTTCTCAATAAGCTCTCAGGCGCACAGGCTGTCGAGAAAAGCCTAAGTCTGGGTGATTGTTGAGGTCACTCAGACTTCCATGTACCCTTTTACTCCTCAGATAAGCTACTTCTAAATGTATTTTCTAAGAATCAGTTGATACCAATGTTAGCTCGCATTTACTGAGGGTCTGCCACCAACTTCATGAAATCAGGACTGGTTCAGAAATTAGTAATAGGGACAGTTAGGTTGGACAGACCCATTAAAATTTTTACCATTGATAGGACACCGTTACTCCAGAACCTTGTCTAGCTGGTAACAGTGGAGTTTACACTTAGAGTGGGAACACTTCATTCTGAGTCCATCTCATGCTTTGTGTTGGAATTTGTGTGCTGGGTTGGTATTGGGGTTTCCATGGCTACATATACATAATCTGGAAGGATGTTGTTAAGTGGAGCCCCAATTGTCATAAAAATTGTGTTAGTTTTATACAAATTTGTTCCGCTAGTCTGGAGGGTCTGCCGGGGTACCTGAAAGAATCCGGAGATGTGTTTTCAGAGAAAGAGGCAGAGATATTATCTCCCCATCGACCTTATGATTGTGCTATAAATCTTGTCCCTAATGCCAAATTACTGAAAGCTCGCCTGCTCAATTTGTCGGGACCTGAACGTACTGCCATGAAAGACTATGTAAATGAAAGTTTACGGAAGAGTCATATCTGTCCTTCTTACTTGCCTGTGGCTGTTAGGTTTTTCTTTGTTAAAAAGAAAGATGGTGGTCTCCGTCCTTCCGATTTTCGTGAAGTAAACAAAATTACGGTTAAGAATACTTACCCACTTCCACTCATCCCTGACCTATATAATCCGCTTATGTGGGCTAAATGGTTTTCTAAACTTGACCTTAGAGGGGCTTATAATTTGATAGGTTTCCAGCAGGGTGAGGAGTGGAAAATGGGGTTTTTAATGTCGGAGGGTCTATTTGAAAATCTTGTCATGCTTTTTGGGTTAACAAATGCACCAGCAGTTTGTCTTTTGTAGGTTTTGCATCTTTTTGCTAGTGTGAACATGCTCTTATTTCTTGCATGTGTACCATCTTAGACCTCAGTTCACATTGCTTGGTTTTTTGTCTTGTTTGCATTCTGTGCAAATTAGGGGTGTGGCATCCCCCTTGTTGAGCTGGTTAGTATATATGTAGCTTCCCACGGGCTTAGGTGGTCTGATATTGGGACCCGGTTCTATTTGTCTACCCTTTTATATGCATTACTTCAACTTTGATATACAGTAAGGTTTTTAATATAGACAGTGTAGGACCATCCCAATTTAGGGTCACCTTGTCGCTGGTGGGACAGCTTGTATACTTTTTTTGATCAAAAATAGTTCACTAAGTACCCTATATTTCATATGCAACTTTGCTTTACATTTATATATAATGATGATAGGGTATGAGATATTTTTTGTCTTTTGTAGGTTTTGCATCTTTTTGCTACTGTGAACATGCTCTTATTTCTTGCATGTGTACCATCTTAGACCTCAGTTCACATTGCTTGTTTTTTTGTCTTGTTTGCATTCTGTGCAAATTAGGGGTGTGGCTTCCCCCTTGTTGAGCTGGTTAGTATATATGTAGCTTCCCACGGGCTTAGGTGGTCTGATATTGGGACCCGGTTCTATTTGTCTACCCTTTTATATGCATTACTTCAACTTTGATATACAGTAAGGTTTTTAATATAGACAGTGTAGGACCGTCCCAATTTAGGGTCACCTTGTCACTGGTGGGACGGCTTGTATACTTTTTTTGATCAAAAATAGTTCACTAAATACCCTATATTTCATATGCAACTTTGCTTTACATATATATAATGATGATAGGGTATGAGATATTTTTTGTAGGTTTTGCATCTTTTTGCTAGTGTGAACATGCTCTTATTTCTTGCATGTGTACCATCTTAGACCTCAGTTCACATTGCTTGGTTTTTTGTCTTGTTTGCATTCTGTGCAAATTAGGGGTGTGGCATCCCCCTTGTTGAGCTGGTTAGTATATATGTAGCTTCCCACGGGCTTAGCTGGTCTGATATTGGGACCCGGTTCTATTTGTCTACCCTTTTATATGCATTACTTCAACCTTGATATACAGTGAGGTTTTTAATATAGACAGTGTAGGACCTTCCCAATTTAGGGTCACCTTGTCGCTGGTGGGACGGCTTGTATACTTTTTTTGATCAAAAATAGTTCACTAAGTACCCTATATTTCATATGCAACTTTGCTTTACTTTTATATATAATGATGATAGAGTATGAGATATTTTTTGTCTTTTGTAGGTTTTGCATCTTTTTGCTAGTGTGAACATGCTCTTATTTCTTGCATGTGTACCATCTTAGACCTCAGTTCACATTGCTTGTTTTTTTGTCTTGTTTGCATTCTGTGCAAATTAGGGGTGTGGCATCCCCCTTGTTGAGCTGGTTAGTATATATGTAGCTTCCCACGGGCTTAGGTGGTCTGATATTGGGACCTGGTTCTATTTGTCTACCCTTTTATATGCATTACTTCAACTTTGATATACAGTAAGGTTTTTAATATAGACAGTGTAGGACCGTCCCAATTTAGGGTCACCTTGTCACTGGTGGGACGGCTTGTATACTTTTTTTGATCAAAAATAGTTCACTAAGTACCCTATATTTCATATGCAACTTTGCTTTACATTTATATATAATGATGATAGGGTATGAGATATTTTTTGTCGTTTGTAGGTTTTGCATTATGAGTGATATATTTTTGATTGTATTGGATAGTTTATTGTGGTATATCTTGATGTTATTCTTATTTTCTCGCCTGAACTAGATTCACGCTATAAACCTGTCCTTTTTGTTTTACAAAAACTTGGAGAAATGTACTTTTTTGTTCAAGAAATATCGTTCTTGGGGTTCATTGTATTGGCTGAAGGGTTTAAAATGGATCCTGGGAAGGTACAGGCCATAATTGATTGGGTTCAACCCCGTGACCATAAAGCGTTACAACGTTTTTTAGGATTTGCCAGTTACTATAGGACATCTATTAGGGTTTTTTCCCAGATCGTTAAACCTCTTTCTGATCTCACACATTAGGGGCTGGATCTTAAAGTTTGGTCACCAGATGCAATTGGGGCTATCGGGGCTTTTGATAAATTGAAAGAGTGTTTCATGTCTACTCCTGTTTTAATCGAACCTGATCTCCAGAGTCGGTTCATTGTGGAGGTGGATGTTTCAAAGGTCAAGGTAGGGGCTGTATTATCTAAAAGTTCCAAAACTATGACCAACTTATGGCCATGTGCATTTTTCTCTAGGAAATTTTCATCTGCTGAGAGAAATTATGATGTTGGGAATTGCGAGCTTCTTGCTGTCAAATTAGGTTTTGAACAATGGCGACATTTTTTGGAGGGAGCAGTACATCAAGTCACGGTGGTGACGGTTCATAAAAAATTAGCTTACATTAAATAAGCTAAACAGTTGACACCAATACAAGCTAGATGGTCCCTCTTTTTCTCAGGATTACATTTTTTTATTATGTTCAGACCGGGGTCCAAGAATGTGAGGGTAGATGCATTACCACGCAGCCTTGACTCCGTTTCTCCTCCTGAACCTCCATCCTCCATTCTTCCCCAATGCATTGTGGTTTCCATGCTATCCTCGGAGTTGGAAGCAGAGATACATAGAGTCCAGTCATGGGCTCCTCCCACTACTCCTAGGACCAAATTATTTGTAATGGTGTACCTAAGATTGCGTCTGTTACAAGAGTTTCATGATTCTGTCTTGAGTGGTCACCCTGGAGTCACAGCTACGCAAAAGCCATTGCAAGGCTTTTTTTGGTGGCCATCAATATATATTGATATTGGAGATTTTGTTTCTGTTTGTGATGTTTGCGCATGCGCTAAAGTCTGTCATAACCGGCTGGCCGGGGAATTGGCTCCATTATCAATTCCAGAAAGACCATGGACTGTTATTTAGGTGGTGGTTGACCAATTCAGTAAACAAGCCCATTTTGTTTCTTTATTGGGGCTACCAATTGCTGAAATACTTTCCATGTTGTTTATCAATCATGTGGGGAGGCTGCATGGAATCCCTCTGAACATTGTATCTGATAGGGCGGTTCAATTTGTCCCCAAATTCTGGAGAGCATTTTATAGAAAATTGGGGATTGATTTGTAATTTTCCTCTGCCTACCACTCTGAAACCAATGGTCAGACAGAAAGGACTAATCAGTTGTTGGAACAAATTTTAAGGTGTTTTGTTGCATCTCAGCAGGAGGACTGGTCCTCAAATTTACCTCTTGCTGAGTTCGCCTATAACAGTCAGATCAATCAGTCTACTGGAACCTCACTTTTTTTGTAATTAAGGTTTTCATTCCCATTTTGGTGAATTTTTTAGGCTGAGCTCTGGGTGTCCTTGAGTACAGGTGGCCATATAGAAACTTTGTGATGTCTGGAGGGAGGTCCAAAAGAATATTGGGGTGGCTCAGCTTCTCCAAAAATGGAAGGCTGATAGGAAACGTTAGGCGGGTCCCATATTCAGGCTAGGTGATAAGGTTTAGTTATCATAACAAAAAAATATTAAGCTGAAGGTACCTTCGTTGAAGTTGGGTCCTAAATTTATTGGCCCGTATGAGATTCTGGAGGTAAGCATCTCAGTTGTCTTTAGATTGAAACTTCCTCCCTCACTTCATATTCCGAATGTTTTTCACAAGTCCTCTGTTGTTATCTCTTCTGTTTGGATCCCTCATCTCCACTTCCTACAGTTTCCGTTGATAGAATGTTAGAGTACGAGGTGCCAAGGACTGTGGATTCTCGAAGGGTCCGAAATTCCCTTCAATATCTTTTTCATTAGAGGTGATACGGACCCAAAAAGAGATCCTGGGTTACGGCTCATTCCGTGAAGGCCAATCATCTGGTCAGGGCCTTCCAACTTCGGTTTCCTGGAAAACCAGTTGGTCTGTTGGCCCCCTAGAAGACAGGGTAATGTCACGATCCCGCCATTCGCTGTGTCCTAGGGATGCTGTGAGTGACCGATCAGCCACCCTTTAAATAGCAAGGGCGTGTCAGGCTGTGAGTGACAGCTCAGCCGCCCGCCCTATGGATAGCAGAAACATGTAGGGCTGTTTTCCTTTCTGGATAATTGCCAGGCTGTTTAACTGGCTGGCAATGTTAGATCATTGTCAATTGTAGCCTCAGCTCAGTGATGTATTTACTCTGTGCTCTGATATTCTGATCTTTTGTTGCCGGACCTTGGATTTGCTTTTTGACTACCCATTTGTACAACCCCTTATCCCTTTGTCTTTGACGTACCTTCCTGGCTTTTGACCTTAGACCTCTTGACCACTCTGCCTCACGGCTAGTCCATGAGTAGTGGCTAGCGTCTCAAATGGCTGTAGCAAGAAGGGATTAATATAAAAAAAAATATTGACGGAAGTGTCCATTTAAACTTTTTGCTGCTTTTCATTTTAGTTGTAAAAGTGTACTTGTCATTTCAGGTAACTTTATAGAATATGTGTGAATTGTGTGCTAATGAGGAATAACACTATTTTTGGCTGTTATATAACTTGTTTACTCTCTGCAAGCGCTATCTCCAATTTTGTGTTCTCTCTGACTTAGTGTGTGGAGACTAGCTACTATAATGTTTTTCATACATAGAAAACACAGAAATATGGGTTCCTGATCTTCTTTCTCTGTAACACATTTATAAGCAGCATGTGGGCTGGTATACAGCAGTATTGATTGCTTTGGATTTCTGTCCAGTTCTGGGTAAGGTAAATTACTTGCTAGAAGCTGCAGCATGGATCCATTTTTCTGCCTGTGTTAGTGATTCTGTCTGCTCTTCCTTCCTCCACTATCCTTTCGCCTTAGAGTTTAAAGGGAACCTGTCATGTCCTATCTACTATGTAAACTGCCCCCATTGCTTTATAACACTCTTTTTTCATTAAAATTGGGTTATGAGTCATCATGAGTATGTAGCATTTTATATACTTATATCATACCTGCTCGTTTAGTCATAGGGGTGGAATCCTCGCACTCTGGAAACCACAGGCAAGTAGGAAACGTTCCTGTTGACCACACGCAAGCAGACGGGATGCTGGAAACCACTGTCAGGCGGGGAACGTCAAGGAGATCACAGACAGGTAGCAGACAAAATTCCGGAGTAACAAGAAAGTCTAATACCATGGAATCTGCACATACCCAGGAGGATGCGCTGAAAACCACAGGCAGACAAATAGAAGAGGTCCTACAAGACCAGGAACAGGTAGCACACAGAAGTCCAGAGAAACTAGACAGTCTGAACAACTTGGTAGCCCCAGACAGCAAGGAAGATGTCCTGGGAACTGCAGTCCGGTTGCGATACTGGAAACTGCAGGCAAATAAGTAGCAATACTGGAAACTGCATGCAAGCAGGTGAGGTCCTCCACTGACGGGTAGCAAGGTTACTGGAAACCGCAGACAAGTAGGTGACGTCCTCCTCTGACAGGTAGAAAGTTTACTGGAAACCGCAGACAAGTAGCTCATGGATGGGAAACTACAGAAAGCCAGGAGACATCCTGATGACTGTGTACTTCAATTGTACACAGACAACTAAGAGAGTTACTAGCAAATCTTAGAGCAAAACCAAGACACAGGTGTGTGTCTTGGAAGGCCTTATATAGGCCTAGGATATATAACACATGGGAGCATGCCAGGCTACTTGCAAAGCTTAACGTGGAACGCAAGAAAATCAAACGGACCAGGGCATGTGCATATCCACTGCAAGACACGATAGAACAAGATGTAGCAGCTGCAGTAGATGTGGAGGCTGGATTAGTTGAGCATAAAGTTTTTTTTTGTGTGAGTTCTGGTGAGCTGTGGTGTCCATAATACTGTGGGGGTCATCATACAGTATTTTGGCTGTGTGGGGTAATATTATACTATATGGGGGCTGTAAAGGGGTTCATAATAATATATGGGGGCTGTAGAGGACCATCATGATCTATTGGGGCTTTAAGGGGGACCCTAATATTATATGGGAACTGAGGGGTACCATCGTACAGTATTGGGCATGTGAGAGGGACCCTCATATTATATGGTGGCTATGAGGGACAGTCATACTGTATTGGGGCTGTCTGTGGGACCCTCATAATGTATGGGTGCTGTGGGGACCATCATACTCTATTGGGGCTGCAAGGGGGACCCTCTTAATATATGGGGCTGTGTGGGACCATCATACTGTATTGGGGCTGTGAGGGGGACTTTTATACTATATGGGGACTGTGGGGGACCATCATACTGTATTGGGGCTTTGAGGGGGACTCTCATATTACATGGGAACTGTGGGGTACCATCGTACAGTATTGGGCATGTGAGAGGGACCCTCATAGTATATGGTGGCTATGAGGGACAGTCATACTGTATTGGGGCTGTCTGTGGGACCCTCATACTGTATGGGTGCTGTGGGGACCATCATACTCTATTGGGGCTGCAAGGGGGACCCTCTTAATATATGGGGCTGTGTGGGACCATCATACTGTATTGGGGCTGTGAGGGGGACCATCATACTATATAGGGACTGTGGGGGACCATGATACTATATGCAGGGCTGTGGGGGGACAATCATACTGTATTGGGGCTGTGGGTGACCATTATAGTATATGGGCGACAGTGGGTTGTCCATCCCGCTGTATTGGAGCTGTAGTGGGACCATCATACTATATTTGGGGACCATCAATCTGTGTGGAGCAATGTGGGGGAACCGTAATACTGTGTGGGGGGGCTGTGGAAACCATCATACTGTATAGTGGACTGTGGTGGAACCATCATACTTTGTGTCGGGCTGTGGAAAACATCATGCTGTGGGGGACCTTCATACTGTAGTGGAATCATAATACTGTGTGGTTGAATCATCATACTGTGTGAGGGAGCTGTGGAGACCATCATACTGTGTGAGGGACTGTGGTGGGACCATCACCTTCTGTGGAGGAATTATCAAATTGTGGATGGTTATGGAGACCACCATGCTGTGGGGGGACCATCATACCGTGTGTGGGGCACTAGTGACTATCAATGTATTGGGGCTGTTGGGATCATCTTACTATGTGGAGGGCTGTGGGGGGACCATCATACTGTGGGGGGGCTGTGGTTGGGGTAAACATTATATTGTGTGGGGTACCATCATACTGTGTTGGGGGCTGAAGATAGCATCATGCTGTGGAGTGACCATTAAACTGCGTGGAAGCTGTGGTTAACATTATACTGTGTGGGGGTCAGTGGTGGCAATCATAATGTGTGAGGGGCTGTTGTGACCATCATAATGTGTGGGGAGCTGGAGTAACCATCTTATTGTATGAGGTTTGTGGGGGCATCATGCTGGGTAGGTGGAAGAATGTGGGAACATCATTCTGTATGGATGATTTTTTTGGTGGGCATCATACTCTATGGGGGCATTGAAGGGGTACCATAGTGTGAGAGAACACTAAGGGGCTTCAGTAGTGGCAAAATAACTCCGGCAACACATATTCCTTTCCATGTATTAAAAGTTTGGAGGTATGACCTGTGACTGCGCCTATATGCCATAATAGGGAAAACCATGGCACCACTGGAAAGGGGGCTCAAGTAGGGTCAAATTCCATTAATAATGTTAGCAAAAAACTTGGCACTCAGTCTGTGAATTAATTTAAATAATTTTTATTCACAGTTCAAAAATTGTACATACAGACGTATGATGAAGGTCTGATATAGACCGAAACGTCTGTATGTACAATTTTCGGACTGTGATTAAAAATTATAAAAATTATTTAAATTAATTCACAAACTGAGTGCCAAGTTATTTGCTAACATGCTCTTATGTGTCGTCACAGGACTGCTCAGGGGCATTATTATAAGGAATGCCAGCAAGAATGGGACCTAAAACTTAGCCTTTAATATATAACAACTAAAATGGTCTCCTCACAGACCAACATCAAGAAGATACATACAGTATATAAACGCTTTAAAAATAAAACCAGTACTACACCGTTTGTGGGTGTAAGATCAATCAAAGATATAAATATCTCAAATATCCATCACAGTCTGTCATCGGTAAGCCAGACAGGGAAGTATGAAAGAACTGTGACAGAGTAATAAATAGTGTTGAGCCACCCCCGTAGTGTTCGAGTTCGGTTCGGTTCGTCGAACACCCGTGTGTTCGCCGAACTGTTCGTCGAACTGTTCGTCGAACACCTTCGAACACCGTTAAAACCAATGGCAGGCAAACAAAAATACATAGAAACACATAGAAAACACCTTCAAAGGTGTCCAAAAGCTGACAAACTGCTCAGAAGACACAACTAACACATGGAAAAGTGACAAGTACATATAGTCATGCGAAAAGAAAAGAGGTGGAGGTGTAAAAGGAGGGGGAGACACAGATATAGGCATGTCATGCCCTTCTAAAATCCAAAAAGTGAGAAGCCGACACGTTCAGTCCGCTCCTGCCCGTGCCACCTCCGTGTCGCCGGGTTTGTGCCAGAGCCGCGGTGAACCCTGACGGCCAGCCCCCCTCTCCCAATACTGGTGCCTGTCCGCTGGTGGGTCGAGCGAGCCCCCCTGTGGTGGAGGCAGCTCTAAGCTTTTTAATTTAAATTGTCTCTCTAATTTGAATGAATACACTTTAAATCCATTTACAAGAATCTATTGGAGGGCAAGTTTCATGCCAGCAGCCGCGTAATTCCAGCTCCAGTAGCGTCCACTAAAGCTGCTGCAGTTAAAAAGCTTTTATAAGGATCGAGCTCGGCTGTCCACCGCAAGGCATCCTACTGCCAGTCCCAGCCCCTATGCCTTGGGGTGCCTCCTGATGCTCTTCACTGAGTATCTCGTGGTCCCGAAGCATTTCCTTTGAAAAAATTAAGTGTCCAAACTACAGGTGGTGTAGCTTGCTTAACAGCCGGGATAATCCGCTGACTAGCAGACACTGCTACTAGGCACAAAGTATTTCCTGGGCTAGATGCAGTTAAAAATTTGTAATTAGATACTCTCGTTGGATGCTGAGAAAGCATTCCATAGAGTCTCCTGGCACGCCATATATGATTCTCTTAAAAAGCTTGGGGTAGGGGTCTAGGGGACCCTTTTATAGCCAAAATCACTGCCCTGTATCACAATACGTCACCTAGGCTGAAGGTAAATGGAACTGTAGCACCCTGAGGGCTCGGTTGCTACAGAGGTATTGCATCTCACCCAGAGGTGTGATATCTCACTCTCAGGTAAGGATGGAGTGTGGATCAGGACCCGACACCTGCATGCATTACACCACATTGCCATGGGGCAGGGCGACCAATATGCCTCTGAGATGGGCACGACAGTCCCTGTCCCTGGCTGGAGTGGGGGGAGGGAACACTGAGGAAGGGGAACCCTGTAGTGCAGGAGCAGGGAGGAAGCAGTTCCTGGGTGCATTGAGAAGGGAGTATAAAAGGTGGGCACCATCTTAGTTCAGTGCAGAGAAGTCTGAGCAGAAGTGGCAGGGAGCAGGGGCTCTGCATGAGCTCTGCTCCGGAGGCGGGCCTAGTAACAGAGGCCCAGGCCTGGAAGAGGGAGAAGGAAGGAAGAGGAGCGGAGAAGGCTCCAGGAACGAGGAATGAAGGGATCCCAGGGGTGCGGCGGGCGAGTCGCCACCGCACGCTCGAATCCACCTGCGTGGAGGGGTCAGGCCAAAGGGGGAGACCGGTCCCCGAAACTAGTGGAGGCAGGAAACGACCCTCGCTGTGACATTTTATGTGGCGCAGCCCCTCGCTACACCCGCTAGGAAGGCACCACATAGGGTCAGGGAAACTGGCGCCAAGTTTACCAAGAGGAGGCCCGAGGCAGCCGGACAGAAGGGTTGGTAAGAAAGGCTAGACAAAGGACACACAAAGGGGGTCCTGTGAAGCGCTCCAAAGTTATCTGGGAGTTGTCTGAGCCCCTCACCTGGTGAGCACAGTACGACGTGAGCAGCCGTTACCTGCAGACGTGGTCTGGATAATAAGAACTGTGAGTAAAGGCCCTGGACTGCATCACTGACTCCGTGTCGTTACTGCTGCTGCCCTGCACCATCACCCCCATCCTCCGCATACACTGCCCTGAGGCTATACTCCTCCCGTGAGGAGTTATGCTACGCTCTGCTGCACCCACAACACCAGCCTCAGCGGTCTGCCCTGGAGCGGCGGTTCACTCTGACCGCAATCCACAGGTGGCGTAGTCGGACATTTAAACATCAAAACCACATAAATAGTTCCGCCACTGGTTTGACCACCCTGAGCCACGGAACCGGGTCGCCGCCACAAAGACTACAACCACCAGCATCCACCAAAAAGGGTCCGGCTCCGGGTGTCCCAAGGCCCAGGGGGTGCATCAGAACATTTTCATCACCTTTCACAATCACTAATGGGACAAGGCAGGGATGTCCTCTGTCCCCTCTCTTATACATCCTAGTGACGGAGCACCTGCTCTCATCAATTCGCCATAACCCCAATATTAGGTGGATTGAGGTGGGAGGCACCGAGTACAAGTGCTCTCTATTTGCTGATGATGTCCTAGTATATTTCACTCAATCACATATATCCATCCATGCTGTTATGGCTGAAATAGATCACTTTGTTACATGGTCAAATTTTAAAATCAATGCAGCGAAGTCTGAGGCCCTCGATGTCTCCCTCCCCAAATCCATATAGGATTCCATCCAGTCCAACTTTCCCTTTGCCTGGCCCTCACAGGGTATCAAATACTTAGGAATTCCTATTCATAGAGACCTCTCCCATCTATGTTATCTTAATTTTGGGCCCTTTATTGAACAACTCCATACAGACCACGGTTGGCAAGTTAGAACTGTAAGATTCACTACGTGAACCACTGGTGTTTTGTGGAAAAGCACATGTACACTGTGTTCCAAATTATTATGCAAAAAGTGTTTAGGAGTGATAAGGGAAGAATTTGTTTGTTTGTCAGTTAAACTCATTGATGGTGATGTGTGTCAGGGCTCTTTATATCACTGTAAGCAATTGCAGACACCTGTGCTAATTAGTTTGGCAGGTGTGTCCAATGAAAGGCAAGACTACTTAAGAAGGCTGTCTCACATTATTAAGCAGCCTACATTTTCTGCCAAAATGGGAAAGAAAAAGGATGTGTCGGCTGCTGAAAAGCAACAAATTGTGGAGTGTTTAGGTCAAGGCATGACTACAATCAACATTGTGCGATGATCAGGATGAAGTGTCTTGGCAATCAAGAAGTATGTAGCTGATTCACAGTACACATGTGTGCGTGCTGATAAGGGCAAATTGAGGACTCTTTCCTACAGGCAATTACGTCAGGTTAAAAGAGCAGCGGCAAAAAAGCCTTGTCATAGCAGCAGACAAGTTTTTGAAGCTGCTGGTGCCTCCAACGTCCCCCGAACAACAAGATGCAGGGTCCTTCAGAGGTTTGCAGCTGTGCATACGCCATCCTGTCGATCTCCTCTATCCACTTCACACAAGCAGAAACGGCTCCAGTGGGCCAAACATTACATGAAGACTGATTTCAAAACTGTTTTGTTCATGGATGAGTGCCGTGCAGCGCTCGATGGTCCAGATGGATGGAGTGGAGGATGGCTGGTTGATGGACAACCCACGCAAACACGGCTACAGCGCCAACAAGGAGGAGGTGGAGTAATGTTTTGGGCTGGAATCATGGGGAGAGAGATTGTCGGCCCCTTTAGGATCCCTGAAGGCGCTAAAGATGAACTCCATAATGTATGTGGATTTTCTCAAACAGCACTTCCTGCCATGGTTCAAGAAGAAGAACCATGTATTTCACAGCAAGATCATTTTTTTGCATGATAATGCACCATCTCATGCTGCACATAAAACATCTGCATCTCTGGCTGATATGGGCATAAAAGGGGACAAACTTATGGTGTGACCCCCATGCTCCCCTGACCTCTACCCCATTCAGAACCTCTGGAGCATCATCAAAAGGAGTGTCTATGATGGCGGGAGGCAGTTCACATCTAAGCAACAGCTCTGGGAGGGTATTCTGTCCTCATGCAAAACAATTGAAGCAGAAACCATCCAAAACCTGACAAATTCAATGGACGAGAGAGTTCAGAAGCTCCTTTCGAACAAGGGGTCCTATGTGAAAATGTAACATCACCTAGAATAAAGTTTTGAGTTGAAAACTGTTTGATTTCAGTTTCTAATAACCTGCTAATGCTTATAATTTCAAAAATGACCATTTTTTTGGTCTTTATTAAAATGAAAAGGTTGATCGAAAAGTTTGGGGGATCTTAGAGTGTGGCAACCCAGTAGTCATGATTACTTCGAATTCTGACAATATGAGGGTCATGTTGCAGGTAGTGCAGCAAGAAGGCACTTATGTGTCTTGCGCATCTCGGAGCCCCAAAATTATTTTCCGGGCTAGATGCAGCTAAAAATTATTATTAATTTTAAATCTGGTGGAGCTTAGTATAGATGGCCTAATAGGATCAGTGCTGCACACTGCTACAAAGCCCAAATTATTTTCCAGTCAAGATACAGATAAACATGATTAGTAATTTTAAATCTGGTGGAGCTTATTATAGATGGCCTAATAGAATCAGTGCTGCACACTGCTACAAACCCCAAATTATTTTCCAGCCAAGATACAGATAAACATGATTAGTAATTTGAAAGCTTAAAACGGTTGGTAGGGTGATTTTAACCAATCATCAAGCTTTTACTCTCCCCAGGATGACACAGGGGTAGAAAAGTCGTTTCGGATCCATGATTTGTTCATCTTTATGAACGTGTGTCTGTCTACATTATCAGTGGAGAGCCGCGTGCGCTTATCTGTCAGCACACCACCAGCAGCGCTGAACACACGTTCAGACAGAACGCTGGCTGCGGAGCATGACAAGATCTCCAAGGCGTAAGTGGCTAGCTCCGGCCATTTATCCAGATTGGAAGCCCATGGCTTCAATGTTTACTTGGAGATACTCCTGTACCATCGTCTCTAAGCGTTGACTATGTGTCAGACTTCTTGTCTCCTGTGGCCTTGCAAAGGATGGGCTAAAAAAGTGGTGAAATGATTCCGCAAAATTGATGTTACCAGCAGATACTGTGGTTCTGTTACGGTTTGAGTGCTGAACACTTGACGGTCCCACGGTTGGCAAGTTGGAACTGTGAGATTCACTATGTGCACCACTGGTGTTTTGTGGAAAAGCACATGTAAGATTCTGCAACAGTCTCTGCTGATTCTCCTGCATGCGTGCATCCCTTTCTATGGCAGGAATAATTTCTGCAAATTTACTTTTGTACCGGGGATCTAACAGTGTGGCAACCCAGTAGTCAGGATTATTTCTAATTCTCACATTTCGAGGGTCATGTTGCAGGTAGTGCAGCAAGAAGGCACTCATGTGTGTTGCGCATCCAGGAGCACCAAGTCCCTGTTGTGTTGGTGGCGAGGTAACAATCATGCTTCCTTCCTCTGTCCTCTCCCCCCAACCTCGCACAACAGAAATGTGATCAAGTTCTCCCTCATCTGATGAGTCTTCCATCAGTTCGTCCTCCACTTCTTCCTGGGCTCCTGCAACTTCCTCACTAGTTTGGCTGCTACCATGCGCCCTGGTAAAACCATCTCCCCCACCCTCACATGCCTGCCGCCTTGGCGCTGCCGACCGTCTGGACCTTGCAGATGTTAGCCCTTCCGCATACAACTACTCCTCCTCTACTTCCTCCACCTCCTCTTGTGCCACCACCTGACTCCGAATTCTGTTTAACATCTGCTCCAGCATGTAAATCACCGGAATAGTCATGCTGATAATGGCATCATCAGCACTAAACATCTTCGTCGCCATTTCAAAACTGTGCAGAAGGGTGCATAGGTCCCTGATCTGAGACCACTCCTCCAGCGTGATTTGCCCCACCTCTGGATCTCGTTGGCCCAGGCTATACGTCAGAACGTATTGCACCAGGGCTTGTCGGTGCTGCCACAGTCGCTGCAACATGTGCAGAGTTGAATTCCACCGGGTAGGCACATCGCATTTTAGCCGGTGAAGTGGCAGGCCCAACGACTTCTGTAGAGATGTAAGTCGCTGAGCTGCGGGATGCGAACGGCGGAAGTGAGCACACAGCGACCGTGCCCTCTGCAGAAGGCCATCTAGTCTGGGATAGTGGGCTAAAAATTGCTGGACAACCAGGTTCAACACGTGAGCCATACAAGGCACGTGTGTGACATTGCCCCGGCGAAGGGCCGCACCCAGGTTTGCAGCATTGTCGCACACGGCCTTCCCTGGTTTCAGGTCCAGTGGAGACAACCATTCATGAAATTGGTTCTCCAGAGCTGACCACAACTCCTCAGCTGTGTGACTCACATTTCCCAGACATTTCAAAGTAAAAACCGCCTGATGACGTTGAGCCCTACTGCCAGCATAGTAAGGAGGTGTGCAGGATCCCTTCTGCACAGTTAGAAAGCTTGTGGCATGACCAGACAGGCTTTGGGTGCAGGTGGAAGACCGAGAGGAGGTTGAGGAGGCAGAAGCAGTGGAGGAACTTTGACATAAAGAGGATTGACGCACAACTCGTGGGGACGGCAAGACTTGGACAGCATTCCCTTGTCCTGCTGTCACCATAGTTACCCAGTGCCCAGTCAGCGACATGTAACGCCCCTGTCCATGCCTACTCGTCCAAGTGTCTGTGGTGAAATGCACCCTGTCACACACAGAGTTTCTCAAAGAAGCGGTGATGTTGTGTGCGATATGCTGGTGGAGCGCAGGCACACCTTTCTTTGAGAAGTAGTGCCGACTGGGCATCTGGTACTGGGGCACTGCGACGGACATAAGGTCTCGAAAATCCTCTGTGTCCACCAGGCGGAAAGGCAGCATTTCTGTAGCCAAGAGCTTGCAGATGGTGAAATTCAACCTCTTAGCTTTCTCATGGTTAGGAGGAAATGGTCTTTTACTTGTCCACATCTGAGGGACCGAGGGCTGGCTATTGTGCTTAGACAGGGTTGATAAGGGTGTCCCCGGCAAACTGCCGGTCTGTGAGGAAGATGCAGGCGGACATGTTAGGTTGCCTTGATCCAAAGGTGGTGCTATCGATGTCGGACAGCGCTCAACACCAGCTGGTGTTACCACCTCCAAAGAAAATGATGACCTGCCAATCACGCTGGCTGTTGCGGGTAAAGAGGTGGCAGGTCTGCGCCCCAAAACAGGTGTGACTGCTGTCCTCCCAGTCACAGAGGATGAAGAGGCCGCGGATGCACAAGATATGGCAGACGGTGGTTGGCCCGGCCGGCTAGGCCGCATTGTAGCACACTGAGCTTCCCACTGCAACTTATGCTTCATGTCCATGTGCCGGTTCATGCATGAAGTACTCAAACTATGTATTTTTTGGCCTCTACTTAGCTTTTGCTGACAAATGTTACAGATAACACGAGTTGGGTCATCTTTATCGATCTGAAAAAATGCCCAGGCTATGCAAGGCTTAGCACCCATGCGACCTGAAGAGCCACCACGACTTGTGGTGAGAGGCAGAGTTGTGTTTGAGGATGCAGTTGTTGACGTGCTTCCAGTACTACGTCTCTGTCCAGGAAGGCGCAACCTGACCTCGTCGTCACTAGCATCTTCCTCCACCTCCTCTGCTGACCTCATCTCTTGGCTGACTGTGGGTTGACAGTAAGTGGGATCTCCAACCTCATCATCATCACCCTGTGCGTTATCACAAACGTCGTCCTCAGAGCCAACCTGTTCCTGCCCTGACAAAAAACTAAAGTTGTCGCTCCAATCAGGTATTTGAGTCTCATCATCGTCTTCCTCATTGTCTCCACCAACAGGAGTTACAGTTTGGGAATGAGGGTCTACATTATGGTCAGAACCTTCTGCGTCTGGTCCTGGATCCGACTCATAAAGATTCTGGGCATCAGTGCAGATCATTTCCTCGTCTGGATTCACAGAAGCGCTGGAGTCGACCTCTGATTCCCAGGCTATAGTATGAGTAAACAGCTCTGCAGACTCAACCATCTGTTCTACCTCATACTCAGACGGGCAGCTGGAGATTTGGGAGCTGTGAGGAAGCAAGTGCGATTGGGGTGACACCTTTGAGGACTGGAGTATTTGTGATGTTGAAGTTGATGTGGAGGAGAGCCCACTTAAAGGAGCACTTGATATCCGTTGAAGCACCTGCTGTTTTTGTGCCTCATCTGGAATTTGTAGCGATTGGCGTGGCCGTAAGAAAGGGATCTTATCACATTGTCCTCTAAAAGAAGTAGACATTTTAGTTTGGCTGGAAGATGGTCTTTCTTCTGCAGATGTTACTGTTGCTTTAACACCTACCCCACGGACACAACCTTTTTTCCCCTTCCCAACACGCCTATTCCCCTTTCCACCAGCAGCAGGCCTTTTTCCACTCATTTTGGTGGTTAACTAATTCACAACTCTGGAGTTGTTTGCACAAAAAAACAATGGATGGAAACCGAGCAGAGCTGAGTGGCCAAACTGTGGTATTAGGCCAAAACTATTGGCTAGGTTAGATGCAGAAAAAAATTATATTCAATTTGCAACCTGATGGAGGTCAGTATAGATGGACTAATAGAACAAGTCCCACACACAGCTAGAAGCCCAAATATTTTTTCAGAGGTAGATGCAGAAAAAAATTGTATTCAGTTTGCAACCTGATGGAGGTCAGTATAGATGGACTAATAGAACAAGTCCTACACACAGCTAGAAGCCCAAATATTTTTTCAGAGGTAGATGCAGAAAAAAAATATATTCAGCTTGCAACCTGATGGAGGTCAGTATAGATGGACTAATAGAGAAAGTCCCACACACTGCTAGAAGGCCAAATATTTTTTCAGAGCTAGATGCAGACAAAAAATTATTTTTAATTTGCAACCTGATGGAGGTCAGTATAGATGGACTAATAGAGAAAGTCCCACACACTGCTAGAAGGCCAAATATTTTTTCAGAGCTAGATGCAGATATAAATTATTTTTAATTTGCAACCTGATGGAGGTCAGTATAGATGGACTAATAGAGAAAGTCCCACACACTGCTAGTAGGCCAAATATTTTTTCAGAGCTAGATGCAGAAAAAAATTATATTCACTTTGCAACCTGATGGAGGTCAGTATAGATGGACTAATAGAACAAGTCCCACACACAGCTAGAAGGCCAAATATTTTTTCAGAGGTAGATGCAGATAAAAATTATTTTTAATTTACAGCCTGATGGAGGTCAGTATAGATGGACTAATAGAGAAAGTCCCACACACTGCTAGAAGGCCAAATATTTTTTCAGAGCTAGATGCAGACAAAAAATTATTTTGAATTTGCAACCTGATGGAGGTCAGTATAGATGGACTAATAGAAAAAGTCCCACACACTGCTAGAAGGCCAAATATTTTTTCAGAGCTAGATGCAGACAAAAAATTATTTTTAATTTGCAACCTGATGGAGGTCAGTATAGATGGACTAATAGAGAAAGTCCCACACACTGCTAGAAGGCCAAATATTTTTTCAGAGCTAGATGCAGATAAAAATTATTTTTAATTTGCAACCTGATGGAGGTCAGTATAGATGGACTAATAGAGAAAGTCCCACACACTGCTAGAAGGCCAAATATTTTTTCAGAGCTAGATGCAGAAAAAAATTATATTCAGTTTGCAACCTGATGGAGGTCAGTATAGATGGACTAATAGAACAAGTCCCACACACAGCTAGAAGCCCAAATATTTTTTCAGAGGTAGATGCAGAAAAAAATTATATTCAGTTTGCAACCTGATGGAGGTCTGTATAGATGGATTAATAGAACAAGTCCCACACACAGCTAGAAGCCCAAATATTTTTTCAGAGGTAGATGCAGAAAAAAATTATATTCAGTTTGCAACCTGATGGAGGTCTGTATAGATGGATTAATAGAACAAGTCCCACACACAGCTAGAAGCCCAATATTTTTTCAGAGGTAGATGCAGAAAAAAAATATATTCAGTTTGCAACCTGATGGAGGTCAGTATAGATGGACTAATAGAGAAAGTCCCACACACTGCTAGAAGGCCAAATATTTTTTCAGAGCTAGATGCAGACAAAAAATTATTTTTAATTTGCAACCTGATGGAGGTCAGTATAGATGGAGTAATAGAGAAAGTCCCACACACAGCTAGAAGGCCAAATATTTTTTCAGAGCTAGATGCAGATATAAATTATTTTTAATTTGCAACCTGATGGAGGTCAGTATAGATGGACTAATAGAGAAAGTCCCACACACTGCTAGAAGGCCAAATATTTTTTCAGAGCTAGATGCAGACAAAAAATTATTTTGAATTTGCAGCGTGATGGAGGTCAGTATAGATGGACTAATAGAACAAGTCCCACACACAGCTAGAAGGCCAAATATTTTTTCAGAGGTAGATGCAGATAAAAATTATTTTTAATTTGCAGCCTGATGGAGGTCAGTATAGATGGACTAATAGAGAAAGTCCCACACACTGCTAGAAGGCCAAATATTTTTTCAGAGCTAGATGCAGACAAAAAATTATTTTGAATTTGCAACCTGATGGAGGTCAGTATAGATGGACTAATAGAGAAAGTCCCACACACTGCTAGAAGGCCAAATATTTTTTCAGAGCTAGATGCAGACAAAAAATTATTTTGAATTTGCAGCGTGATGGAGGTCAGTATAGATGGTCTAATAGAACAAGTCCCACACACTGCTAGAAGGCCAAATATTTTTTCAGAGCTAGATGCAGAAAAAAATTATATTCAGTTTGCAACCTGATGGAGGTCAGTATAGATGGACTAATAGAACAAGTCCCACACACTGCTAGAAGCCCAAATATTTTTTCAGAGCTAGATGCAGAAAAAAATTATATTCAATTTGCAACCTGATGGAGGTCAGTATAGATGGACTAATAGAATGATGCTATGCCCAAAAGATTTTACTTCACTAGGTGCAGTAAAAAAATTTGTATTCTATACACAGGTGGTATATCTTGCAACACAGATAGGCTACTCCACTGACTAACACACTCTGCAATAGGCCAAAAAGGATTAGCTTTGCTAGATTCAGCCAAATGCTGTGAAAAAAACTTGCACAGCACTGGCACAGACCTGCCTGGCAAAAACTGATAGGAACTGATGTAACCTAGTCCTGAAAAGGACTGCAATTACAATTAGTCTTTACTCCCACAATCTATCTATTTAAGAGCACAGACCTGCCTGATAAAAGTCATAGGAAATGCTGTAACCTAGTCCTTAAAAGGACTGCAATCACAACTATTCCCTACTCCCAAGCTATCTGTAGATTTGTGCGAAAATTGGCTTGAAATTAACAAGGTATAGCGCACACAGCAACAGCGGTGCCGTCTAACACGCAGCTGCAGCAGTGAGAAAATGGTGGCGACGGGGAAAATGGCTTGGTCTTATAGGGCAAGGACATGTGACATACACTGCCAATGACACATGCCCTTGCTTGTGTGAAAAAAAGCACTTCGCTCCGTGTGTGCGCTGCTGATAGGCTGACAGATTGCACCTCCCCACTGTAAATGCGGGAAAGAGAAAAAAAAATGGAGATCTTCATTATTCCTGCAGAGATCCATCCCCTGCCCCTCCCCCCACCCCGCTGTACACTCAAACTGCGTATTAACATTAATTTTCATCATTACTGAGAAAAAATCCAGTTATGATTTTGGTGCACGAACAGTTATCGAACATAACCTCGAACAGCCGAATTTTTCTCAAATCGTTCGTGTTCGCCGAACGGCTCGAACACCGCCCAAAACAGCTCGAATTTGAGATTGGCGAACAGTTCGAGTCGAACAACGCTCATCTCTAGTAATAAAACAGAATAAGTATGATCTTATCTGTGTCATTAGCAAAGTGAATGTAGTTAATCACAGTCTATCACTGAGTAATCAGATAGGGAAATATTGCTGTGGTTGTCGATTAAGAAATAATGCTGTAGCTTTGGTCAAGTCATCCACAGAGTAAATACAGTTATTTCGATGCCAGTCACGATCTTTCAAACATCAATCATGGGATGCTATAACAATGACAATATTCATAGTTGGTTTCAACATACCATATAATAGCGTATAGTATTTAACCCCTTTACGACATAGGGCGTATTAATACGTATCTGTGCCCTGGGTCTTATGGACCAGTTACGTATTTATACGCCCTATCTTTAATGCGGCACCGCGACCAAAGTCGCGGTGATAGCATTAAAATTCCAGTGCCATCTTACCTTAGGGTAGATGGCGCCGGCATCTCGGGGGGTGTCGCCGCCCCTTCACACCCACGATCGCTGTGATTGGATGTTCAATTCTGAACAGCCAATCACAGCATTTCTCACTGTTTCCGGCAGAGCAGCGATCCTAGGCTGTTGCCTAGTAACCCCAGCCCTCTCCCCAAACTGCTAGGATCGGTGCGATCGCCGATCAAATCGATCGCACCGATCACAGCGGGACCACGCAGTAGCAGGACGGTCACGGGGCGGTGACCGGCTTGTGACCTGCCTGTCACCTCCCCATGACCCCCTGTGATGTCATAGATCCCCCAGCCAGCCCCCAGCCAGCTCTGCTTGGAGTGATCGATGATGACATCGATCGCTCCAATCAGAGTACCTGAACACAGGTGACAGGGCGGTCACAGGGCGGTGACCGGCTTGTGACCTGCCTGTCACCTCCCTGTGACCCCCTGTGGTGCGTGCCCAGGCCCCAGCCATATCTGATTGGTGCGATCAATGTCATCATCCCAAACTCGCTATTCAGCGGAGGAGGCATACGCTATTGTTGCCTCCAACACTGAGACTGACAGCGAGGGCGAGGATCCCACATTTCTTTACTTTTCCGACGCCTCTTTGTCCTCCTCCTCTTCCTCCTCAGGTGCTGCTGGACCGCCCCGCAGTCATCGCAGGAGAGAAGATGTTCCAGCGCCCCCCACTACTGATCCCGTATGGACCTTGCCCCCCGAAAATTTTGAGCCACTGATTCCTGATTTCGTGGCGGAATCAGGAATCAAGTTTGACACCACCGGCCTCACAGAAATAGACTTTTTCAAAGTCTTTTTCTATGAGGATTTTATAAACCTCATGGTGGGCCAAACTAATTTGTATGCTCATCAATTTTTGGAACAAAACCACTCTTCATCATTTTCTAACTGGTCTCCTGTAGACGCAGAAGAAATGATGAAGTTTTGGGGCCTGGTCCTTCATATGGGGATCCTGAAAAAAACAGAGATTCGGCAATACTGGAGTGTTGACTTTTCATATAACACTCCAGTGTTCCGAATGGTCATGACCCGGACACGTTTTGAGGCCATCCACAAGTTCTTGCATTACCAAGATAATGCAAGGTGTCCTGCATGTGATGAC